>NC_052132.2:39439489-40157381 GCF_016086655.4 Lepeophtheirus salmonis | reverse complement strand
GTATTTCATACCTATGAAATACCTAAGCTTATATAATCCTCAAAATTCTTCGACTTGCTAGGTAGGATGTTGTTTGTTTCTTGGTAGCTATCCAGAAGTGTTTTGCGTCAGTGTTTTTCTCAATGGTATCGATTAACGAAGTATTCATTCATCAAACGTTGAAAGGTAGAGTGTTTTTCTTGCAAATCCAAACTGGAGGGGCAATTTTAGGATTGCAAACTTCTTAAACCTGAACAGGTTGGTTGCTTGGAGAGCTAAGAAGGCACTGGAAGAGTGATTACAAATCAACAATAAAGTGTGCTGATCAAAAGATGATCCCATAATATTTTTTTACTTTATTGGAATTTTTTGTACATTAGTCCAACATATATTTTCAATTTCTTATCTCTCATAGCAGGTGATACTAAACAATTCAAGAAATTACAATACTATATCAGAATAAAAACCACGCTCATAAAAACACATAGTGTGAAATTTGCTTAAATCTCTTCAAGGTCTTTCCTGCCAATTTTCAGAAATTGATGACATATTTAATCTTTTTTGCTTGCGAGTACCTCATTGTATGGTGTGATTTTCAACAAGTGATCGGCCTTTGTAAGAATAAAAGAATTCCGTACGTGTATACAGTCCTATTCGTACGTACATATCAGGTACATTTTTATGGCTATGTTTTCTCTGAATGTTTCATCTTATTCTTTCAGGTAATTACACATACTGCCATCTTTAATACATATAATAATCTCCGATATTTTCATTTTTAGAACAACTGCAATCTTTTCCACCTTCTTGCTAACGGAATAGTTTATTATGACTTTTGTTTTCTGGATATTTATCTCGTTTCGGACTAATTTTTGTATGACTCAAGTATTTTCAAAGTCACTACTTCCATTGATTGAAGGATGTGACTGTTATACCTGAGTACAAGTTTGTAATATCATTCACAAAGACTTTGTGCTATAAATTTTCTGAACTGATAGCTTTGATACATTCATTGATATAAACTTCTTTCATTAAATTTCCAATCTCTACAATGAAAATGATTTTATATAGGTGGTCTCCTTGACTGCACCCTCGTTTAATCTCAAAGTTCTTTTTAAAAACCATGTATTTTCTGGAGCTGATTATGAATCACTAGCAAAGTGTGCTGATTACATTGTTGCTTTCATTGTTTAGCCTACAAGCTAATTGGACCTCAATCCAAAGGACTTCTTTGTGTGGGTACAGTTGAGCGACACACCAACAGATTCTCCTGCTACACAAAATTCAAGCTGATATCCAGGATACAGGAGAAATTACGGAATGAACCAAAAGAGACTGTCATCAAGACCTGCTCCTATGTCTGAGGTCAAGTCTATACTAATATTGACGTCAAAAACGATTTTATTCAATAATAATATTTCTTTATTACGTTTCATTTTGACATTGGTTTTTACTAAATTCGTATCTTTTGGAGATAATACATTTTTCTCCAAACCGTGTTAGTTGTTAATTAGATATATATATGATAATGTTAAGCAGTACCTTCCATTATATATGGGCTGATATCAAGATATTTTCTGATCTGATCCGATATCATTAAATATTATTTTCGATCCAATATTTTACAAAACGATTAGATGCATACATACCCCAAAAGGGTTTGTTTGAATGAAAAAAATATTTGAGTTATTAAGTTTGAATTCATCAATTTAATCCCGATTAAGTAATGTTAATAAGTTTACCATTAAAAAAAAAAGAGTGTGTGTTATGGAAGGCAAACTTGACAAGCCTTGATAATGAATAAACCATATTTTGGATTTGTTCATGTAGGCAAGCATTGTGCCTCACTAACTTTAAGAAATAGATAAGTCATAATATATGAATTTATTCATTCATCAAATTGTAAGAACTCTATGTTGTAAACGTACCCTAGGTACATAATTTGAACAAATTTTTTTTGTTGCCAGCCCCTCCATTTTTTGATTTTTCGATATCAATACGATGCAAATATGAATATTTTGTCAGATATATTATTTTCCAATTTCCATCAATTAGTAACCATGTCCATTTGTCGTCTTTTTAATACCGAAAATACTTAGGATTTACAACTCTAGTCATAGAATAAACCCTAACTTATTTAGAAATATAAATAATGTATTGATTTATTTTATTATAAAATGAGTGTTCAAGATGATTTATGTAATTTTTTAAAAATATATAAGGGTATGTACACCAAAGAAAGTCAATATTAAAAGTAACATTACTTACCAGGTTCTACTTTTAATTATTGATTCTTTATTTTTAACTTCAAATATATTGATTTTATCGTTAAAATATATTGTAAAATTATCATAAC
The DNA here is from genome assembly GCF_016086655.4 of Lepeophtheirus salmonis. NCBI lineage: Eukaryota > Metazoa > Arthropoda > Copepoda > Siphonostomatoida > Caligidae > Lepeophtheirus > Lepeophtheirus salmonis. The sequence continues at coordinate 40,155,046 of NC_052132.2, read as the reverse complement.
TTGTACATAATTATTTTGTTTTTATTTTATTGAAAAAGAGACAGTTTTATCTTTTTTTAAAGTATGTCTTTAAATCTTTAAAGATTAATTATGCGGCAATTATATTACCCTACTTATAATTGAAGCAGTAATATAATCATATATTATTCACTAATTTGCTACAATTATCTTATTGTTATATTGTACCCGCCATTACATGGAATTATTTCTAAGAAACTAGTTCAATTTTTTTTAAATGTCTTTTTTATACCAATTTATATTGAAAAATTTCACTTATTTCATATGTATTTATAAATAAACATGTACTTAAAAATGATAATTATTCTAAAGAAAATTCAAATTTTTATTTTATATTAAGTTTTAAAAAAAATATTAAAACCCACAAGGACTTTTTTAACAATATTTTTAGTACTTCCGTTTGAGTAAACATTTAAAAAAAATTTACTGTCAAATTGTGAGTATTCAAAGTATAACTGCCAATTTTTATTTTATTTTGAATATATATATCTATATATGTTTCAAATATAACGTGGAAATCTTTTGCTACACATACAGGTTGCTAAATTGTTATTTTTTAGATTAAGTTGTCACAAAGACCTTAGATTTTAAGGGCACACTAAAAAAGTGAGGCCTTCACTAACAACTTTAAAGTTATTTTTAAAGTGTGTGACCTACACAAAAAAGGGTATAGGTAGGTTACAGTCTAAATAATTATTGATTGTTTATTTTTATAAAAAATGTTTAATTTGGAATGTTTGGACAATTTCCGGAGCACATGGTACTTCAACAGGAATCCAAAAGGATGTGGTTCGATGTGTAAAATATGTAAAAAAGTTGGAGTATAATCATTCAGCCACGATGTTGGGAGTAATTGTAAGTGATGGAAAAATCTTTATTACTGTCTAAGTAAATGGACATATGAATAAGTTAAGGCGTATTTTTGTGTTTGGAGAAATTGGATTAAAATTTTGAATGTTTCATATTCCCATGTTAACGATACATGATTTAATCATCAATTCCATCTAAACTACATAAATTTAAACTCATGAAAAAAAAGTCAGGTACACCTATTTCCTTCAATTTTTTTAGCCTATCTTCATCTAAAGTCTCTCACCTACATTTTTATATACAAGTCAGTTATGTTTCAGATTAGAATATTGTGTAAAACTCAATTTAAAAACCTTAGTAATTAATACAAAAGTATTTTGACTGACAATGACTTCCACTTCTCAAAAGCTTCTATGATGTCAGAAATTGTATGTGGGCTCAAGATAGGTCTCTATTTCATAATTAAAATGTCACTTAACCCTACTTAGAAATTCATTTAAGGCCAGGATTTTTTTTTTGGATCGATGTAACTTTGAACTCGGTGGTCCCCAATACCTAAATCTTCTTGAATACTATGCGTAGAGTACCATTTAGAAGAAGAACTGTGCTTCTTGCAACAAAAGTATCATCATCCTGAAGACTAAACCTGTATATTATGTATATATATATACTATTTAGACTTATAATAATAAAATAGTTTCAACGGATATTAAACAACATTTTACAAATAGTAGAAATTAAACATATTTAAACAATTGGTTAATACCTGAAATAATAAATCACTTATATTAAATGCCTAAAAAAGGTTTCCATTTCTTGAGGAAAACTTTTTTTGAAGACAGAGCATATAAAGCTAAAGCTGATGTGACTTATTAAAAAACAAAAGAAAACGGGAAACATATCTGTTATTTTTTATAGCAAATTTATTGGTTTGTTTATTGACGTCTAAAAACTCAGACTAATACCGCGTACTTCCGCTAGTACTAACATTATTTTGTCAATTAAACAATCTTTTTTTTTTAAATGTCAAATTCTCATAAACCTGTTCAGAATTTTGTCTGTCATCCTTTTTTATTCAAATAATACAGAGTGAGGACTCAAAAATTAAAGCCCTCATTGAAGTCATCTAGTCTCAGTTCTAAAAGTCTTACAATGGTATAATTTACGTTATTCGAAACAACTGACAAAACGCTACAATTTGATGTTTGTTTTATTTTTGTGCAATTAAAAATATCTGAGCAGCAAGCAAAGTGACAGAGGGTATGCAATCACCTCCGCGCACAAGTCAATCTCCGACAAGAAAATTTTCAATGTGGACACTGCTATCAACAGGATAAAGGATTAATTATTTGTTGAATCAAGAGCTCAGGTCAAGAAAAAATTCAGGACCAAACATTCAGTTCAGGTCATGGTTCTTGGTGTCGTGGGGTCTTACATCAGTAAGATGCCTCCTTACTTCTTCAAGCCAACGAAAAGTTAGCTTTGACGTGTACATCCAGGTCGATCCGGTACCATGTCTTGCGGTTGATGGTTGAAGAGCACATTCCCCAGGAACAACTATGTGTTTACTCCAGACGGCTCCCTGGCACACACGTACAGAAAGGTGCAGTATTTCTACAGGAAGAACAAGCCTTCTTTCTCCCCGGCAGACTTCTGGCATTTACCCTCACCCGACGTGCACCCCCTTGACTTCCCAATTTGGTGCGTCTTGGAGCGTAAGATGAAAAGGGTTCTTACAAAAATGTAGATTCCCTGAAAGCCATGATCACGGAAAAGTCGAACAACTTGTCCCCGAATTTCATAAAGACCAGCTGTGCATCTGTTCGTCCCCGTATTGTCGCCATAATTTAGAATAGAGAGGGAAATATTGAATAAAAAGCTTAAAAAATTGTTGAATTACCAACTTTTGCTGGAAAGTTTTCCATAAAAATTGCACTAAATATAAATTTGGTGAAGTTAAAGCGCTTTAAAATTTTATAGTTTTTAAGTTTTTCTAAAATATAAATTCTTTAGGCCACCCTAATGTACAAATTATATATATATATACATAAATTAAAAAATTATATACGAATTATTTTCAGATAATCTGATTAGAACAAATTTTTTGGAAATTTAATTTGAAATAATTGCATAAAATATGATAAAATGCATTTTATTTTAAATTATTAATAATTTGATTACGTAGAAATATATTTTCATTAAGATTGAGCATGGATCATTTGCATATGAATTAAAGAAGCTTTTTAAAATTGTTTCCTTCAGAATAAATACGTACATCTAAACTAAAGCTGAATATAATATACACATCCTATTCATCATTTTTTAACAAATCTAATCAAATAAGGATGACTTAATATTTAAGTGTTAAAAATGAATTTAGAAACTTTCAAAAATGAATGTTTGAAAAAATAATCAGACAAATTAAATTAAATTGCGCCATTGTATAGACATAAAAACTTAAAACATGTCATAAAAAATTTACAGAGGTTGTTTGGATCAGAATACAAAATTATTTACATTTCAAATTAACATTTGCACAACAGTTTTTAGTATCAACACATTATTTTTCGTGTGCTTACACTTTGTTTAAAATCTTTTTACCAATGCAGTACTATACAATTATTTATGTTACATAAAATTTTAAAAGATAAAATCTTTATTTGTTTGCCGGGAAATAAAATCCTTAATTTTTTATTAACTAATAATTATTTATTTCATTATGAAAATGTTTAAACAATTGGCTTGAACCCCCAATAAATAAATGAATTAGTATAAATAAATAATTATATAACTTATTACTAAATGAATCATCATCAAAAATATTCTTTATTGTTTTGGCAAAGTGACATTCCATAAATTATTTTAGAAAATACTAATTGTCTAGTTTGATTTTCAGCTATAATTATATTTCGAAATTTATTATTTTTCAACAGATAAGTTAATTATGAAATTTTTTGTAGTTCGTATTAAGACAACTCCTGTAATTTTACCTTATAAAATATTTTGATTCAGAGAAATGTTGCTCTTTGGAAACAATGCTAAATTAAAAGTTATACAACTAAATGTTTTTATTTCAAGTGTAATGAGAAAGAAAATTTTGGTTTTTTCATGTCTTTATTACATTGATTATTTTGTGAAAAAATCTAATATATATAAATATACCAGTAGTTGCATAAATACGCGGACTAATTTTTAAACGCTTATATCTCGAGGTTCTGTGACTGGGAATTAAAAATTCTAGCACAAGTCACTGGGTAACTCTTTTGGCTTTGTTTTTGTTTTTCCTACTCGCATCAAACAAAGTCGTTTACTATGAATGACGAGGCCAAACGTCATATGGTTGCCACTCTCCTCCGCACCGGTAGGTCTGTCAAGGAGATAATCAAGGACACTGGACTATCCAGGACTACTATGTTCAAGGTCCAGAATCTTGTCAAGGAGGGAAAAGATCTGAAGGAGGGTGTTCGGACTGGAATACCACGGAAAATCAATGTAGATGAGGTGAAGGAGGCCTTTTCAGAAACATTTGGCCATTTCAATCACCTGATTTGAATCCCATTGACTATATTGTGTGTGGTGGCAAATTGAGAAGAAGGTCTGTGCTACCCGCCACCCGAATTTTGACTCATTGAAGGCCAGCATCAATGAGCAATGGGCAGCCATGGAAGACCATTACATCATCAATGTGTGCAAGGTCTTCCGCGGGCGCTTTGAGGGTGCCATAGCAGCTGATGGTGGTTATATTCAGTAATTATATTAAATTTTATACCAGAATAAATTCTCTATTATATAATTTATAAAAAAAATACGTTTTCGAATTTTATTACAAATTTAATTATTTGCCACAAATAGTCTGGGTATTTATGCAACTACCGGTATATTAGTGTTGACAATTGTATGTAAAAAAGTAGTCGTCGAAGCGGCTATAGTTAGGCGCCTTAGATGTGACAAAATATATATATTTAATCACTTTATTGAGAGTTCGGCGCTAGCAGTAAGTATTAGAAATGTGAAAATTGTCAAAATCTTCGTGAGCGTTAATGAAAAAATATTTATATGTTGGTAATCTGCTTAATATTACTGTCAGTAGATATATTGTCTCCTAAAGTTGTCAACTTTTACTTTTTTTTTTAATTTACGCATACAAACATTTCTCCTAATAGAAATACAAAAAGGCCCAAAATCAGTTGGCAAATTATTTGAAAACTATGAAGTTATTGTTCAATAATTGTTCGTAATTATTGTTGATTATTCACAGCTTCAAAAATTCTAATTCAACTTCAACCAATCAACATTTCAATCAATGATATGGAGGAAATAACCTTGTTATAATTAGAAGTATGTTATATAATTTTCAAGGGATAATCATCAGATAAACTATTGCCCATAGGCATCCAGACTTTTTATAAATACCAATAAGGCGAATTTATCTAAAAATAGTGACTAGAAGCCTTTCAGCACTAATATGTATACCCAAGACAAACTGTGTTGAAACAAGCAGTGAACTGTGTAAAATTTTAATGTGAAGCATTTAAATAACTGAAAAAGCGCAACTATTCTGAAAAACAAAAAATAAGAAGTTTTGGGTATTTTTATCTTTGTATTATGTATATGAATCCCAATAGCAGATATTCATATATGAATATTAAACCTTGTATTAAATAAACATACCGTTTTTTCCGATTCTTTAATGAATTTTTCATCTGTAGGTGAAACTATCTTAGATATAGTGTATTCATTATTTGTTCAAAACTCTTATTGTTAGGAGATTAAAATCTTACTACCAGGTGGTTCATTGGAATCAGAACACTTACTAATTCAATAATTAAAAAAAGTTTGAGTGATTGAAATTAATTCATAATTTGATATATTAATGTATAAGCAATCAGTAACAAAACAAAATAAACTTGATCTCTAGATTACGTACATATCGAGAAAATTACATTAGAACGTGAGCGACAAATTTCCATAAGCGCACTCCAAGTAACTGTACGTTTCTAGGATTACAAAAAGGCCAAACTGGATCCACAGAAGTTAAAGAAAATAGAACAGGCCGTCCCATCTAGTCCATAAACCCAATGTAAGAAACATTGGGATTTTACAACAGAGTATCGAAAGGGCTATAAAACTTTTGACACCAGCAATGAAATAAACCCATTTCCTCCGTTGAAAGACTCTATTGAGTACTTGTGAACTCTTTCTTGACACTTCCCCCTCCCTCAGCGCTGATGCCAACACCCTTGTCACTGTCAGCCAGCACTGGAACGATCTGATAGAAGACTACATCCACAGCAGGTGCCAAGTCTTCCACCCCCGCCTGGAAGTCCTCATTGCTCATAAGGGCGGCTACATTAATGATTAAGAAAGTTCAACAACGCATCTACTTATAGAAATTAATTTTTTTGAAATTTTATTGTTAATTAAAGAATTATATTTGTTGAAGTTTAAAATTTAAAATGTTTAAATTTTAATGTACCACTCTGTACATTATAAGGACGTGTAGTATTCTATGTACAATATTTTATGATAAATTTTGACAATCTTTCAATTTTCTAAACTTTTTAATACAATATAGGTACACTTTATTCAAGTTTAATTTTATTTCTATCAAGTTAAAATTGATACATCGTTAACCCAGAGGAAAAATATCTTATTTAGACAAAAGAAGAGCTGAGATATTCAACTTTCAATATATAGTTGAATTTATAGTATATTTATATATATAAAATCGACTTATAATTGACATAAAACTATTTCATTCAACTAATAGATTATACCATTTACTAAAAATATTGCTGTAAACTTTTACCTAAGACATATAGCTATTAAAGTGAAATATTACTATAATATATTTGTTAAAAACTTATAGTAACCTAATAGTTTGTATTAAATAGTACAATTTCTCTCACTTTATAAACTTGAAAATTAGAGCTTCCATGGAACGGCTTTCATTTTCAGGCTGGATCAACAGCATAAAAATATTGTTTTTCTGTTTTATGTAGTGGTTTGATTATTTTATTTTTAGGTTTTACCTAAAAATCAATCGGAAATCAATCCACAGATTATATTATTTTATGCAATTCATTCAATATAAAAATATTTTCTTAGACGTATTAAAATAGTAAGCTGCATATTTGTAATCTTTTGTTCATCGTTTTTTTTAAATTATGAACCTATGTATTAAACCATAATATATTTTAGAAAATTAATTGACATACATTTTGAATTAGTTTTTATATTTACTAAAACAATATTGATGTACTAAAAAATACAAAACAAAATTGTTTTCTTATTGATTATAAAGACATTTGTTCATTACGAATTATATATTCTTAAGACCCCCAAAATAATGTTTCATAAATTTCAAAAAAATGATATAACTTTTTTCTCCTTGCCTTGAATAAGTATTTTAGACTTTTCATAGACAATTATGGGTGTAAATTGATTATATAGTTAATAAAATGTTTATTTAAGGATTTTTACCCCTTTAAAATATATTTTTATTAACCATGGGGTTTGTAGATGATTTGAATAGTAAAAATGGTTATTCAATCACATTTATTGATGATACATTTAATCAAAACAGAAGTTGATAATTAATATTGTCAACATGCCTTCATAAACATTTTATTTTAAAATATTTACATTGTGAAACCTTTAACCCAACAAACTAGGATTACATAATTCCCTTCACAAAATGTGAAAAGGGTAGTCATTTCTTTTGGTAAGAAATGAAAAATTATGTAACATAAATATATTACTCGAATGAACACAGTTTTCTATGTGGGTAAAATATATATGTTTTAAATATTTGAAAACATAAAAAGGCACATTTACTTATACATGTAAATTGCTCATACTTACCCTTAAATATAAGTATATGTAACATTAATTGTTTTATGACTATGACTTTTAATAGAGTTGATAAATAAATAAAAACATTATATTACATCATATTTACAAAAAATAACTACCTAAATTGACTATCATTATACATAAATGTATTTGTGGTCTTCTAAAGCGTAAACATTTTCGGTCTCTAAAAATGAAGAATTCAATAGTTGATATATAAATAGAAACATTATATTACATCCTATTTACAAAAAATAACTACCAAAATTAACTATCATTATACATGTATTTATTTATAGTGTTCTAAAGTGTAAAAATTTTCGGTCTTTAAAAATGAAGAGATAATATGGTAACCCTATAAATTTAAAAAATTATTCTCTTCCTCCCAATTGTTCCTCATCATTACTTAAATCCAATTGGGAAACTACAACCCTGTTTTCAATATTTATACTTAGTACTGATTGTAGCGGCACTTAATTGTCCGATAGGAGCGTTGAATAATAATTATTAATATTGGTTCAATAAGTAGTGTCGTTGAATCTAGCCTTTTATCTGAATTAACAAAGTAAGTTCTTCAAAAGGAAGAAAAAGTTACGCAGAGCATAAGGGAGAATCATGTGTGACGTCAATTGTTGTATTATAAAAAGCAACATCTGCTATGGAGAACAATAAAATTACCATCAGAACTCTACCAAAGCTAACAGGCGCCTACATCCACTTTTTTTAAAAAGCTTTAGAGCACACAGACTCATGGTTACATATTATATTTCTTTATTTTACTCAAGAAAGAAAGAGTAATTATAACAAATTTCGAATATAAAATCACTGTTTTGGTAGCCAAAAACAACATCAAAAGAACTTGTACCCTAAAAATGCTTAGAATTTAGAGGCTATACTAAATCCACGCCTTTGAAAAAAGTTGAGATAAACATAACTTAACTGTGAATTATAAAATGAAATAAAATAACCAACATTTAATTTCATTTTATATGTGAATATATATATTCGAAGTTTAAGCACGTAATAGTAAAACCCCGTATTGTACTAGCCCTAATAATTAGAAATGTAATTTCCATTGTATTTATTAAGTTTTCTTTGTAAGAGTGATCGAGAGTATAGTAGCAATAACGGTAGTGAACAAATTAAATGTTTAATCTCAAACAGTAGGACTACTTTTCATTTCATAATAGGGAGCGTAAGACAATAAGTGGCTTACCACATCTATCATGCCTGTACACGTATATACCTGTATAATTTTGGGACGAAGCAATTGATAATTAATTACTAAGAACTTTAAATACTTTAATCTTTACACTTCAAGAATTCTCCATTTCAAAATGAAGAGGTTTTGTGATTTATGTTTTTAAATGAAGGAGTCAAAATGACATGACTTATTAAATTTTAACGGTACTGGGTTTTTATGGTTATTCTCATGAAATTCCAGTATGTTAAAAAAAGAAAGTAAAAATTAATGTGGTAACATAAACAATTTCAAGAATGTTCTGGAGGAGAGCAGCTTAGCTGTCATGAAGTTTGATTGGATTAGCTGTGAGTAGCTATGAAATAAAATAAATATGCCGCAATGTTCACTTCGTATCTAGCAATAATATTAGGAAGAATTACAACGAGTTTGATCCTCAATTCTACTTTGAATCCAACAGGCACTAACACTATTAACTCATAAACAAATTTTCATTGGTAAACTTTGTTTTATACGTGCTAGTGACTTCTTTATACTTATTGCTCTCTTTTAAATAATAACCGATTAATAAAAACAGTCTTTGTTAACAAAAAAAAACTTTTCATATCACAATTACAAAAGAGTGTAACCTTCTATTTTCAATTTTTTTTCTTCAAGAAACCAGTTATTGGTTCTTCTATATTCTCAAAATCTATAATTAATGAGGACTAAAATCAATTTTATAAATATAATAATGAGATCTATAATTTTGTACAATATTGTTAGACATTTAAGGATCTATTCGAGATCAGCCCCGTTGTCTTACTTATATTTTAGAAACTAATTTCAAATTGACGTAATGAATAATAACGATAGAAATAACACACTTATTATTCCATAGAAGTATATTTATATTCATATCTTTTAACATGGATATATGAAAAAAGATTATATTTTACATTACAAATAAAATTTCCCTATAGATGTTTTACTTTGAGTACATATCTAGTAATAATAATTTAACTTTCCTATATGTATATAATTCACGCATGAGCTACCCTCAATTCGGATCAAACAGCTAGTATACTTAAAATCATGTTCATTTAGGAAAAATACTTTATCTTTTTCCTCGAATACGGATCTAACAACAACAAGTAATTTTTAGTATACCCAAGTTTAAGTTCAGTGATATGAGTAATTCTTTTTGGCAATCAACTTTTTTCAAATATTGAATTTTAAAAACAAATTCAAAGATTAAATTTTCTAAAAAAAAACTCCTTAATTTGGGGCGCTAGATTAAAGTGATCTCAAGTGGGTCAACAATTAAATTCATTGCAAAATTGTATTAAACTAATATGAATTATACATTTTTTCTTTTTATAAGCCACTAATACTAATAATTAGTGGGAAAAATAATAAATTATTTGTAAAAATCTTTATTTTTTAAATTTTCCTTTTATTTATTATTTTATGAACAACCCCAGAACTCAAAAAAAGTATGTACAATTTCAACATCACTTGATCTCAAGCGCAACTGAACACCTTCAATTTACAGTTTAAGTTTAATGTCCCCCTCTTTTGATTTTTCCGAATTTCTGTGTGCCATTTTATTTCATGCAGAGCTAATGTTGGCAAAAGGATGCTGTTTCTCAGGAAACACATTTTCAGGCGGCGTCAACATAGAGTTTTTAATGAATTCCCCATGATTTTAAGGCTTTTATGCTTAATGTATTTGGGTTCCAATAATGTAAGTGGCTTTTATTCCAATACCAGAGACTCTGGATGCAAACAGATTGTTGATTCCTCAGATGGATCATCACTTAACTTACCTTTAGTTTTATCAGTTTTCCCTGCAGGCTGATATATTTTTCACTATGTTGAGTTTAATAATGGCGCCGAATATTGTATTTTTTAAACCCCACCGTCAACGTAAAAGAAAAGGACCATTTATCTCGAAAAATTATATAGTTGTTGTCCATTTTTCTCCTTTTTGACAAAGACATTTAACAGATGAGGATGTAATTATCGCCAACAGATGCAATATATACGAAAATTTTACTACCAACTGGTGTTAGCTCCACCATAGTGCTGCTTTCATATTGTCTAGGATTTAATGAAACACTGTGTCCCAAGCAAGCAGGATCACGACTCCTGCAATATGCTAAATATCCCCGTTATAGTGACTGAAGTACTTTCTGGGTAAGCTTTTGCTAATCCTCATATTGAGTCACATTTAATATATTTTTTGTAATATAATACTCTGCCCTATTTTTTTAATATGAGCTTTATAGTTGAGAGTTGTATGAGTTCACCTTAACTCCTCCAAAATTTCAATCATTTTTATACATCATTTTATATAACCGTACATTACACTTCTTATTAATATGACACACACTATAGATTGTATTATGATGACTTACCTGGTATTATCGCTAGCCTATAATATTATCTATTTCCACATCTACTAGATTAATTTATTTTTAGCTATAGTCATTCTGTTCAAGTATTTAGCCTAAAATATATTTGATCTTTTTCATATATAAAAGTTTTGTTAAATATTTATTCAGATGTAGCAAAGGATAATAAGTTAGTTCTAAGGATAAAAATATATTTAATGCTCATATTTTGAACAATTTAAGTCATCCATGGATGTTGTAAGTATACTATAAAGAACTTTAGACTTAAAAACATCATCCTTTCCTCTTTTCTATTCAATCCATTAGAATGAAGAAGATCATCAACAATACTCGCTGTTTTATTGTTTATTATATTTTTTTGTATGGTTGTTTTTCATTTATAAAAAAAATATATATATATCAAATATATGTTTGTAGTTGGATAATGAATGATAAAAAAAAAGGAGGGGGGTAATAATTTGTATTTGAATCCATGCATCATTTAATTAAATGTTCTTAAATTTGAAAAGAATGATTTTTTTTTTGGCCGAGTAGGATTTTTATGTTAATGGCAAAAAGAAAGTTAGCATAACTAGGATGGACCTTAAATATCCATCTTTTACTTGAAACTGTCTTTCCTCTCCATTTTGTTCCTTTAATAATAAATTTTCGCTGTGCCGTATATTTGTTATTTTAAATGATATTTGATGGTGGCCCTCGCTGTTTGATGTTTTCACATTTATTAAAAAAACAACAACTAGAGGGTGTTGTTAAAATCAAATTTAATTTTATCCCTACTTTTAGGTTCCAAGAGTATCTATAGAGCACTGAAAAAAATGTTTAATTTCCTGAGGTTCTAATCGTTTGAGTATCCGAAATATTTTGTTGGCCTACAATTTGTTTTTCTTTAAACTAAAAAATGTGGATTTTATTTTTATGTAGCACTTGAGAAAAAAAACTTGGTTCAAAAAAATCAAGGATCTATCTTTAAAATTCAAACTTCTGACATTCAGCAATATCAATTTAAATTTCTAACTTTTGAATCCCTTTACTAATAGAGAATGTCGTTATATACAGTCATTTTCAAATAACTATAGACGTCAAAAAACGCCCTTTGTAGACTGAAACATTACAAACATAAATTTTTCATTAAAATACCATAAAATTTTTAATTTAAGTTGACTGTCCTTGTGACCTTTCATATGATCTTACTTTTATAAACAAAAAATATTACATAACTATTTCTTTAAGCATAACAAGGCTTTAATGATTACGACAGTTATTTTATTATTAATTTGAAATTATGGTGCAAAATATTGTGCCAAATTATTATTGTTTACTTAGAGTGCTTATAAGATGCTCTTGCATCTGAAAAGTTGAATTAAAATTTAATTTTCTTATTTTCATTAATTAATATAGGTACATATGTTAACATTAATCAGTTATGAATTATTTGAATTAAAAAAGTACTTTATCTATCAAATGAGTCATTATTTGTTGGACTCTGCTATTTTTTTTACAGCTCATATATTTAATACAGTATGTAAAAATACACTACTCATTTAAATTTAGATTTAATAAATTTATTCTAGTTTAATACATCAGTTCCACTGACTTTATGCATTTTACACTAAGCAATAAAAGACGTCTTATCCGAAATAGAGAAGCAGGTCAAGACACATAACCCATACTTCTTTGCTTGATGTGGTTTGTCAACAATTTGATTAATGATCATTATGAGGGTAGTGGTTTACATCCACTTGGGAAGGAGTAGATAATATGTATTCATCCAGATAGACACGCTGCTTTTGGTTGGGTCCATATGCTTTGCTGTATAGAACACCTCTTGGACTTCGGAAGCAATGTTCTTTTTATTTTGAGAATGCTATCATATGAAGGAGACGTGACTACAAGCCAATCCAGCTGGGTGAATTTCACTTTAAGTGATTCTACTCTTCACAGTAATAGACACATTTAGTTCTATACTACGTCTGATTTGCTTTTAAAATATAAAAAAGTCGGCAAATGCTGAGAAATTTTCGATTTTGACCAAAGTTTAAAATCGACCTTAAAATCTTGTTCAAAGGTTTATAATCGATTAATAGCGTTAAATAATGAGAAAAAACAACAACAACTGATTTTGAATGTTCACAATCAAAGCCACTCTAATAATCATATTTTGTAGAATTTGTGTTTTCGGTTGCACATAATATCATAAATAATTCCCTTAATCTAACATAAATAGTATTTATGTGCAGGGAAATTGCACAAAAACAGGCATTAATTGTATGGTTGTAACTTGTAACAAACATCTTTGAGTAATTTCAGGCTCATTTACTCAGCTGCATAGCAATCAACTTTTAAAATACTATTGTGGTTTAACCCATCAAAACTATACCTCAGATTTGGAATACTCCATTCGACAATTTCAACAATTTTTGTCTTAAACATTTCATGGTTGTAATTGCAAAAATATAGTCGGAAAAACGGAAAAAAATGTAAATTTCTTTCTTTTAACCATCATGTGTAAAAATCGAATTGTCTCATTGAAAAAATGCTAAAAATCTTTTCTAATATCATGAGTTTTTTATAAACATCCTCAATAAAAGTCAGTCAGATACTTTGAACCTCAATCATTATAAATTTTTAAACGAAAGTATAAAAGTTGTGATTTAAAATGAATTTAAAAAACACAAAATATATATTTTTGGAAATAAACGCATTAACTAAGTGAGAATTTAAATTATCTATTGTTGAGTGACATTTTAACATCAATTTAAAAAATTTCCTACTTCACGGTTTTAAGACAAAGGCCTAATTGGGCAATATTGTCCATAGAGCATATTCTCCTTCAAAAACAAATCTCCTGAGGTTAATTCTACCCATAGATAATTAAAAAAATTGAATAAACAAAGAAAATTCAATTTTGTTGTTGTTGTGAAAATGGGCTGGCTTTTCTTTATTTCGAATATCGGGGAATGTAATATAACCTATTTTATTTATGTATAATTATCAACCTCATGAAAATTGACGAGTACTAACAAAAAAATCATTAAAACTAAAGAATATTTTATAAAAGTACTTGGCAAAAATGAAATTTTAATACTTTAACTCTGATAATAATAAATTATATCTTATTGAGACTGGAAGCAAATGCTATTACAATTAATTTTTAAATCAAAAGATTATATTTTTAGCCATGGTATTAGCATTGCTATACTTACAATATGTATCATTAGTATATGACAGAATTCAAGTTTCTAACTAACAATTCATTATATTTTATATCAGTTATAATATGTATGTTTGATACATAGGGATAAAAGTTTTAAGGACAAGAAATCTCATATTGAAAACAGTATTAATTTAAAAATTAAGACACTAGAAATATAAAGAAGAACTAACCCTGTCTTCCCTAAATATGCATGTAATGTAATCACTTTCATATACAAATTCACAACAATGTTTTCTAAAGAAACATCATAGGTTAAGTTGTTCAGTTATATATAAAAATAAATCGAGCATTAAATAAATTCATTCATAAAATCACTGTCAAGATGTAAAAAAAATGAACTGCAATATTTTTGTAGTAGGTAAACTAAGGAGTGTTTTTTTTTTATTCCCTGTGAGAACATGGATTTTAATTCCATTTTTCAGTTATTAACTGAATATACCGACAGGTCATCATATAATGTACAGCTCCTTTCATTAGTAGAGTTGTAAGAAATTCTCCAAATTGTCAGAATCTAAAAAATAAAGCTACACTATTCAGGCTGCCAACAAAAAAACTCCTACACTAAAACATACTATAATTCATAAGTCCCTAAGGGACTCGGAGCTGATTTGAGGGTAGGCAACAGAGTTATTACCTCCTATGTTCTTGCCTGATACAGAGTAGGACTTTTGTAAATATCCTTCCTCTCAAACCTGTTTGTAGCCTGTGTAATACAACGTCATTGAAGCTCTGTTTCTCTCTTTTCAAGCAATCCTCAAACTGTCAGGATATCCATGTCATTATTCGATTTTTTTTTTAAATTTAACGTCAGATCATATGATTTACAGCTCTACTCATTAGCATGTACGTAACATGATTATAAGAACGATAACTATTCAAATGATTAACATCGTAAAGCTTCATAATGTAAAATTAATTAATTGAACAAGAAAATTAAAATCTTTTAATCCCATAAGTATGTATGTACAAGAAATTTTCTTCAAAAACTTTGTTATTTTTAATTAACAAAAAAGATTATTCAAACAGTTAAATCATCATTTTTCCTCGTTATTTCAAGTGATTTCTATTTTCAAAGAAGTTAATCCTTTTATTGGTATGTGATCATACATAGTTCATAAAAAATATTTATCCTTAGATAAATCGTTTGAAAGTATTATAGAGAGTTTTTGTATGAATTTGTTTTGGAAAGTAATAGAAAATTATTTAAAAACGGAAACTGTCAAATAAATATATATATTGTCGAAGTTTATATATATTATTTATTTGTAAAACTAGTTAAAATAATAAATACAAACACTTTTAAGTTCAACATATTTATGATTAATACAAAAAACTTATGCATCAATACAATTTCTTTGTATTTATATAAGTACATATTACCTTGTACTTATAGTAAATTTACTAAACAGAAAATATTATAAGTATATAATAAAAGTGTATAATGAAAAAAATAAATTTTAGAAAAAAAATATATAAAGGTAAAGAAAAAGTGAAGAAATATGTAATGTATAATTTATTTAGTAAACAAAAAAATGGGGGTGTGGCAACTTAAATATTTTATTATTCGTAGAAAACAGTCTATTGATGTAGTAGCTAGGTGGGTTTGATTTCACTCTATAGGCGAGATTCTAAAGTTTTCTTCGAAATAGAGTCAGATACTATAATGTCTTTCACTAATGAGGAACGTGCTTTCTCATAGAAATAAAATTAGCTAAAAATCATTTAACATAATATTTTATAAGCTGACAGTAATTACACTTGCATTTTTGTATTTTAAATGATGCAATATTTAAGAATCTGTTAATTGCTATAATTTCAAATATACTATAAATATTTCTTCAATTATTTTTTTTATAATTTTAAAGTTTCTAAATTCTTTGAAAGTAACTAATAAAATTGTTAGAGAGCTAAAATTAGTGCCATCAGATCAGTTGTTATTCAAAAACTTTAAAATGGTGTAGTTTGTGTTAATTAGATAAATGGAACTGGATTTATTTTGGATAACCTAACATTTTAATAACTTTGTAAAATCGCCATTTATTATTTACTTGAAGAACTAATTATCTATAAAAATAAAATATTTTTCTTTGTATATTTTTATTGTAAATAAATAACTCTCTAAAACTTCTTAATGAAAAGTTATTTAAAGATAAAAAAAAAAAAAAAACTGGATATTAAAACAGCAAATTCGGTGTTTGCACAATAGGGTACGTCACCTATATGATATAATTTACAATCTATATAAAACAAAACTTTAAATATGCTCTATTATTTTAGTACAAAATAAACTTTTGTGATTCATAAAACTTGTTTTATTACTATTCATATTTTATATATACTTTTTGCTGATGTACCCTGCATATGTATATTTTATAAAATAAGTAAATTTATACATGTGATAGTCATGGAAACAATAAAGCTAAATGGTGTACGGGGTAAAAATTTGTAAAAAGTTTCAACTGGCTTTCACGAGTTTCCATCAATTTTGTGAAATAGTCACATTTTAGTGGGTCCTTATGCAGAAAGGATTGTAATGATAATATCTTAGGCTGTGGCAGGAATTTATGAGACAAGAAGCTGAAGTAAAAATAAATTTCTGGTGTTCTTTTCTTTGTGTCTTTTGAAAAATTGAATATTATTTTTTTTACAAAAAAAAATCTCATTTTTTCTCAAACGGCCAATTAGAAGAAAAAAATATCATATTTCTTTTTTCAATGTGGGGCTTAATGGAAGGGCAGCGATCGCTGAGGATCCGTAGGCTACAATAAATTATGGTCAACAATATGACCCTATGGTTAGTACAACAAATCCTGAGATGAGACTTATTATTAGAGTTTACAAAAGTATTTTTCACGCTCATTGATATCATAAACAAAAACTTAAGTATTCATTAAAATGATTAAGCTATTTTTAACTTCATGAAAAATGGATTGGAAACAGAATATTGATTGATGACCGAAATATTGATTGATGGCCGAAATATTGAATAAATAGACTAACCATATGTTCTATATTTAGTCTACATATTTACGCAGTATTTTATCCTTCAATTAATATTTAGATACCAGATCATCTCTAATAATAAACATAAACTCTTAGTATGTACTATTAATATATATTTAAATGATTTATAAAATATCTAAAAATGTGATCATAATGTTTTATAATAATACTATAATATTTATTCATACATAATTGGTGCAATTTCATCTGATCAATAAGGGAAAGGGAGATATGCAGTTGCAAAAGCGAAAATAAAAAATATTAATTATAATATTTGCAGATGTAAATACGAATACTTCTAAAATTGCAGATGTCAGTATTTGATATATGACAAATTCATTTACATATAATATATAACAGAGATAGATAAATATTTGTGAATAATAAATATTTAAAAAAAATATAATTAATAAATAGATTTCAATTATTTAAAACAACAATAAGCCAAGATGATTTTTTTCTGAAGTGAGTTCAGGTTAAAGCCATATTTTAACTAAATAAAGTATGATACATCAAACTCAGGCTTGAAACTAGGGCAAATATTTATATATATTTGAACCCATCCCAACAATATTAATAATTAGTCCACAATTCAGCAAAAAAAAAAAACTGGCAATTTATATTTACATATATGAAGTAACAATAAATTTGGAATTTGTTCATATCTTAATTTTTGTTAAAAATTGATTTGTGTTGACAAACTTTATATCTAATTTATTATATAAACAAGAATTATTTGAATTATTTCTGAATAGACGTTTCAGGAATACAATAAAAAGTGTATTTTAGATATGGAAAATCCTAGTTCACTAGCAAAGTTTTAATATATTATATTGGGTAAGCAAGAACTAATATCTTAATATATATCAGGTCCATGTATATTCCTAAATGTGAGAATGTCAAGCTGTCCATGATTAAAATTTTGATTAAGAAATATATTTTGAGCTTTTAAATCAATATTTTAAGAATCAAAAAACATTTTCTATAAATCCCTTTCGCACCATAAATAAAGTATTCTACATTTAACATTTACTTTTTATTACCTTGAACACCACAATTGTTTTTCTTTATAAAATGTGTCTTACTTCACAACTAACTTCCGTTACATAACAAAATGCATCATTTGGTTGAGAAAAAGATTTTAATCTACAAGCATAAAAAATAATGAATTCCATTGTTAAAAATAAACAAAAAATGGTAATAAACAATAAACCCTGACATGACTAAAATAAATTCAACCAGAATCCTAAGGCTTTTGTTTTATTCTATATTATTATACATAAATGCAAATTAATCAGTAATCAAAATAGGAAAAAATTATATTTTGATTTACATTATATAAGAATATGTAAATTATGTAGAAGATGAAATATGTACAAGTTGTAACTTGTATGTTTTAGTGGCAAAAAAGAAATATATAAATATTTAAAAGTTTTTTTTTTACATTAGTTGTGATGAGGATCATGCAAAAATAATATATTTTATGTTGGTCTATAGGGCGTAATTTTTGACGTTTAAAATATAATGATATGTCACTTGAAAATACGTTATGAACTAGAATGGACAGTGGCACACGGTAGAGTGCAAAACCTCCCTCTAAAATCAAATTGAGTTATGTATTGATTAACGTTTTGTGTTATTTAGACCTCTCAAAATTGAATTTTATCAACAAATTATTTTTATTTATCCTTTTATGGCCCTCAAATTGGGATTACAGGCGCAAAAATTCATCCTCATAATGAAAAAATTATAAAAAAAGTACTTTATTGGGAAAATATGTCACATAAATCAAATGAGTTTTTTGGATTATACTTAATATTCTTGGGTATCTCAACCAATACAAAGTTAATTAAAATGGACTCTGCAAAAATGTCCTCCTACAATAAAATTGAGTTATGTATCTCAATTAGTTCCAATAGTAGGGCCAAACATGCATTTTTTATATTTTGAGTTACCTTGACCTCCTACAAAATGGCCTTCTACAGTGTTCATACATACTTTTCGTACAAAGATTGGTCAAAATCCATTTGTATCTCTTGGCGTAAAACCTGATAATTAACAATCCACCAATCCAAGGAAAAAACATAACCTCCGTTGGCGGACGTAATAATTGACCAAAACATGTCTATAAATATTAGGATCTATATTATCGCATTTTGACATTTCTCTTATTTTTGAACTTTGTTTCAGATTGTTTTTGTGTTAATTCATAATATATATATATATATTGTATAATGATATAGCTACTATAAAAAATTATACGTTTGCCAGATTAAATAATCAAATACTCAAGTTAATATAAATAGTATAATTTCTTGTATGGGTAAGACTTTTCTTCTTCTTATTTTTTTATTTGGAAAGGGTGGATTTCAACAAAAACCTCTATTCCTTATTTATATGTTCATTACATTTGTAACCTACATATGTACATGTCTATTCTACTACGTAGGGATTCATAAATATTTCAGGAGTTATACGTATGGTTTGGCATTTATACTTAATATTTATACACATAAAAATAAAGAAAGAAAAAGGGGAGTCAAAGATTTATTTATGGAGGGTGAATTTAGGGAGGGATTATGTTCCAACGTTTTGCTCTATTCAAACTTCTTTATCAATAGATCGTTTGACTTCATATTTTTTAGATAGAGCTGTAAATCGTAACTATATTTAGTATATAATATTAAAAAAGAATCTGAAAATTAACATGGTAACTCTGACAAGTTGAAGAATGTTTTAAAGGAAAGTAATTAAGCTGCCAAGAAGTTTCTTTAGATTAGCTCCAAGCAGCTTTTGAATAAATTAAATAAATACAAGATCCTCTTCGTATCAAGCATAGGTATAGACAAAAATTGCCCTGATTTTGATCCTCATTCCTAATGTGAGGCTGGGATTCATTGTTATAACAAGTTTTGAGACCCTATCTCAATCTTACGTAGTGCAAACAAGGACTACAAGAGAGAAAGAATGGAGACTGCTGTTAACTACACTTCACAAATTCGACTAATTTATTAATTTTACACTTAATTAATTTGTTTGTCATGCCATTTGTTTCAAATAATTATGAGCAATACAACTAACGGACTACAGTCAACATCTGACTAAATTTTACATATAAACAGTCCCACTAGTAGTTCTTAGTGTAGTCAGAAAAACAAAGTATATGTTGGCAACTTTGAGTACAATTTTCACATCCCTACTATTAACTCTATACAAAACCTCCGTTTAATCTTTCCTCCTTTCATTGGCACACGTAATTACTTAGATTTGCTACAAACAGCTGTGAGAGGGGAAGGAAGGAAATAAACACGAATCTTTCTCCATATTTAGGAAGGGAGTAGGCAGGAATCATTCTTATGTCAATCCTTATTTCTTCTCTGAGTCTATCAGGGATTTACACTTATAACTCTCCAACTAATCATCAGTTTTCCTCTTTATACATCATCTATATTCTCTGAATCCCAGTCTCAAATTTTTCCCATGTAAGTAAATGCTTAGAATTTACTACTCTAATCCTACTTATCTTACTTTTTAAGGTGCATTTATACATTGCTGCACTGCAGTTTTTTGCAATTTTTTCCTTCCTTTTAAGTTGTTTTTATGGATTTCTTTATGCCAAATTGCTTTTGAATTAGACAAGGACCTTTTAACACAGTTTTATATTTTTTTCAATGACGTCATAAAAAATATAAAAACCTTTCTTTTTTTCTTTCAAATTGAATCTATGTTTTGCCGCAAATTTCAAAAGTTTTCTACCACAAAATAATTCTAGAATGTAAAACAAATTATGAAAACCCACAAAACTGTGTTTTCATGTAAAGATAAGTATTATTTTTATTACGGAAACAGTTTGTCATGTTTATATTGCAAAATATTGACAAATGTTAAGTTATACATTATTTATCCCTTTAGTTACAACGTGTAATATACTTTTCATTGTCTTCAATTGCATCTTATCTTTGCATACATTTTTATCTGATAGTTTAAAAATTTCTGAGTACTCTATTAATTATAATATACCTTGATTCCAATTTTCAATTGAAACTTCACCAACTTGCATTTCCTATGTTTAATATGATTATCAAATAGATGTGACATATATACCTAGGCAGTAACATTCAATAAGGTCACGGAAGTAGATGTCGTTTATATCAAAGATACAAACATTTGACAAAAAAGTTAAGAAATAGATATTGTTCTTTACTTTACAAAGAGTAAAACAACAAATAATAATCCTCCTTATTATTTCCACCTCTCCCATTAAAGGGTTAAAAGTGAAATCACATTTGTTCTGCAATATCCTAAACTTATAATTATCTACCATTTATATATATTTGATTCCTAATGTATTCCAACAATTCATTCAGTTTTTCTTCAAAAAACAACAATATATACTGTGTAATCTAACTATGTTTGTCAAAAAAAAGTTTTATTGAAGATTCATAAATATAGTAAACAAAACTTCATTTAAATATATATAAAAATTAATATATGTCGTACATACTCATACACATCTAGACATGTAAGTAAATATTTACGTAGTGTACTATTTGTTTAGTATTCACTTTTCTGGATCGAATGCTATCTAGGGTGTATTGTACTTTCATATGAGACTTAAAATAGATAATTTCTCACTTCTAGTTTCTGTTATCCGTTCTTGAAAAATGTTTGAAATTTAAAAAACCCCTCTTAATGAGGCTTCATTTTCATCAACATCATAGTACAGTACCTTAGCTTGCCATTTAAACTATTTTAGTACAGCTTTACGTATCCTTCAAGCACAAAAAATAGTATGCAATAATTCTTAATTTAGACCTACTGAAAGTATTATTATTCTTATAAAAATTAGAAAAGATTGATGACTGTCGAAGTCATATACCAAAAAAATCATAGAGTAATCAATTTGCTTTAAATTCGTAAGGGACCAATGAGGATATAAAAGTTTGTTATGTTACCTCCCTCATTTTATCTTTAAGTAGTGTTGTGTGTGTCCTAATGGTCCAGTTCTTGTATTGGACTTTAAAAAAGTCGATTTAACTCTTAAATGCTTTTTTTTAAACACGACACATATTGTAACAAAACACCTATTTAATATAATATTGAATGAAACTATGTCAAACATTAAAATGGAATAAAACCTTTTTAAGTACGGTAGCGTGGAGTCCAATGGATGTATCTTTAGGGTTGGAGAATTTTCACAAGAAATTGTCTGAAGTTTTCAAATGTTTCATGTTTCCAAATTAGCATTACCTGTCGAAGCTATCAAGCTCACATCAATAGTATTTGTTTATAATTTAAATATAATATAGAAAAGTTCAGTTAAAGAATAGATCGGTTTACCCATTTGACCCCATGGGCTAGCGTTAAATGGGTCTTTTAGACAAATTTGTGATGATAGTTCCATAATTAATTTATTCAATGCAAAATAGTTAATATTTTATGAACAATAGTACACATATTTTACAATAGTAACACTAGTCCAATAAATTCCAACTTTCTTTTACTCTTGAATTGAAATAGTATGTCCAAGATTTTTCAGGAGCAATTCCAAAATGACCTTTATAAATCGAAATTTTTGCCTGTTTTGCAATTTATAACATACAAGAGCATGAAATATAATTTCCGGATTTAAAAAAAAATATTTCAATTATTTTTAGATCTTTTTCTGTATTTAAAAAAAAATATCTAGTCAATACAAAAAATGATCAAAATATACTTTTTCCTTGAAAGTCCAATACATTTATTTTTTTAATAATAATAGTTAAAATGTTAGCTTATTGTAAAATAAATGCAATCTTTTTTTGTACGAGTAAAACATTGCTATTCAAGATTCGTTGATTAATTCGTTTGAAATATTTTGATAAGAATATAATAATCTGTATATTTATTCAAAGTACCCAAAATCAGAAGTATCAGATTATGAAAAAAGAGTTCAAAAATCAAATTTTAAGATTCTGCTCGAGATACGTAGTGGGATTAAACTTTATTTATCTCATTTTATAGCTGCCCGCATTAAATTTCGTATGAAATATCACACCCTTCTCAAGAATTCCTCAAATTATCATTCTAACCACGTTAATTTTCGATTTTTTAAAACTACCTAGATTAAATGTTATTTGGATCTTTGATTGTGGAGATATTTTCTATGTGGATTGAAGTAATGGCACTGAAGGACAATTATTAATAACTAGTCTCATTACGTTTCTTTGCTATAATTTATATTACTATGTATAAAAAGTAATCCTTAAATTACCTTATATTTAAATTTTCTTCTCCTGTTGTTTTTTTTACCCTCTTAATTGTTTTTATTCCATTTAGTCTTATTTTTAAAGAAGAAATTTTTGTATCAAATATAAAACTGCTCAATTATATCCAAGATTTATTTCCTACTTGAGAATTATTTTAACATTTAGTAAATCAGATATAGAACACCATTAATGATCATCTTCATTTAAGAAATTAATGGTTTTTAGAATAAAAACTTTTTAAAATAAACCATTTTTATAGTGAATCTAGTTGATAATCTTAACATAATATATAATCATGTAGCAATACTCTAACTTTTTTATATTTTTCTTTAATTTGTCAGATGGAATGTCACCAATTATTTATAAATTAACATTATAATATTAAAATTTCTCCATATGACCTAGGAATTGTTTTTCAAGTGTATATACTTAATGATCATATTTCCTTCGCTAAGAGCAACCGTGAATCGAATCTATGTAAATTGAGTTCATAAAAATAACTTCTTACGAGTGTGTTGTCTATTGAGCTATGTTGCAATTTTTTTTTTTCAAGAGAACCGAAAAATAACAGATTTGAGATACAAAAACATTTTTCTTATTATAATTTCTGTATTTTGTACTTATGATATATAATCGGGTATTATATTAATATTAAAGTATGCCATACCATATAATGGACAATCTAATTACAATATAAAATATCTCATGATACTAATAACAATTAGATGAATGTCTTTTTAAATTATAACTTCAATAGAATAATTGAGTATTGAGTTTTGATTTACTTTTTGCTATCATCAAACATGTTTGTTTCCTTAAATTTTGTAATATGTTTATCACAATTAACTTCCTGTTTTTAATGACTTTTTGATTCCATATTATGGAATTGTTGATATGGCGTTCAAATATTATATTGTTCTTTGGTATAATAACTTTTCAGCGTCACAATCAATGACAAGTTGAGATTGATCTTATTACAATGTAATCAATATTTAACTTAAATATACTTTTAATTGTTTCGATTTTGTGTTGATAGGACTATTTATTCATTTAAATTATATTTTGTGTAAATAGATTTTTTTCTTCAGTATTGCGAATCCAAATACTTATCAATTCATTTCTTATTTTGTGTTATCGATTATTTATTTTGTAAAAAGAGAATTTTTATTTTTTATGAATAGATTCCAACTTAGGATCTCAAAGTGTGTAGAATCCCGTTAATTATTTATAAACTATCAATGCAGCACCAAAGCTATAAAACATGCTGATATTACCATAGGGTAGGTATAATTGTTGCACACTTTTTATAAAATAATATTGAAAATTAAACTGAGTCAGCAAATGATAGAAATAAAAATTTTCTTCAAAATAACTAAAAATTGCCAATTTTCTTGAAATTATAACATGTTCAAAATTTCACTTTTTTTTTATCACTACATTTCTTTAAGCCTCAACTTAGACATTAAATATGACTAAGTTGTCACTAGTTAAAGAGTCCTGTTGGAATAGACTCATCATTGCAGATCCGTTGGTTCTTACTTCTTTGTTTTTATAAAAACTTTTCTTTCTAAATTGTCTCATAATTTTTCTTTTTTCTTCTGATCTAAAGCTGAAAGCTCAAAAACTAAATCTAAAGTGCAAATATATATAATATAAAAAGAAAGAAATATGTCACGCGACAAAATCTGTAGGTGCCGAAATTTCCTAAGAGACAAATGATTGTGGGTAAATTACCGGCCACGAATATTTTTTTAATGTTGATAACTGATATATATGATGATTATATAACAAAGTTTTTAGAATCACTCTCTGTATCCATTTTTAATATAACCTGACGAGTTTCTATAATACCAGACGGGATTTCAAATTTAGTTATGATACGTGCATTGTGATGGGTTTAATTATGGGACTATTTTTGATTAAATATATATATTATAGTATATTTTTTTGTGTTGCTTTGCAAGACATTTATATTAAATTATACTTTTAAATGATCACAGTAAATTTTTTATCAAGCATCTTGAATCAATTATAAAATAAATTATTTATTTATTTAAGTTGATAGATATGTTCACATGTATACTATATTTAAAATTATACTTTTCCAAAATTATCTCATAAATAAGGCATGAGATAATGCATCACTCTTCATTTACTCCTTAACTCATGTGAAAATAAATATTATCCTAGTTTAAAAAACAAATAGGATTTTCCTTATCATAAATAACTTTATTATTTATACTAGTGTGAGTTATAGCTTATGCTTATAAATATCATTTAAGTAAATAAATATTTATTGTTAATATTTGTTTAAAAAACTATGTAAAAATAAAAAAAATTTCTGCAAAATGCAAAGGTGAATTTGTTAAAATATTGACAATAAATTTTTGTCCTTGTATTGAGATCGTGTGTTTTTATTTGTTTTTAACTTACAAAACATGACCTTTAACAAAATATTTTCTGGTTTTGTGGCTTACAAAGAGAAATATTTCATACAGTGTGTAAGGTTAATAAATGTAGCATCAAACTTAAATAACTTTAAATGATATAAATTTTTGAAAGTATTTATTATGAAGTTCTATATCTACAAAAACAACAAAGATTTTAGTCGTACAGAGTTATTTTTAATTTTACAATTTTTTAAAATCAAATTTCCAAAAAATAAAAAAATATTTACCACTAGTGTTTATAATAAAAGTGTTTTGAAATTGAATAGAAGTCCAATTTTTTTTTCTTCCTTCAATAGAATAAGATCCTTTTTATGCAACTCTAAATCGTATCCGCCTTGTCTTTGTTATTTGACATTAAAAAACGTAGTATTTATTATAGCGCCCTCTACTAGGCATCATTTAGAGTAATATGAAAGTAAATTAACTTAATTAACCAATTAAATTAGTTTAGTAAAACTTTTACGATCTTTCGATCTTTCCCATTATTATTAATTTATATCTTATTGAAATAGTTTTTATTTATATTAACATTGAATGATTGAGCTCGCGATTGATTGAAGAAGAAGCCACATCCATCATGATGTCAATTAACGGATATTATTTTGAGTTTTAAGCACGATTCGGACGCATCTTTAAGATTTGGAACAAAACATACAAAAAGTCAAAATTAAGGAAATGCTACAATTTTAATATTTAACTAGGCCATTTAAAAGAGTGAAATCTTGTGACACCTTCTCAATCGAAGAACAATTTTTTTTTTTTTTTGTTAAAATAATTTATTTATATTCTACAATACAAGCAGTGTAAATAATGAATACACATAAAGATAAAAGTAGAACATATAAATAAAAGGCCGAAGGACAATTACATTTAAAAAAACAACATAAATGAACATTATAGTTCATATTTAATGTCTTGAAGTAAAATAACCTTTTATAATATTCTAAAAGTCAAAACATCAGCTAAAGTTAATAAAAACGACGATGTCTTCTTATCATTAATTTGATGAGATTCAAATATTGCACAGTTGATATTTCCAGCCCATCCAACGACGAAGATGATAATAGAGGGATTTTGATAGAAAGTGCTGAAATCGAGCAGCTACGCTTATCATTATAGCTCTAAATTCTTCCACATGTTATGACGAGTCAATAGTTAATCTTAATAAGCGAACTCAATGGCTTTGTGAACAGGATAAGTATTTTTATCTCTCTTATATAAGCTCCAAATAGTATATTTGCCTTTATTAAGTTAGAAGAAATATATTTTGTCACACATACGTTGAATTGGATAAAATATTTGACTACTCTCAAAACTGTGCAATCAGCAAAACGGTGTAGGGTAGAGTTGAACATAAAACCACAGTCTTTGCACAGATTATAAAATTTGATATTGTAAGTGGAAATCGAAGGAAAATTAATTTAACAACCTTTGATAAATTACGCCATCATATATATCCACTTGTGATGTCATTAAAAGTTAATTCACGTGTTTAAAAAATCCATAAAGCTCTACTACACTTTTTCAAATGATAAATTGAGATACCTTACTTTAATTAAGAAACTGATGACTAGGGCACTGTGATGATGAAATGAAGAAAACTGGACGGTGTAGTGTGCCGGACCAATTTTAAATCCCAAAATAAAGGCCTAAATAACTTTAAAAGAGAACTGAAAAAAATAATTTATAATCTTTTAGAATAATTTACAACGTACCCTATAGATTCTAAAAAATAACCACAAAATAATTAATAAGGAATATTATAAGAATTAATTAAAAATTGTATAAAACTAAACTATTATTGTTCCCGAAATTGAATAGTAAGATAATGCAGTAAGCACAAAAAGAAAAGGCTCTAATAAATCTCTTGAATATAATGTCATAAAAGAAATGATTTAAAATGTATTATTTGTTTGTTTTTTTAATTCTTATTTTGAAGAGTACATATAATGTTACGTTCTAATTCTTCTTTTTCAAATTATATACACCAACGCGTTTTATTTTTGTACTAGATAACAAAGTAAGCATTTGATTGCAATCAAACAGAGAAATTATATACTTTTATAACTTTAAAAGGAAAAAAAAAAAGATAATAGAAAAATAAAAGCTAATTCTGTAATATTAATTTCGGGTTCACTCGTATTTCCTCTAAGAAAATAGATAAACTTGTGATTTATATTATTTTTTATATCTATCACATATATATACACTATGTTTCATTATTGCTCGGACGCTTTTCGAAAGAATAATAACTAACTTATTTCATTCATTTTTTATCATATAACATTTACAGATGTTTTTTTTTACTCAAAAGCTTTAATAATTTGCTGTAATTATTTTTCTATATTAATAAATATGAAAGTTTTTTTTAAATGTCTGAGCTACGGAAGAAAGTATATACAGAGATTACCGGGCCGTGCAGAATTGTTTACCGATTTTTGTTCAGAACATATTGCGGACAATAATGACATTTCGAATGACTTGAGAAAAAATTATTCATACATTTTTATAATAATAAAATAGTTTGTGATCAAATTTAATCAGTGTAGCCACCATTTGACTCAATGACACTAGTCAGGCGACGTATGAAGCTGCCACAGACTTGCTGGATGTAATCGGCGTCCATGGAGACCCAGGCCTTGTTTACAGCAGCCTTTAAGGCATTTATGTTCTTGTGTCGTTTTTTGCAGGCCTTGGTCTCCACGTGCGCCTAGATAGAGAAGTCTAGTGGGTTCAGTACTGGGCTCTGAGGGGGCAAGTAGTCCTTGGACCAACAGTTCATGTTGTTCTTGACCCACTCCTGAGCTTTCTTGGAAGTGTGGGCGGGTGCTCCATCTTGTTGAAAAACCCAAGGAGAGTTGCCGACTATGGATTTGATCCACGGAAGGACCTTGGCTTCATGGCCTTCCCGTTGGAGGCCACGAGACCCAACATCATCACCGAAGCAGGGTGCTTTGTTGTGGTCACATAGCGGTGCTTATCGTGCACATCTCCAAAGCTCACAACATGGTAATTTTGCCTGTTGAAAACAGGATCGACCGTAAAAGTTTTCTCGTCTGAAAAAATGATGATGCGTCCAGATGAGCTCTTGATATCATTCAAGATTTTCTGGCACGCTCAAGTCTGACTTCTCGCTGACGTTCAGTTAGCAGAGGGCGTTCAGTACGCCTCATGGACTTTCCTCCAGCCCTTTTCAATGCCCTTGAAACAGTTGATCTCGAAGTTCCCATCTTTCTGGCCATGTCGGCAATGGACCTGTTGGGATTCCTCTTGAACACTGCCTTTACTTACCTTGTTGAGACAGTGGGCTTCCTGCCAGCCCCAGGGGAATGCTTGAGATCACCCCCAGTCTCCAAGGGCTTGGAAACGTTGTAAATTGTCTTCAACGAGGCCCCCACCTATTCCTTAATGTTGTTATGAGGCACTCTCGCTCGGAGGAGGGCTGCAATTTCGATCCTCTTTGTTTCCTGATTGGACATGGTCTCACGTGTGGAAGTTGTTACGCTCTCACAGGAAGGATTTTTGTTTATTTTAATAGTAACAATACGAAACAATCAGATTGGTTGCCACCAAACCTCTTAAAAAGGTATTTTTACATCATCGGTAAATAATTTTTTTACGGCCCGGTATTTAGAGATTATTTTCAGATATTTACTGTGAGGGCAATTCCTGGAGTACCAGGTACGTGGACAAGAATCCAGAAGATGTGGGGCATATATTGTATTTATAGGAATATCAAATTATCATCATTCATCTATGACGTTGGGAGTAATTATTGATTATAATTGATATAAAACAGAGTGAAGCTTCTCAGATTCAGGCACAGACAAAAAAAAAAAAAGAAAATAAAGGCTTACAGAGTGCGACAGGGAAATTTTATGCATTATTAAATTATTTTTTTTTGCACTAATTAACGTTTCAGGTGATATCTCATGCAATGTTTCGATACATCTGTTGGTTTTGTTGCATATTGTTTTAATTTGATCAAAATCAAAAAATGAGTCAACAGGAATAAAAAAGGACAAGGGTTTCGGATCTTCTCGACGTAGATGTTGATGCAAAAAGAATTTCAGTCATTGTTGATGTGACCATGAGGACAGTCTGGAACATTTGGGTGGCTAAGAAGAATGGGAAATGAGTCAAAAGGAAGGCAGGAAGGGGAGGAAATGGCTGGAAGGGAGATGAAACATATCACATGTCCCTGGCGACGAAGATCAAGGAAAATCTAACAGCATCATTGCCGCACTTGGCTGACAAGTTCATCGTGGACGAACTCCCATCAACAGGGCAGTGTATAATAACTTCGATCTTAAGGGCTTTGTCAGGACTCCCAGACATCTCTTCACACACAGGGTGTAGGCCTCAAGGCTTGAGAGATCCAAAAATTTCTTAATTACTTGAAGAGTCAACTGTCGACTGTGAAAATTTTCTCTGACAAGAAGATATATACAGTCGACAAGGTTTTGAACCACAGAAACAAGATATTTATAGCAGCATCACTTGAGGAAGTCCAACGTACCTTCAGGACAAAACAATGTGCTTGGTAGTCGTGGTCTCTGATGGGAAGGATCCCTTCTTCTTCAAGCCCAATGAGAAAATCAGGGCTGAGGCCTACTATGAGGTGGAAAATATTGGCCTAGCTGAAGGCTAACAATCCCGAGAACATCTATGCTTGGACCTGAGGGGGGTGCTGACTTTGCTTATTTGGATATAAAAATAAGAGTGGTACATTTATTATTTTGTATGGAACATTTCTTGTTTAATAATAGTTCATCAATTGTAATTGATTTCTCTAAAGCTTTTCATACCCTATCTCACAAATATGCCATCCAATGCCTTTACTGAAAGGGTTTTGGAGACCCTATTATTCGAATGCTTGGCGTTATCCTATCAAAAGCTATAATGTGAGATCCAATATGGAACTCAAAAATGCATTTTCTATAACAAAAAAAAAGGCATGCGCTAAAGAGACCCTCTTCTGCTTTACTCTTTATTTTATGAATGTACCTTAAAATACAATTAAAAACTCATTGTTTTTATATTTTCAAACTTCTATTGCATGTACATTTTTTTTCTATTTTTACTGTCTGAGCATATGCGACAACACAGCTCTAAGGTAATGGAAAGTCCAATTTAATGCAGCAACCCGCAGATAAATAATAGCAACTACGAAGGGGAAAAAAATAAAGAATTTTTGAATCCATTCCATCCTTTAAACTGGAGTCAATGTGATGAATATCCCAGATGAGATTGTGGAAAATAGTCAAAATCATAAATCTCGATGTATGAATTAACACTCTAAATGATAAGAGTAAGAACCGTTTTAGGAAGTAATACATTTTAGATCCTCCAAAGAGAAGCAAATGAAGAACAGAAAAGAAACATATCCCATTGATAATAATGTTGGAGTAGTTTTATACAATTTGTCGAACTATGAAAGTTTTTCAGGAAAATATAACTAAAAAGTGTGAGAGTACAAATGGGTTTTTATGTATGCCCCGTTTTAAAGATTGCCAAAATAGTTAAATGAAACTCCAATAGTTGTCATTTCATTCCAACCATTGTCCATCACTAGTATTTGATCGCAATCGGTCTGAAAAACCTACATAAAATATATCAATCTGGTTTTATATAATTTGTCAGTCCTAAGACCGGTCCTTATTGGTAATTTAGGACAACTACAATAACGGAAATTTTGTCATTTCAATTATTGAAGTTTTATTATGTGTATGGAAAGAACTAATTAATAGACATTCTCACTATTTTTAATTATTTTCTTTGTTTTATATTCCTCAATCTTAGCTCGGAGTCAAGAAAATATAAAGATGGTTATTACTGTAGGAATTAAGGACCAACTAATCGTTTCTAAGGACCGCTTAATGGTTAAAAAAGATCGGACAAAAAATAAGGACAGAAAATGGAAAAAAAAGATTGATTAGGAAAAAGAAGTAGGTCAAACCCAACTCTAGCTATCAGTCAATATCCTACATAAGGCTTTTTAATAGAAACAGCTCTTAATATCTCCTCTACGGAAACTAAAATAAATTTAAGGCAAAATATGATAATTTCATGAATAAATTTTTATTCTTTGGTAACCGGAGAAGAAGCATCTTGAAATCTATACTGTGATCAAGTCAGCATTTGTCTGGAGCTAAATGCATTTATCATACTAAAAATGAGTATTTTTGTATCAATTATTGGGACAAGTTAACTCTATGAGGAATGGAAAAGTCACAATTTTTTTTTGTTATCAAAAAGCTTGATTAGTAGCCATAAAGAAAATAAACATTATTTTCTACAAAGTTATAAAAAGAAAATGTTAGTATAAAAAAAACTATAGGTTTATCGATCCTATATACTTCTATTGCGAGTGGCTACAATCTTTAAAAATATATTTGTGTTATGATTTGAACGGAAGTAACGGGGGCTTAAATGGATTTCATAAAAAGACGAATGTGTTCGAAGATGAAGACACTTTTAAACATATGCAATATTAATATTTAAGTATCTAAAATGTGGGATATGTTTCGGTGCCCTGTAAGCTGTTATACAAAAACATCTAATGTTACTATGACAACTATGCTTCAAATATTTACAAAACAATAAATAATTTAGATATAGCATAACCAATGAAAGGTGACAACCTTTGTCATTAGTTGGGAAACAATAAGGTTCAACATAATACAAATAATTTTGATGTATTATTAAATAACATTGCCATAAAAATAAACTAGTTGAGTTATTGGTGTAAATTAGGGTGAAGCTGATGCTCTAACTTTGTCCATGATGGTTAATCTTTTTTGTTACTATGTACAGTTGTATTGAATGCAAGGTAATATTTACCTTGAGCACAACGCCAATTTTTTTTTCAACTCCAAAAAAATACATTTTTGAGTTTTTGAATGTGACTAACCATTTCTTTGTTAAAAAAGTATTTAAGATAAAAACTTAAAGTCTGACTCATCCATTCGTTTATAATTTATAGTAATTTTTTGAAAAAAAAATGCTATAAAAAATTTCTAATTTTTGTATTATTATCTAAAATATATATTCAACTAAAATAAGCTTTTATAGTCTTTTGTCACTTTTGCAAAATATAATCAGCAAGGTGATCAATGTCAATAATTGTATATCGTAATGTAATTACACAGTTCATTATGTCCATATACAGTTTTAGAAAAGGTTAATCGTTATTTGTCAAAATATACGAATTTGTAAGGAACCAGGCTCACCCTAGTGTACATATGTGTGGAAAAATACCATAAAAAATGTTAACAAAAAAAAACCTGTTATGAATTTATGAAAAGTGATTACACATATAAATTAAGACAACTGATAGTTTATCTGAACATAAGGTTTACAAAGTTTTTGTCCTACAACTGTTAAGCTCTACAGCAAAGGTATGGGGGAGTCGTTCTCATAGATCAAAGAGCTGCTTCATAACACTAAGATTCAGTCATCAACATAATTTTACCTAAGAATCGTTTTCGATCTTCCAGATATAGTATACTATATCGTTTACAACATTGAACATCCAAATAAATTATTGCTTCTTGACAGCAAAGTTGTAATTGATAAGAGTCTTAATAATTATTGTGAAGGCGTAGGAGGGCAACCCAATCGTCTAGACCAATGAAAAGAAAATATGTAACTGTTATAATGGGCAATCATAGTGCACATATTCCAAAGTTTGATCAAAAAGAAAAAGATGTGCTCACTGTGCAAGCAAAAATACAGAAAATCGAAGTTTGGTCATTTGTACGGTTTGTAATCTTGCTTTATACTCGGTAAGAGATATAAATTGCGTCATTATGTTTCACATGTAAATCAGTTATTATATTAATTTTAATCCCGAAAAACGTTAAGAATTCAACTCCATAACGTACTTATAGTAGTTTGTTTATGCATATTATAAAATTACCGGTCACACCCAGAGGGCCACCAGTATCCCAACAAATTTTGGCTAAACCTATTAAAGTTATTAAAAAAAAAAAAAATCTAATCAGTTCTAATATGATCCAAGAGATCAAGAATTGACTATAATTATCTTTGATTTTCTTTTCAATTCCTTGTGGGTCTGAAAGGGTTAACCCAATCGAGTGTTTTAGATTTATAATGTATTTTTGTAAAAACTTCGACACAATTGTTTGGAGATATAAACCCTTTCATCGTAGGAGACCAATGGATTTATTATTTTGTTTTGAATTGTTTAGTGTGTGATTGTTTCATATATAATTTTGTCATCGTTGGAAAGTTTAATTGTTTTTTGGTGTTGGTTTTGGTTAGGAGGTCTAATTTTACGCTAAAATGCTTATTCAAGTTAGTATAACGCAATTTCTCTTAGTAATTCATATTCTGTATATAGGTATACCTACTTGTAGGATATGAATAAAGATTAAAAAAAGAAAAAAATTAGATCCTTTTTCCTTTTTTTAAATTTTTGTTCAGGATTGTTTTTATGTTGACACACCACATACGATCATAAAGTTAAACTCTTTTAGTCATTACAGAACATTATAAGATATCATTATATAATTCAAAAAACACATACCAAATGAAAGATTGATTGTGAGCCTCTAACATAATTATTACCTTTATAATTAATTTCTATTTTTGACTTGCCAAAATAAATTACAATATTGATAGATATCAAATTTTCGATTTATAAGTCAATATTGTTTTTCCAATAATACACGTTGGAATAAAAATATTAATTATTTTAAAAATACAATACTGGTGATGTGAATTTCGATATTAGTTTTCAATGTTCTTGGTCTCCACCCTTAAAAGAAGGCATTGTCTCATTGTTGGTATCAAGGCCAAAGTAACTAGATTTTTATACAAAATTTTAAAAAAATTTTAATCTTGCCTTCAACTAAGTCTTGCTAAATTTTCAGAACGGTGGCCTTAAACACAACACTGTCCCAATCTAAAATATAGATAAACACTAGTGATATGACGATTAATCGGAATCGGTAATCAGAGAATCATCTGTTTTTATCGGATTTGGGATCTGTATGGGAAAATAGTCTGTAATCTCCAATTCTGATTCTGATTTCTTAGAGGTATTTAATTATTTATTACTTTCCTAAGTTTTTTTTTTAAAAGCCCCCCTCCTTCATAAATAAGGAGTTTTTAAATTTTTTTTTCTTAACATATAATATTTGGAATTTAAGGTAATTTTCCATTTTTTATCCAAAAAAATTAATTTTATATGAATAGCTCCAATTTAAAAAAAATTTCATATAAATTGATTATTTGAATTATTTTTCAAAAAAATTATATTAGAAATTTAATTTGTGAAATTTTTTCCAAACAATGTATTTTTTGTGAACAACTGCAGATTTTGAAAATTTTTCACCAAAATATTTAACTTTTTGCAAATAGCTGAAGATTTTAAAATTTTTTCGAAAATATATAAATTTTCTGTAAACAGCTTTGGATTTTTGAAAAATCATATTTGAAATTTTTTTCCAAAAAACAATATTTTTGGATTAAAAAAAAATCCAAAAAGGCCCCCCTCCTAAGAAATAATCCTGTTAACGCCCATTACAGCAAAATGGTATCTTTTAACTATTATTTTAATTATCAAAGAATTTGCCTCATGATTTTTTACTAGAATCGTATTGCAATCAGCATTAGGATTTTTTTTGAGTTGTCCAATCCCTAAAAATCAAATATTTTTGAAGTTAGGAATGGGTTTGTGTTGTACCCGGGTCATCAATGTAAAAGATAACTGCACTTTACTCGAGTTCTATAAGTATGACCTTCATGCAAGAATTCTTTTTAATACTTGGCAATCTGAGTAGTGTTTGTTATTTTTATTGCCAATAGCTGTTATAAACATTTTTCGATTATTGAAAAGAGAACAGCTTCATATAAAGTAATCACTATTGCGGTTGTTTACGAATATTGTAAAGTAACTCTGAGGAATAATAAGTGTATGTCCTTGTTTGACTCAACGTTAATCAGAGATGAGGACACAGCTTCAAAAGGATCTATTAACGCTCTATAGTGAAATCCTTTGTCAATTCAATTCAACTGGGTTTCATCATATGTGTCTGTTTCTGAGTGAATACCACATTTGTTTATATGTATGTACATATAAAAATTGTGAAATTTTGTTGAGCTTATTCGTAATTTTCAATTATTAATTTACTGAATGAAGTATAGTACTTTTTGAATAAGCAATTTTGTTCAGGAACTTTTGAGATGAGTATTATCTTAAGTCCCATCCATTTTTTGTGTTTTAAAATACCAGTCTTAAAATCTATAATAAACACACACAAAAAAAAAATCTTGTCAGTGGGTAAAATCATAATATGTATTTCGATGTATATTTATTGTCAGGTACCCGTTTCAACCCTGGTATTTGCCTATCTATTACGTGATAATTTGGAGTGTTTTTCTTTTTGTATGAGTACTTATCTAGAGAAGGGATGAATGCGTAAACAAAGTAATTCATCTGTCTTAAAAACTCAAAAAACTATGTTTACAGCTATGTCACATAAAACTGTAATTTTTTCTTTCCTGTAAAAATAAAATAACAGTTTTAAGATTTAAATGAAAAAAAACCGATTTTTTTCATACTTTATCAGATCGTTATGGCATTAAAATATTTTCTGAGTCATGAAATCCTGTTTAAATTTGGTTCACTTTAAAAAAATTCATAATAATAAATATAGTCACTGGCAGATAATGTTCACATGTTCATGTAGTACCACAGGTTTTGCTCTCTTTTTTTTCCTCACGCTGTACGAAATGCCCATTCCCCTACTCATCAGTAGTCTAAGTACATTACGAAATTACATTAGGGTATTATTCTGTACTTCTGCAGGTTAATTAAAATTAATGGAATATAGCCACATATCACTCAATGGTATAAAAATATCCCGTAATACATGAGTCCATAGTTCAAATACATGAAAATATTCTTTTTCAAGATAGCAGTACTTTTGTGGTATTGGGACACTGACACATTTAAAACAGTCCAATACTAAATTCTTATTAGAACCTGTACATAGATTGCACAATTTAAAAATAAAAAAGATCCTCCGAATTTTGAACTCTCTAAAAAAGAAAGAACGCAAATTAGCGATTTTCGTATATTTACAACACTATTCGAATCTAATGCCTTCATGCTACTCTAAACTAAGTATCATTTTATGGAGGTAGTATTGCCTTAATAGCTCAAGGAGCAACATTATTTAGCTATGAAAATATTACAAGTCAGGCGCTATAATGCAGTTTTTATGATCATTTATATCAGCAAATATATATATGCATGTATTTTTTTATGTTATATCAGATACTTTAATCATATCAAAAAATAGTAATGGTGAATCATTAAAGATATCTGGCTAAAATACCAAAAACATGTATTTTCTATTATAAAAAATACATCTATTTTATAAATAAACATTTCATAAAGTGTATTTTTCATTCAATTTAGATACCTAGATATAAAAAGGCCCTTTATATTTTGCAATGCTACTTAGATTTTGTTATTGTAACATAGACCTATAAATATACTTTGATTCCCCCAAGTATTACTTTTATTAAATCCTTACACTTTGATTTACTAATTATACAACTTATTTGGTTGTAAACAAGTTTAATCAACATCTTTCGTACAATTTACATTCTTTCCTTCACTATGTACTAATATCTTGTCACGATGCCAATAATTTTAGACCGGTACCAAAATGTGTATTATTTTTTGACAATTTTACGACTAAAATAAAGAACAAATATGGTGGTACGTAATGAAGAATCGGTATCGGATTTGTTCCTTAAGAGGGAATTGAGATCGGCTGAGAATACAGTACTACTATGTACTAATTTGTATTTGCCATTTATAAAATAAATATACTAATATTTGTTTTAATTACTAGTTTGACAGTTTCTTATTAGATTTGCTGGTATATTTTTTTAGACATAATTACTTTATTAATGAATAAAAGAAGGTTAGACATGTTATTACATATAGAAAAAAGTCATTGTACATTCACATAAAACATTTCGAGGGCAATTAATTCAATCGTTGAGTTAAAATATGTGAAGATAATTTTGCTTGTACATAAACATTGCCTATACAAACATACATTTAAAATCTTATCAAAAATTTATAAGGGGTATATTTATGAATATACACATCAAAAGAAAAGTCCAAAGGGTAAATAAATACATATTTTATCTCACCAAAATAATTGCATTTCTTTTTGAACATAGGATCATCATCTTAGGGAGCGAAAATAAGAGTAGAAGAAATGACATTAAAACTTATTAATTAACTTCTGATATTATGTATGTGATATATCGGATATTTTTATTAATTTGATCAAATAATATATTATCAATTGTATCCTGTTTTTAAATATAAAAAAATGTTTGTGTTGGCTGTATTAATTAAATATAAATAAGAATCTTTCGATATTTATCTACTAATTTAATTTTTTTGCTTGTAAAATATTAAATAGCATGTCATTTTAGTTTAGAGGTGAGGAAAATATACAAAATATCACGAATAATAACTATTAAATCGTATGGATTTCTAAATTGTTTTTGAGGCTTGTATTTTTCCGTTAGATAGTCATTTTTTTTATTGGCCAAACAAATCATTGAATATAATATACAAATGGATTTTGTTTATAATATATGTATCTTTTTTAGATACATAGATTACAAAATTGATTATTGTGTATGTTTGTACATGTTTTTATAAACTATGATAATATTGTAAACCAATAATGTTGGCTTGCAAACATATTTACCATGTATAACATAAAGTATATATATATAAATAGTATCAGTATATTTAAATTAATTGGGTGATTAAGGAAAGTATTATTTGGATGATTTTGAATAATATAAGGAGTATTTTATATATTTGATACATAAATATGTTCAAACATAACATTCGTGAATTGGTTTAGAGATAAATATCTATAATGATATAATTATGGAAAGTAACTAATACTTTTTTATACACGGGTTTTATTATAAATGCAAATCAAATAATTAACAAGAAAAGATGTAAGATCATATGATTTTTTTTGAAATATCCAGCAGCAGTAACTCCTTGGAAACAGTTATATTACAGGGAGAAAAATAATGTGCAAAAATGGAAAAAAATATGTATAGATCTTTGTGAGTTAAGTCAAAAAGGAAAATTA
Organism: Lepeophtheirus salmonis; assembly: GCF_016086655.4. Lineage (NCBI taxonomy): Eukaryota > Metazoa > Arthropoda > Copepoda > Siphonostomatoida > Caligidae > Lepeophtheirus > Lepeophtheirus salmonis. The sequence goes on along the minus strand of NC_052132.2, from coordinate 40,115,679 downwards.
ATGTTGCCAACTTTGATAGACGACAATTTAATGAAAAATATCATTAAATAAAGTATAGTGCTCCTGACTCACTGATACGCTGGGAATTTTAAAATTGGGAAATATAATGAATAAAATCAGTAATATTTTGCAAATTACCAAAATAAATATTTTTTTTACATGTATGCTCAAGAAAAATTGACGTCCAATGAACATTCGTGCAATTTAATTTGAGGTTACCTACGATTTAAGTATCATTGTTGAGAATTTGTAGTCAATCCAATATACTGAACCCTTTTATTGTATACCTTGTGTAACAAATGTTTAAACTTTCATATACAGATACAGATATATGTAAACATAAACTAAATACATCATATATTAAAACTGATTTAATTAAGTTTTATTTATTTTATTTTCCTATTGAATCTAATATTTTTAAAGCATTTTGGAGGAAAACCAACTTTACATTTATAACAAATAAAGGGAGTTTTCCCATATCATTCTTTGCAAACTTTTGCTTTCTCTGTGTGACTTATCCAAGAATTTATTCTGTCCAATATTAAAAGGCCAGTCTGGTTTGATGGTGGATGTTTGTATAGAAAAATTTGATGTTCCTTAACTTTTACAATAATAGTTGGCTAATGTTTTTATAAATTCCTTTAATTAAGTATTTCATTTATTGATAAGCTTTACTGACTGTCAATGGCACTATATAGGAAAATATTGGTCACCACAATTCACTTTTTTTTAAAATTTGGTTAGCATTGCTACGCCTACCAGATAAAAATAAATAAAATTTTAATGTTTTATATACTTTTTAAGATAATATTAAATTTTCACATATTGTTTTTTTATGTACAATTTAAAATAACATAATTATTTCCTATCAGTTGTAAAAAATATATATAAATTCTATTTATTCTTTTGATATAGACGTTTTCCTTCTGGTCATTACTACAAACTGCCAATGTAAGTTGGAGAAATACATCAAAACAAAAACAAAAAGCCAGTCAATCTCTTTTGTTGGAGTATGAAGAAATAAACGAAAAAACCAAAACAAACCATAATTCTATTCACTGAAATTAATATTGTATCAGAAAAAAGTAGATATATCTACGCACCATCCTTAATGGCATCAGACAAAAGTGGAGAATGCCCTTTTGCTGTATAATGGAAACTAAGTAAAAAAATTAATTGTATTCTTACAAATGCACATAATATTCTGCGGCCAAGGAAAAACGAAGACACTGGAGGAGTTTTAAACATTGTAAAGCTGTACGCAAATGTTTTACATTATTTAAAGTATTTTGTACTGTTTAATGATTTCATTATGACATAAAGGATAATCTATCTGTTTATTATTTAATTTGCGTTTTTGTTGGTTTTTTGTTTCTGTCTTCTTCTTTTTTTGTTCAAGACTTTAAAATATATGCATGCCAAATAAAAGTTTAAAAATAAATGTATGGTCACGAAAGTTTGGACAATTTTCACATACCTAATGATGTGTAAATAAAAGAATGGTCAAGCGATCTCATTTATTTCATCTATTTATTAATAGATAAATTATTCATTTAAAAAAAATATATTTTGTTTAATACGTTCTTTTTCCTTTTTATACCAATTTCTTTTTAAAATTTCAAAATCAAATGTCAATTAGAATGTAAGAATCTTTATTTTTGTTACAATACCTTGATCAGAAAGGGTTATTGATATTAAAGTTGTTATATTGACATATTTACATCGGATATTATTTTATAATTTTTATGTCAAAAAAAAGTAAATAGCTTTATAAAATGATAGAAATAAATTTACATAAAGTTTATTATTTATACAATTAATGTTGAATAATGGATAAATTATAAGATCACTATCAGTAATATGTCTTTATAATCGTAAAAAAACCTTTTTTAATTTTACATTCAAAATATACTATAATTAAGGCCTAACTGATTAAAATAATTACAGTCAACTATATCGTCTTACCTTTTACTAATAATATTTCATTATAATAACTATAAATTTTTTTAGTGTATTAATCTAAATACAGTATGACCATTAAGAAGAGTCGTGCATATGATTTATAGGAAGTCTTTCAAATGAGAGGTGTATATATTATATAGAAATTAATTGTGTTGTAGAAACATACCTGAAAAATAATAAATAAATGATGTTAATAGCAGAAAAATATTTATTAATTATATTAAAAAAATTAATTTTTGCAGGCTTCAAGTTATATTTATAGTGTGTCAACATAAAATCAATATTGAACATAAATCAGGAAAATGATACCAATTATTTTTTTACTTCATCTATATATATATACAGGTTAATATTTCATTAACATGTTTGAGTCAATTATAAACTTTGTATGCAAATTTGCATTATCAGTTGACCCAGTATAGGCCACTAATTCCATATGGCGTCATTAGTTTTGTTTAAGATTTCCAGAAATATAATCTATTTAAACATAAAATAAATTAGTTTTTTGTGTTTTAAAATATATATATTAGTTATTATACTCAGTTTAGTAGTGTTTGTGAGAACTATAACATCCGATTTGGAAATGATTTGTGAAGTAAATCGTTGTCAATGAAAATAACTGGGAGTTCTTATTTGAAATCTATCTTACTCAATATTTTTATGATATATAAAAATTACTTTTTTAAACCTAAACTCTTAATATATATATATATTTTTTTTTACATGATTGCAATATTTTTAACGTGTTTAAAAATGAATTAATCCATATGGCTATAAATGGAATCATTGGTCAGTAATAGTTATATGCATAATAATATAAGATATAAACTCCTACGTCAATTTCTGCATTTTATTGATAATTCCTCCCTCACTAATGAAAATGGAAATCACTTCAAAATATTACCTGTTATCGAGGCTATAAGATCCCAATTTTTAAAAGTGGAATCCGAAATATTTCATTCAATAGATAAGCAAATAAATCCTTCAAAAACTAATTTTTCTCAGAGAAGATAATATAATACAAAAAAGCTAGGAAATGGGGATTTAGAAATATGGTAATTGTTGGAAAATCTGGTTTCATTTATGATTTTAATTTATATTGTGGAAAAGAAACAGCATATACTCCTGATTATATTAATACTTTTCCATGTTCTCAATCTGTTGTTATTTGGTTATGTAACCATTTGCCTAAAAATGACAACAAATTTGTTTTTTTTAACAATTAATTTACCACTCTTGAGTTATTGCTTAAATTACAATCAAATGACATACAAGGAATTGACACTTTAAGAGTAAATTGGTTGAAAAGGTGTCCCCTGAAATCAATTATACTATTCCAGAAGCAAGAAAGACTCTCGTTCAACTTCAGAACTAATAGCAATTCAGGATTAGTTATTGTAAAATGGATGGAAGATAGCGTAGTACAACATGGCTCAAATGTTGATGGTGTCCTTCCAATTGAAAAATATATATCATTGGTTTCATAGCTACTTAGGAAATTAAAAATATTGACTGATCGAATATTGTATCAATGTACAAGAAGAATTGTGGATTTAGCAGACATAGTGATCAGTTTATATAGGACTGAAGTTAAATCGCGACGATGGTTCATAAAAATATGGTTGATATTGCGAAAGTGAATGCATTGGTTTTATATTGTAGTCATTACAAACTTTTTTTGTTAATAGAATTGAAGATAAAAAATATCTGAGTTCCTCATCAACGCCCATAAAAATTCCTTAAATGTAAGTAATACGAGTCGACCCAGGAAGAATAGTATTGAAACTATGGCTAAGAGTATAAAAACCATCTAAAACACTCCCCAATGATGAAATATTCTATGATTAAACAGGAAATTGGCCAGTATAATAAAGTGAGAAAAATAAATGAAGAAAATGCCAACGTTATTTTATGATGGCATGTTCTAAATGTAGATCCATATATGTTTAGTAATTGATCGTATTTGTTTTATTGAATTTCATAATAGTAAGGACATTAATTTTTTTTTAAAAGTTGTTTTGTAATTATTTAGAGAAATTAAGAAAAAAAAAAATATGATAATACAGTTGATAAAAAAAATATTTTTATATGTTGGATTAACAACCTATGACGCATATCCAGTCATATATGAAAATATGATTAAAAATTTAAAAAAATGAATCAATTTGACCTAATTTAGAAAGCCCAAAAGTCTCGATCTTTAAAATATTTTTTTGAAAGCTGTAAACATCTCATTTTTACATAAATGGTTCAATAAACAAAAAGTTTGAAGGAAAACACTTACAAATTGTATTGACAGTACAAATAAAGGGTTTAAAACTAATGAAACTAGTTTGAATTGCTTCATTAGCAGAAATTATAACTTTACTGATTGTTAATAATTATTTGCACATAAAATATATATATATTCATCAAAACTAAACTTAATGTGACAAACATTATTACTGTTTGTAATGAGTAGATAATCACTTTTCTCATAAATTTCACTGGTAAGTAAACTTAGTAACTAAAGTTTATTGGATTCGTGGTTTAAAAAAATATAACATAATATGACCGTAAGTAATAAGTATATATATATATATATATATATTTGATTGACAATCACATATTTTTATCAATTCATTAAAACTATTTGGTAAACATTGTTCTCTATAAAGTTAATTTTATAAGTATAATTGATTATTTGAATTACTAGTGTTTGCAAAAAATAAATATTTCGAAGTATTATGTAAATCTAATTAATTAACAAAGAAAATGTATAAATATTTTTGATGTTTTTTAAAAGTGATAGAAAATAATTGGTACCAAATTTTTTTTTTAATTCTTTAACAAATTACAAATTTAATATAAAGTGTTTTTTATTGTTATTTCTATTTAGGTATCATAATTAATTAAAATTGTAAGGCTATGAAATATATGTGCAAAATTTTATTAATGTATCTAGTTTCATTTGTCTTTAAATGATGTTTCTATTACGAGTTGATTTTGCTCCATGTAATTTAATTGAAAGTATTTTTTCATAAGAAAGTAACTTATTTTCCCACTAAAGTACATATTAACTAGCCAATATGTTAAATTTTAGTCAAAACTCTGTAAATAATTTTGAGTTCATAAGAGTGTACTTATTTATATAGGTTTTAAAGAAATGTGTTTGCCAATTTTTATCATCTCTTTTGAAGAGATAAGTAGAAGTGACTTTACCAATTAGTAGAGAAATTATTTGATAATAAACAATTATAAAAAGACAAAAATATACTTATTAGTAACTTCGTTCCACTATCAACATTTGACAACTTTATATTAATGATTAATATCGAAGTTTTGATTTTTCTTCTAATATATATACACCAGTTTTTTTTTGTAATGATGCTTATGGTGATCTAAATAATTTCATATTTTCATATTTTTTACTTATGAAGTACTTTTAAAATAAGTAGATGTAGCTATCTTCATAGGATCAAGTTCAAAAATGGCGTGCCTGACATTTTCATCCTAGTTGAACAACATTTATTTATTTTTTAATATTAATATTTATGCTGGACGATATATTAGAAGAGTAATAAGGAGCATTCGTAGTGTTTTCTCAGTCGTTATGTATTTGGTTCAGTCATATCTATCGACAGGCCCTGAGTACCGTTGGACCTTCCGATTTTACTTCTAAAACTGATTAAAAAAGAAGTTATAAAGATGAGTGACGTCATCAATGACTACACTTTATAAGTTTTAGGACCTGTATTCACTACGTACTAATCAAAAATTGAATAAACCGAGACTGCAGTCTCCCATCTTAATAAACACCGACACAACAATAATTATATGTACGAATTTTGAGACCCGTAGATTCATTCTTTATTAAAAAATAACATGAAAATACTTAATCTATAAGTAAAAGTCATATGTACAAATATTGAAACTTATTAAATCTTTTATTTTCAAACAGTATCATTTCAATAGAAAAAGGTGTTGAAATACTGGAAAAAAATCAAACTTTCTGTCTAAAAGGTTTGATTATCAAATTTGAATGAGTAATAAAAATGACTCTTATACCTACTTAAGCATTATACAAATTTGGTTTAGTTTAACCGTTAAAGATTGGACGATTATTTGAGTGAATAACATACAAAATATATGAATAAGGTAACCTTAAAATAAGTTTCCAAAATAATTAAAAGTACCAAATAAATCGATTTTTGTTATACTTCAATAATTATGAGTATATTTATAAAATAAAATTATACAAACAATAATTAATATATTACAACCAATAAAAAATTTGGACAAAAGAAATATATCTATTTTTTTTTCAATAATTGAAAATCTACCAATTTTTATAGTATAAAATGATTTGTTACAATGCCAGTATGCGTGATTAAGTACAATTATGAATAAATAATAATGCTTATTTTTCAATTTGGCTACTTTTAATTAAATATATCTATTTATCATGCTAACAATTATCCTCTAATTAATAAATATTTATAAAATATGTATTATAATACATCGATATTTGAATATAAGAATGTTTTTATGACTATAGGAACTCATTTTGAATATGATACAAATGGAGGAGAAAGCAAGGAGACAGTTGTAACATTTTTTGTTTTTAGCTCTATTACTGGGGTCTGATTTAAACCAATGATACTTAATGCAAGTACCTATATTCATTTGTTATTGATAAATCTATTTAAATATAATAATAGTAACAAAAATGTATCAAATTGCGACTAATAAAGTAATGAAATTGTCAATGTCACCAGGAACAATTTTTCTCAGTCTTTTGTTCTAGCTGGATACAGAATTGAATTTGTGTATATAGCCTTCCTCAACCTGTATAGTTGCTTATATCTATTCTAATAATACGTCATGACAGATACGTTGCTCTCCTTCAAGACATTTTTCAAATTGTTTGGATTATCATGTCAAGTTTATAGTAGCTCCAAGAAACATCCTTTAGTTCAGAGTATTCCCTTAGCTATGATGAATCATAAATATATAATAATAATACTTTGTAAGCAATTGAGGGATAATTGCAACAAATATTGACGTACATATAGGATTTTTCTTTCATTTAATAGGTACTTCTATCAAATATATAGGTAAATACTTATAATATACCGAGCGGTCCATTAAAATCTGAATACTTTGAATTTTAAACTTCGATATGTTATAATTTATTAATTAGCAATATAATTTCAATAAAATTAATGTATTATAAATAGATGTGTGTCTGAGCTCTCTTAGTAATTAATGTAGTTTCCCTTTACGACAATCATTGCTTCCAGGTGGAGGTGCAAGACCTGGTACCCGCTGTGGATGTTGTTCTCTGCCAGTGCCAGCGTCCCAATGCCGGCTGATAGTAGCTTTGAGAGTCTTGGTATTTGGATTAAGTACACTGCAGGCCTTTCCCTCACTACACTTTTTGGGTACATGTCAAGGGGGTTGATATGAGAGCTGTAAGGGAGGGGGGCAAAAGTGTCAAAAAAGTGTTCAAAAGATTTTTGCATTCGAGGAGATGGGTTTCTTGGACCTTAATGGACTTGAGGGGATTGCCCTGGGCTGCTCTCTTTTAATCCTCCGTGTCCAGTTTGACCTTTTGACAGAGCTTTTCTTTCCCTCCAATATTTGGGACTTGCTGACGACGTAGAGGGTGGTTCTGGAGTCGCCAAACTGCTTGGAGAGCACGAATGGAAATTTGGCGTTTACGTTCAAGTGTCATTTTCTCGACTGAGCTACAGAGCTCAGGTTTGCATTGTATTGTAACTAATTTTTTATGTTTTAATACGAGTATAAAGGATTAATAATTAATTTCAATGACTAAGCCTTCACTTATGATTGAACTAGTAAGTACTCAGATTTCAATAGACCACCCCCTATTAAAAGTAGGAATTTATGTATTTCCTTTTCCCTGTACTTCATTTGATGATTCCAAATAATTTTTTTGAAAATGAAAGTTGACAGTTCTTTCATAGATGTATGTATGTACTCTTTGTTGGGTTGTCGTCGAACTGTCACGAAATCATGAATATATACATATTTATGTATGAACTTTTTATAGTATATATGTATTTTCTATAGAATATATAAAAATTCTTCATTCAAAATATCACTAATACATCTAAAGGAAATTGTTTGATCGACTTCATTAATTTTATATTCTTTTAATGTTGATCCTAATTATGTATATTTTATTTATGACTGTAGGAATACGCCAAAAAGTATTTTTGTTGGAAATTATTCATGATATATAAATAGCTTTAAAGGTATACTCTTTTTATATAAAACACATCCCTCAATTTTTTATGTTTTCCAAAACAAATGTTGATTTTGAGGGAATTGGGTTAAGCATAATCAGTGCTTATGCAGCTGCATTTAAATTCAGAAAACCAGTCAATAATAGTTGATTTTTTTAAAGGCAGTCCTTAAATTGATTATAAAACCACTATTTTGGCTTCACCAGTATTTTTCTACATAAAAAAAAACGGTGTTTCATTAACCAACAAAATTCATTTCTATCCATTGTTTTGAAAATTACAAAACTGGGGTCACTAAAATAGCTATAACCTCTATACAAAGGTTGAGAATACAAACACATGTTAACAAATACTAATTGAAGGTTAGTATGAACTGAAAATTACCTGGGTTTGTCAATAATGTAGTCGTTTATGTGTTAGAATGGGAACTCTCCCACTTTCAGGCTGATAGTTTTTCTGCAGAAATACTTGTTCTACTGGGGATTCTCAAGCTATTTTAAGGTTGGTAGAGGCCATCTTATTTTGAATAGTTGTATTTCTGTACTTATTACTCCCATCAAACTAATTAGGAGGTAATTGGGAGGGAAACTTGTGGGGATTGTCAACTCAGGGGATATTGACTTTATGGAGGGAAAGGGATTTTATAACTTTAAACTATTTAAATATTTTAAAAAAACTGTTAAATAAGATTTTTGTGCTGTAAGGAAGTAGTCTCATAGAATAAAATAAATAATTGTACTTTATATAATTGTACCTTTACTTTTACAGAAATATGATTAAAAACATAAAAAAAGATCACAATAATATTAATAAGCTATGTTAGCATTTTATTTCATAATGCCATGTTAAAACAGATTATATCCAGATATTGATAGCTGTGATAAACTTGCGTGTTTTTAAGAAATAAATCATCATGATTTATAACACGACAAAAAATGTATTTTTAAAAGTGTATCCAATTTATCAAATATAAATTTAGCTTACAAAATTTATATTCTTGTAAAGTAAATGAAACTTTTTAAAAGGAAACCAAAAATATTACCAAAACTCTTTTATATAATGCAAAATGGTATTGAAAAATATCGAGTGTGACAAAAGTATACAGGAAACAATTTGGAATCATATAGCCCTATTGAAGATACCAAGAGCTTGAGTTGTATAAAATACGACCGGCCAAAATTGAACTACAAATTTGAAAATTGAAAATTTCTACATAAAAGAATCAATAAAAATATATACTGTTTGACTCGAAATAGATTTGAGGATGGATGGGGGAGTCATTCCGATCAATGTTCTTGCTTTGTACGAAGTAGGACATGTACATAAGGCCTCTCTCTGAAAACTGCAAGTAGCTAATTTAGTGAAAAGGTGTGACAGCTAGGCTGCTGTCCAACCAAACATTCTTCAAATTTGAGTTTTTGTTATGCGTCATTTAAAGAAAGTATAATTATAAAAATATGTGCATTATCATATAATGAATATCTTGTGCCATTAAAAAAATTATTTACGGATTTCCTCAGGATTCAAGAAGCAATAAAGGCATGTGTGGGCACTGTTGAAATTAAAAGTAGGTGCCCAAACATATATGTATGTATGTTCATTACAATTGCCAAGACCCAACTTGACATAACATGCGTCCTAGTTAAATTTTTCCTTTCTCAATTCAACAATATTAATATATAGGAATTTAGGCCGTGTTTTTATGTAAAATAAAGTGCTGTGCATATGTGAGAATAGCTGAAAAAGGAAAGAAACACACATAAACCCTTCTTTGTCATTTTCAAGGACAATTTGATAAATTAATCCGATTTCGATATTTACAAAAATACTTTTAAACATGAATTCCTAAGAGATCTTTAGTTTTACTTATAGTCTTTCACGAGCGCACTCACTTTATACTAATAATAACAGCTGTTGAAAACTAAAACTAAAAAAAAAGAAAACACTTGGTAGGATCCAACTGCAAAAAAGTCTCACAACAACTTTAGTGATCTCATTGCCATACAATACATCTTTTTTGAAACTATCCTTTTTTACCACTTATCCCTTTGTTATTGTTATTAAAGTTTGTTAGCTGTACTCCAGTTAGCTGTTTTTTAATTTCAACGATTTCATACTAAACATAACCATAACATGAAGGATTGTCCTACAATGGAGTAAAAATTGGCAAACTACTTATTGATTTTGAGTTGTTTTTTTTCTGTATTTTTTTAAGGAATGGCTGGAAAAACAAAATCAATTGATGATCGTGATGAAAAACAATTGATCAATGCACTCTATCATATTTAGTCTACATTTAATGATAATACTATAAAGAAAACAAAAAATTATTTTTGTATATGAAAGTTTAATTGATTGAACACTAATCACAAAAAATAAAAACTTTGTCCTCTCTAATGATTTGAGTGGATTAAATAAGAAAGTTAAATATTCCTATCGTGTCAAAAAAAAAAAAAATGGTGTAAAAGTTTTCTTTTGATGACCAAGCTTTTTATACAAATAAGGTATAAAATATATGGTTTTACTCATCCATGAAAAAAAAAAAAAGACTTAATTATCCTGTTTCTTGTTTTTTTGTTTTTTTTTGACCAGTTGAGTGCAAATTTTACAAGGATATAAATTTTAAAACCTTTTTTTTTCATAATGATTTTAGATAAAAAAATATTTCTGACCTAATTTTCTATTCCAGGAATACTGAAAGAGAATTAATCATTATTTAAAACATTTCTATACCTATTTAGAAACAAATTTTGATTATTGTGGTGCATGAGGGTACTATTTTAAAATCATCAATGATACAAAATTATCATATAAGATATTAACCCAGTACGACGCTCTTAAATTTAAAATGAGTTTTTCTCAAAGCAAAATGTTCTAAAAATGTCAAGGACTGGATGAATCCTGGCATGACTATCATCAGGGGAACTAGTGAAAATATTATTCACTCACGCAACATTTCCTGTCACCTTACAATTTTCCTATCTCTACCCGGTAAACCGTCATCCCATACGATTCTACAATATAACGATATCAAATATTTCCCCATCTACGCCATTGTATATGTATATTTACATATATAGATGACCAACCATGATTTTATTTATAAATTATTTATTTAATATCAAAAACCAAATTCAGAAATGTATTTCAGAATCTTTACTTGCTCCTTATACAGGAACAACTCTGATATGAATCTTTAATTCTACTCCGAGTCAAACAATTTGGAACGACTCATGAAATCCTGAGTGTTTCTTCCCTTGTTCTCTCTCATTCATCACCACACAAATACGTGATTACTATATATGTAGATGTTAACTTTTGAAGAATTAGATTACACTGATAACAGCTTTGGAAAAATAAAATAAAAACACTGCTCGAGTTTATATATACTAAAAAAATCGCACGCGTTTTAAATTATATTTGAAACACCTCTACTAATAACTCACATGATTAATTAAAACAAAATAAGGTCGAACATCAGATTCTTCATAATGAAATCTCTCGAGGCTATTTGACCTTATTAACAGTGGGAGGAAATGAAGGAAGGGGAATCATATTATTATACAAAAGAATCTCACCAATAAGTTGTTTTTGTGCGCAAAATAATAAAACCTTCAATTATAAATCTTGATTCATGAGGAATGAAATAACTTGAGGATACAGATTAGGTATTTAATTAAATTATAAAGCAATATCACTGGAGAGAGTGGTGATGTTGAAATGAGATAATTAATCAAAGTAATTTTACTAGTTATAGTTATGTAGCTGATATTGACCCTTACATGACTCTCCATTCAAATCCTAACGTGAATTTTTTCCTGTGGTTTATTTGTCGTTGTTATATCTCCCTGAAGAAATATATGGATAAACTCGGATTAGAGTCTTAAAATATATTTAAATTGAAAAATTTAGAAAATTGGACGAATCCGTGAAGAATTTATTAAATAAAACAATAATTTATTATTTGGTTTTCTGGTCATTACTACAGACGTAAATCAAATTTTTCTCCTATTGAATGTAAAATTAGTAGAAATTTCAGTTAGTAATCCAAACAACTCAATGACTCAAGAATTTTAAATATATGCGAGCCAAGGAGAAGGTAAGAGCAAGACATATGGTGTGACTGAATGAAGATCATTGTTAATATCAGCTGCTTGTTATTTAATTTTAGTTGGGGGGGGGATATTATAACTTTATTTAAATTCATTTACATCTCTGTAAATCCTTTTTTTAGAGTTAGATGCTGAACCCCCACGACTTATTTAACCAATGAACAGGAAAGAAGAAAGATCCCTCTCATCTACCTTTTTTCTCTTTTCTAATTGTTTAACTTAGTTTTTTCTTAACCCAGATCCCTTCTCTAATCGTTATTACTACCGGTAGATAATGAAATAAAGATATCAAAAAACGTCATAACTATCTAACATAAAATGGGTATATATCAAATCATTTCTTTTTTTTCATCTACATAACAGCAGTTATTAATTTTTACTACCCAAAATAGTACTATATGGGAATAACTTTTTGTAGTTGCGAGGTAAATATAAATATATTGTTTTTCTTTCTATGCTGATCTCATTAATATTTCACTCTTGAGGAGAGAACATACAAATATAAACCATCAACTGTAACCATGAGTGCGTTTCCTTATGAATGACGGAGAGTAACGTTGAGGAGTTAAAAGTGTTAGTCTCTGTAGGACACAGAGTATTTCAGAGTAATTCCTGCCTCTATTGTTGCTGGAGTGGGATTTGTGTTAATTTGCTTCATCACATATCTGCTAGCAGTTCGTTATTTAACGTCATGATAGCTAAGCTGTCCCTCTTTTTAAAAATTCATCAAATTATGAGGGTGAACATGTTAATCTTTTATTTCTTTTTTTTAACACAACGGTGAGTAGTTTTATTTTCATTCATGAGGATTTTATTATTTCCTCTTGGGCTCCTTCTTTCATAATTCCTTTATATTGTAATAGTTAAATGTTTCTTTAATAGACCTTCCTCTAAAAAGAACTAAATCAATATTTAATTGATAATAACTCCTAAATTATTCATTTAAAGAGAGTAAACAATATATATATAGGAAATTATAAGCCTATTCCAGAGTTTTCATTGAAAGATCATAGAAAAAAGGGTGGAATAAAAAAAAACAAACATATTTAACAAATTTGGGGTTTCCAAAGACCAAAATTGAGTAATGAAAGGTTAAATACAACCATTAGTCCATAGAAAAAAGATATCTTTTAGTACTGCTGGTTAACCTAATTCCTAATTAAATTGAACTTACTGAACTCTTATGATATTTTGGTTGTTCTAATGGTGAAATAAAATTTTGACGTTAATATAAAAATAAAAATAATTAATTTACTTATGATTGATTAGACAAAAAACTAAACTTATAGATATGAAGGCATGCACTAAATTATATTTTTTATATGTTGAAATATTATATTTTGTTTACTCTGTTGTTTATTGGTCCAAGTAATATTATTATTAAAAATGTTATTTAATTACTCTAAAAATCTTTTTTTTATCATTAATACTCTACATTTAATATATAAAGAGGGAGATCCAAAACATGGTAGTAGCGTGATTAAACATTAAAATACGTGATTTTAATGGAATCAAGAAAATAAAACTATTTTTATTTTTTGAGGGTTAGGGGGAATTGTTGAAATACTATATTAATCTAAATCTTTTTCAATATATCTTCCTTTATAACCAATAAGCGCCTCAACACGCCGCTGAGCAGATTTGCAGCTCTTGACGATAAAAATGGTGTCCATGGCTTACCAAACTGGCATGATGTCAGCCTGGAGCAAATCAATATATAGAAGCGAGATGCAACATACATTTTTCTCCAAGTTACTCAAAAAAACATCGTCCAGGAGGGTTAGGTAGGACCGGAGGAGGGCTATATTGAGGCAGGACAGAAGTTAGACATATTATTTTTTGGAAAGTTTTGGTTCTTTGTAACTGTATAACTTTGTAATGGACTTCTTGATGTTGTGGGTAGTCTTTATGGTGATTCCAACAGTCTATATAGCCTACTCTGAACGGACATCGATGTAGATGAGAGCATACAAGCGATTTATGATCTGTTGATGCGTCTACATTTTTGAACTTGACATGTGATAAAAACAAAACTTGTTTATTTTTAATTCAGCTGTCATTTAGTTGCGTAATAAAACCTCTTATTCAAAAATAACTGGGATACAAAATTAATTATATGTTACTGCATGTGTTAGGGCACACTTTGTACGTATATATATACAGGGTGGTCTTAAATGAAACACCTGTAAAAAATGAAGTTAATTAAAAGATTATGGTTTGCGCTAGAGAGTTTATGTATTGCTACTATTTGAAGCCTTAATATTCTCATATAATTGCCTCTGTTCTCATAAGAAAATAGCGGAAATCCTTGGTCACTGACTTGTACAATCTTTTCCAGAATATTTTGCGTCTGCAGCTGCCATTCAAGAGTTTTTGATGAATCTAGATACTGTATTTGCCTCCGCCTTCAGCGTCCTCGTACTCTACATTTCAAAGTCAAGGGTGTTAAAATCATGTAAACTTTTAGTGTAAAAATGATCCTAAAAAAATGTGCAACATTTTGCATTTCATTTGCTGTGTAGATTGGGGCTTCATCGTGATGTCGCAACATTTCCAACTTAGTTGACTATATTTCTTCAAACAATACCCTAAATGTAATGACATTTAATTTTGAACCATTCTCTAGATATAATTATTCAATTTCAAAAATTTAACTGCGTTATGAGTTTTTGGTTAAATGCATCCTTCAAAGCAAAAAGTTTTTAATACTTTGGAGGATACTTTTCTTAGGTAATTTAAATACATACATGTTCTTTTTTATTATAGATTAATATAGTATATATTACTTTTTTAATTTAATTATTTAGGGAAATCATGTTTTCTTACCTTCTTCAATTATACCTTTTTGCAAATTCATGGTCATAATTGAAAGAAAATAATTAATTTCCTTTTTTTTGTAGTATTTATAATTAATAAGGACCTCTTACAAAAACATATTTTAATTTATGTTGTTATACTATATAATTAAAGAGAAAAACGATTATTTTTTTGGTGAAGGGTTGGGTGTTTAGTAGGGTTGGGACAGTACGCTAAACCCACAGTTCAAAAGAAACCGCGATACACATTTCATGGTACGTCGTTTGGCATGGTATAATAGGAATATGCTTTTTTAACTAGAATTAATATAGTTTAAAAAGTTTTTTTGATATTAAATTCTTTAATAGTTTATTTTCTATACAAATAAATTATTTCTAAATATACTTAACTTCTCAAAAAAAAAAAAAAAGCTAAAATGAAATATACATAGATTATATTTTATTATTTTTTTATGAATTTATATTAAATAACAAAAAGATGAGTTTGTCTACATTTTCCTGTAAAAACCAAGGACAATTAGCCGTCACAACATGGTCAGCGATACAAAAAAATATTTGTTTCATCCAAGTATACCTATAGTTATGAGGTATCCTAAAGCTAACATGGAAAGCTTAGGAAACGTGTCTAAATGATCTTTTCCCCATACCACTGGTTTTAGTCAACTGAGATACATTTTATGATTTTATACATGGTAAATCATTATCTCTTTTGGATTATATTTTTTTTCTTTTACTAAGATTCGTAAGTATCATATTGGTATTTATGACGTAAAATATATTTTCAATTCTGTAAAAAAATAATAACCAATGATATTGTTCCGTTTTATTAATATATGCATGTTAAACATCATATATCAACCAAATCAAGAATGATAAAAAAATATGATAACATCAAAAAAATTATATGTGAATATAAATATATGTACCGTACCGTACCAAAGGTAAAAACATACCAAACTTAATAGTTGTACAATCCTGTACCGTGACAACCCTAGTGTAAGGCTATATTTTTTAAATATATATAGGCTAATACTAACAGCAGTGGTTGCAAGTATTAATCTAAACTAATTTAACGATTGACAAAAACAGATATCTCCCTCCAAAAATTAGTAGCATTATTGTTTTAGATTATAATTTACTTGTAAAAATATATAAAGTCCTGCATAAAGTTGAGAAATTAATTGTTGAAAGTCACATTTACTACAAATTTTTTTTTTAACAAAGCAATGAAGTGAAATGTTTCCTATCTTTAATTTTCTATTTTCTACTTTTTTTTCTTTACAATGATTTATATTAGTTAATTGTTTAATATTTATTCTATAAAATAACATTATTTTGGTTTCCTTAATTTCGATATTTTGGTTTAGATTCCATCAATATAATAGCATGGCCTCATCAAAATATCTTCTAACCGATCAAATTGTTCAATTTTAAATTGACAAAGATTAGTTAGAAACTCTCAAAAGTTCCCAATTATTAACAATATTTCATTGTTCTAAAAAAATAATAATTTTTCCAAATATAGCCAGAAATCACTTCTTTTTTAAAATAACTTTGAAAATATTAAATTATTTACCAAATAAAACCCGCAACGTGTGCAATGGCAATATATCTAAAATTATTTCAATCCTACTTTTGTTATTTAATATTTTTAACAATGGCAATTTATTTCATATATGGTAAGTTACAACATTTTTTTAATGTTCCCTCTATTGGTTAGACGGAGTTGCACTGATAAAGTATATGTAAACATTATAGAATTACAATTACTCCATCTAACCTATGAATCTTGTGTTAATCCCATATATATAAAGAATATGTCTTTCTCTAGGAATGATCGCGGTGCAAACCCATGCACATTGAGTTCAAAAGAATAATATCTTCCGAGTGCGTTGTCAATGAGCTATGTCGATTGACTGCATTTTATACCGTCATTTATTGTCAAAAACTACAACCCTATGTGTCTCCACATAGGCCATCAATTAACTATAACTAAATCTGCAATTTCAAAAAATTATTAAAACAATAATTTTTTCAAGAAATATATCCATAATAGAGTTTGATAAAATATGATCTTCATTTATGGCAATATAAAATAAATTAAAAAACTACACGGTAACCCTGACAATTTGAGGAAGGATATATTTTTTAGAGGAGAGCTGATTAGTTGTTAGACGTGTCATTAGATTATCTTTGAGCAGCTATGAAAGGAAATAAATAAACAAAATTATTATTTTACATCAAGTAAGAACAAAGGTAAGAATTACTCTTTTTTCAACCCTCAATTCTACTCTTAGTCCCACAAGTACTTACACTTATGTCTACCCAATACAATCATCACTGTTACTCTTTATCATTTATGATGGCACTATCTCGGGGTTACCCTTTACACTTATATTTTATCTTTTCAAGAATTAAGTAATAATAAAAACAGTTTTAGAAAGTGAAAAAAAAAACCTACTATATAGAATGCAATTACAAATTGTCTTGTGGTCGTCTCAGGTAATATTTTTTACAATTATAGCTATGATAGCATTCAGTTACTTAATTTATAATGATATTTTATACATAAATACACTGATTTGAACCGAACATACTATATTCTATTGATTATTTAAGCCTACTTATGTCAGAAAATCAATAATTATTGTCACGTAATATACATTTACGCAAAGTAGGATAAACATTTTATTAAAATACTTCAATCGATCATTTTTAATTATTCAATAAATCATAAATACAAAAGGATAAGAGATAAAAACGTCAGTCAGTGATAAAAATTTCTCTTTTTTTATCAAGTACTTCAGGTACGGTGTATACAAGTATATCAAAAATAATAACTTAGCTTGATTGTTCATTATGGTAATGCAAAAAAATAAAAAAAAAAATAAAAAATAGTTTGACCTGAAAAATAAATTAAGTTAACTACTTTCTTGCACATGTTTTTTATAGATCAAAACTAAAAACTCTTTTCCATCAAATGCAAAAAACCAAACAAGATATTAAAAATACAAAAATGACCTCCAAAAGGAAACAACATCTGTTTAACAAAAAATTAAATAAATGCACCAGAACCCTTTAAGGTGTCAACATAAATTATTCAAAAAAAGAATATATTGTAACATGAACGCTGCAACATATTTTGGAGGAGTGTGGGGGGAGGGGGAATTAAATAAAATTTGATTAAAGGTCATCAGGATAAATTTTTATCTTTGTCGTGTAAGGATTTGTTCAGATTTTTTTTATTTTTACCAAATAAATAATATTTTTCATTTTAAATTTTTTATAAAAGACAAATGTCATTAGTGAGTAATGTTTGTATTCCGTAGTCATCTTCACTCTTTAAAGAATGATTTATATGAACATAATTTGCATAAATATATAGAAGGTGGGGATTTTTTAATCTAGAACAAGTTGAGACCTTAATAATTTGAGAGAAAATAGAAAATAGGGCCCGAGGAAATTATTGTCCTGAGGGAGCTGCTCAAATCAACTGTAAACAATGTTGCCAAGGAAAACTCAGCTAATAACTCATAATAAGTTCATGTAATACACGATCTAAATGAATGAATATGTGGATTCCAAGCTCTTAACCCCTTGGACTACTACGCGTGGATATTTCTAACTTCTTCGGATTTAAAATACCCACTATGATTGTTACTTTCAATAATAGATTAACTCTTCATTATTTCCTTTCAAATCTCAATGCAAGTACTATCCTGGTGTGTTTATTAATACAAACATTAAAGTGGGGTTTTATCAATGTAAATTATTATTTGCTCAAAGTATTTTTTTAAATATGATACTATAAGCATCAGTGAACAAATTGATTACAATTAAAATTTTGTGACTGTAGGTTATTTCTAAATTGATAAAATATTATCAAACACGACATGTTATTTATAAGATAATACAGCTTTCACACCCTTTCCCTCTCCCTTTTCAAGTAAATATTGGTGGGGTAGATAAGTGGTAAGAACGTATAATAAAATTATTTGTAATCTCGATAACAATAATATGATAAAATTTGTCTTCGGGTTGAGATGGTGTCTTCCTTATGTTTTTATCTCGAAAAACATAAAAAAAGACAATTACAACACTAAGTTTCTGGTTTTGTGGCTACAGAGAGCAAAAGTTCACATACTATAATTAAACTTTGATAGCTTAATATATATTTAAACATATTAATATTTTTAAGGTGCTCTTTTTATTATCATCAATTGTTTGTTGTTTGTTTCCACTTCAGGACATAATATAATTCTTACCTTTCGGATTTAAAAAAAAAAAAAAAAAAAAAAAAAAACAGGGTCATTTTCCTTCTTTTTTTTTTGTACTTACAAGAAATGTTGTGTCAGTTCATATTCAGAACCAAGGAATGCGGTCCTATCCATTCCAGTCCACCCTGTCGGTTCTTCAATAAAGTAAAATCAATTTCTCGCGACGTCATGGAGGGTATATTTTCTTGTATCAATAATTCCGTAATATAATGGATTAAATTATATAACTAAGTAAAAATATAATATGGTAATATGACGTTGTATTGTAATAAAAATAAGAATATTTTTAGCAAGATATGTGCTATAATCTGCATATGCAATATTCCCAATATCTTATTTAGCTTAATAAACCAACGGCATTATTTAGAAACATTACATCGAATGATAGTTAAAAACTGGCCCTAAGACGGATAATGCTGGTCCTAAGACTGAACTGGACCCAATAAATACCGACAAAACACTCTTTACTAGACATTTTCTCCCCCAAAAAAAAAAAAACCTAAATGCTTTTAGAATCTGAAACATGTACCGTATCTAAAAACTATATTTTATGATTTCTTATTTTATTTATATATTTTAAGGCAAAATGTAACATTAAGTTATTAAAAAATTAATAAGATCAGTTTCATGTATCTCTTGCATTAAGCAATTTGGAAAACACAACATCAATCATAAAAGAAGCCCAGAATTTGTTAATAATTCAAGAACTAATGATGTACTGTCCCCCAAATATCGGATTCAGACCTAAATCAATTGATATGTTATGAATTTACAGAAAAGGGAGGGAAGAAAAATATGAGACCCACAAATTTAAATATGGTTATAAGAAGGAAAAAGTACAATTGGTTTACTGAATATTCTACTTGATGTCATCATATATGAGTAAAAATCATTGCTGTTGACATTTTTTTATCTAACTTTGAAGGAATGGGAATATTCAGATATGGTGTTTTAATAAATGTAATTTATAAAAATATATTCATTCTCATGATAAAAGAATATTGTGGAAAATATCGTAACACCCAACAATTCGAAAAGTGAATAGACAGGTGTTTTTAAATGAAAGTTGAACTTTGGTGAAGGTGAAAGTTAATTAAATATAATTGTATGAAAAGGCACACCGTCACCCCCATTAGATCAAGCTACCTGACAGGGGATTATAAAAATTCCAGGCGTCTCTACGCTTGTGATATTAAAAACGACTATAGGTCGCCTATAGGATAACTGATGATCCCCTTCATTCAAAGATAATAATGATATATAAAGCAAGTAATTTTAATGGGCTTTAATTATCATTTATTTATTAAAATGTACCATGTTAAGTATTTCTCACACCTTATCAATGCACTTTACAAAATGTCCATCGTTAGCAACATCAATCGCCATCAGCCACGACTAATGATGATTCGATGAATGATTTATGAAGAACTTTCCTCTCCTAGTTATTGTTTGGTTTTATATATAGTACCAACTAAAAATGATCATCTCCTTCTGACAATAATTTAAATCTATTCATTGCTTGTAGATTTTTCCATGAAGTTTTAATTGCAGTTAAGAATTTTAGTAATTATTATAGTTAAAATCATTCCTGAAATATTTTAAATGTTCGAAAATTAAAAACTAATTTTAGTATGTTATTATAAAATTACTTTTATAACATACTTTTGGACTCTACGACACCTAACTTTAATTACTTAGAACACTTTTTTTCTCAATAATATTAAATATCTTTAAACACTATTTTGTTTTGTCAAGTTTTTTGCATTTGCAAATTGGTTTGTTTGAGTTGTTAATTTATTGAACTTGTGGAACTACAAATAGTGTTTTTGTAGTTATACTTATGTTTATTCAACAATAATTAATTTCACAGTTTTCACAATGCTGGGTGTCGAAAAAGTACTTAGACCTTATTTTTGTAAATATTGAAATGCATGTAATTGATCAAGATGAAGTTGTACTTAATAAATTTTATTTTAAAATTTTTTATATTATAATAATGAACCTTATTTGTGAACTTAGCCACCATTGGCCTTAATGAATGCCTCCCAACGCTTACATAACCCTTTTTACACATTGATGACGTAGTACTTTCCATGATTATCATACTGGTGGCACAGTTCTTCAGGGCGTCAATACTTGGTTATCATATGCCTTCTTCTTAAATTACCACCAAATAGAGTAATCCAGTGGATTTAGATATATATTTTTGGGAAGGAAAAGTTCCTTTGACCAAAACTTCATATTGCTAACTATCCACTATTGTACAATTTTTGCAATATAAGCCATGCCCCTTCCAGTTGGAAAATGCAATCACCTTTTTGGACTCCATTATTGTGTTGGTGATGTATAGGACCACTTTGTCTTTTAACAATATCAAGTAGTTGACTGCAGATAATCAATATCTAACAAGGAGCCAAAGTAGAGGCTTCCTTTCCCAAGTTGATGCCACAGCCCCTAATATTATGACAGATGCTGCGTTTCTGATGCAATTGTCGGAATTGTCAAAACATACTACGCGATCATTCTGCTTGGTGTACACGGGGTAAACCGTGAAGGTCTTCCCACCAGAAAAAAATAAAACAATACCCGGCTGCTCATGTGTTTCAGGTAACTCAAAAGTAGTTGATATTGGTGATGACGGAGTTCTTTGATGTTCGGATAGAAGTTGCCTCTAAATTATTCACAGGGACTTTCACTCAGTCTTTTTGATGGTCCCGCCAAGCTGTATACTAATTTATCTGCACTGAAAAGCTGGGGTGTCCCTCAAATGCCTATCTTATGTCCTTTGATTCATTTTGGTCGCCCTTTCAATCTTTAGGTCATTTCCAACAGCCAATCTATTTTTGACCCGACATACAGTGTATTTGCTGACATTAAGTGTATTTATGATGTGGAACGGATTCAATATACAATGTTGGCTATTTTTGCACCCATTATGAAGTGTTAGAACTGATTGTTGAAAATATGCACACTTTGCTTAGTAGCAAAGCTCCCAAAAAATAGTCACAATTTTATGATTAAATCAACACAGCGTATTTAAAAATAGCTTAAAAAGAGGTCCCATTACTTTTCTACCCCCGGTAGTAGACAATATAATTAAGTATGGTGCAGTATTAATAAGGTATCAATGCATTGAAACAAAAGTTATGGACCCGTAAACTGTAGACATGATTTATAATAGTATTTTGAAACTAATCTATTCTTATCAGCATTTTATC
Organism: Lepeophtheirus salmonis; assembly: GCF_016086655.4. Taxonomy (NCBI): domain Eukaryota; kingdom Metazoa; phylum Arthropoda; class Copepoda; order Siphonostomatoida; family Caligidae; genus Lepeophtheirus; species Lepeophtheirus salmonis. The sequence goes on along the minus strand of NC_052132.2, from coordinate 40,093,043 downwards.
GTACTTATAATTAATTCATGCTCCTTTAGCTTCTGATAATAATGGTTATTTTCTAAGAGTATTTTGTTCATATATCATATTTTATTCATTCTTTGAAAGTTGGATGTTTTCAACGGTTATATGCATCTCCTGTTTAAAATTTTATGAAATTTATATATTTGGCAAAGATTTCATCTATAATAAAGTATACAGTAAAAAAATATGTTACATTATTTTGATATGACTGATAATAATATATTTAAAAAAATTGTAACTTTTATGTATAACATAAGAGCTACTTTATCTTTGAAAAGCTTTATTCAAGTAGAAAAGTGTATATAGTCATTGAATATCACCCTTATAGTATTCCTTTTAGTGTAGTTCGTTCCTCCGGATGCCTTTTTTAAAAAATCAATAATAATTTATATAAATACTTATAAAATAACATATTTTTGAACATAAGGAAAGAAATGGTCAAAAATACATGATTAAACATCCTTTCTTTAAAAAAAAAACAATAACATTTAATAAAAAATTAATTAGTTGAATATAATAGAGAAATACTAGCTAAATCTCTAACTCTAACCAGGAGAGAATACTTCGTAACTGGTCGATCACTTAATTCAGCAAAACTTCTCCAAAAGATGCTTTTCTTTTCTGACCAACTTATCGAGGCCTGTAGGAATCATGGGACTTATTTACACGTACGGAGTAGAGGATAAGTAGGAATTTCGAAATGATAACTTCAATTTTATTGAAATTTTTATAGAAAGGGTACGACATCAACAACCGATAAGTCCTGGAGATCAGTGTTTGAAACAAAGCATCCAATAGCCTCACGTTGATGGTTTTCCCATTGGTTACCTATAAACATTCATAAAAAAAATAAAAAGAGGTTACCTCGTATAAGCCACAAAGAGGCAGAATTATTCATCTCTAAGTCGCGATCCTGTAACAGAACAGAACCTTTTGACTTGTGAAGGGGTGTCTGAAGATTCAGCTCGATCCCTCGACAACATATCCATAAGTAAGGGATCCAATACGTTTGACAATTCTATTGATTTGGTGGGCTGGAGTTTTCTTAATAAAGCTTTCATTAATAGAATCAAGAACATGGTTCAACGGTACGGTCTCCATAGCCATGTAAAGGGAGCTGGAGGACCAAGAAAGTAATAGTAAAATCTTTTAATAATCTTTTATGTTATTTTAAATAGTAGAAACGTCTTGGAGCACCTCTTCACGGGCTATTTATGCAATAGGCCATCAGAAGTAAGCTGCAGTTTGGCAAATAGGACGTCCTTTGTAAACAATCTGGGATTGTAGTTTAGCAGTCTATCCGAAGTCAGGTACTCAAGGATGTCCTAACAGTATTTATTTTGCTTAAATACCTCTCGTACAAAAACCCTCGTAATCAATTCATATTCTACATGTATTTATGTCATCAATATGTATAGAATGTGCTACTTGTATATATTTTTCCAACTAAGTTTAAAGAACGAATAACTTGGCATACTACCCATAATTATAGTAATATTATACTATATCACATTTGTTCTAAGAAATATTTATAAAAAAATTAGTAGATTTAAAATTTATTACAAAGAAATTTTGGAATGACTATTGAAAGATTGTGTACTCATCTCAACTAGTTATTCTTAATCTACTGAGTTCGGAAGCTAAACGTGGACTGTTAATAAATACTAATTATGTTATTAAAATAGAGAGGTTTTGTGATGGTTTCCTGTATGTTCTAAATCTCCTGTTCTTTTTGCATAAGTAAACAATTATAAACATTTTCTCAAATCTTTCATCATGAGTGAGTAAGAAGCAAAAAGGCAGAGGATATCAGACCTTCTGGATGCCAAAATGGAGATGGCATAGATTATGAACATTTTGAAGTGCTCCAGGAGCCTCATTTTTAAGGTGGGCAAGATGAAGAAGGATGGAAATGACCTCTCAAAGAAAGAAGGAAGTGGAAGACACAACAATGTGTGGACCCAAGATAGTGAACCCGCACACACATCGTCCAAATGTCAGAAGTTCCTGCGCCGGCAACATGGCTGATTTTTGAACCAAGAACATGTGGGCATCATCTTTGCCAGATTTCAATCTTTTGGACCTTTCTGTTTCGGGCACTTTGGAGAGGGAGACTAACTGAACGTTTCCCTGAACGTGGACTCACTAAAGGCTGCCATTGTGAAGGAGTGGAACAAATTGTCCTATAAGTTCATCTTCAACTCCGAAAGGCTTCCCGCTGCCGTGTGGAGGCTATAATTCTGCTGAGGGTACCCACATTGAGTTTCACAAAATCGTGTCTCAAAGTTTTGTTAAAAAAAATTCAAAATTATTTATTAAAAAATAAAATTATTCACATTTTTATAAAATCAGTCATTCAGTCCATGTTTTGCTTCCGACCCCTGCATTTCTCTATTATGACAATATATGGACTATTTGAAGGTTAAAGTTGTATTTTGGATAAAATTCTGAAATTTACAACTTCAAAGGCCATGTACAATATCTAAAACTTGATCAATTTGGCTCAAACGATAGGTTTTTCATCTTTTGACTATGTTCTACACATATTTTAGAAAAAAAAACCATTTACCAAGTCTCAGTAATAAATTAATATTCTCACGACACTAAATTAAAACAATACTTTTTTATTCCTTTTTAATGTGTTGTGATAAAAAAACTTTTACTTTACATATGTATAACTCAGTTATTTTGTTTGAAATATATCAAAAAGTCATCAAATTTCATGAAAATAAAGAAATTTACGCAATTTTTTTAATTGAAGAAACATATCACATAAGTAATAATTTGTACTAAAATTTATGCAATGACATTATATTTTTTCAAAAGTCTAAAATTGTCATATTGTTATATTTTACAGCTTGGAGGAGATATTCTCTCTACAGGCTTCGTGAAAATTTTTTAAAGACAACATTACTCCATTAGGTGATGTCTGGTCCGTCTGTTTTTGGTGTTAAAAATTTTTCCCGGGTCATAGGCTTTAGTTATTGTAGCGATAGCATCATTTTAAGTACTCAAGAAAAGTCATTATGTTCAATGAGAGAGATCGTAGGTGCGCTGCTATTCAGATTATACTTAGTGATCACATGACATTAAGCAATGCTGACATCTCTGGCCTTCTTTCAATGACAGTTAGAACGGTCAGAAGTCTCAGGAAGCAGCTGGAGGAGTCATCGGACCCGATGGACGTTGTTGACAGGAAGAAAAAGGAGGAGAAGAGCATCAGGATTGTCGGGACGTCACCTTCATCAACAAGGTCAGTGGCATCATCGACGAGAACCCCCAGCGTTCCATGAGAGCCATAGTGAGGGACCTGGGTGTAGCCGAGTGGACTGTGAGGGCTTGTGTGAAGGAAGACTTGAGGTGCAAGCCCTACAGGCGTCAGACAGCCCAACTTCTGACTGAAAAGACTCAAGGGTTGCGGCTGCTGAACATCTTGAAGAACCCAAAGTTGCCAAACATGCTCTGTTTCTTTTCTGATGAGAAGAATTTTGGTCAGGATAAAATTCACAACTCCCAGAACATGACATGCCGCCCCACATCTTCGAGACAGGCCTCAGGGTGAATACAGACATACACTTGCAGGTCCTGGAGGACGTTGTGTGGCCGTGGATCAAGTCTGTTGTCAGCGACAGGCTGTGGATGTGGCAGCAGGACTCGTCTCCGGCCCACAAAGCTAAGCGGACGAAAGAATGCCTGAAAAGCAATGCTTTTGCGTTCGTACCCTTCTCCTCTTGGTCTCCCTCATCGCCGGATTTGAACCCGTTGGACTACTTTGTCTGGTCCTACGTGGATAATATGACCAACCGCTCTTCCCATAACACCAAGCAGTCACTCATCACCTGCATCAAGGAGAAATTCCGTGAGATAGAAGCAGCGCAGATCCAAAATGCCTGTTCTCGGTTTCGTAGCCGCATTGAGCGGGTTTTTGCCGCAGACGGCGACTACATTAAATAGATGGCTGCTCTATATCCTAATAAATATATTTGTTTTTATTTTACCAATAAATATTACAAAATAAGCTTGTAGTTTTTTTTTTTTGAAGTGGTAGTTTTTGTCCACGCACTCTGTACTTAGACTCTATCGTTAGTAACATCATTTACTCAGTCATTATGTTTATTCCTCCTCTGTAATGTCATTAACCACCCTCTTTTTAAGGTCTAATGGTATATATGACACCACCATAGTTAACTAGCGGTAGTACCGATATTAAACGGAGTAATTAGGCAATGTCAAAAAGACAAATTGTGCTTGAATAATATAAAAGATAACTCCACAAGACATACTCAGCGTTACTCTCCGTTTTCATGTGCATTATCACATGTTACTGTATAATCCTGTAGATACGTCAATAATTAGTACTAATACGGATATTTGTATATAATAAGCCCGAATTAGTTATTTAATCGAGTATATTATAATGATAATTCAATACTTTTGTCAATTCATATGTGTTCTGTCATTAAATAAAAAAGTAATAAGAGTTTGTGAAAAAAATAGTAATATCATGGGATGACTGATGAGTACTTTAATCTCTCGACCGCTCACTAAAAAAACAAAAAACAGTCTTCCTCGTATACTAAATAAAAAAAACATACAAGAATTAATACATTTTTACATACTAGCGATTATATTTTATTCAAGTCTTACCATATACTAAAAAAATGGATATGAGTGATGATATGATATATGATAGCAATAACAAAATCTAGCAAAAACATTACTGCATATTTGATATTAAATACCTGCGTACCCCTGCAATATTTCATTACTAGGCCAACATTGTCATTTCTTAGATCAAAAGTTTGTATGTAATATACTATATACAGTGCACCCTGTTTACAAGTTTAATGCTATATACACACGCCTACAATAGTTCATTAGTACTGATATACCTCAGAGGGCGTTATTTACAGTGCACCCTGTGACCATTTTTATACAAAAAGCCAAACTTTGCTTTATGAATATAGATATAACACATCTCATTCGTAAATTTAGATTAATTTACTATTATTAATCAATACCTTTTTTGTTATATATGTTTTTTTTTATTGTCGACACAATTAAAATGCTACATGTGTGTTCCAAATCGATTGAAAGCGGATAAACCCATGTTTTAATATACTGAGCATATCTCTTTTATATAAATACATTATGTATTTGAAGAACCCTTGGGGGGTATGGGGGGAAAAGTAGGGAAATAGTGGGAAAATGTTTCCTATAAAGTAGTATATGAAAAAAATAACTACATATTTCTTTACCAACTACCTACGTACATACGCAAAACTATACAAAGAAGTTGCTTTTGATGAAAGTACATATAATAAAATAAAATTATTGGTAATAGTACGTAAAGAATGGAAGGACTCTTTGCTACAACCATAAACAACCGCCTTAAGCTGCAATTATTTATAAATTATGGATATTATACTATGGTTATTCTAAATAGAAATACAAATATAACAGCACTTTTTTATTTCTCATTCAGAGTAGCTAAGATATATAAACAAGCATGAGATATACAGTAATATATATATATAACTTCATATTTCCTCCACTAAATCAGAAAAATAAATATCCAAAGAACCCCAAGTGTTTTTCTAAGCCATTGAATATATCTAAGCGGCAAGGAGCTTCAACATTATCTATTATCCATAAATATAACTAACTTGGGAAAAATATTCTCCTCATAAATCTGAGAAGACTTGGTTTGCTTCCTAATCCTGGAGAAGGAAAAATAAGTATGGGGTAGATGACAAAAAATGGTGGTTCATAACTTTTGTTAAATCAGATAAACATAAATACATATGCGCCTACGACGATTAAGTTCCATAACTCAAAATTGTTTGATGCAACTCTCCGCTACTTCTTAATCACCCTAGTAAAATATTGTTTGGATTATATTTTAGTTACCCTTCTATGTAAATTTTATTACTTGGGATAAGAATAATGGAATGATTGGATATTCTATTGATGATCGATATATTAATAATGTAGTTTTTGACTATTTTTATACAAATTATTAAAATATAAGTATCTTGTTGCACATTATAAAGCTCCAATAACCATAGTTATATTATTCATAACCGAGCATATAATTTTAATAGAACATAATTAAATGACGTTATCAATTAATAGTTGGTAATTAGAATGACCAATGTTGTTATTCAATATTGTATCTTAAGAGGAATAATTTTGCAACTTGTAAAATATGCTTACACATGCTGTGGACCGTACAAACATCGTAGCTTATACACAACATATGTATATATATGATGAAAATTTTATGGGGGGGATATAATGCTTATTATGTTTGAGTTATTCACAAATTCTGTAATTAATTATTGAGGTTTTGAAAAAAGTATTTTAAGTGTTCTTAAGTATTCTCCAATTTCCATTTTAGATTATGAACTAAACGATGTAAAATATGACTGATTTAAAAGATTCAATTTGTACATAGATACTGATTGTACAGTATTATATGCAACAACTATTAAGGGCTGGGGTTGGATCAGTCTGCGTTTCTAGTCAGTCCTTTCTCTCTTCAGCGCCCCCATTCAATCCAATTTTTCTGTCATTCAACATTCCTACGATGGACTAATCGGTCCTTTAGTCCTCGTTAGAACAAAAAAAAAAGAATGGTAGATATATCATATAAAACCTGAGTACTATACGGTTATATAGAACCAAATTAATTCATTACCTTGATATGAACCAATGTTGGTCTTATGAATGATTATGTTTGATCTCATTAATTGATAAAACTTCAGGCGTTAGATTGGCATAATACTAAAAGATTGGTTCTAGGACTTAAAAAAAAACTATTTAGGATCGGACTGAAAGAACTGCAGCCGAAATAGTTTTTTGGACCAATCCAACACTACTAATTTCAAATAAATCATTTTATGTCCAAAAATGTCCAATTTTTTTTTGTAAAAGGCTATTACGGGATGTACTCAAGTTCTGAGTTGAAGGGAGGTAACAGATGGTTAATTTAATTGAGTTACGACATTCTTCAATGTCTAAGAGTAATCCTTGTCATTGTTATTATATGTTTTTTTAAAATTGATAGCCAAAAGTAATTTATCATTATTACAAAGATAAACTTGCTAAGCTCAGTTATTGAGTATTATAATATAGGTATATAAAACGAGTCCACAAATGTATGGCCTAGGATTGTATTGTTGTGTTTGTTTTTACATCGTGAAACATTGAAAATAATGTTAAAACCAAAATTTTCTGATTTTGTTGCCCACAAAGGGCAATATTTCATATACAACCCTTGATAGGTTAATAAATATACTCTTTCTACAAACTATAATTTTATGCTTTTTTATTTTATTTCGACCTTTAATACCAAAATCAATACTAAACTATGTAAATGTTATAAACATGATATTTTTCACAAAACACTCTGTAGGCTGCAAAAACAAATATGCTGGGTTTTAAAAGTTGAAAAGGAAAAAAAAATGAAATTTTGTTGCTTAGTGCAATAAAATATCTTTTAAAATAATTGATATCTACCTAAATATAAATCATTTCTCCAAATGTTACAAGAAATAGTAATTGAGTAGTATAGAAGGAAAGCCTATTTTATATAAACTTACTTATACAATAAAAATTGAGGTATAATGTTCAATATTCGACGTAATATATATATATAAATTACAAATTGCCCAAACCAAGGATATGGTTTTTTATAATCATTTTAAACTTTATCAGAAATTACTTTTACATATATCTATCTTTAAAAAAATATTTTCCTTTAATTACAATATGTTATAGTTCGACTTATTCATTAATATTCAAAAAGGTAAAAAGCAAAAACTTTTTGTTGTAAAAAAGTATTTTTTGTAATAAATAATTTACCAGTATTTTTTCAATGGCATAAGATTGAACACCATTTTAAATTGTAAATATCATGTACTATTGGTTGTATCAGGCAATATTAATAGTTATTATATTTGGACAAACAGAAAAACTTTAGTTTAATAATTTAAAAGATAACTCTTCAACAAATCCTCCGTGGTACCTATCTTTTTTCATGAGCACACTCACACGCAGTTAGTCAAGAATTATGGATTAATTGTAAGGGTTGGATCAACAAAAAAACAAAACTTTATTTTTGAAGACAAAACAAAAAACTGAAATCCTGAAAAAAATTCATGGGATTTACAACCCTAAACATATGGTGTAATTAAATTTAGCAACACACGCCTGTTGCTAAATATTATCTTAAGTTACATTAATTTTTTTGTATAAAATCACATATAATATTTTTTTATTATACGTTTTGCAATAGCTACATACATTTGTTGTTAAAATTGAGTTCTTTACAGACAAACAAACAAATATATACAAAGATAAACTTTCCTTTATCATATCATATATATATATTTTTTACTTTATTATTTCTCTAGTATTTCTAATATTGCCTTAGTAATATTTGAAAGTTGAACTGAGTGCTTTGACAAAATTAAATCAACTAAATATTCTACACAATTACAAATACATAAGCTTTGGAAATGACATTTGCTCTGATATCTATTGTTATGTTTTTTTTGTTTTTTTTTTATTTCAAACTTTTCAAATAAACATAATTAACAATTCATTGTGCAATTTATAATTAATTAAATATCAGAACCATTGTATTACAATATAAAAACGGTGGTAGCTTTCATTAACAAAAAGTGATAAATAAAAACATTTGACTTTTGGTCATTCGTATAATAACAATAAATTAACTCTGATTTTAACTAATTATATACTCAAAAATGTTTATAAAATTAAACGTTCGTCGTCCGTCAACACCAAAGCAAATTGGAATGATTTTTCTCAAAATTAGTTCAGAGACAAATTTGTTTTTTTCAACGAGCAAATGTCAAACATTTCGATAAATTGTTCTTATTACTTGGGCGTGTCTCAAAAATTTATTGTCACATTAAAAGAAGGATAAATTGATAGATTTTATTATCATTGGCCATGTCGGGGTCAATGAAAATCTTTTAAACTTAATAATAAAGGTTTAATGTTTTACTATCTTAACTCATTGATAAAATTTCAATACAAATGCTATAATTGAGTAAAATATGTCTATGAAATATTGAGCTGTATGCATGCAGTAAGAAAATAAATTGGCATTTTATATGATTTTTTTTTGTACCAGATTGTTTTTATATTAATATACGTTTTTTGATTTTTAATGATACGTCCAAATGATGAAATAAATTTGCATGTAATTACAATTTTGTATCTCCAATACATAGAGTTTGTTTATGTAATATTGAAATAAGTAATCACTCTGTAAGATTGCTTATTTAATGAACTAATACAGTGATGCTGAAATTTTTTACATTATATATCATCTGAGATAATATCGAGATTACAATGTAACACTGTTAAGTTTGGATTCTTTTTTTAAAAAGACAATTTTTTGGATGCCTTTTTTTTTAAAGGCATTATTATTTATTTTTTTGACTACAATTGTTTCATAATCCAGTCATTTAAAAAAATGTATACATATAATTTTCAAGTAGTTGTATCCTATACGGATTCCTTTTTCCTAGTCACTTATTCACCGTAGTCTCATAATCTCGTATGTAACTGATTGAATTAGATACACTAATAAAGTCCATCTTCCAATGTACACCATCAAATTAACAATATAATTGAAATTTTTGATGGATGATTCATATATTTAATATAATCTGCTATTATCTCAAAAATGTATGTTTTAATAATTCAATTATTCATTTTTTTTAAAGTGAAAATTAAGCCTTAATAAGTGTATAATATGACGACTAACTCCATCCTTTCTAATTATTGTAAAATATTATTTTTTATTTAATGATTGAGACATTCATTGTTATTTGTGTAATCTATAATTTTGTTATAAACAAGCGTTACAGATTGATAATTTTAACCTTTTATATTCAGAAATTAGACAAATTAATGTTAGTTATGGAAAAATTTAAAATCATAATAGGGACTCACTGATTTATCAAGAACTATCTGCTGATCAGCAAATGCTGATAGTTCAGTTTTTCATGGATTATCTTATACTGGTTTAGGAACAAGTGCATCATGGCAGATTTTTTTTTTGGATAAATAACTATTAACAATCTTCTTACCTAGGGTAGTACTTTTCCTCCATTATTAAGGATACTATTGAAGTTCTTAGCTCTTGTTCAAAATAATTAAATTTTAAAAACATTTTGGATTATCAAAGGAAAAGTGACTTTTCTTTAACATACACGTCTTAACCAGTTGTTTCTTCAGAAAATTTCTAAAAATAAAGAATTGTTTTATATAAGGCTCTATTGTTCTGCACTCAATAGAGTAATATTTGGATCTATGGTATATATTATACGTGCTTTCAATAATTATTTATAATATATGACATATTGGTTGGAGTAGGTTGTTAATAAGATTATAGGAATTACTTGCGCTGTCGCTAGCTTTCATCATTTGGAGGAGCTAATCCCCAAAAATTATCATCCCCACTTTGAAAAATGAATTAATATATTTGTTTTGTTTTTTAAATTGTGCTTTTATTAAAGCTTAATACAACAATACTTATAAAAATTTCATGGTAATAAAATACATCAAGAGGGATTGCGATAAAATTAATTATAAATAAACGTTATAGTTTAACAATATACACCTACAACGAATCCCAGCCCTTCAATACAAACAACTTATGTTATATGTTTATTTTATCTATATGTTCTATACATGCAGGAATTTTGTTCAGATTGCAACTTCTATAAGCAAATCGGTACAAGTTACTACCAAAACATGGGAAAGATAATTTTAAATGAAGGATTTAGTCTACTTGGAATGACAAGAATGCAGTTAATTCTATGAAATGATATTGTTGGATAAATAGAATGATTAATGTTGTCATTAAATAATGGATTTTAAAACGAAGAAATTGCAAGTTTTAGCTCATACAGACATTGCAACGTGTACACACAATATATATATATATATGAGAATTAAATGGGAAGGGGGTGGGGGCATCAGTATTTTTTATCTTATGGACGCACCATCCCCTCCCCCCTAAAAAAGTGGCTAGTAACACCTCTTAATATTAGTATAATTTTTTGGCCCTGTTCCAACATAATTTAGAACAGGCAAATTCATATGAGGGTTATATGAATCAAAGATTATAATCTCTTTAGTATTTAAACCATTTATTGAATATTTATTAGTTTCAAATGAAGATTAATATGTTGAAATACATAATTGATTATCATTTATGGGAGTAAATTCTTACATTTACACCCACATATTTTATGTGAAAGGGATCCGTTTAAAAAAAAAAAAATATGTGAATCTAATTTAATATGAAGGCTTTTTATTTCCAACTTTTCATATTTTTATTTTCTTATTCTGTTCTTTCTTTTATGATTTTCCCTTCAAAAAAACCTCCTGAATTTTAAGTAAAGAAATGTCTAAAGTATACATATATTACTTATAGCTATATACTTACTCATACATATAATATATACCTATTTACTAAGAAAAAAGGATATGAAATGACTTAAATTATAATATTCTATTCCTGGTAATATGTAGTTCAACAAGAAGAGTAGGACAGTATATTTGTATCTTTTCATATATATATATATAAATTTTAGAAAATATCGTGTTTCAATCATTCTTAAATGTAAAGGATGGGTTTGCATACATATATATATTTTTTTTCATCATTAATCAAAGTGTTTCAAAAATAAGTTTTATTTCATATTTTGTGCAAGTGTGCTTCCATAAACAAATGTAATATAAAATTAATAGATCATCCATTTAACTCCTCAAAAAAAAAAATTATAGAAGATTAAAAATATTTTTTGCTTCATAACTATTTATATTTATAGGAGTTTTAAAGTTAACAATCGGATACATATTTAAAAATGTACTGAAAAAGAAAGTGAGGCTGGTTGGTTTTGTTCATTTTCTAGCAAGTTTATAAGAGTTGTGCTACAGTACGTTCGTAGAATAGTAAGATTACATTTGCTACGGCTCTTTAACAAAAGCAGGTATGAAATAAAACTTTGGTATATCACATTTCTTCTGCAGATGCTACCAATGTTTCAAAACTATGAATCCCAACAAAACATATATTTTTGAGTCTGTTATGATTAATATAGCTACAATAGTAGTATTAACTTTCCACTAAACTTCAAAACATTGAATTATAATATGTTTAAGTACATGTTTGAACAAGTAAAAATTGGTGAATGGAAATATGACTCCAACGTCTGCTATGGTAGTATAAACTGTTTAAAGATCGTTAAAAAGTAAATAACTTCAAAACTTTGTTCAGACAAGGCAATATTGTGAATGAAAACTTATTTAGCCTGGACAGGTCCTTTGTCTCGAGAATCAGAAAAAAAACTGGAAGTTGATTTTGAATCGACAACAGATTTTGTTTTATTTTTTTGAATTCAGTGTAGGGCCTCCAAGCACACTGTACCTCAATCCCATGGGCCTTTTTGTTTGGTTTCTAGTGGAAGGACACACCAACAGAGCCTCCGGCAACAAAAAATACATGATAATGTCCAGGATCCAGGAACAGTTCTAGAATTTACCAAAGAAGTCTGTCATCAAGACCTGCTCCTATTTCCAAAGTTGAGTAGATGCCGTTATTGACGCCAAAGTTGATCATAATGAATAATAATAGTTGGTTTTTATTAAAATCAGATGACCTGTTTCGGAGAAAACATAAAAACCTGTGTCGGTTGTTTAATACAGATCGCACCATGTACTTTCAAAAGTAAAAACCCTGCTCACCTCCCCCTTCCTCTTCACACATAAAACATTACAAATCATAAGTATATGTTAATTTATTGATGTTCATTTACAAAATAGAATGTTTATAAATGGTCTTTCTACGCTCGAATATACTTTGATATGGATATAGCTACAATCTATATAACTGCTTTAATCAATTTTGGATAATATATACAGTTTTACATTGATATATGTACAATGTACATGACACCAATTTATTTAGCTTTACTATTTAACTTATATATATATACATACAAAAGGTCATTAAGTATTCTTCTAACTCCATTATAATTATTTAAACCTATAAAAATGTACATGCAATTTAAACAAGCCATGAATAGTATAACAATAAACATATTTGGTTTTCCTATTTGTATAAAATACACAGTCTTTCTGAAGACATTGTTGTATACAGAAAAAAAGTAAAAGATTCTGAATGTCTTGCTTATGTGATAAACTTTAAGGATTTACAGTATCTTTCAAAAGTAGTTTTTAAATGTCACATTCAAATCAAGAGAAACCAAAAATAGTGGGGAAAGGGAAAAGTAATGTGAGTTTTAAATTTTGAGTATCCCTTCATATACTAGAAGTCTTCTTCTTCTAAATATTTATTGTATTTTTGTATAGTGGAACTTCAGTACACAACTGCCTCAGTATTCCACATATTCATGCAAGAAAAATTACCTTTAAACTTGACTTAAAACTTTGCATTCCTCACATGATTATTGTAAACAAAATACATTTCATGATTGGATAATGGATAAATTCAGAGATTACAGTTTCTTGATTCTACTAAAACACAATATATAAGATCTATCAACACACGGGAATCTACGTACGAAAAGCTTCTGTTTGATAAATATTGCACACCATAAATTCTAAGAGATTGAATTTGTCCATGTATTGATTCAGAACCATTATTACTACTCTTTTGGTAACATTTATGAAAAAACTAAGAAGGAAAGCCATGTTTTTTCTGTAAAATTGAAAAAAAGACCCAGAAACATTTTTTCTTAAAATTTAAGAGTACTGAAGGGATAAGGAGTAAATTGTTAGATATAATATATATTATTGATATAGAGCTACGTTAAATACAATTCACTATTGTTTTATCAATATTATCCCCAGTCAAAAAAATATTTATTTAACATAATACAAAATTAGCTCATCAGGTGATATTTTGGATTTTGTATATTAGATTTGTGACATACATTAAATTTATAATTGAAAGATTTTGGAAAAAGGAATTATAAAAGAAGAATATTTCATTACATTTGTCCTTAGCTTTTGTTGTTTTTTAAGGTTTAATGTACTGTTTTATACAAAAAAAAAAATACTCATCCCAAAAAACCTTAGAAGGTAAGGGAAAAAAACCCTGTTATGAGCATTAACTTTTATGTAAAACATACAATATTAATTCATGTATAATTTACATGAACTTAAGTCAAGAAAAATATTTAAAAAAAAAGTAATTTACAGTTAAAATTAAAAAGTTTACTACGTATATATTTATAAAGTGTTTCAGTATTCAAATGCAGTTTTTATATATTTCTATACCTATTGCGTAAATATAACATTGCAAGATAGTTTGTAATTTTGTATACTATAAGTACATACTAATTAACATATTTTTTGTTTGATTTAAAACAGCCTCAACCACATACATAATTATAAGAGATGTATAAATTGTCAAAATGCACGCGAGCTTAAAAAAGTAACACATTTTTGTAACTTTGGGAAAATACATATCTGATGAAGAAGATGGATATATCAACTTAAGAGTACCTTCCTTTGCTAATTTGTTTAAATTAACAAAATGGGCAGTAATAATTAATAAGGCATAATATAGGTTGTCAACTTTATGCCCACGTGGATTTTGACAATTTATACGTCTTGTAAACAACGTCTTTTTAAAATAGAATTTAAAAAGTTGTAACTAGTTTATTATTATTTGTATAGATCCACATTTTGGTATTTGTCTAAATTGTTATTATTTAGAAAAACGTCTAAATATAAGGTAATATCAAATGTGTTTTTGACTTATAAGTCAATGAGGCTTACCAAATCTATCGTGCATGTTCGGGCATACATATACCTATATATACCGGGCAGGATTGTAAATCAAGAAAAAACAACTTGTTACGATTTTGATATGAAACTACTGCTCCAATTTAATATTGATTATATGGTAGTTAAATATATTACTAATCTTAAGATCACTTTGTTTTTGAATTATCTTAAAAAGTGACAGAGTTGTTTGATATGATTTTATTTCTCCGATAGTTGTAGACTAATTTCCAAGACCAACCACGACTTCGATTAATTGAAATCTCTCTCATTGCTAAAAAAATATTTTTTTAAACATTTGATAAATAAAATATATTTTTCTTGACAAACCTATCCATAAAATGAAAACCCTACTTGTACAAAAAGAAGCTCATATTGGAAGCATTGAACTCCATGTTTTGATTGAGGTTGCCCAATTATTATTATTATTTTTGTGTTCTAATATTCAGAGGTAACACATTCCACAGCTTTCTCAAATTTGTTTCCTTTGATTTTGAAATTTTTAGATTCCTTTTAATGATTTTTCATACTTTTTTAATTATTTTTTCATATTTTATGTAATTTTTTATTTTTAAGATCTGCGTGTCTTGTGCAGACAGTTAATTAATACTGGAATATGAGGTCTTTTCCTAGATTTTTCAATTTTGATTTAATACATTGTTCATTTTCCACAAATTATTTTCATCATTTTGTTCTGTTTGACTTGTATTCAGGTAATTGATGTGCTTGTTTGATCTTGAGAGTTTATTCATGTACGCCCCTAAAATGCCAATTATACATTACCTCAGAATTAAAAAAGGCCTTGCTTGCCATATCGAGCTTTATTCGTTCTATGATCTTTTTCAGACGTCGGATAGTGAAAGCTTTTTAATTTAAGTTAATTTCTAACTCAATTTGGTGTTTGTTCCCTTTGAGATAACTGCATATGTATATGACTACGATAGTTTGACATGATATTTTTCAGCGACCGAATTCTATCCCACATTTATCAAAACCGTATCATTTTTAGACTTGTGATTCAATAGGAACTCTTTTTTAGCGGCTTGATTAAAATTTTGTCTACCGCCATAGGTACAAAATTTGTAAAAATGTTGTCAATGTTCTGTTCAATATGAAAAACCTGGCCAATGCCATAAAGGTGTTTCACCCCCCTCCTCATTGAGTATAAGAGTAAAAAAAATAGTCTTTCCGTCGGAAAGTATGGATTTTTTACGCATTCTGTTAAAAAAAATACCTTTAATGAATAATATGAGTTTATAAGAAAAGTCTTTTTAGAAATACTTCATTTAAATATTGACACATTTTTATTGAAGGGGCACAAAAAAAGGCATAAAAATAACCGTTTAATGAAAAAAATATCCATTAAATATTAGTTAAATTATTTATTAAGAAATATTTTATATATTATTTATAGGGAAAATGAAAGGGCCAAAATTTTATTGGCAAAAAAGTAACCTCAGATTAAAATAAAAAAAACTGACGTATTAGTCGAAAAATTGAAAAAAAAAAATTCTCCCCTTCCCAAAAATCAAAAAACAAAAACTTAGTATAAAAATTATTAGATTTTTAATCATAGTAGATTAATTTGAAAAAAAGAAGATTATTTACTTTGTGTTAAGAAATTAAATAAAGTATTTTTTAAATATGAAACTGAAGTCCTAATCAAAGAGTATTACAAGTAATTGTTAAAGGTTAGAAATTTGATTTACTATTTATATAAGAAACCAATAACGTGGAAGATCCCCAAGCAATAAAAACTTCATTAAAACCATAGTAAACACTCGATCTAATAGTTACTATATACATAAAATGTCTTAAAGGTATTATTACACAAATGAAAAATCTTCCTTTGGTAAAATACATTCAATTTAAGTTAATGTATTTTTAAAAATTGTCAAATCTTAACTAAAAAATAAGCAATATTTTAGGAATGATGGTAATATTTTAAATTGAGCATATTGAACAAACTTTTAAATATGTTTATTTTTTGTGCGAACATAGCATATACAGGGTGTGTACTTTATTTATCATCTAACACTATTTTTTTGATTAACTGGATTTTGTCCTAAACTAATTACCCGATTTTACTAAAAACCAATACCAAAGAAAAAAAAAATACTTCTTTTATTATTATTGAATATAATTGCATTTGAGGACAATGGCAAATACCTCCTAAACTTTACCTCAGAAACCTTGAGGAGGTCTTGAAGACACTCTCTTTTATATATTCCAGAATTCCTCCCGCATCCTGGAAATCAGTTTGGATTTTATGTGGCAAGAGGATCTGCGTTTGTGTTGCTAAACTTTGCATCACACAAAAACATCTATGTGTTTTAGGTTTGGTGAGCTTGGAGCCAAACACTATTTCCAACAAAGTCAACCAAAAAAAATTATGAGTACCAAGTAAACGTTTTCCTTGGATTGGGTATTATGCAGAGTCTTGCTGTCACCTCCAGACTCTCCCAGCTCTTTCTGGACTTTCCTGACTAAGGATCTGTCCAAGTTTAAGGAGTTTTGAATCTCAACATTGTCTTGTCCAGGGCAAGTAGCAACTAGGGCACTTTGCTTTTTTCACGATTGTCGAATAAATATTCTGTGGATCAATGCAATTTTTTTAAACTGACGCTAATCACTTCTAGCTATCAGCCAAAAAAAGAATATCCTGCATGCAGAGGTGTCATAAGGGCTCAAAGTTTGGCTGCACGATGTACAGGGTGGAACTATCTTAAAATTCAACCTGCTTGATAAAAATTGAATTTGGAGTGTATTTGATAATATGAAAAAGTTAGACATGATATTAAACAATACATTTATTCAACATGTCCTCCCTCAGCAGCCACAATCTTCTCCATTCTTCCCCTAAAGGATTTGCATGCCCTGATGACTTTCGCGGAATCCACAGCATTCAACTCCCTCGTAATGGAGCCCTTCAGGGACGCAATGCTCTTGTGGCTAACCTTGCATACCTCCCTCTCCAACTTGTCCTACCAGTAGTAATCACACAGATTGAGGTCAAGTGAGTTGGAGGGCCAATGTTGCGATCCCAAAAAGTGATGTCGTGGGAGTTGAAGAGGTTAGTGGTCCTCATGACGATGTGTGCGGGTGCTGAGTCTTGTTGGAATATGAACTCCCTCCCAGCGGCCGTATCCTTCATCCAGGGGATGACGAACTCCTCCATGTCTTCGCAGTACCTTATCGTGTTAACCCTTTCCTTGGAATTGAAGAAGAAAGGAGGCATCACCTCACCGGTGCTGCAGATGACACCCAGGATCATCACAGAGGCCGGAAAATTTGTGGTGAAGACCGCAGGGACCTCTTCTCTCTCCTTGGCAAGCCACTTGTCATTCTGGACGTTGTAACTTCGGTCGACAGTCCAGTTCTTCTCTTCGGAGAAGAAGATGATTCTTCCTCCATGGCTCTTCAGGTCATTGAGGAGACGCTTACCGTTGGTGAGCCTGGTGGCCTTCATGGATACCGTGAGGATGTGTTGTATGGCCATTCGGTATGACCTGTACCCGAGGTCCTCATTCACAGCCTTGGAGACCAGCTGCTTCCTCACTCCACGGTTCTGGGCCAACCTGGACAAGGAAGTCCCCGGCGAAGCCTTGTTGTACTTTCGGAGGCCTTCAAGGAAGCGGGGAGTGCAGATTCGGTCACTTCTCATGTTGTGGGCCTTGCGGCAGACCTTCCCCTCAACCTCCCAGGCATTGAAGACCCGGTACACTGTGGTCTAGGGGTAGTTAAGAAGCTTGTAGATAGCAGACGGCTTGTGTCCTGCGCGAACCAATTCGAGGATGGCTTCTCTCCTTGATTGTTCCATGATGACTATTGTTTGTTGTCAATACAATTGTGGTGGAAGTTATAGTTTATTGTTCACACAACCTTTATATTAGTATGAGTTAACCCCGAATATCCACATTATGGATCTGGATGAAGTTTAAAGTAGTTCCAATTTATCGTGGACACCCTGTATTACGGATATAATTAGTACAATTAGACAAGGATAGCAAACCCTTTCTTTTGACCGCCTACGACTTATTTTTTGGATTTGAGTAGTTGAAAATGAAAAACCATCGTAGAATGAATATTTATGGAATTGATATAATACAATGACGTATTTATTATTTATTCATAACTATTCATGAATAATATCATTGTAAGCATTGGAACAATATAATAAGCTAAAGGTTACTAATTATAATATATTTATTATTTCATTTTATCTTTTTTATCAGGTAATTTTGATATTAAATTTGTAAAATAAAGAGGGAAATATTGACTGACTGAATTTTTTTAAAGACAGTAATTTAATTAAAATGAGTCTAATTCTTTTTTTTTCTATTTAAAAAAGCAGAATCAAATTAAAAATATTGAAAATTGAATTTGATAATTTCATTTGTTTTCAATGTCTTTCCATATAGTTTATATGGAAAAAATTAGAGTTTATTCTGAGAAATAGTGAATTATATATAACAAAAGAAATTGGATAAAATAAAATAATTTTTGTGAATAACTAACCAATAATTAACTATTTTTTACATATAATTAAGTGCGTCATTATTAAAATCTGAATAAAATATTTATTGTTATATTTAATGAATTACATTAGTAAATAAATTTTAGCCAAAGGATTATAATAATGTGTTCTTGTTTGCTTTTACATTGATCAACATACAAATGACCTTCAGAACCCAAAATATCTACTCTTGTGGCCTATAAAAGGAAAACTTTCATATACTTTCAATAAACCTTGGTAGCTTATAAAATATAGAAAAATATTTGTTAAGTAAAAAACCTTAAATAACTACGAAAATATTATTTTCATTATTTTGATCAAAAATGAAAAATTTGTAAAACTTCCAAAAAATGGGTGCATTTTTGCAATTTAAGAAATTTAAAAGACATTTTATGTTATAAAAAAAAAGGACATATAAAAAATTAAAATATTTTTTGAATATGGAAACGTGTATCTATACACTATATCTAGTGTGCGATTGTTTTTTTAGATCGTTTATCGCAAAAAAAACAAAAAAAAACTCATTGAATCCATAAGGTGTAATAAAAAAATATTAAAAACTTTTTTTAGGTCACACAAGTAGAAATTCCAGAATTTAATTGCCATTTTCATATTTGTAGAATCAAAATATTCTGAAATAAACCTTTTTAGTCCAATTGCTGAAAAAGGACATTTTGTTGACATGTATTACTAGTATTCCTACATAATTGTGAAAAAAAAATTACAACATTGTTTTTTTTTGGGACATCCAACAGTTTCTTTTTTTCCTTTCAAGTTATGAGCAGTTATTAGTTCATATCTTAGACAACTTGAATATATCTTCCTAGAGTGAAATATATCCATAAATTAGATTTCTCATTCACAATTTTTTATTTTTTTGATGGGTTGCGGATATTTTGAATGAGTAAACATGCATTCCATTATTTTAAAAATCAATAAAAAAGCAAAAAATTGGAAATATGACACTATAGAAAGATTTTGATTAAGTTCATACCATAAAAAGTCCTATTAGAGGGGAAAAAAATACTTTTTTATCCTTAAGATATCAAATGTTCATTTTTTATCTCAATAAATTCATATTGATGAAAGATTGCAAAATAATATCTCATCAACGAAATATGATTCCATGACAAAAATTACAACAGAATGAAACATGATCAAACTTTAAAGTGCAAATTATTTGTGTACGAAATATTTTTCCTACATTTTATTTCTTGTCATTTTTTCAAGTCCCCAGAGAGGCCCACTCTAAATCTTATTTTAAAGTGAATGAACTACGTCACATTATAACGAATAAAGGTATTGGTACATGTATATGATTATATAAGTACCTTCTATATATTGTATTAAAATATCATATACTAATTTTCTTTGTTAATGATGAAATTAGATTTATATAAAGATTATTTTATCAAAAAAGTACACTTCAATGAAACAATATATATTTATAACACAAAATGCTAAGTAAGAAATATGTAAAAATGATCAAATCAATACATACTTACATAATGAATGCATTTTTAATGTTACATGTCAGCATTAAACTTGAGATTATTGAATAAGATACAATTCATTATTATTTTCGTATTGTTTTATTTTTATGTAATACTAACAAAGGTTTACCCACTGTTTCTTAGGTGAGCATAAAGATAATCTTACCGACACTATAATTACAATTTTTTGGATGTTAATAACTGCAAATAACATACCAACATATATGCATTACAAAATTGTATAGATGAGAAGTCCATCTTGTATTTTTGTAACAATTACTAAATCGAATTTTGAGAAAAAAATAATAAGATTTATTGAAATTGTAAACAGGAACACAAACCTACCAAGATTTAATAGGTACTTGGTAAAAGAAAAAAGTTTAGGAAAATAAAGTTGCAAAAAAATATTTTTCGATAACTGGTTCATTTTTGCAAATATTGCAGATAGTATGTAATGAAAGGGTCCAAAAATTGTACACTCAATATTCATTTTAGGATCCATAATTATATGTTTAAAATGCATCGTTTTGTAGTATTTCTACTTAAAAATGTACGTTTGATGAAATAATTGAAATTTTTCAGAAAAGTACATTTAAAGGGTTTTTCATTAACAGCGCTCACATTTTTTTTTAAATAAAAGGAAAACGGTTTGAGATATCGACAATTTCTTTATTTGCCGTTAAAATGCATTCAAGTTAATTTATGAATAAAATTCGAGTCGTTTGAATGACCACCACGTGCACGTTTTACGAAGTCCAATCGTTGAACCCAATTTTCGACTACTTTTCCGCATAAGTTGGCTGAAACTGCAGCAATTTTAGGTTGAATATTTGTTTTGAGCTCTTTTAACGTCGATGGATTATTGGTATAGACCAGGGCTTTCACTTGACCCCAAAGAAAATTGTCTAGAGGCGTTAAATCGCACTAGCGAGGCGGCCAATTGACTGGTCCATTTATAGAGATAAGACGATCACCAAACTTACTCTTCAATAAATCGATTGTAACATTTGCTGTGTGTGAAGTGTCTTGTTGAAACCAAATATCGTCCAAGTCCATATCTTCCAATTCAGGCCAAAAAAGGTCGGTTATCATGGCGCGGTAACGATTTCCATTCACGGTAACGTGGCGATTGTCATCGTCGACGAAAAAGTACGGCCCAATGACACCGCCAGCATGCAATCCACACCAAACAGTAATTCTTTTTTGGGATGTAATGGCGCCTCATGAATCACGTGTGAGTTTTTTCTGGCACAATAGCTAATATTTTACTTGTTAACAAAGCTTTTAAGCCAAAAATGTGCCTCATCTCTGAAGATGATTTTACGTTGAAATTAGGATCATTTTCGAATTTTCCTTCAGCCCATTTTACGAATTCCCGACGTTTGAAGTGGTCAAGTGGCTTCAGTTATTGTGTGAACTTGATCTTATACGGGCGTAGGAAAAGATTTTTTTGCAAAATTTGCCACAACGATGTCACAGAGACACCCAACGATTGAGAACGGCGCGTAAGAGACAAATTTGGGTCATCTTGAATTGATGCGCTTACGACAGCAATATTTTTTTACACTTCGTGCATTTCTTTGTCTCACTGGTACAGGAACATTATGTAGCGTGTAGGTGGACTCAATTTTTTTCCCCAAACGTTGAATTGTTGATTTTGCAGGTCGATTACGTTGACCATAAATTGGTGTTAAGTCTTAAAGTTATTACTTTTGTAATAAATTTTAATAATCTGCAAGCGTTGCTCGAGTGTGTACTGCTCCATGATAAATCTACAATTATTTTTTGTAGCACAGCTGTCGAAGAAACAACAACAAATATGACGTCGTTTTCGAGACTTATCAACGTAAAATGTGAGCGTCTCTATTAAAAAACCCTTTATTTAAGTTAAATATTAATTTTAAGGATCAAATTTATATTTTAAAAAAAATCCCAGATCAATTTCTACTAACTTTATTTTATCTACGAATCAAATATTATTTTGAAAATACATCTTTTGCGTACCTTAAAAAAAACCTTCAATATTAATTTCCTTAATTCTTTGAAATATGGGGCTGTATTTACATGTATATCTAGTAAAAACAAAATTAATTGGGATTTTCTCATGTTCCTTACTTTTGTACAAGATTGCTTTAATGTTTATGCACCACATATGTTGTATAAAAGTGATAGCTGGTATTATTAAATTGTAAAAATTGCAATTCAAATAATTGATTAACAATTTTAAATGAAATTTAGAGTACCTGTGATGAGGATAATGTAAAAAATTGAATATTCGATGTAAATTAAAAATAGATCATAACATATATTAATAATACAACTTTTTACTTCTTTTATGAACATTACTATTTCATAATTACTCTTCTTTTAAAATTTTTAATACATTTATATGTATTCTATATAATAAATAATTTAAACTCTCCATTCATTTTCTGGATATGTTTATCCACACCATAAACCGAAGAATTTGTGGAATGTCTTATGTGTTTCATATTTTTATTCAACTCTCATATAAACTATTAATACTTTTATTATTATTCCTGTATCAAATTATTTTGAATTATAATTAATTTGATTCCCCGTTATTGACAAATTTTGAAACTAATATTGTGGGTTCAAAAATTTTTTTTATGGTCTTCTACAAAAAAAAAATTAATTCTCCTTTAATTGGTTAAATGGAGTTGTATTGATTAACTATAATTAAACATTAGAGTATTATATTTACACCATTTGACTTAGGAATCTTCTTTGAAGACCATATACATAAAGTAGATTTCTTTTTCTAGGAACACACAGTGCACAAACTTACTCACATTGAGTTGTAGAGAATAATTTCTCCCAAGCGTGTTGTCTATTGAGCTAGGTCGTTCTATTTTCTAATATTTACCTACTTATACAATGAATATAAAAAGATGAGATAGAATGTGGGGAGAGAAATGTCATATTTGGTAAATGTGTTATGTTTAGTTATAATTTTTTTAATTTAAAGCATTATTTAATTTAAAGGTTACAAAATTAAATGATGCTATTTTCATATTTTCCAGTTTAAATTATGAATTCCTAGGAATGAAATATAATAGTAAATATAAGATATTATATTTTAATCCTCCAAGAACCAATTGAAAGGATTTTTTACTATGGTGATTAAAGTTTTAAATTGCTAAAATATTTATTCTTAGGTTTAAGTGGCTCGACAATAAAGGGAAGTACTTGTTTTAGCATTTTACAAAAAAGTCACTGAAGTGCTGTAGATGAAATGACACATAAATTAAAAGTTATTAATTATAATGACAGATGATATAGTTAAATAAAGCGTATTTGGAGATAGACATGTACTTGTAACTTGTACAAAAATTATGATTATACTATTTACAGCTTATATTTAAATGGCAATACCATATATACGTTTGGGAAGTTCTTTCATATATCGAAGATAATAATATATTAATAATGATTGCAGTGATAAAAATTTATCTTTGTAGTTGGAGATTAAATAAACAAATTTATTATAAAAATACTTTAGATATCAAAAGCTAAATGTATAAGTAAAAATCATATACAAAATAAAAATGGTCATGAGAAACATACAATTTATAACCAAAAAAATGATTAACTTTTATTAAATTATATGATTTTTTTCAAGATTTAAAAAAAAATATTGTCATAGTTTATTTAAAATGAAGAAAATTATTTTTATTTGTCTAGTATCAACTATCTGTTATATTGTATATTTTTTTATAAATTGTAAATTAATTATTTTTTTATATTTTTGATTTTTACTTAATAGATTTTAAATACTCAAGTTATTTTTTCAAACATTTGTTATATCTGTGTAAATATATTTTTACAAAATATGATATGTAACTAAATATTCGGGAAATATTGAATATAAATAATAAAAATGGACAAGAACATTTATAGTGTAATATTATCCAAAACACTTAAGTATATATTTATCATATTTCATTTTCTTTAATGAAAAATAAAAACACATATATGCAATGAAATAAGACAAATCAGTTTTAAAAATTGTTAGGATTCTATTATTTAATTAATATTTAACAAAAAATATTACATATTGATGAAAAATTAATTGATTTGCAGTTTAAATAATATTTTATTAGTATATTTTTTCTGACAATTTAAATTCATTTTTTATTTCGAATATAAATATGAAATTTCAAAATAACAGTGGGCTGGGATAAAAAAGAAGAAATCGAAAATAATTATTTTTTTTCTAGCTATTTTACTATATAGGAAAGGAATATATTATTTTTTACAGGTTAAAAATCACTCTTAAGCATACTTTATACCCTTATCTATCTTCAAAATGTTATTTGTCAGAATGGTGGTATTATTGGTTAAGTTCTGAGCTGTATAATAATCCTCCTTTCTTAAATTTTAAGGTTTTACATAGACTAAAATATGATAGAGACAAGATATTACAAGGATATCTCTGGAGTATGTGAATATTTCAAGAAAGTAACGAAGATTTATAAAAAATTTGGAAACTTTCTTTCTTTCTTTTTTTTTAAATATATGCGGTATGTTTACACAAAAGCAAGCCAGAATGAATTTTCTCAAAATTGAGTGTGGATTACATTTGTACTCTCCGGCAAATTAGTGTGTATTTCTATCAAAAAGTTATTCTCATTAACTCTTTTGGCATGCTCAAATTACACTTAAATGACTCAAAATTGATCATTATAATAAAAGAATATGTAATTGATGGATTTATTGGGCAATATAAGCATGTTTAACCATATATATGTACTAGATAATAGCTAAAATTCTTAGGTATCTTAGATCAATACACAAATTTAAATACAAAGCCTACAGTTTAATCAAATTCGTCTATAAAAAATTGGGGTTTTTTTGTATATAAATAAAGTAAAAAAGAAATAATTTGTATTTTCTCCATTTCTTAAATTTTTTTTAGGATTGTTTTAGAGTTGATGCACCAAACTTGTTTGTACAGAACAAGACATTTCCCACTCTTCCTTTTTTTATATATATTTATTCTTGGAGTACATGAATATGTAAAAAGAACACATAGATACATTAATTCCATAATGTTTTAATTTCACAAAAGCTAATAAAGCACTGTCCCGAAAAAAAATTATATTTCTTCAAATATTTCTGAAATTAAGAATTTAAATAGACTAAAATATGAGATGTATAAGATATACATATTTTAGTCTTTTGAGTGAATAAAAATGTAGGGAATTTACAAGAGTTAATACTGAACTGTTTTAATACTACTTTCTTTAACAACAAAAATTTACTTTTATTATAATCATTTAGAGTATAAGTAGTAATTTCTGGCTTTTTATAAAAATTTAGAAACCTCACTGTGTGTATTGTATAAAATGAATCTTCCATATAAGTTGTAGCAAAAACAAAAAAGTTAACGCATTAAAAAAGTAATGTTTTTGTTCGTTTAATTTTGAGAGTATGGAAGAAATTTCTTATTCAACACACGAACGAACAGGGATGTGTGTATAGTGTAAATATATACCCATATGAGTTACTACATAGTAATCACATTTATAAAATCGATGAGACGATATTACCAGAAAGAAAAAGAAAGATTTTTTTAACTTATTCTTTGGTAACTATTAGACCATACACATTCTCCATCTTCCTTATATTTAATTGATAGTTCATTTTTATTTTATGTGGAGATGACGTGTGAAGCTTTTTCCCGATTTAAATCTGAAAAAAATCCTTCAAAAAAATGAATCCCTTCTACACAATTTTTATAAATAATTCTACAAAAAAATTATGAAAACATTTCATACTTTTGTAGATGTCGGAACTTTAACACTTCAAAACCATTGGGTCGATCTGATCCTTTTTTAAAAAAAATTAATTGTTTACCATACTTTTCTATTGGTCTCAGTCAATTATCATTTTGTATCTCTAGATATTAAATAGAAGTAGGTCATTTTGAATTCTCAGTATAATATAGTACTCTACATATACTGGATATATATTCAGTTTTTTTATTACGCCATTTAAGTTACCTCCAGCCTTCATAGTTTTCGTCAGAAGGCCACAAAAGGCCTTGATGACGCCCTAGGCAACTTAATCAGCCGAGTTGGTCCAATGCTTAACAAGCGAGCCTTTCCGACTCTAATTTATTTTATCAGGCCTTCTACATGCCTTAGGATGAACAATCAGGTAGCATTGATGCCGTTTTTCATAAGGATTTTTGTTTATTTCCTTTATACATATAACGGCTGCTTGTAGCTAATCTATTAAAATGGCACGACAGCTTATCTGCTCTTGAGCCAAAAAAAATCAAATTGTCAGGGTAACCACGTTAATTTTATGTTTCTTTTATTTTTATATATAGGTTTCTTTGTCTGGAATAAAGTGTACGATCACTTTCCCCTGATTCTCAGTCAAGGTTTAGTTGGTGAAATAATGTTTTAAGCACTTAAAGAGATGAATAGGGGTCAGTATAAATAAATTTGCAGAAGATGAACATGGTATCATTAAGCATTGAAAAGCTAGAGACAAATATATTTGCGATTACTTTAATTTCCATACAACATTTAGATTATATCAACGGGCCCTGTATGAGCTTATACGTTCATTAACAAAACTATAATAAAATATGAGATAACTTAGTCAAACATTCGTCCTAATAAGCATCAAAAGCTAATTTCAATACTGCTTTCCCATAAGGAATTATCGACTGACAGAAAACCAAAGGATAATGAACCATAACAAATATTTTTTTCAACTCTAATATATTATTAGATTAAGTTAAAAATATCATATGTCAGCATAAAAGTTGTTTAGGAAAAAAATAGAAACTGAAGAAAATGATTTTCCTTTTTCTAGCTATTTGACTTAATAAAATTTTTAGCAGCCATTTTGCATCTTTATATCTAGAAAATACTATTTGTTCTTATGGTGTAACATTTTCAGCTGTTTTATTATGTATTTGATTTAAAATTCGAGGCCTTAGAAGTTGTAGTTCATTTAATCAAAGTCAATCCATTTCTAAAGTAAAATGAAAATTTTGGGACAAGTAATAAATAAATTTAATACTGTAGATTCAACCTGTTTTTATCTTGACATGTCGCGTATATGTGTTGTTGGATTGCTCAAAAACAACTTAAAAGAATGCAGTCCTATCATTTCGCTCCAATTGTAATGTTTTAGTTCAAGGACTGGTCCTTATTAGTCTTTTATAATACCTACAACATCTGAAATGACGTTGTCACTAACTATGTCATTTCTGCTCTTGAACTTTTATCATAACCTCTTTCAAAGAGATTAAATATACAAGAAGCTTAAAGTAAGATGTCTGTGGTAAGTATCTATAATACTCAAGTATAAATGAAAAGATGATGATAAGTAAATATGGGCCCAATGTACCCATGCAGTATTATATGTGCAGTAAATTGTTTGGGATATGAAGGGGGTAAAGATTAATCTTTTAAATGTTATGATTTTATGAGATTTGTAATCTGTAAGTACAATGGTTTTTTAATGAAAAGGTTAGAAAATGTAGAACATATTAAATAAAAATCTAATTTAAAATTAGGTATAGAATGCATTGGTCTTTATGAATACTACATATGTACATTTACATATTTTATGGTAAGCAAATATAGGCATGGAAAATACTTAAAAATTAATTTCTTTTTTTCCCCGTATAATTTCCCTAATAACTACAGCTTTCGACTAACAGCGGATGAAACTAATGACATTATTTTTTTTTATATAAATAAGAAATTTTATGTCTCATTTCGTCTTTTCGTATGATTTATCATTCCCTTCATTTTTAACGAAATTAATCTATCAATAATCAATGCATTTCATAAATATATAATCTTACAAAAAAAAATCATTTTAAAAACCTACATGTCTTTATCACAAAGAAGTTCAAGGATAAATATATGTGGATATTAAAATTTAAATCAACCTAAATGATATTTTCATTTTGTGCTTAAGTATCATACCAAAACAGAGATGAGAATAGAACTACTGAAGTGAAAATGCGCGTATTTTTCGGTGTGTAAGGATTTGCATGTACTATAACTAGAACTGATACAAGTTAACGGAACAATTGAATCCTTGCAGGATAAAATATGCACCCATTTATATAAATATAAGACATAAATCATAAGGTGATTATATCAAAGATGATTTAATTTTCGTCTTTAGAGATTTGTTTTTAGTCCAGAGGGTAAATGATCTTAAATAAAATTCCTTTCTGACTAAAGATTTATGAGTGTATTATTGCATATATTCTCTATTTTCTGCACATGTACGTACTTAAATTGATTTGAACAATAATGGTATATTCATAAGCATAAAGCGTTATTGCAATTTTTAAAATCATTAGTTAGTTTATTACAATTCAATAATGAAATAAAATATATGTGGTAAGTTAACAACCAAACACCCTTGAACAAAAAATTAAGAATAAAAGAAATTTCTATACCTGGTTATCCATTGAAATCTGAATACTTACACTAATTCAATAATTAATTCAGGCACAGTAATAGAAATTAATTCATATTTTGTTATATTAAAGCATAAACAATTAGCTTTAAAAACAAAACAAAGCTGATCTCTCTACCTTACGTAAAAGTCGATAAAATGACACTTGAATGTGGTTGACAAATTTCCATACCCGTATTCCAAGCAGTTGGCCGTCTCTAAGATCACCGTCTACGCTGTCAGGAAGTCCAAAACGTTGGAGAGGAAGAAGAGTTCTGTCAAAAAGGTTAATCTGTACGCAAAGGAGTTAAAGAAAACATTCCAGGCCAATCCTCTCAAGCTCATTATGGCCATATCTTGGGGTTTCCACCAGGTTGTCCCGAGAGATATAAAAAAATGTTTGGAAATAGTCTTGTGAGGGAATAGAGGTCACTTTTGGCACCGGCAATGAGAGACAAATATCCTCTGTAGCAAGACTCTTTTGAATGAGCCCTTTCAGTTCTTTAAAACTCTTTTTTGAAACTTTTGGGTTACGTACAGCCCTGATGCTAACCTCTTCAATTTCCCAATTTGGATGCATTTTGAGTGGAAGGTCTACAGTATCCGTCATCCAAACACCAAGGCCCTCAAAGCCACGGTGAGATAGCACTGGGACGCCATGACAGAAGACCCCCTCCATAGTGGGTGCCAGGTCTTCTACCACCGCTGGGAAGCCATCATTGCCGCTAAGGGCGCATACATTAATGATTCGGAGACCTCAGACACACATTTATTTATAGTATTAGTTAAAAAAATTGAGATTCCATTTTTAATGAATAAATCATATATTTTTCAAGTTTAAAATTCAATGTGCTCAGATTTTAATGGGCCATTTGGCATAACCCAATATTTCATAGACACTTATCGATCACTTATTGACTTTGTATTCAAATTTTTCAACATTTGTGAAAGTGAGTGTTTTGTGTTGATTAATCCATTAGTGGCCAGGGGTTCCCTAATTTGTAAAACCATAGTAAGTTATTCTTGTGTTTACAGCTTTTTGAAAGATTTCCCCTCAATGGCATTCCGTTTAGACTTGTATACTCAATAATATTCCCTATCTTTATAGCGTTTATTTAATCTATGAGAGTTAATTTTCCTCTGATATGGTCTTTCAAATAGTTTATATCAATTTAAATTTTTGTTATTATGACGATGAATTTTTGCCGCTTTAAATGTTATTTGCAGTATCTACAATGAATGCAAAATAATAAGTTGTTGAAAGCAAAGGACGATAATATTATCAAAGCCTACTTATATAATCCGTACTCTACATCGAAAAATATTTTTCTTCTTTGCTTTTATGGTGACGGACCACGTATGTATTTATTCTAATTCAATCACAGATGTCGATATTTATTTTTAAATATTCCCTAATTGGTCAGATGGAGAAGCACTGATTAAGTATAAGTAACGCCCAACATATTTATTTACTCATCGCTATTATAAAAAATTTGAGAGTTTATGATTTATTTTTGGTACAATTTTCCTATAAAAATGATGTAAACCCCATAATTAGCTGTCCATTGCTATGAAAAACATTCTCCTAGTCACCACATTCAAAACGAAAACGAATCGTCTTCCTCAAGACCCTTGGTTAATCCCCAATGTTATATGGAACGATTCTGCACGAAGGAGGATTGCTATCTCAATCCTTTTCTCGTACAGTGTCCTCAGGGTGGTGGCTAGTACAATATCTTTTTTAACAGTGGATAGATAATTTGTGTTTTACAACATTGTTCGAAGGAAAATTTGTAAAGATATGACTCTTAACCTCTCAAAATTCCTATAATAGAGATGAGTAAATAATAAATTATTCCCCAGTAACATTATAACAATTCACTGTCTCCATCTGACTTAGGAATTGTCTTTGAAGGCTAAAATCTTTTTCCAGTAATAATCGAGACACAAACTTAGACACATTGAGATT
Organism: Lepeophtheirus salmonis; assembly: GCF_016086655.4. NCBI lineage: Eukaryota > Metazoa > Arthropoda > Copepoda > Siphonostomatoida > Caligidae > Lepeophtheirus > Lepeophtheirus salmonis. The sequence continues at coordinate 40,061,728 of NC_052132.2, read as the reverse complement.
CATATAATAAGTTCTCTTAAGTGCATTGTATATTAATCTACATTATTCTAATAGATGTAAATAATTCAAAAATTTCTTAATTTTAAGCCTAAACCAAATTAATTATGAAATTAAAATAAATAAAATTAATAGATTTGGAAAATACTTATAAGAGTTAAAAGTCATGGAGACAGTATTTATTCTTAATATATTAAAAATATTACAATCTATATGAACGATTTTTTTACGGTAAATAGAATGATCTAAATTGCTTTTATATTGATAAATATTTTAATAGAAAATACAACTTAAAAGAATCATTTTATAGATTGTGTAAGCTTTTTTCTAATAGAATAAAGTCAAAATGTTATGCTTAAACTTTTATCGATATTTATTGATGTAACTCTAAGCATAATTAAATGTATGCGAGTATCATTGAAGAAAGCAAACATACCAACTCTATCAGTTTTTTACATATATATGTATATTTATAAAACAAATATTGCTTGAATCTCCTTTTTTTAATCTGATTAAAGGAGTATAAGGATTTTAAAACAGAATATATAGATTTAAATATAAATATACGTTTGAGTATATTTATGTATTTAAGTCTTTTATACGATACAATATAATTAAAGTTTTTTTACTTATATTATAATACATACAGGTAGATTTGTGTATATTTATTTATAGGAAATGATAATATGTATAATTAAGTGACTCAAATACTATTAGGTTATGAAAATTGATTTAGTAGTTAATAGATGGTTAGAGTAAGTATAATATATATAACATATTTGTAGCATAAAATAATTAAATTTATAAACACATGTATATATAATCGATTGTCCCGTTTTCAGCATAATATTCTTCTTCTTCTGCCCAAGTACATTTTCTGCGTGGGACAATCAAAAATGATTTTTTGCTCTAACAAAATTATGGATCTTCTTTTTGTTGAACATATATCACTTAAACTAGGGTTAAACTTTGATACATTAAGTTTGAGAAAACAGATCAATTCAAATCATTATGCACATCTAAGGTCTATTAATTTCAATTCCTCCAATTTTGCAATCTTGGTCAATTAAATAACTAATGAAAGAAACGAATGAGCCTATGAATTAAGAAAAATATAAAGTCATTCTAAATTTGAGGAATGTGCAGTGAAACTTCTTTCAGAGGATTCCTTTCAGATACAGAAACACTTGTCCACTATAAAATCTAGAGAAAAGCTTAGGAAATTCGTGAAATTCAATAGAATTTGTGAGTATTTGTCCTATATGGGTGGGCATACCGTTGGACCTAGGAGGATGGAATTTTAGTTGGAAACCTCTCTTGAACTTGGTCAAAATAAGACAAAGGTCTCAATTTTCGAAAGGGAGAGGGGGGATTATTATATTCTCATAACAAATAAGTTTTTTTTATTGGTCAAGGAGACTAGATACACTAGAACGACGAGGGTATCATTTTTGATACCCATTTGAGATTCAATGAAATATTGTGAGAAACTTATTGATTGTATTTGTTTATAAGTTCATGAATTCTCCTAATTCATTTTATTAATCCCAAAAATACTAAATTATAAATTAAAATTAGTATTCGTTTCTTTGGTACAGTGAACACTACCTAGACAGACGTGGGTAGCATATTTGATACCCAATCATTTCAAATAATATGTTTGTTCTACAATTGTGTATGAACAGGCTCAAGCCTGTTTGAACAGGCTGAAGCAAGTTCAAACATTAATAAACTTCTCTAGATAGGAATCGTGTGCATTTCTAGTATAAATATAAACGTAGATTTTTCTGAACTATCCATTCTGCTTCCACCTTTTATTGAGCAAGGATGTCCAAGGAAAAATTATCCATTGAAGAAATAAAACATTATCTTGAATGTACATCGTACTCCGATTCAGAAGGTGAGGATTTCGAATTGTAAAAAGATGAAGAATATGTCCAACCACCTTCATCAAGTTCTTCTGATTCTGATGACTATTCTGATGTTTTTGAGTTTCTTGAATATCATTATTAGTTTTGCTTTATACTAGATGTGTTTTTTAACAACTAATTGGTATATTTAACATTTCAAAAAAATGCCAGGATACAATCAAGTGACTCAATTCCCGTCTTCTAAGAAACATAAATCAACCGACTTATTAGAAGAGTCAATGTATGTTGGCAAGGATAACACAATCTGGCACAAACATGTAGGAAATGGAGAAATTTCAGCCCGTTTTAGCCAAGAAAACATTTTGAAGGAAATCTCAGGTCCATCATCATTTGCAAAACGTAACATCATTACCGATAAAACATTATCAGCTTTTGAACTCTTGATCGATAATTATATTATTGATCACATTGTAAAATGTACAATAGTTGAGGCTCGTTCAAAACTTAAGAATGATGTATGGACAACCAGCAAACGAGAAATACTCCAACTGATTGCCATAATGTATGCGAGAGGAATCTTAGCCAAAGGATAGCCGACAGAAGTCATTTGGTCAAGAAAATTGGGGGAAAATCTCTTTAGGAATACTATCCCTCGCGACATATATAAGGAATTATTAAGATATATCCGCTTTGATAATCGTTTCAAAAGATCACAAAAACTTAAAAACGACAAGTTTGCCTTGATTTCAATGGTATGAGATCGATTTGTCGAAAATTGTAAGTCATCATACAGGCCAGGTGAAAATATTACCATTGATGAGCAACTATTACCAACAAAAGCTAGATATCTATTTACCCAATATATGGCTAAAAAGCCAGATAAATTTGGTTAGCAGTTGATGATTCGTCCAAATACTTGGTAAATGGATTTCCTTACTTGGTAAAAGATTCTCAAAGACCAGCAAATAAATCTCTATCAGAATATGTCGTAATGAAGCTAATGGAACCATATTTGGGTAAACGGAGGAATGTTACAACAGATAATTTCTTTACGTCATTGTCTCTTGCAAATGAGCTTCAGAAAAATAGGATCACTATTTTTGGAAATATGAATTGTGCTCGCAAAGAAATACCTCCTGAACTGAAAACTACCAAACAAGCACTATTTTCAAGCTTAATCTTTGTAAATAGTGGCAAAACATTGACTTTTTATCGAGGGGGAAAAAACAAAAATGTTTTAATTTTGAGCTCTGTTCACAAAAGTGTTAAAGTTTTAGATGTACGAAAAAGGTTACCAGAATCAATCAAGTATTATAATGAAACTAAGTATGGAGTTGATATTCTAGATCAAATGGCAAGACTTTATTCCACCAAAATTTCCTCTCGCCGATGATTTTATCAAGTTTTTTATAATATTTTGGATTTTGCTGGTATAAATGCTGTTAACTTGTACAAAGAAGTGACTGGTAAGAAAATAACTCGTCGCTAGTTTATGAATTATTTGATTACCGAACTTATTGGTGAAGATGATGAATCAAAGGATGATATAGAAGAAAATAATCAATTATTTCAATCACAATCAAACTGTTCAACTAAAAATCGAAGCTGGTGTACAGTCAATTGTACAAGAAAATCACGGCACTTAGCAAGCAAAATCTGTTGTAAATGTAAAAGATTCGTATGCAAGCCTTGTATTGTTACTGAAAAAAACAATTGTAACTTGTAAAAAGTGCTAATTTCTTTATATGTGTTTTTATAAAAGTTATGTTTATTTTTTTAAATAAATAATAAATATTCGGAGAAAATAAAAATTAACACATTACTTTTAGTTTTATCAACCACTAACAGTTACAAGTATTAAAAAATGAATGGGTATCATTTTTGATATCCACCGTCGTTTCAGGGGGTCGTTACTATCCGTCTTTCTAGTGATAAGGGGTTAAATTAGAAATTAAAAAGTGACAACTGTCATAAAAAACAGGTATAGAATAACCACGTTATCTAGATTTATTCATATTCAAAAAAGTATTGTCAAAATAAGAAATTTATTCAAATTCCACTTTCATTTTATTTCAGGTGTAAACAAATGAATTTTCAATGGAATTTTGGATTTGTTGATCAAATAGAGTTTTTAGAAATTTGTTTTAAAATTCGTTTGCATATAAATTTAACAGATAAAATTGATGATTAATAACAATTTTACAATGTTTACTTATTGTTTAAAATAATCATTTCAATAGAAGGAGGTGTTCCAAATCGTACAAAATTTTAAACATCTGTATCATATTCTGGCAAGAAAGAGCAAATCGATATAGCTGGGTGGATTTGGGATTGAGAATTCAATCGGTGCCTTATATTAGTCAAACTTTTAGTTAAAAAAAAATCATGTCTCGCATATTGTACATTACTTTATACATTTTAAGAAAAATGTAGTTTTTTTAAACAGTCATTTCAAATATTTTTTTTATCAAGTACTTTACTTTAAATTTTCTGTATTTCGGAGAGTACATTTATATATATATATATGTTTGTGTAATGGATACAATTCTCATATTGTACCCCCATATTAAATTACTATGTTTCATTCTCCTAACACTAATGATAAGGTGGCAACTCTTCTCTTTTCTCTGACACTTGAAAGCTTATTTTCAACAAGGTATATTTGGAAAATGATCAACATTTAAATTAGTTCTTTTAATTTTCATTTATAAATAAATATAATTATGTAATATTTATAAACTACACTTTTGTTTTATCTATTTCATGATACATAGTGTTTAAAATCTTGTCAAAATATTCCATCACTATTTGATTCGTTAATATGACCCATTCAAATTGAATAAAATTTTACGTTTTATTCGTGACTTCAAGAGAAAAATAAATTAATGTAACAACGTAACTAAATGGACAACATGCTTAGGGGAAATTAGTTATTTTTATAATCAATATGCGTAGGTTTAATAATCATATGCTCCTAAAGAAGAACATTTACATGATCTAAGTGTACTTCAAACGTTGTTAAGAAATATATATTTTGTCATATGATTAAATGTCTAATACGGTTGAGAATAATTTTAGGATTTATTTTTGTTTAAGTATAACAAATAATTTATTTTTGTAACTTCGTATTTTTTGCAAAAATATTTTCATGGCTGATCATCTATAAATTAAAGAAAATAGTACATTTATTGAATACTAATTCTAGAAGATTCTCTATTGATTGTTTTTTATTTATAGTAAATGAAAAAGCCATTAATCTGATATTGAAAAAAAGTTCAGTTAACCTTTGCAACACTTATTGTGTCAAGTCATAGATATAAATAACGACTATTATATATGTGGATTATATTGTCGCAAGACATATATTTATATATATATATTCTTCAAAATCTAAAATTCTAACTTTTTTTATTCTATTTTGAACAAGAATAACAGCTGCAGACTTAAATTAACACTTAAAATATGGGTTTAGTACAGAGAGGATAGGTATATTTCATATTTAAAAGCAAATTACATAAAAGTGATGCACATTATTTAAAAATTTAGTCTTTTAGTAAATAGATTTTAATTTGTTTAATAAAAATTTAATATTTCTAATTCCAATCTTTTTTGAGTAATTGAACAAAACGTGAAGAGTTTCAATTTTTTATAACTCTCCTATAGTAATACACAGAAAATATATTTACTTATTTTATTCTATTCATTTTTGTAGAATTTCAACAAATCTATGTTTTAAAAGAAATTCTATCTTTTTAAGTATCAACAAATTTACGTCTACTTACAAAAAGGCTTTTAATATTATTTGTCCCGTATTTATGAGATGTAAAAATCCTTCGTTAACAAAAGGTATTTCAAAATCTTAAGCTCAAGTCGGCACCATATTCGAAAGAGAGAAAAAATCGATTGTGTAGCTGAGATCAAATAGAAAAAAGTTGTTTTACACACCGTGTTGTACATGTATTGCCATATAAAGTAAGAACTTAAGTTGACCAATTAATAATAAGATGTACCAATTTGAATCGATTCAGAATTATTATCTTTGCTGACTCAGCAAAAACGACTGTTCTATACTTGGGATAGGATGATTATAGAATCAGACAATTTGGTTTTAATATTATCAAAATTTATTTTAATAATAAATCAGACCCGTACAAAACGTAAATTTGTTTAATTTTCAATTTAAAAAAAAAAATTGGATATGATATATTTTTTTAAAGATCTTATAAAAATAAACTAAAAAATGAGTTCATTGAAGTGCTTACGCATTCATTTAATATGCATAATTTCTTGCTTTTTATTGTTAATATTACACTTTTTACTTCATTTTTTTTTTTTTTTTCTTGAGAAATTAAAAAGTTATTTTAATAAGATAATAATAATAATTAAAGGGAACCGATATACACACTAGATTGTGTATAAGTATTTCACTGAAAAGAACATCTGTCTGGCTGAAAAACATTTTGCAAAAGCTACAAATGGCTCTCTCTTTTTTTTATTTTTTTGGTCTATCACTCAGTTAAGAAGTTGCAAAGGCAAAATGTCTAAGTGAAAGGCAACATTTGAATATTTTAGTTGCAATAATGGGCAACATCTACATTGCTTCTACAATCCTCAGAAATAATAACAATTTTACCGGTAATTTGGATATTTTTTTTATTGTTCATGTAAATAGAAAACGAACATATCTGAAAAGTTTAAAATAATTTGTCAAGATTTAATCAAATAATTTAATAGTAATGATATCTTTGAATCATATACATATTCTTACATCCAAATTCTACTGATACTGACGATATGTAAATTAATTAACGGTTCATATCGGGGACTCAAAAATATTGTTATATTTTTTATTAAATATATTTATTATACTTTAGTCATTTATATATGTATATATATATAATATAAATATCCTTAATCACAAAATTGTTTCTAACCATTCTGAATGATTTTGCCTGCCATTACAAAAAATAATAATTTGGGGCAGTTATATACAGTCTGTCCACAAATTCATGGTGGTATTAAAAATATCCGTTTTATAGTTTAAAAAAAATATTTTTGGTCGAAAAAAAAGATATTTGGCTGATACAATCATTAGGCAATATTGAATATTTCTGATGCAATGATTTTCGATGGTTGCATCATACATCAGTATAAAAGGGCTCAGAAAACATAACAGGATGTTAGTTGAAATTCAATATCTGAAATGGTGAGAGAACCCTTTTTGGGAACCAGGGCCAATGCTGTTAGCATGATACAGGGTGGATCAAGCTAGAGAGACGTTGCTCAAAGGTTACAGATTCCATTGAGAATCGGTGTAAGAAAAAGAAGGATGGGCACACCCTTGCAAATTAGAAGGGACGAGAAAGGAAGAAAAATATTAGGCCAGTTCCCAAACTGGTGATTTCAAAACCTTTGACCAAAAAGAGGCAATTCACAAGGAAACTTGCAGCAAGACTGACAAAAGGTTATCCAGTATCCAAGTCATCTGTCCACAACTACCTGAGCCACCCTTTCAATGCATTGACATACAAACCTCGTCTGAACCACAAACTTTCAGAAAACCAAAGGAAGGCCCGCCTTCAATTCTGTCGTGAGCGGTGATCAGTGATGAAAGTCCATTTGAGCTATTTCATACCCCCAATCCCCAAACAGATTGGGGTTTGGCAAGTGATAAAGGAAATGTTGAACCCACTGCAACTGTGAAATTTCCTCTGAAAATTTAGGTTTGGGCTGTTATCAGCCCCATCGCAGTTCAGATCTTCACCTGACTCCACAAAAAAAAACTCTGATGGCCGAGTATTACGTAACGAAGATCTTCAGCAAGTCTTTGATGTAACCTTTATCTCGTACTGAAGAAACTGGACCTCCTTTGTAGAACTGTTGTCTGCCACATCACAAAACAAAAAGGCACAAAAGTGGTGTTCAGTCAACTTGGATTCTTTCTGGGGCAAAGACACATGGCCTTCAAAAAGTCCTGATTTGTCTCTCATTGAAAATTTGCGAGCCTTGGTCCAGAGGGAACTCAATGAAAATGCTTCAGCATCATCAGAGGATGCATAAAAAAACTGACAAAAGCTTGAGAAATAATTTCTCCAAATACTTTGAATAATCTGTATTAAGGGATGCCAAAACGCATAAAAAAATGTATTAAGCTTAAAGATCGTCATATTGGGAAGTAAATAAAGTGTTTCGTCACAAAAAATCACATTATTCGGTGATTTCATAATTTTTTTAAAACACCACCATCAATTTTTGTACATACTTTATAATACTTAAAACTGGAACAAGTTAGTTACATACATTGATTGGATGATTAGATGAATTTTCCATTAATTTTCCTTTCAAATGTTTAACTGCTCGATTGTTCGATTGTTATTACCATGATAGAAAGCAATCTGCAAAAGTTTATTAATTTAATTGTGATATTAAAAATTTAATCAAATACAATACTGCAAAAATAAAATAAGAGAAAGCTCATTTTTAGAAACTATGGTTAAGCATATAATAGCAATCAAATTTTTATTACACTGGCTCAATAATTATATACAACCATTTTATTGTTGTCGTTAATAACAGCAATCAAGATTATTATTTTCACTTCGAGGAAGGTATATTTTTACCTTAGTCGACCTCTTAAGTCTGTTTTGCTCCCATACATAGTTTCTTCACACATAGTTGTTAAACATTGTTTCTCATACTGTAAATTCGAGTCCTGTTGTATGTAGAATCGAAAAAAATTAAATGGTCATAGTTGTTGTAAGATAAACTATACAACAGTCAAATTTAGCGATAAAAATATGTATCAGCTACTAATTTTTTACCGTATTTCTAACATCTCTAATGTTAAACATTTTATTATCTGGTAAATATTGGGAGAAAACTATTCATATAAGTATCTTATTATCATTAACTCTATAACTCCAAAAGAAAAATGTAATAAATATGAGTTGTTTAATCCTTAATTTGAGCCCTTTAAGTGTTTATTAGCTCAAAAGTATGATTGATGAAATTGCAAATAAATATAGATTTGACAATTAAATGGAAAATAATGTAGTTGTTTTACGACATTCCTGTTTTCAAAACGCATTATTTGATCAAAAAAAGTGTTAAAATAAAGATTTTCTTATACAAAAATACAAACGAAATTGTTAAGGGGCTTTATTAAAGTAAGTAATATATTTCTTTTAAAAAATGATACGACCAGTCAGTCTGTAATTTATACAAAAATCTCAGTTTTTATTCAAGTTTACCATTTTATTGATCTTTAAAAAAATTCTTAGAAATCGATAAGGATTTTAGTTTAAAAAAATTTCCAAATACTTACCATCTATTGGCCTTGTGTATGTTTTGAGGATTAATATGTATTGTAAAGATTGATTTTTTTTAGAAGCTAGTACTGTTAATACATTGATTATTTCATTTTCTAAAAATCATAGAAAAAATGTTGTTTGTTAGAGAAAAATATTAATTTGTAATTCCAATAACTTTTTTTGAATTTAAGGGGATAAATTATGATACCTTGTTAAAAGATAACAAAATAATCGTTTAGTATACTTAGTAATTGTTGATATGTCATTTAGTTAACAAAATTCATAATAATTGGTGTTTTTTCGTGACAATTGATAAAGTATTATTTTATTTTATTCGTGTCACTATAACTTATAGCTATGAAATAACAAAAAACAACTTTTTGTAAAATATATCTGACGTAGAATTGATGGATGATGAATACTTCATTAACAAAAAAATTATTTTATTATTTTAAATAATTCTACTCTTAGGGTATTAAAACTATTTTTCCATAGTTTAAAACTTATTTTCTCCGTATTTATTGTAATGGTGTACTTTACTTTAAAGAAAATTCAGAAATGTTATTCTACACGTAGATGCAAATATCTTAAATTTCTTTTTAAAGACAAACTTTGTTTTTAAAATTCCCCTCGTATCTTCATTGCATCTGTACTAAACAATTTGTTTTTTAAAGAAAACTCTTATTAAATTGTTGACATGTCTCTAAAATTCTGATAATCTTTAAAAAATTACACAGTTTCATGTATCTCAAGTTTAATAATAGAAGTGATATTTGTTTCATGTTGCCATTACCTTTTTGGATTTGATTTTGTACTTTTGTAATGACTGTGCATTTCAGTATAAATTAAATTTTATATATGCATGGGTTGTTGCATGGAATTGGAGCTTTCGGGACCGTGGGGCGGCTGTGTTGCTGCATTTGATGGGCGCTATGAGTAGAAAATGTTACAACTCCTTGTATTCTCCCCAAATATGTGTATAGGTACGTTAATATGTGTATGCTACTTCTACAAATTATTGGGATTCCTAAAAAAATCGATGAAACTAGAATAATACATAAATTAGTTAATTTATTTATAGACACACTTATAACAAAGATTAAACAGGGAAACTGTAGCTCATCAAGTACATGTAGGGCCTTAGATTATTAAAAATAAGGTCAACAATATTTTTAACACTTAAACTGAATACTGAAAAATATAAAAATTACAATTTCTTACTTATAACATAGTATATGAGATTGTAAAATAGGCATGTGCCATATTAAATATGGTCTGAGGAGTATCTAGCATTTTTTAAATTAGTTTTTAAAGGTCTCCGGCAAAAATTAAGGTGTTTGGGATGGGGTGAAAAAATATTAGCCTTAATAAAGGCAAGATATTATGCTAAACTGCCCAATTTTGGACCTAAACTTTACTCTTACAAACGTAACACATTTTATTTCTCTTTATTTTAAAAGGTAGAGTTGTTGAGCTTAGAGAATATTAATATGCAAGGTTCAAAAAATTATTTTATTTATATACATATTAAATGTACACGCATAACCCACATTATTACCTTATCATGTTTAGAATACCTATTAATAGGTTATAACTAAATATGTTAGCAATTGTTGGTTTTCATAAGTTATGATTCTTCCACATAGCATCATTCATTGTAGAACAATTAACCTATCAAAAAAAATTATTACCTTGTTGCTAATAATATAAGAAGTCTGAGATGTGTTTGATGCAAATAAATTACCTCTTATATTGGGTTAAATAAATAAACTACAAATTTAATGAAAATAAGGGAGAAAATGTTGATTATAATATATTAAGTTAAAGTCATTTGAAGCAATATTCATTATGAAGACTTCTCATTCGCCTTAGAATCTTAATAACATGATACAATATTGGTTTATTATTTTGGTAAACTGAAACCTATAGAATCATAGTATTATTGAGTTTGATCTATAGATTAACAAAAAGTATTACCCAACATTCTAATCTACATATGTTAGGTTATTAAAAATATATTTTTATTCGATAGAATAAAAATTAGTATTGTTTAAATAAACATTCCACCTATGATATCTGCTATCAAGGGTATAAATAGTTTTGGATAAAATTAAGTATAAGCTCAGATAAACTGCAATCATCCTAGTTCAATGACAACAAATAATACAAAAGAAAAACTTTTTTTGGTATAAATATTAAATATAACTCTACAATAGTATTTCCCATATTTGCATCTATAATTTTATCTTCCCCTGGTAAAAAATCTTTTTTCTGCTTGTCAAAATTTGAAACCACTGAGGGTATTTTTGGTGTTTTACATTAGGGTTATGACAGGAAGCAATAAATGAGGAGAGATGGGCTTAGGAATCTCAAAAAAGTTTCCACTTGTAAATAGAAATCCTTTCACTGAAATGAATTTGACCAAATTACATCCCCCCCATAACATTAATGTTATATACATTAAATTAATAATATTGCGTTTATAAATATATATAATTATTTTTACATATACGATATACTTGCAATGGGTAACCCTGTGTTGCTCGGCTAAGGAAGGAGCAGAAGATCACATGGCAATGGTAAATGTTTTTTTTTAAATGTTCAAATCCATTTGGTGCAGACAACCATTATAAATATATATATTCTAAATTATTACTTGACAATTAAATGTTTACATAAATAATACCATGTCTGGAAAAATCATATTAAAAAAGAGATTCCGAAATGTTGTCCAAACTATATATAATTTGATAAAGCCTCCCTTATACCGAAATAATGTTTTTGAAACCAAAAATGAATATACATGTCTCAAAATTTGAACATATATCCCCTTTTTATCCTTCTAAAATATTGTATAACATAAAAAAAGGGTAAAAAAATATCCTTACACGACGTTCAAAATGTCAAGCGCACCATTTTAGAAGTTGTTCTGATGAATATAGATACAAATATAATTAAAAAATGTTTATTATCAACAAAATATAGAAGAATATGATATTATTTAAATCATAATGAGCATCGGTAGGAAAGCAAAATATCGAATAACTTAAATAATAGTGGCAATATTTAACATTTAAGCTGGTTATAATAGCCCTGTCAAAAAACTTACACTTTGGTTGTATTTGGCTTTCAAAATTATAGAAAAACAAAATGCACTAGTCAATATTACAACAAAATAAAAAAGATCAAGTTTCTTTCACGTCAAATTTTATAAAAAAATGATGAATATTATGAGTATCACTGTTATCAATGTAGAAAATAAGTAATAGCCTATAATATTACAATTGAATCAATTCCATTAATGCTGATTGCAATCACATTTAAATCAATTCCAGATAAAATAATTTCACTTAATTTGAAAATATTAAGTTTTGTAATGCTTTATATTCTTTAACGAGTATCTGTGATAAAGTTCAACAGTTTTTCCCAAAACAGTAGCTGTTATTAAATATATATCGTAGAAATATCATTTTATCCCTGATTAATCATCTAAAAATATAGAGTATTTCTTATTTTAGACATTAAGTTGAGTTATTCACAATTCTTTATGAAATTAACTAAAATGCATTTAGATTATTCTCTTTTAAAATGGTTCTTTAATAAGATTTTATTTAAAGAAGTTTAAAATAATAATAGAAAATATGTTCAAAATTTTTTCAGGTCTGCTTAGTGTATTCATATAAACACAATTTTTTTAATTAAAAAACCGATTATTTTTCTCACTTATTTATTTCAATATTAGGTAAATTAAAAAGTTTCCTTTCGAATTCTTTAAACAAATATATTTTGGCTTTAAGGGGTTAATATTGCATTGGTAATCAATTCTGTCCTATATTTGGATTCTTCAAAAACTTATAATATTTGAAAACACCCTGTATATTAAATAATTAATTCATATATTAAATTAAAGTACTCAAATCGGTTGACCAAACCTTATAATAGTTTCCATTTTTCTTAGATAAGACTTGCAGAAAGTATTTCTATATTATTCTTATTATAATCGGCTTATAATAACTTCAAAATACTATAAATATAGTGATAATTACATCATTTACATATATATTTATAAATAATGCTACATAATATAATATTTTGGGTCGATTTGTCTGCATCCTTAAAATTTAGAAAAAGATCGGAAAGGAAGTCTAAATTTTGTAACTGATTCATCCCTAGTCTCTGAAATCATTAAACACGTTTTTCAATAGCTTTAAAACAATGAATATTTTTAAAATTATGATCATTGTTGTTGTAAAAAAAATAAAAGAAACAAGTATTTGTTTTGTATGGTAAAATCCTTAATTCTGATAGCTCCATTCGTTTTATGGTGCAATAGTTCATGCCCAACCATTTCAAATTACATAATTTAAAATTTACATATATATTTTTTATTATACAAAAGAATAAAGCACAAATTTGTTTTTGTTTTTCCAAATGTATATTCTTAGATGATTAAGAAAAAATAATAATAATTAAATAAATTAAATACCTATAAAAGGACGAGAAGGAAAATAACATAAGAATAATTTTTAAGACTTTTTTCAATTTTTTTCTGTGTGAAAAAAAAATATACATATTTATTTCACAACAAATACTCTGCGTTACGCTCCATATTTCATGATCACGTGTTTACTTTATACTTATAATGAAATATTATCTCTTCAGAATAATCACTTTAATAAAAGATTGCCAACTAAATAAAATCATTTTCAAGTGTTTTAGGACAACTTTTTTATATCTCTATCTATTTATACTACCCAAAGTCCTAACAATTTCCTTGCCGATCATTAGTTAACAATATATGTACGTGTATTAAGAAAAAAAATTAAGAGCATTTTCCTTACATTAAAAATAAATATATTTATAAATACAAATACATACGTGTAAGACCCATTAAATACATTTATATTATTTTGTCTATATGAAGCACTAAATATGCTAATGAATAAGTTGAGCTAGTCGTGTATTTACAATAATGGGGGAGGGGATTAAATACTATTATGTTGAATGCAAAGAAAAACGCCAATATCTATAATTATCATGTGTTGCAAAGTGTTTAAAAGTTATTTATTTGCTAGTTGTATCACTTTTAGACTATTTCGAAAAAATTATTTAGAAATAAAAAAGATTAATAAAGATGTTTTTTTTAAGAGTTGTCCTTTTTCTATGCCGATGTACGAGCTAAAGAAAAGGAACAGGGTCTCAAGATCAAATGTGCTCATTTTTATGAAAAATCTTTAAAATGTGACTGGGCCAAACTTTTTCGGGGTTTGCTTGAATTGTACATAAGAATTTAAAAAATATCTCTTTGATTTATCCACTTCCAGCAACAACCATGGCCTTGATACGAGCCAGGAAGAAGGAAGACAAGATAGTTCCTTAGTATGTTGGTCATTATCTCATTGATGGAGGTAATCAAAGAATTCTTGATGGCATGAAATGTTCAATTTGTTTTGGATTCAACGAAGCCCAAGAAAGCATAGTCTATTGGATTTAGATCAGAACTGCTGGGGGTCATATGTACAACTAAAAAAAGTCATAGTACTATTTACTTTTATGCAGCTGATGACAGATCTTGGATCATTACTCTTCAAAACAGCCTTAAGAATAGTTTGAAAAGTGTGGATTGGAATGCCTGTCACAATCGAGACATTCCAATTTGAATTTGGCAAAGATAATCACCATGGTGCAACATACTTCCTCCAATGTATATTCAATCTTCTTTATATCGGGAGCAGCTGTCGTCATGATGCTAAAAAGTTCACTAAAGTTTGGTGATACACCAACCTTTTTGCTGGGAAAAATGAAAGACATATTCAGACAGCTATATCATATTAAAGTTGCGTGCACACGAAAGTGCCGATTTGATCTTAACGTTCTGTTTATCCTAAACAATGTTTTCATAAAAAAGAATGAAAAGAACGCTCAAATTTTGTGACGTAAGAATGATAAATCTTCAGTTATAAGAGAAACCCCACATATTGTCATGAAAATAATGTTCATTTTGTAGTTCACTCATTTATTTGGAGTTTGGAAACTCAAGAGTGAATTTCCTTTTCTAATACATAAAAATAATCATCAATATATACGAAACTGGATGGAACATTAGCATGATCACATAAACATGGAGAGTAACCGCGATATTTTGTGGCATAGTCCTTTTTGGACTCAGAGTACAATTAAAGATCCATGTCAGAATAATTCTGGGCTATGCCCTTTTTTGTTTCCTTCTCTCCCACCGGCCTCGTCAAGTCTGCTTCTAGCAGATCTAAAAAAACGTTTCTATTATCTAGTTATGAAATGTTTGGTTGAATTGAATTTAAATTATCGTTTAATTAATGTCTAAAGGAATCAAAATATTTTTTTTATCAATAACTATTCTGAAGATATAAGTAATTATGCCAAACAAAAAAAATAACACTATAATTTCTTTAAGGCATATGAAATATTACATGGTTTTTTTGTCTGGGTTTATAGATGAGTCCTACTTCATTTCAATAAATAAAAAATGAAGGAAGTGGATTTATACTCATAGTAAAATTAATTCTAGAAAGTTACGTCTATTCAAACAAACACAATCATATTGAATGTAAAATAGTATGTTTTTCAATTAATAATACTAAATACTAAACTCACTCTACATTTACTCATTTTGTTTCTTGGAGCGATAAAACAATTGAATCTACATCTAAAATACCAATAAACCTTTAAATTTATTAATAATGCGACTAAAGAAAGTTATGAGTCGAACAAAATAAAATAATTCCTGTATTTGTATTGTAAACTAATATCATCTTTCGATTTTTTGTGAAAATGAGCAATAGGTCCGACCAGTTTTTGGCTTTGAAACATTTATTGAGGGACGATCATATAAGAGGAAATTCCGGGGTGCAACAAAATCGTCCTCTTTATAAAGCAGAAGCCATATGGGAACCGTGGAGGACCAATATGTCTTCCATTGAGGTTTAATCCATAAAAACAGAAGGCAACGAATGGTTTTGTCTCGTAAAAATTACACTTTTAGGTCTGTAATAAGGGTGAGATTTTGGAGTTATTCAAAAATTTATATTTTTGACAGCTTTTTATTAGGGATATGATAAGAAGGTTTCTTTATTTTTGAGACAAAATATCACACTTAAGATTATGCAAAACTGAATAGCAAATGGACAATTTACTTAGTAAGTTATTTTCTATTTTTAGGAAGAAGTGGCTAAATAGCACACACAATAAAAGGAAATGTGACTTAGAACAAATACACAAAAAAAAAAAAAAATACAAAGTAAACGGTAATAAAAACAATGAATCTCCCAATTATTACCAGCAGACATAGCATGGCGTTCAAACATTATACAAAAGAACGAATAATGAGGTTTTCCTAATTTGGCGTCATAAAAAATATCGATAGTTGATCATTATCTTTTTCCCTTGTCTTTAAAAGTATTATAAGTGTTTGAAAATATTTGTGTATTTATAAAGCTACGATCAAATATAAAAAAATGGGAGGTTTGTAAAGTTAAAAAAAAATTAGGCCAACCTAATGTATATATGTCAATCATTTTTATGCGTTCAAAGTTTTTAAATAAACAGTTATAACTATAACTAGATAATTTTTATGAAAAATGTATTGTATATACATTACAGCAAAGGTATGTATATAATTATTTACCTCAGTTATTTATATAATTAATATGTTAAGAGTAATTTAAAAAAAAATATCCTTACACTTTTAAAAATTGTACCATACAAATATAAATGTATATGTTTGAAAAAAGTCATATAAAAAGTATGAATTGATATTATAATAGACTTTTCCGATCTCTAATAATACTTTCTCAAATAAATAACGTAAGATTATATCCAATGAATTTGTTTAAAAACCTTTAATGTAACCGAACAAGTTTTGAGTTTGCTTAATCAAGTTAACAAATCATATGCCTGTTTTAATGTATATCAGACGTTATTCTATTTTTACATTATTAGTCATTCATTCCATTTAATGTTAGTTTTAAAATTGACATTCATTAATAATAATTGCTAATTACTTTGGCTGTGATGATGAAAATTAATGATTAATTTATATTTAACCCTTCATAATTACAATGTATGACAAACAAAGTTCTCATCCCTAATTATGTACAACATAAAAACAGCCTTAAATAAATTCAAGAAAAAGAGAAAATCCGTATTTAAAAAAAAAATCTATATATATCCCAATATTATAGGTTAATTTATATAAGGTTAAAGTATCGTTAGCGATCAGAAAATGATAATGTATAATCATGATGAATAAATAATAAATATACTCTAATTTGAATTTTAGAACTAAGTTTACCTTATTAAATTGAATAATTTAAATTAAATCAATATTATTAATAAACTAGTCAAATAAGCCATTCAATCCCAAATTTTTTGCGCAGACATGTTATGACCTCTTTTAATAAGAGATTCGTGTTCTTACAAATCTAAGAAAATACAATCACTAGAGAAAATATTTGATTTGATACTTGATAAGTCCGCAAACCCTTTGAATCATCCAGATTATTTTTTGCCATAGCGTAGCTTAACATATTTAATTTTGCAGTAAGCTAGGTTTGGAGGAGTTGTATCTCTAACTTATTTAATTTTACATTTTGGATCTCATATAATTTATTTATTATTTTTACCAATTTTGAATATAATTCAATTAAAATTGAGTTATTGATCTTTAAATTAGTTTTTAGTCTAGTTTTGACATCTTTTTTCGGGAAAATATATTTGATTTTGCCTACATTAAGCACTCATATCTTTAAAACTAATGAAAGAACTGTTTTGAAGTTTCCCATATTTTCAAAAGTAGTATCTACATCCTCAAAAAAATTATCCAACTCTGGGATATATTGTAATGTTTTTTGGGACATTTTGGCGTAGAATGATCCATTAAAATCATATTTTAAATAGATTACTTTTTACTTGATACTTAAATCAGCCTTACACCTACCAACTCCCCCACATTAAAACCCCTACTCTAAAAGAATATACTCTATTTAATTTGAAAAATCAACCTTGCTTTCAAAAAGATGAATAAACGTCAAATTTTTTATTCAAATATAAAACCCTAACCATATTTTTTATCTTACAAATTATTTTTCTTTATCTTAGATGTGTTCTTATGTAACTTAATCAAATTTTTAATTTACGTTTCATGTTGAACGAAAAAGGTCCATGTACTTTTCATTTTTTTTTTTTTTTTCAAAATTTGCCTCCAATTTGTAACAAGTAAAACATTGAAAATAACTGAGAACCTGAAATAAGTATATACATGCTGTCAAACTTGATCTAATAGTCACCTATTTTAAATTGTCAGAGCACTAAGTGGCCATATCCAGTTTGTAAATTTAGAAAGATTTAATAGGTCTTTTAAACTAAGCTTTTACTTTTTCCATTTCTCTTTTCTGATTAAATAATATATGTTTGACTTTATAACACTTTCATCATAAATTATAAAAATTATCTTTTGGACTTAAATTTTTCTTTTAACTGAGTTTATTTTTATTTAAAAAAAAAGAATCTGTAGAAGCTTGTAATTTAATCAAAAAATGCTAAAATATTGTTTTTTTTCCATATAGTATGCTTTCTACTAACAATTTGTAAAATTAATGAAAAAATATGAATGTTTTTGTAAGATTTATGTCCAATATTCAATGTAATTCCATCTGTTGTTTTTTATAAATTATATATACAGTTGCTTTTAATTAAAAAAATAATTGCCTTATCTAAGAAAAATAATTTTTTAGACAAAAATATGATATAAACATTTTCAAAATTAATTATGTAAGCAATAAAGAAATTCAAGTTTATAAAAGTGCATCAAAATGTACAAATGGAATAGAAAAATTAAATAGTATTAAGATATTTTAAAATTAAAATATCTAAAAAGTCATAGAAAATAAATCCTAATAGAACAAATTTAATTGATCAAACTATGTAATTCTTGGCACTCCATATTAAATGTACGTTTATATTATATTTAGATAGACGTCACTTTCCAATAACATTTGTATGAGAATGTTTAAAGTGTTATAAGATATCAGCATTTTAACCTTCAACTTCAGCAAGACAGTTCACCTCAAAAACATGTAGGAGGCCTAGACGTACAATTTTCCTAGTATTTTAAGTATATGGGTTTATTTTCATTTCATCAGACGCTCTGTCGTGGAGACAAATGATCTGAAAATATTTTTGCTTTTTTCTGAAGGTTTCATTAACCTCATTGGTTGATCATGCAATAAATCTGATATTTCGTTGGTTTATGATCTAGTTACAACTAAAGACAACTATTATAACTAACATACGGAATTTGAACTTCGTAACTTACGAGATAATACTTATATGTTAGTAATTTTTAATAAAAAAATTACATCATTAACATATCGATTACCCATGGAATATTTAATGATTGCATTATTCTGATCACCAGTATTCTAAATATTTCATAAAGAAAATTTCATTTCATTTTACTTTTGTTACTTTTATACTTTGCCTCTACAAGTTAAAACTTGTACACGATATATGTCGTGTTCAAGTTTTTGAGTGATTTTTTTTCTCAAATTGAGTGTAAATTACATTTGTAATATTTAGGGAATGATAATAAAATACTTAAAACAAACTATTTTTATCAACCTGTTGTAAATACTGCCAATTAAACTTAAAGTAGCCAGAATTAATTGTCACAATAAGGAAACCATATCAGACCCAATATAAGTTTTTTATATAAATTAAGGTTTATAACTAAAGTTAAAATTCTTGGATATCTTAACTCAAAATACAATTTTGAGACAAAGTCTATAATTGAATTATATATGTTTATGAAATATGTGCCGGTATGTGGATATGAAGTAAAATAACCAAAATAAGGGTTTCCATTTTTTTAAATTTGTTTTTATGTTGCCATACCACTTATATAAATGTAAATAGAAATGGTTGTAGATGTGTACTGCCAATTTTAATTCAACTATCTTAACAATGATGAAATTACTCCCTGATAGTAACTATCTAAAATATTTCCTTTTTGACATATAATTATAAAAGCCTTTACGAATGTGTATTTTATAAAAAAAATATATATTCAGTATTACTGAAATATAATGATAACCTACTTCAGTAATTGGAATGTCTTGAAATGAAAATATGAAAACTGCATCAAATAAAAAGTTAATATTCATCTCATCAATAAGTTTAAGTTAACTTTAATACTTAAAGTGTCACCATTCTTATAAGTCAATATGAAACATATATTTTCATGGGTTTGAGCGTAGCAATGAAAATCTTATTGATAAGTGTTTCTAGTATATGAAAAATGGATTATCTTTTCAAGGAAAAACAACCAAACAATATGATTAAAAGTTAATTTAAAAAAATTGTAAGTCTTTTTTCATAAACTTTTGTTAAGATTACTTATGAGTTATGACTTATTCTGAGGTTAAAACGACCCTAGCAAGAAAAATGAATATTTATTTCTAAATATTTGCAACTTGAGTTAAATCAAAAATAATCTTGAACAAAAAAAAGAAAGAAAAATGGAACCATTCAAATATATTTTTATATCATATTTATATACAGCCTAATATAGAGTCGTTCTGGACAATTATTGACTTTATATTCGATTTTGCAGGATGAGTTAAGATATAGAAAAATGATAAATATATTTTTGAATATTTATTTGATTTAATAGAATTAATTTGTTGCCAATATGGCCTGTATTAAAATCTATCATATTTACTGTGAGAAAGAATTTTTTCTATTATTAGTGTAATTTCCAATGCCTCCAACAGATTAACCAGAGTTACTTATTGGTAGAAATTGACGACAGTTCGACGGACATCAAAAATATAATTTTCTTTATTTTGATAAAATATTATTATAGCTTGCTTGTTTGTTGATGGGCCATGGATATTTTTTTTCAATGCTTCATTAATTAATTTTTTCTTCAATTTATCAACATTATTAGTTCTGCGTGAAAATTTCCATGGTATTTGTGGACTCAAATTTATCATTTAATTACATATTTATATTCATAAAGCCAACTATGTCTGTAAAGGAATAATTTTTGTGTGTATGCTTAATATCTTAGAACTTGGTGACTACTTGATCTAATAACTAACAATGGAACAAAAAGTGTGTATAAATAAAGCTTAGCACTTCATTTAAAAAAAAAAATTAAAATATGAATATATATAATTTATGTTTCATTGACAATATTTATAAAACACAGTTTTTAAACAACTAATTAGTCATAGAAACGTCGGGTCTGTGGGCTCATTTACCATAATTTAGAGTGAGTAAATTTTGCAAACACAATTCCATTACTTAAATTGAAATAAATAGATTTGTTTTCCCCTTAGTATCTATAACATTTGTTCTTTAATTTCTACTCATTTAAACTTTTTCATAAAAGATACTAAAGGATTAGAAACTAAGCTTCTGATAAATTTAAGTATACTTTATCAAAATTAGAGTTGAATATATAATAATAATGTTTCTTTAAGAAATTAAAGATATCAACCGATTAAAAACTTCCATTTATTATTCGATATAATAAAATGTATCATATACACATTTTCTCATTTAGAGATTTAAAAAATAACTATTAGCCTATTTACTGAATATTCAACGAATTTAGGACAATATTGACGCAGAATGAGAAACAATAAAAAAAAACACTTTTGTTATAATTAATTCATTCTTTATTCTAAATTATTCCAATATCCCTAATTCAATTAGTACAAATGTTTTTCAAAAAATTCATTAGAATTTCAGAATTTTTATTTATTCAAAATTAGTTAAATGTTTTCATACCTATCTAAAATACAAACAATGGCATTTCTATGTTGACTCTCTTTCTTGTAAATAATATTGACGAGTAAAAATCAAGGTTATGGAGAGTTTGAATCTCAATATTATAAGGTTTTGATTCCTTCTTGGTTATGGTTAGTACTGGTACTTTATAATATCAAAATAACAGGCATTACATAATGAAGCGTTTATATATTTTCACTACCATATATTTTTATAATTTTATATTGTATAAACTTATCTTTGGGATACATTAACATGGTTTTATTTTAATTAAATGCCCCAGAATAACTAACAAAGATTAAAATTTTTAATGTACATTATTTTATAAATACAAACTAAAACAACCGATGCAATGTCATTTTTGAGAAAACTAACATACGGACCTATAACTAGTGAATCATATTAAGTGAGATCGTCTTATTTCAACACAAACTTACTGTGATATTTAATAAAACTAGGATGGTCAGCCCAGCTGAGCAACACTATTGAAAGAAGGGTTAGAACAACAAAATTACCAGGATGTGTGTTGCATTTCGATTTGTCCGAGTAACAGTCTCAAATATTGCAAATTTTAGAAAATTAGTACTTATGAAAAGGATACGAGATGGGAGCGAGTCCCCATTTTACAAATTCAAATATATTTCAAAGTCTTCATTAAAGAGCCTTGGGTCAAAATTTCAGTCCTAAATTTTGTAAGGCTACAGTTAGAGTTTTCAAGTTTATTTTTACCTCATCTCGAGTTTACAAAAACCTATATGTTCACTCTACTGCTAACTGTACTGTTAAGTAATATAAAATACATTCATAGATCATATTTTGTTACTTCATTTTACCTTCAGTTTATATTTTTGTCATGAAAATGCACTTAGGATCCGATAAAAATTTCTTCAGTAAAATCTTGAGTATTAGTTTTAAGATAAAATTTCGTTTTTAAATGTTTGATTTTATGCTCAAGTTAGGTAAAAGTTTTCAACATACAGAGATTCGTCCAAGTTGAGTTTCAATGCATCAACCATCAGGTAAAAAAAAATTACAAATCAAAACTAAATTATTCATATTTCATTTCATTTATCTTTATTCCAAATTATTAACAAATGGGTTTTTCTTTACTACGTTAATAAGTTTTTAGCAAATAATCAATAACATTCTTTGAAAGTTAGAAAAAGAAAAATTAAAAAAATGGTAGAATTATTTTTTCTAAAGTATTTCACTTTTAGTAATTTTTATATTATTTTTTAATATGCTTCAGTTACGACGAAAGTTGAAAGGAAAGTATTAATTCATATGCATATATATATTATATTATTACTTGATTTATAGACCCGTGAGAACTTTTTCTTCAATAAAATTTTGCAACTGAATCAACTGCAATCTTGAAACACTGTATTGTGTTGTATTTAATTAGTTCAAACTATTATAGAAAAAATTACCTTTTTTTCTACTAGGACTTTATTTTTGCTTTATTAAAAAATCTTAAAGTTGTGAGCAACTTGTTTTGTTATTTACCAGATTACATGTAAATACATAATATACAAGTGTGTTATATACACTCCAACGTATATTTGTATGTAAATGAACAAACTATTTTTTAGGTGTATACACTCTATGTACAAATAACTAATTAAAAGAGTCGTGTCTATCTTGCTGAAAATAAATCTTATTTTTTTGGTACTAGCAACATATTTATGTATATATATATATTTACAATTCTTTACTGCAATGAAGTAAACCACTCTGTATATAACAACTAAAAAATTTCTTCAAACTACACAAGACTCAGTTTTGTAATATACAATACATATATTTCGAACATATTTAATTACTTTGCGTGCTTTTCCTACACTCAGCACAATTTCATGTGGCAAAACACTTTCTCAGACCAACTTATTAAATATACATATGTACACATTAATGAATTTAAACAAATAATATATATACATATATACACCAGGGAAAAAATACACACTGCACCGCTATGAAAATAGTATATTATTATTATAAACATAAGGATTTTTACAATAGAATTCCTCGTGGACCAAATCAGCATTAGGTACTGCCAAATAAGAAATCAAAGTATATTACTTGGAAAAATATACATGAGATTTGTAATACTCGATTTGAGCTATTTGAGATTTTTTTAGCTGAAAAGCTTCATTTAAAAATATTTAACCAATGAATCAATAAACAAAAACAATAAATATCAGTGATGCAAGACGTATTTTTCAAATCATGTTTTTTTTTTAAAATACGATATTAGATAAATTCATACTTTCTTAAATATCAGCAAAAACAGTCAGTTAATACCTTGAATAAAAATAAATTCTCAGTTTAAAGCGAAACACAAAAATATCGATTTAAACAATTATGACTTCATTTAAAGCTAGTTGCCGTTCAGGAAATTTAAGTTAATGTATATTTTTTTTAATACAGCAAAGCACATTTTAATATATTTTGTGTTTCTGAAATTGGTCAAATTGAGTTGCACTGATTAAGTATAAATAAACATTATAGCATTACATTTAGTTCATCAGAACTAGGAATTGTCTTTAAAGAGTCTGTACATTAAATACATTTCCTTCTCTTGAAATGTCGAAGACGCGAATCTACGCACATTAAATTCAAGAGAAAAATTTATCCCGAGCATGCGGTCCATTGAGATATGTCGACCAATAAGTCACGGTTTTATTAATAATATTCAAAACTTTTTCATAAATATGATTTTTGTCAAGTTTTGTAGTTTTAGTAATAGTTTACTTTTTCCAATTTAAGTAAAAAATTAAAATATTAATTGTATTATTCAATTAAGAATTATCTTTTTAATTATTTATTATTTATTTGATACAGTTTTGATGGAACTATTTGGAAAATATCCAAATTTTTTGGAAAATGAAAAAAGTTATGTTTTTTTATGGGAATGTAAGAATATTTTACTCCTTTGTACAATATGGTGTTCACAAATTGCTATTTCTGAACAAGTTATATAACTTGAAAAAGCCGCAATTTAAATATAAATATTTTTTTATACCAAATATAAATTGTTACTATTAAATTTACTTATTTATTACGTATTTATAGCTAACATAACTGTCGGCATATGCACTTTGTTATGCCAGACATAATAATTTTAAAATAAAAAATTACAAAAAATATACATTTTTACCATTTCTACAATCTATGGAATATTTAATTGTTGAATTATTCTCACTACAAATAATATAAATTATTAGTCTCATTTTTTGGTTACAACTTGAGCCACCCCACATTTACGTTTACGTGTAGAAAAACTGCTCACAGGTACAGTTTTGATATTTTTTTCTTTAAAGTGAGGTTCTATTATGTTTTATCATCCTTTGCTATTGTTATGATGTATAAATTGCATGTATATTCACAGGAGACAAAATGGAACCCTAAAGAGTTACTGTTGTTCTGGAAATGCTCTCTCGCCAGAAGACACCAACCGAGATTGCAAATTTTCTCAGGATCAGCCGGGCGGTCATATATGACATTAATAAGGGATTTTGAAACCCAGAAAACAGTTGCTTAAACGTCAGGGAAAGGTCGGAAAGGGACAGTAAGAAATAAGTGTTTGATTATGTGTGTTAAACCCCGCTTTGGTTGAAACCTAGAGAGGACAATTTTCAGTCCGGCCAAGAATATGATTGTGAGAGAAATTATGCTCTGAAGAATCATTAAAGATTACTTTGGACAAAAATGTACATATTTACCATTTTCTATAATCCACGGAATATTTAATATTATTCTCACTACAAATATTCTAAATTCTTCATCTCATTTTTAGATTGCAACTTATACCCCATATATAGGTAAAACCATGAGCAAGGAGGAAGAAACTTCTCCTTATGACGGTCACAAAGGAGAAAAGGTTGTCCCGAACCAACCTTCTTTCGAATGTATCCTCCCAGTAATCCTTCGGAGTATTGCATCTGGTCAAAGGTCGAGGGAACTACCTGCAACAATCCTCAAATGTCTTTGAGAACTTAAGAATTCTCAGAAGACAACATCTTTAAGGTTTGTGTAACCTTCAGAGAAAGGATGGATGTCGTCATCGAGGCTCAGGGAGGCTATATGTAATAAAAAAGTCCATTTCAGTTATAATTCCCTATAAATATTCTTAATTGCGTTCACACTATATATATGAACTAGTTATTAATATAGTTTGGCAACAGTCTTTAGTCTGAAATAAAGTATGACACATAAGGTACATAACATTTATATGATATATATAAGATTTTACTACACTTCTTGTCCCTTGATTACCAAATAAAATCATCAAAAATTAATTATCAATTAGTTTTGATATTGGTTTGAAGAACAGTTTATCCATGGAAAGATATTTAAAAGATGTAACAAAGAAAACAATTAATGGGCTTACAAAGTCAAGACAGATATAATAAGTAAGAAGGAAATCTTCTCATTTTTTCTTATAATGAAGAAAAAAAGTTCCTTGATGCCTAACTTAATCTTAATTCTAGTGTATCTTAATTATTTGCTCCTTCTATTTTCTTATATTATTTCAAATAGTAAATCCTATCTTATATTAATCTTGATAAATATACAGTAATATATATATATGTATTGCAAGTCTTATATAATATCCTAATACGAGTATATTTTGTGTAGTATACCCTCCCTAAATTCTTGACTGTTGTTTATAAAAAAACCAAAATGAAAACTATATCAATGAAATTAATGATTCCTTCACTTAATAACACCTTATTTGTTTATTGTATACCCATTCAATAGACAACTTTATTATAATTAATAGCAGTATAAATACACTGTAACATAACCCAAAGAGACTATATGTTAATATGACCAAGATTACATGTTTATCTAAATTTAAAAAAGAAAAGGAAATGTGCATTATTATCTTTTTATAAGGGTTCCTAAAATATGTATACCATTCATTTAAAATATTTTGTAATATTTTCTCCTTGTTTTGTAACTCAAAATTTTAGGGATGCAGAAGTACTAACTCATTTAAAACGAAATTTATCTTAACATTGAAACTATGACTTGTGGTACTATTACGTCGTAAATATATTGACCTACCAATGCCCCGAACCCAAAAATATTCTTTTGCTCATCTCTCCTACATCCAACAAAATCAAACGGATGCTAAAGTAATTACAATGTGAATAACACTTTTTTTTTTTTTTTGATTAATTTTTTCTTGTCGAGCAAGTATAAAATTTTTTCAAAATACCATTTAATTAGGTTTGAATATAATACAATATTTATGTTTTTCTAAAGAAACCTCTCGAGTCCACGTTTTACTGGTCTATCTTGTATATTTATAATATCATTGACTTACCTTAGCTATTTTTAATCTAGAATTATGAATTTGTGGTTGAATTTCCTATAAAATATAACATAAATATTGTTAAGAACAATAAAAAAAATGTCATTGAAGGAATAATTTTTGGAACATTAAAATTTAACCACTCATTAATAAGAAAGTTAGATACTTTTTTGTGTATGAACAACAATATACATTTTTGGATACAAATATTAATCACACTAAAAAAGGGTAAAAAAACCTTTTGGATATTTTTGGATATACTAGTTATAAGATTGTATTTAAGATTTTTGCAAGGAAGTTAGATTTATGGACGTTAAAAAAACGTATTAAAGTGTAATCAATTTAACAACGATAAAAATCATTGTACCATTACAAATATAAAACATTTAAAAATAATACATTGATATATCAGAAAAATACTTGACGTTTATCCATTTTAATTATAATTTGAAAATACCTATCCAAGTCACAAAAAGGTATATTTGAATCTATTAAAATATGCCTTAGATTAAAACATATACTTGTATATCTTTTTTAAAACGTATATAACCACTCATAGCTTTGGAAAACCATTGAAAGATTAAATTTTTATGACATAATTATCTTAATAATATAAAAAATATCAAATGATTTGTATGTATTAATGTATGTTTATCTAAGTCCTATTTGAAAAAAAAAATTAATATTGGCTATAAAAAATAAAGTAAGGGCTCTCAAAATTTTTGGGTGTTAGTCAAAATCAGTTGAAAAAATAAGTAAGTTATATAAAAAGGAGAAACCCCATTGACGTTTTTAAAAAAATGAAGCTTTTTAATTGCTTATGAAAAACTGAGTTAGATATTCGTTAGTTTAATGTACTCTACTTAACTGCAAGATTGTGTGTTTCCATGTATGATTATTCTAATCCGTTACGATTGAAAAAGCTCCCAAGAAGGAGTAAAATATATTTTTTTATAAGGAAAAAGTTGTATTTTATTTTCTCTCTAGTCCAACAAAAAAAATTGTTGGTTGTCTTACTCCAAAAATAATCTTCAGAATACAAATTACAACTCAAGTTACTGTCAGTTGCTCCTTAATTATGAATTATCTTTATAAAGTACGTATGTATAGTGGTTGTGGTAATTTAAGTGCTCATGGATGAGCTTAGTACGATATTTCCAGAACATGTAGTATAAAACCAGGCATCACTGAAATCGGTCATTGGATCAATTTTAAAAGTGAATAATTTAGTATAGAGGTAAGGTTTTGGTTTATGTAAAGGCGTGTGATTAAAAAATAAAATTGATATTAACTTGCACCGGTAGAAATAATTGGTGGCAATTGAATCATCCCTTCCGAGATTATTGGATAGTGCATTTCAGTCTTGCCTTAAAAACATTATTTAGGCTAATAATACACTCATCAAATTAATTTTCTAAAATTATTATTGCTATTAAATATTTTTGTCGGGCTGTATGAAATGCACTCACAGGCCACATATTTAGAATCTTTCCATTAAAGTATCCCGTATTTGTGATGATTATTTTAACTATCGTAGATATAAAAATATAATCTGCAAAACTTCAGGTGTCATATATAATTTTTGCCAAAGACAACCACAAAAATGAGAGAAAAACATTTTTTGTCATTAACTATTGATTTTGCAATGTGCTCATAATGTATCATTACAATTTTTAAGCTAAATATTAACTCTGTCCCTACTTTTAAGTCAAAAATAATGATAATATCGACAGATATTTTTGAATATTTCAAATAATATTTAGATCAGATTCAACTTTTTTTATAAAAATTATTAATTTAAAATTCTTTTAATTTTTTTAAAGTTAATAACTATATTATATTAAAAATCTTACAGGATATGGATTGTTCATAGTCAATATTTGGCATCTAATACTATCGAATCCAAACAAGTTAAATTAACCATTTTTTCTAAACAATGTAACTCTTTTTTATTTATTGTACGAATCAACTATAATAATAAATAAAAAGACTCTCCAATTGACACTTTAAAAAAATATAAATATATTTAGCAGAAAAAAAATCATTATTATGTTAACTCTTTAACGTCACCGTGTCACATGTGACACCGTCTTTTATAGCATGTAATTTTTTCATGGATTTTTTTCCGTAAGGTTAAAATATATCCTACACCACATATTAAGTAAACCTTTCTTCTAATCTTCAAAAATACTTTACTAAGCTTTCCTATACTCTGTATACTTATAATCATAGAAAAACATTAAAACAGATATTTATGATTAAATCATTTACAATTTATTATGAAATATTTTAACTTCATAAAAGTTTATTTTTTTAACCGCAATTCTAGGTTTCTGAGCCAGATATATGTTATCTATACAAAACCATTCGATGTTTGATAATGACAGTGTAACATTTCTTAAAATTAAGTATTAAAATACTTAGGAAAATGTTGACTAATAGATATTACTACTCAAAAAATATCTATATTATTGGGGAACATTTCTTATTTATTAAGAAATTAGTACAATAGCTTTAAGAACTTAACGGTCACATCTCAAATATCACTCGATTTTTTTCTTATTTTAATTTCTGAATAAAATCAAAATTATGTAGAATTCTTAATGTAATGTCTTAATGTCTTAATTCTTATGTAATAAAAAATTTGTCATAAAGTATTTTTTTTACTATTTTGTAAAGAAATTTACTGCCTAACCAATTCATGACGAATGTGAAAATAATAAAATTATTATTTTTATTATGTATACTCTTTGAAGAGTTAAAAACAATATCTATAGTTGAAATAATTTTGCAGAATATTTCTGTTTTTAATTTTCAGAGGTGTTATATTTGTGATACGCTACATTAGGAGATAATATAAAATTATGTTTATAAATTAGAATAAAGTTTATTCGTATTTGTACAACAATTATAAAGTGAAAATGTTATTTAAATATGTTAAAATAAATATAAAACTATATCATCGAAAACAACTCTTTTAGCGTCTCTTTTTGATTGAAAGCACACAAAACCAAAAGAAAAAAAAGTAAAGATATTGGATCTAAGGTTCACTAGAAGATATAAAGCACTCAGAATTTTTAAAAAATTATATGCAATTTAAGATGATATCATTTATAATGCGCGTGAGCATAAAAATAATCTTAACAAAAATAACCAAATGGTTAAATTTAATTTATTTTACTTTATTTATACATACAGTCAAATATTTAATAGTCCTATTTGAGTCAATTAAAGGCTTTGTACTCAAACTTTTGATATAACATATGACGTTCGAAAATTTTAACTATAGTTTAGAGCCTTTACATGATTTCAGAGCCTGTATATGATTTAAGAGACTTACAAGGTGTCCACGATAAATTGGAACTACTTTAAACTTCATCCAGATCCATAATGTGGATATTCGGGGTTAAATCATACTAATATAAAAGGTTGCGTGAACAATACACTATAACTTCTATCACAATTGTTTTGACAACAAACTATAGTCATCATGGAACAAGCAAGGAGAGATGCCATCCTCGAATTGGCTCGCGCGGGACACAAGCCCTCTGCTATCTACAAGCTTCTTAACTACCCCAAGACCACGGTGTACAGGGTCTTCAATGCCTGGGAGGTTGAGGGGAAGGTCTAGCGCAAGGCCCACAACATGAGAAGTGACCAAATCCGCAATCCCCGCTTCCTTGAAGGCCTCCGGAAGTCCATCAAGGCTTCGTCGGGGACTTCCTTGTCCAGGTTGGCCAAGAACCATGTAGTGAGCAAGCAGCTGGTCTCGAAGGCTGTGAATGAGGACCTCGGGTACAGGTCATACCAAATGGCCAAACAACACATCTTCACGGCATCCATGAACGCCACCAGGCTCACCGACGGTAAGCGTCTCCTCAATGACCTGAAGAGCCATAGAGGAAGAATCATCTTCTTCTCCGACGAGAAGAACTTGACTGTCGACGCCCGCACACATCGCCATGAGGACCACTACCCTCTTCAACTCCCACGACATCACTTTCTGGGATCGCAACACCTAGCTTTCCAGTTCACCCGACCTCAATCTGTGTGATTACTACTGGTAGGGGAAGTTGGAAAGGGAGGTTTGCAAGGTCAGCCACAAGAGCATAGCGGCCCTGAAGGGCTCCATTACGAGGGAGTGGAATGCTGTCGATTCCGCGGAGGTCATCAGGGCATGCAAATCCTTTATGGGCAGGATGGAGAAAATGGTGGCTGCTGAGGGAGGACAAGTTGAATAAATATATTGTTTAATATCATGTCTAACTTTTTAATATTAACAAATACACTCCAAATTCCATTTTTATCAAGCCGGTTGGATTTTAAGATAGTTCCAATTTATCGTGGACACCCAGTAGATTCACCCTGATATGATTTTTCAAAGAAAATTTGTCAACTTCTCATTATTTTGCTATGGCAGTGTCTTCAAAGAATTAAAAATAATAATTTATTTGTAAAAATTTAGATAGTCTGCTGAAAAAAACAAATCTAATCCACACATTGTTTGCAAAAAAATCATTCTAACTTGATTTTGCGTTGCCAGCTTCATATGCGACAAGTTGTTGTTAAATGGATAATGTAGCTTTAAACCGATAAATGTCAAACTTCTCCTAAATATTGTTGTACATCTAATAACGCTTCTTTAATATTAAATAAATTGCATTTAAGAAACAACAAAATATTATTTTCAATTTATTGCATCAGAAATGGTTCATTAAAAGGTCTTTGTTTTTATTTTTCCTTTATCCACTTAATCCTATAATTCTCTTGCTTATTATAAAATATTATGTTACAAAACGTCATTTTTATTTGTGCGTATTTTTCCTCCTTGTTTTGTTTTTAGACAAAGTATATATTATAAACATACGGATCAGTATTTCTTGACTATCGAATATCTAATCAGAATTTTTGCAATTAGTTACGAATATTTTATTATATTTCCTGCT
The DNA here is from genome assembly GCF_016086655.4 of Lepeophtheirus salmonis. Taxonomy (NCBI): domain Eukaryota; kingdom Metazoa; phylum Arthropoda; class Copepoda; order Siphonostomatoida; family Caligidae; genus Lepeophtheirus; species Lepeophtheirus salmonis. The sequence continues at coordinate 40,029,450 of NC_052132.2, read as the reverse complement.
ATAGAAGTTTGTTAATTTAATTGAGTACCTTTTTTCTTTATTTATGCTAAAAGGGCAATTATGAGCATTTAAATGTTAAAAAAGGTATTTTTTTAATACATGCATACACATACGACAGCTCATCATTGCCAATTTAACTAATTGAAAATTAAAGTTATAGTTGTAAATAATTTAGTTAATATATATTTATTATTTAAGCATTGGATACATATTCAGTTCTCCGTCAAAAAATTGTAATATTTCGTTAATTCAAGTTGATGTGTTAATATATACATACATATATGTTTTGTACAAGTTGAACCACATCCCTCAAATAAGTTTTGTTTAGAACTAGCCTTCAAAAAGTACGTTCAAAAATTTATTACATTCTCACCGCTAATTTAAAGGTAACAGTAATTGTAGCTTACTCATTTTTGTAATTTACAAGAAAATTGAGAAAAAGAAATTTTCTGTGTTGCTGAGAACTGTTTCGTTGATGTGAAAAATATTGTTGTATTCAAACAGTGGCTTGATCAGCATTATAATTTATTGTATCGTTATGTGACATTAAATGGAACATAGGTTTATTATTACACCCTTGAATCAAGGAGATTGCCAGTTGAGTGGATAGTAGCCGGAAAAGGTGGTCACTAAACAAATTTAACAACCTCTAAGCAAAAGGTCAAAGTGGAAAATTAATAAATTCATATATTATTTTAAGGATCGTACTAACCAAAAATTACGTAGGTCTGTCAACATTGTATATTGAGTTAATTGTTAACTTGTATTTCAGCAAACTGTAAAAATTCACAACCAAAAAAAAAAGTACATAACTTTAATATTTATCTATTTTTTTAAAATTGCTAATTGATAAAAATTTGTGGCATACATCAAGAACTAAATAGCCCATTAATTGTAAATATATACTCCTTCATAGTAAGTGATATATTATAATTAATAAAAGAAAAACGAATATTTAACCAAATATGTACAACAATTAACTCTTAATAACCCCAAAAATGGTTATATTTTCATAAGATAATTCAAATTAAAGAATCTAAGCCAATACTTAAGTTACAATAGAAAACTAATGAACATGAAAATAACTTATAGAATGAGTTGGAGCTCAGAATTTGGCGTACACACCACCCTATAGCCTATGCATAACTAATTAATAGGTTGTTATTCTGCAAGAGTATTTGTTGTTACTTGCTTGTAAGTAAAGTTGCCCCATCCACCCATCTTCTCTCTCCTACATAAATAAACTATAATTAATAAATGTGAATAATTTCATAATATGATTGATTTTCAATGCAATCACAGGCATGGATTATTGAAACTTAGAGGGTAACCAAAAAGTGATTATAAACTTTTCCCGATATAATGATTTATCAAGATATACAACTTAAAAAACATGCCATATTTTTCATTAAATACTTTTCGAATGGGTACTATGAAATGTTTTTCAAATATAAACAAATACTTCTATAACGAGTGTTGTAATTTTAAACATTTAGTGCTACATTTGGAGCTATGTAATTGCTTATAAAACATAAAAAATTATTAATCTTTCTCTGCTAAAATGCAATCAAATCTATTTTTTGTAACAGGTGCTTCTAATACTCATAATACTTCTAATTTTTAAATTGAGGAATGATAAAGCTTTAATAGTGAGAACTATTGTATTTTCTTTCATTTTTGGGCTAAAACTTTATAACAGTCTAACATTTCACGTTTTATGCATAAAAAGTTTAATTTGTGATTATTTTTAATTGTGTATGTACAACAGAGTGCCCAAATTAACTTTTGGAATGTTATGGAAGTATAAGTCAAAGGAAAAATGGGTTTTACATCCCTACCAGAACAAGACATGTTTCTCCAACTCCCCTGCAAGATTTAAGCCAAAGGCTCAAATCGGGAGAGATAAAGGGCCGAGTCCGCAGGTACCAAAAGTCGACGTTTTCCTCCTTGAGCAAGTTGAGGGACTTCTTGGCCTTGCAAGTGGGGACTGAGTCCTGCTAGAAAGGGAACCCGTCTCCCCCATCGTCGGCTCTCATCCACATCATGACTTTGTCTTCGTGAAACGCAGGATTCTTCTTTTAGTAGCTTCTTGCGTTATGGGGCTTCGGTTTGGGCTGGTCAGTTAGCTTTTACTTGACTTAGATCCGATATGACGTCGACTTGGGGCTCGAGAGAGTCTTGGAGACTGCGGGATGCTTGTGTCCCGCACGATTTATTTCAACAATGGCCAACCTTTTCTCTTGCTCCATGTAGGTTTGTTTACTTATTTGAAAGAAAAACTTTTTGTGCTTTAACTAGTTACTCTTACATGATGGGGTACTTTGTGAAGTCAATCACTTTGTCCAACCTCCTTTCACTTCAACTACAGCCAACAATCTGACTCTGAACGTAGAACAGGATTTGACGAGGAACTCCTTGTCCATGTTAGCCAGTGCCTTGAGAATGGATATTTTGATGAAATTCACTTTGAGTATACCCATAAGGAGTCAAGAGTGTAGCTGAAACGTTCCTTGAACTCTCTCTTGAAGACACACCACTCATAGTAGTCAAAGGGGATTTGATTTAGCGAGCATTATACAATTTGCTTAGAAAATACAGATCTTAAAATGTTGATTTTCCAGAATAAATCCAATTCCAATAACCCAATTCGGACAAATCGCACCGATTTATAACTTTAACATGACATGTGATCTGTTAACTTTTAATTTAATCACTCTGATATCACTATATATGGATTTATATATATTCTTGGGCATAAATAATATAATTTAATACTGTTTCTTATCCAATTTTGTCAGTTCAATCTGATGATCACACTATCATAAACATATAATGTCAGGTTGCCAATACATTAAGATTTAAATTTGTTCCCCACCCTGTATATATTTTTTTGGATGTTATGCTGTATAATAGTTAATAAAAATAATATAACCTTTTTTTTCAAATAACAAAACGCACGTACACATTATATTTGATACAAAAAAGGATTAAACAAATTGGAAAATGATATCAAATATTAAAAACATTTTAATAGGTCAAAATATAAGGGTTATAAAAAAAGGCTTTTCTAGTGCCCCTAGTTTTATATTTAGGTATAATAAAAGTCTTAGGTAGTTTTATTATTGTTATCTTAATTGTAATTAGATTGTCTTGTAAAGGATGATAAAAAAATAAACAACACAGAAGGAGCCTAAAAAAGAACAAACAATAAAATGACAGAGGATGAAAGCGAAAAAGAAAGGAAAATATAATGAGAAGTTGCCGATAGAATTGCTAATGAACTTTATTTCGTTTGTTTCTTGCTTTATATAATTCATATTCTTTTCTTTCCATTCTTGACAAATGGTAAATGTACATAAGTGCAGTTGTAAAAAATATGAAATATAACATGTGTGATACTTTTATAGTTACAACCCTGAATGAACAGTTTTTTTTAATTTCTGAAGCTGTTCCATTTATTTTTTCATTTTCTTATAACAGAAAATCTAAATAAAAAGTTACACTGAACTTTTGTCTAGAGTTACAATTGTAAGGCTTTCTTGGACTGAAAATAAATTAAAAATTGACATCGGAGTAACTCTTAGTTATTTCTTTGTTACATACTATGATGAATTTGCTTTTATTTCCTTCTTGACAAAGATGCTTAAAGCATATCTAATGAAATATAATTACTAGAGTTGTAAAAAATAGGGTATATTTGAAAAATAAAAACCAAACATAATAACACTTTGATTAATGTTTGGGAGAAAAAACAGCTTTGCTTTCTTGACGTTCTATTGGATATAACAAAAAGCTATGCCGTTGGCAATGGAATCAATGGGGGTTTTTTTTTTTACAATGCATTGATAACTTTTTCTTAGTTTTTCTGGAAATAACAATGTATAACGTAAGCATGAGTGTGTGTGTTCATTAAGAACGTATATTACACTAATGTTTTTTTCGGGAAGTTAGAAATGTAAGTCCTTGTTAAACTAAGAGTAGAATTGAGGATCCTATCCGAGTAATTCTTGACAATTTTCTTACTAGATACTAGTGATGGGAAGATTCCAAAAAACAAACCTGATGCAATTTCCCAATTCCATAAAAAATTCCCTTTGCTGATTGTTTAATTTTTTAAAAAATAGTTAAAAAATACAATTTTGCTTTAAATTTTTAAGAATTACTATGGATAAAATCAATCGCCTTCCTTTATTTAATGTAAATAATATCTACATAAAGTTAAGGAAGTCGAATCCTCTGTACGGCAAGTTTTTTCCGAAACAAATTTTACAAGGCCCAGTAATCCCACGGGAAACTCTCTAAAGGGAAATTTTACGTTTAGTGTATGCTCCATTTGTTTCTTCTCAGTTTTGGAGCATTCTTATGATAAATTATTTTAATAAAATATTTATATTATTATATTACTCAAGTCCCACATTCACATGGTCGTTTATTTTATATCATTTTTATTTTATCTTTCATAACTTTGAAAAGTAATAAATTGTGAAATACCACTAATAAATAATAATATATAAGAATCGGTATCGCAAATTAAACATTATTTTCCCGAAGCCAATTCCAGAAATAAAACCTAATTCTCTGATTCTGATTAATCGTCCCATCACCACTAGATACAGAGGTGCATTTGTGGTTATTTTTTTCATCACATAGGTGCTTTAAGTTAATCTAATAGTTCGTCCAAAAAGCTAACCAGCATTTCTCAAAGAACTTTTTTTTTTAAGTCCGAGTAACTTCGTCAGTTTTCGGTTTCTTTCTATAAAAAGATCCACAGGTCATAGTTTTCACAACTCTATAAATTAGAAAACTCACTTTTTTCAATAATAATAAAATTATTGTTATAGAAGGAAAATTATTATTTTACAAGAATATACATATGTTTGTTTTATGTTGACCTCTTCTCCTATTTTATGTAACAAAATAAAATAATATAATTAAATTAAATTAAATGTAAATAAGTTATGACAAGGGATGAATGAAATGTTTACAGTTCCATAAATAATTGTTCATGCTTGTCAAATTTTTTTAAATCTGAGACATATGCGTATTGCTTAAAATGAAATTCTTGCACAAAAAAAAGTAAAAACATATGATTAAATAGTATATTTACAGTCACGCTAATTGTATTAGCCCCCCAAATATTTTTTGCTTATCCTACGATATTTTAATATTCCAAGTTATAGATTGGGCCCAAATAAATAACTTCTTATCAAGAATAATTTAACAAATATTAAATTTTGTTTTTAAATAGAACTATCGTCAAGATTTACTCGCTTATATAGATACTGAATTAACTCTAGAACAAACACAATTTAGAGGATTTAGAGGAAAATGGGATTTTTGTTTAACAAACAACAATATCTAGAATCCTTCACAAAGATGGCTATCATGTGAGACGTCCAAGAAAGACACCATTACTCAAACTTTAGATCACCTTAGATCAAGATATAAGTTTGCCAAATAACACTTTGAGAAGGATATGACTTTCTGGTCCACAGTATTGTGGTCAAATGAAACAATAGTCCAGCTTTTTGGTCCCAACTCTACCCAGTTCGCTTGGAGGAAATCTGAAATATGACGTATTAAAAAGGATTTTTATTCAATATCATTGAATTAAACGCAATTGTAAATAATACAAAACTATTAATGAACTAGAACCACATTAATATATTACAATATTCTATGATCACTGATCATGGATCACTCTTCTTTTCTTTATTTAAATAACACCCATTCCCCTTTTTCACTTTTTATCATGTAATAGCCGGGATATCTGAAATTCAGAGTAACATATTCCTTCAAAAGAGTTACGTCAAAATAAGAGTATAATTAATATAAGAGTATTATATTTCTTCAAGATTCTAATGTTTTAAATTTAACGTAAACAAAAAGAGGAGACACCGATCTCTTTGGTGAACGGGAAACAATCATATTGTTGTTGTATGTGCTTCGTTATTAAACTGTAAATGTTGTCTCAAATAATTAATACGATTCCGTATTAAGACATTGTGTTGAAAGTACAATACTATTATTTTTCGATTAAAGGAAAGAGACAAAGTATTTACTCTTATGATTGTATATATGAATATTATGTTTAGAAAGCAAATTTTTTTAAATGGGAGTTGAACCATATGTGACGGCTTTTATTTATTACTTTCTTTTCTTGAGATAGTTGTAGAATCTTACCAATAAATAAATTTATATTTTTGCTGAAATTGTAGAAAAAAACACAGTAACAATATTCATTTCAAAGTTCTGAGTTGTAAACATTATAAAATGTAGATAAAAATATGATGTAACTTTATGAAAAATAAAAGTTACGTACTATCTATAGGAATATATCTGTATCATTAATGTGTTTTACGATATTCATCAAAAGTTATAGTTATTATTACTTGAAGGATCAACTATGATTCACAAAAATAGTTGTAATACATAATAAAAATAATTTATAATTTAAATATTTTCTTGGAATTAATTAATAAATCTCTTTGAACAATAAAATTATATGTATAAATTCATTCACATGCAATGATGTATTAGTTAAAAAATTTACTTCTTTTGGATAAATTAAAATAATTATAAAATATATATATGTCGATTTAAATATATGTTTAAGGTTTTTAAGAATGTTGGATTAAAAAGCATATTCTTTAAACTTGCGAGTATAATTTTTTTTTGGGGTTCCAAAAATTATCGGAATTAGTTTGAATTATAAAATTAGATTTGATGAACATTCTAAATTTCTTATTAAAAAATAACAACAAATACAGACTAAAACGAAGTTTGTATAGTATATCATTTGGCGGACTGTTAGTATATAAAATGATCTACCAAAGATTCAAAACTAGGTTGACCTACAAAAGAATCACTTTTGAGATGTTCTAATTACAATATAATTATTAACTTTCTACAATACATTAAAAGAATGAATGCGAATATTTTGCGAACAATTATCAAACAAATATTCATCTTTTTTATGGATAATAAAAAAATTATATGACTCATAAAAATAATTTAAATGTAGTTTTCACATCAGTGGTCTGACTAACCCCAGAAGTTTTTCAGCCCCCCTCCCGATAAAAAAAGATTTATCATACGTTATATGTATTGATAAGTCTATTTTTGGATGTAACACGGATAAAATCCAAAATGATGAATATTGGTCTGAAATTTAGTAAATAGACGTATAAAATAACCAAGCATGTTGGAATTCAATTGCTCATGGAAAAGTCACTCGGAAGATGTTATTCTCTTTAATCATTGTGTGTACGTTCACACCCAGGTAGATGATTCCTAGAGAAAAAAATTGTACGTTATGTATATGGATTTCACCAAAAGATTCCTAGGTTAGATGGAGTAAATGTAATATTTACTTATATTTAATAAAAGTAAATATTACATCTACTCAATTCAAGGAACTTAAAAAAAAAAAATAACGAAGGATGTTCGAATGATATTTATTTTGGCTTCCAAGGACATTAAGATTCTGTTCTCGACAGAAATAAATCCCCTTTTTCCGGTTTTATTTCTATAATTGCTTCCCTCTTCTCTGTCCGTCTCTATCTTTCTATATTCCTCTCCATATTTTTTTTTCTACCTTCATTTGGTGTTTATATTCCCCTCTTTTCATTTCTGCAACTCGAACATCCTTTGTTAATGTATATATATGTATAATATACCTATCTATATAATTAATTACATAATAGTCTTTTTAATTTTTGGGGCTAAGCTTCTCTCCCCCAATTCGATTGAAAGCTATCAACGGCCCTGCTTCACATGCTTGATAAAACTAAAGATAGACGAAGCTTCGGATTCTGCTTCAGAATCACCGAAGGAAAAATACATTTCTTTGGAATCGAAAGTTTTTTTTGCCACCTCATCCGGTGCGCCGAAGTCAATTATGAAATATGTAAGAATATATCATTTAAAAAAATATCCTTCAGTTTCTCTTTATATCAATAAAAAATTTTAAAAATATCAAAACATTTTTTTATCTCTATACTATATAAGTTGTGTGTGCAATTACTATTCAGGTTTGCGGTACTAAGTCAAAACCGGAATAATCTAGTTACTCATTTGATCTGTTTTCATGATCGTAAGCAAATCAAAGTTGTAAGGAAAAACATTAAACTTCTTTAATGATCACTCTTTCTTTCTTTCGTGTCTTTATTTATATGAAAAAAAGGGGGTTGCTAGTCCATTTGCAGTCTAATTAAGGTTCGGAGTATAGTTTGAGAGCACTTTGATATCAATTATATAGACAAATATTTAGCGAAATGTAAGATCTGCCAGAAAAAAGTTTTGTATGTTGGAAAAATTGATCCAATTTCTTCAATAACCCATTAAGGGATCATCTCCAGTCGAATCATAAAATTGAATTCTTGGATATGATTCAACGAAAAACAAGAAAAATCAGGAAGTGTATCCCAAAGTTTCCTCTTCTTATTTTTCGGAATTCTTTTTCTATATGTTGCTACGGACTTTGAATCAACTTAGTGATGGGAGGCTGCAAGGATCTCTTCCATGATGTTTTTAATACAATGATTAAGAAGATCTTTAGCCTTCTCCCGACTTGAACTATCCGGGAAATCATGAGCTTTGACCCTGTAGTATAGTATTCCTCAATTACATGAATTAGAAAACTCTTTCTTTTCAGCTGACTATACAGTCAGCCTTTTGACCTGACTCTTCTTGTAGGGCTTTGATCTAAACCTCCAACACATTTAAGTGGTGGATTTAGCTGTACTGATATTAAACAATCATAAAAGCCTACATTCAACATGTCACTCCTTACCTTGGATCTGAAGCAGTAGAAAGGAGGAGTTTCCCATTTACGAAGTATTCCACAAATCGTTATTCATGGAGCTGATAATGTTTGGCTTAAGATTTCAGACTCCTGTATCATCGTTTTTGCATAACGACTGAATATATTTCTTGAGTGTTTTGATTGTTGGCAATACCTCGGATATCTCTAATTAAAAGAATGACTTCCTTGAAAATAGACAAAACGTTTATGACCCTTGACATTAATCTCTTTCGATAGGAAAAAAGTGATATCAAGGTTGACTCAGACTCCTAGATCATTTATATTATGTAACCTTCGGCTTCAGCCGAAAGTAAGTCTGAAATTCGACCCTCGGCCCAACTTCGGTTGACCCTTCTTCGGTCTATCTCTAGATAAAATACTACTTTATTTAATAACTATAGTTTGAATATGAGATCATATTTTACGTAAGAGTCAAAATGCTATCAAAAATACTATCATCTTCGTTTTAGTATTATGTATGTGTATTATTTTATGAATAACCTTGATATATAAAGTTTAAACTCCCACAGCATACCCATACATGGAAGAAATAACTTTATAAATAAGTATTTTTTTAATAAATTTGATTAAAAGTTTAATTCATTCTCTTACTAAAATATTTATTCTAATATGTATAAAACCTTTACAACTATAATCTTATGTATGTATTCGTGTTGAATGTGTAAGTATAATAAAAAGCTCATAGCTTAAGTGGGTATGTTTTATGCTCATACAGTTGGAATAAAGTTATAAGAATTTATTTTGATAAAGTACACAGCATATGATGTATTTCTCATCAAAAACATTAAATATTTATTCGATGAAAAGTTAATGGTACTGTTTTTTGAATAAATCGACATTATTTTAATAAATATATCTTAATGAAAATTCAATAATACTAAGCCCGACGATGTTTCTCTATAAATTACAACACACTGGGGTGCATTGGATCCCCAATCATTAAAATGAATATTTAAGCAATATAAGTTACTATTTTTCTTAGTAGTTGTTACATTTGGTACAAAAGAGTAACAATTAAAGATTGAAAGGTTCCAATTTCCAACTCTTTTCATTCAATGCATTATTTGTTCTTGTTAATCCAAAATGATCAAAATAAATTTTTGTTATTGTACTTTTTATACTACATTATCGTCGAAAAATTATTTGAATATGTGCTGTCAGTAGTTGTAACATGCTGTTGAAAAAATTGAAAATTTACTCCCATATTTACCTTCTTCTATATACATGTCTCCACTTTCGGAGGTCAAGGTGGCTACCATAGCCAAACTACTTAGTGGCTAGACTAAAAGCTATTGCTACTGAAGTTTTGGTCAGTTTATGGTCCGTTCAGAGATTGTGGGGGCAGCTCACAAGCGAGGAGAGAGCCAAGAAGACCAGCTAATTCCAGGTTGTCCCCCTTGAATCTCCCCAATTACAAAGCAAGTCATATCATTGAGTCTTGAGTAAAGACGTCAATTTACGAGAAAACTATCAACTAGGATGACTGCAAAGAGTTACAAAATGTCTAAAGAGACTTTGAGAAAATACTTAAAGAAATCTGTTTGTGCTAAGGACTGCAAGTATGCTTCCAAGCCCCTGTTGACGGAACAAATGAGGAAAGAGAAGATTGCCTTAGCCAAGAACAAGCAGGTATAGAGTCTGGATTATTGGAAACCTATTGTCTGGTAAGATGAAAGCTTCTTTCAAATCATATGCTAAAAAATTTGCTAAACGATTGTAAATTGGCCAAGAAAAAGGATAATATTCCGTATGTGCCAATTGTAAATCACCTTCTAAAAATCATGGCTTCGGGAGATTTGAGGCTCTGGGAGTGAGTGATCTTCATGTAGTGGACTGCAAAAAGAAGATTAATAGTGTCTACTATCATACCAAGATGCTTGAGAGGTTTTCTCTGCCTGCCATACTCGTTCCAGCTCCAGGGAAACAATCTGATCAGATAAATTGTTCCATTGTCTTCTGAAGCTATTTTCATGCAACACAATGTTCCATCTAATGCTTAGAAATCTACTCAACAGTGGTGTTCAGAGCATCTACCTGGCTTTTTGAAGCAAGACCAATGGCTTGGGATCTGTCCTGCCTTGAATCCAATCAAAAATATGCAGGGCATCATGATGAATAAGTGTAACAGTCTGTCCCCTTACAAATAAAAAGAGAAGCTAATCAAACAGGCAAAATCTGTATGGGACTAACATGCCCAGGAGGATGCAGGAATTCATCAAGAAGAAAGGAGGACTCATTGGTACCGCCTTTCCAACCTTTGTCGTCAATGAAATACACTGCTTTTCTCAACCCAACAATTGTTAATTAGCATCCTCCATATGTACCATATCATTGCACAAACTAAATACTATTATTATATACCTTATTTGACTGGGGTTTTTAGCAAATATTTTTTCATAGAGATGTGTTTACAAGTTAATAGGAGGATTGTTAGGTTAAGTTTTATGGCACGAGGGTGTTTTGGTTCTTTCTTGTATAGCACTCGATTATTTTTAATTGTGAATAAAAAAAAGAGGAATAATGAGCTTACTAAAATGAGGGAGGGGGTAAATTTCTATGTATTGAGTTTGTTTGTTTTGTTCCTTTTTTCTATTTTAGGGGGTGTTTTTTAGTATACTTTTTATTCTGTATTATATCTATGAATTTGTGATCCCAAATAGTAGTTAAAGAATACAATATCAGATTTCGTAAACTTAAGAAAATAGATTATAAAGACATGCTTCAAAAAGAATAAGACTTCTTAAACTTAATATCATCCCAGTTTTTTTACTCATTCTTGAGTTAAATAAATAATTCGAACTCATAACTAGCATGTCTTGAAGCCTCGATAGTTAATAAAAAAAAAATTACGTATAAACTATTGAAGCAGCATTTCCCAAAAATCGGATACAGGAATCATTTGAAAAGTAAAGTATTGCCTATGAGGATGGAGCAGATAATATGATACATACAGTATATTCTTTAAATCACTGGAGTGAATAATCGCCAAAGCCAAGAAAATACAAGTTTAAAATTGATATGCTATTAGTATTTTAAAAAACAACAGAGTACATATGTATAAGGTTAATTAAGTTAATGACGTAATACGTATACCGATTAAAAATAGTTTAATTATAAATATAATAGACACTTAATGGTGTTATTATGAATAAATGCATATTAATACTTTAAGTATTAGATTATCTTTGTTGTATAGTAATGTTTACTATATACATTAATATGGGGCTTAATTATTCAAAATATTTTTTGAATGAAAGTTATTAATATTTATAAAAGTATATAGTAATTTTTACAAATTGAGTTACTCGAAAACTGTAAAAACATATATTTATGAAAGTGAAAAAATCTAAACAGCCATTTATTGAACGAAAAAATAGAAAAACTTATAGTACTTTTTTATTCTTATCATTTATTGGGATTACTTTTACAAAAAGTAAGCTCGTTCTGGAAATATCTTACCCTAAAAATGAGAACCCCAAAAAATTAAGAAATAAATATTTATTCTTATTGTAATTTCCTTTCATCTATTTACATATAATATGATATGTACTGTACTGTTGGAATTGTCTGTAATGTTTGATAGCTCTTACACTTTTAGTTGACGATACACAAGTATCAGCAATTTTTGGAATGGTTACTTCATTTAATTGACCACTTCGATGCTCGTATTGGTAGCTCGTACTGTTTCCTTTGAATTCAGCTACCTAAAATTTTACTTTTGTAAACGAAAGAACAGATTCAAACAGAGTTTCATGATGGTTTGGGTGAAGCCTTTCAAATTGAAGTTGTGTAACATATAACGACGACCAATTTTCTCCATTTCACTCATTAATTAACAGTGCTCAATATTGATAGCTGCCCTACAAATACTAGACACCGTCGAATCTTCAAACTTGAACAATATCCTTTATAGACTGTGTAATTTCAAATACAATGATTTTTATAAATAACTACCACCATTTTTTAACCAGGCCGGGTACTTCTCAAACCGCCCTCGTAACTACGCTAATATGTTCTTAAATTTCCATAAGAATGGGCAAAACTTGCAATCTTACAAATATCTTCAAGTGATGGAACCCAATAATATCCCAACCCAAAAGCATCAGTAGTATTTATTTTGTTTGTTTTAATAATTATGTTGTCGGGTTTTTCTTCTTTTTTTTTTGTTGCTATAAAAAATATTGTTTATATACAAGTGAATAATTTTAACTATATGAATGATGACAGACTCAAAGGTTCTTTGTTGGAATGCATAGTAGAATCAATTTTGTTTATTATAGTTTGCAATATGAGGTGCTATAGCAACATTGTTCTTGTGTTTTTTTATTGGTTAAAGGGATACATTATTTTGTCCCTTTATGGATTTTTAAATTAAATTTATCAAATAACTTTTATTAAGCTTGACATATTTTTTATTTGTGATTCATCCAATATTAGCTAAATTAATTATTATAAATAAAAATAATTATCTTTGGAAAATTCAACATTGCGTGATTTTGTCTTGCTGGGTCATAAGTGTTCTAGTAAAGGAACAACAAATTTAAATTTGCAAAATAGGAATTGTTTAAAAAAGTGATATTATGATTATTATTAGATTGTGTTATCATTGAAAAATTGATTCTTGGATATTAAAAGTATAACTATCAAGTTAAATATTATAAAAATGTGCATATGTTAATCGAGATAGTTGTCAATAAAATATTGAAGAAATAACTCAATTACACTGCAAAAAGCTTGCAATAAATGGTAATTAGTAACATATAAATTTATGTATGTACGATTCAAGGGCAATAAATTATCAATTAAGAACTGCTTTAGCCAGTATACTTACATATACACTCAACCAAGTGGTAAGCCTAAGAAATCGTTAACAAAAAGCACAACCATAATTTATGTGATCATGGTTGATTTAATCCCCATATCAAACGCATGAGTCTTATTTTCTAATTCTTCTTCAGCTTTTCTTCTATTTACTTATAAAAAATGATCAAATTTGTTCAGTTTCAATAGATACTATTGATGATACTTTTTTAAATTGAATGTAAACCTCTTTCGTTGAGCTTTATATTACTTTACCGACTGTGCCATTAAAATCTGAACACCCTGAATTTTAAACTAAAACAAGATATATTTTTTTAATTTATTTATAAAATTTTAACAAAATTAATCATTTAAATAAATGTCTGTCTGAGCCCTCTTAATTATTAATGTAGTCACCCTTAGTAACAATGATGTCTTCAGGCAGTGACAAAAGGCCTGAACCACCTCGGATGACATGGCGTCCCAGTGTAGGCTGACAGAAGCATTGAGGGCTCCAGTGTTTGAACAATAGATATTGGAATCCTTCCTTGACATGTACCCAAAAGGTGTCAATGGGATGGCATCTGGGATTTAAGCATTTCAAAAGAACTCAAAAGGCTCATTCAAAAGAACCTTTGTAACGGATGAGATGTGCTTCTTTCATTGCTGGTGTCAAAAGTGGCCTCTCCACTCTCACTAAGCTCTTTCCACCCACTTATTTGATAGTTTTCTGGACAATCTGGTTTCAAACCCTTGCATGGAGTTTAGGGGATTGGCCTGTGCTGTTTTCTTTAAAACACTTCCGAAGCTAGTTTGGCCTTCTTGACAGAGCCCTTCATCAACGTTTCAGACTTGCTGACGGTGTAGATAGCAGTTCTTGAGACGCCCAGAAGTTTGTCGTTGCGCGAATGAAAATGTAATTTTCTCGACAAGTACATAAGATATAGAGCTAAGATTTGCTTCGTTTTCTAACTAATTGCTTATACATTAATATATATATAAATATAAAGTAATTTCAAAAACTCAAACTTCATTAATAATTGAATTAATTAGTGTTCTCATTTCAATGGCAACTGGGTATATCAGGCCGTCAGAAAGTCTTGTAACATAATGAATGTTGAACAATTAAATACACTTAGCGGCTTTAAATGAAATTCAAGATACATTTTTTGATTGAAACTTGTATATTACTCATTCAAGATTACTATTCATGAATTTGATCACGATTGAGGCTGAAGGTGCTCAAAATTCATAAATAATGTTCCTGGAACCCTTTGCACACGTTGATAACGTGTTGTGCTTTGACATTGATTGCCACTGTTTCTCAAACGATTACGTTAGGGTGTCAATACTGCTGTGACGTTGTCAACAGTCCTTGCCTTCAATTAGCCACCAAATGCTGTAATTCTGTTTTCGTATCCCAGAAGTCATTCAGCCAAAACTTTATTTTTTTGGCCATCCAAACCTGTACAATTTTGGAGGTATGTATAGGAACACTGTCCTGCTGAAAGCAATAATCGGCTTTGTTTGATTGCTTTGTGATCTTGCGAAGCTAGGGAAACCCATTTGTATGTAAAATCATAAAGTAATCCTTTGCTAGTCACTCTGTATCCAACGGGGAACCAAATTGGCTTCATTTTGTGACATTCTGATGAAACAATACGGAGCATCATCAGTGAGGCCGGATGTTTGTTAGTGGACACTCTACCGAGGTTACAGTTGACTTTTCCCAAACATTTGACCCAATCATTTTACCTATTGTACACTGTAAATGTCTTCTCGTCCGAAAAGAACAAAGTACGGTATCTGTGATATCTCGGGTTATTGTAAACCTTTTGCACCGATTAAATCCTAATTGTTTTTTTTAGTATGTAAGGGTCGTTCAATATGTCGGAAAGACTTACCACCATCGTTTTAAAGGCATTGGACACCATGGAACAGATCCCCGACGGCTTCATCGCCAAGTCCGTCATCGTCATCCTCAGATTTTTCAAAAAAGCTATTTTTTCCATTTCAGGATTTAATTTGATCGGCCTTCCGCTTCTATGACATTTACTGATGTCTTCACTATTGTTGATAGTAATCCTAACCCTACAGAAGGCGTTTTTGCAGACATTAAGGGTCTTTATAATATTAGAAATGCTAAATTTGGCGCAGACTAAACACCCCATTTTTGCAGTTTTTTCCTCAATGTTCGTTAAATACAAAATTTCAAAATCATTTAAATATATGTTTTTAGTCTGCTTCGAACAATTTATATTTATGTTTGAATAGAATATAACTTTATTAGTGTTATTATAAAAGTTATAAAATCATTTTAATGAAGGTATATATGAAGTAGAAAGTTTTAAGATCGCTTATGGCAATAGTTATGAAAAAAACAAAAACAAAATTCAATTACCATTTGATAATTTAACCCAAATGCTAAAAAAAGTAATTTGTAAATATAAATGTATATGTACATTGTCTATAATATTATGTTATGGTTTTGTTTAACTCTTAACCGCCTACATTTTTAAGATATGTAAAAAAAAAAAAAAGTCAAAATATTATTTGATTAAATGTCTCTAACACAATACAATGTTTAAAACATAGTAAGGCTGTATGGTCTGTTTAGACACAAAAGCAATTTAATTTTCTATATTTCAATCAATTTATCTCGAAATATGAATTGAAAAAGATTAATAGAATTGATTTATAATTAACAGTTAATCAAAAAATAAATCTCAATGCAATTCTCAATCTATAACCGTCTTGCCTACAAACTGTAGAAATATGATATAGACTCTTCGTCATTCCCTAATATACACATTATTCACTTTAAGATATATATTTTTGATCTGTTTATCCTTGATTTACATATCACAAGCTACTAGAAAATGACTGTATGAAAGTGTTGGGCGTTGAAATGTTAAAATGGCATTCTTGAGGCATTTTTTCCCCTACAACTTTACAACACTATGACAAATTAGAAGCTAAGTGATTGAAGTTTAGTTTTCCATTTTTTTAAATTTAAAAGTGTTTACCCTAGAGAAAATATCTAAATCTTGACTTAACTTCCTTATATCAAATTTGAAAAAAAGTTTAGGGGATATTTTTGGATAAAAGGTATATTATTAATATAAATTATCTTTTAAACTAATAAAAATTAATAAGTGGATTGATATTATTCTCTTCCCTCTAATCAAAACTCCATTTAACAATTCTACCACTGTTCTAAAGTATAACTATGTGCATAATAAAACGACATAATTTCACAATGTTATTTAATTGATGATTTTTGATATAGAAGCTCATACTTGAACGTGTATTTAATTTAATTTCATCACAATCAGCTTAACATTATTTGTCTATCTTTTTTGTTAAACCATTACCGTTGGTGTTCAGCGACATAGGTTAGTAGAAAATATCTTCAGCAGAAACTATTTTCATAAAACCAATGTCCTTAAGATATATACTCCGTCTTTTGTTGAGATGGAAATATAAATAAATGTAAATTGACTTCAAATTCCTAGATGATATGAATTAATTGTAGTGTTGATATATATACTTAAATGTTATTCAATCAGTGCTACTCCAACTAACCAAAAAATTGGATGGACCCGTTACCATTGCTAAAAAGTCAATCATGATGTCTCATTTAAATGGGGTTGAAGTGAACTACAATTTAAAAGACATTCTCATTCAAAGGCATAAATGTAGCTAACATTTAATAAATAATATATTTTTACTATTTTCTCATACATAGTTTCGTATATGACTACTTATATTAATCGATAATTATGATTATTACTTTGAAGTAAAATCTGTTTGTAATAGCAAACTTGAAGATAATATATTTTCAATTAAATAAGTTACCTTCTGTTTTTAATTACAGCAGACTCCACATACAAAGAAAATCAATAATCATATGAAAACTTTTATTACATATTATCTCTTTCTTCATTTTTACAACTCATGTACCATAAAATAGTCTAAATAATGTATTTCTTAACTTCATCGAAAGGCTATAATGGATTAACCATAATATATATTTCTTATGTTTCTAATGGCCTATAAAAAATTTGAAAAATGATAATATACAAAAAAAAAAAAAAAACCATAAGATCAATCACTTTATGTTCCAAAAGAGTTTTTCTTTTTTTATACATATTTCATACCCTTCAAATAATCTTGCAAGATTCTAATTTTTATACATACATATGTGACACAGAAACATAAAGGCAGGCTTAGATAAAAAAAGAAGAAATTGAACAAAAAGTATATTTAATTTTTAGCTATTTTACTCTAAAAGAACGATCATATGATTTTTTGGCCTATTATGAAACCTAATATTAGCAAGATACTATCTTTGGGTTTTTATAAATTAGGCTTTGAGCTTTTTCATGATTCTCCTCAATGTCTGAATATTAGCATTAATTTTAATTACTAATTTATTTTTATATTTAACATCGTGTATTGCATTTTTGTCACACGTAATACAATAATTATAAGCTGCAATTTTTACCAAACGAATTACAAAAAAAAAAAAAATTAAGGAACAGAATTGATTTGAATATTTCAGCCTAGTAATCTAGAACAAGAACATTTTTTATTCAAGATAAATTAATAAACAATATACGTTTCGACTGCTGTAATGTTGGTTATCAATTGGAATATCCTACAGTTTTCCATATATATAGATATTTCTTCTACGTCTAAAGATGTCTCTGAATGATAAATATACTCTAATAACTTGATTTGAAAAAGAAGGCTCTAAAACCCAAATCTGTTACGGTTGTAAGGTATTAATAGTAATATTTTTGTTTTGAGGCTTAAATAACAACAATAAACGTGGATCTTAGACGGTAAGCGTTCCAAAGCCTTAATTATGTTGTAGTGTTATGAACATATATAGTTATTTAATGTTAGTAACACATAAATCCCTTTCCCCCATAAATTTTAAACACGAACCCCCAGTGATGATAAACATTTGTATTTGATACTTTATTTATTCATCTTAATCAGAGTTCACCATAAATAAACTGTTTGACAGTAAAATGACATACGCACATATATAATACTACTTTATGTGTTAATATATCATATCTCAATATCTCAGCTAAAGGGAATGCCATGATAATACCATAATTAAGAAACTTAAATCATGTTATGAAAATTCATCCTGTTTATTTTTTGGATGCTTTTCTATTAAAATTATAACAAGTATAACTTGCTTCATTTTTCCCCCCCGTTTTTCTACTTTCATTTGGATTAACTCTTTGTTGGTCTACTGGAACATTATACAAGCGGAGATTTATAAAAAATATATTGTTTTTATGACGTTTCATGTTATCGTCAATACTTTTCATTATATTCCTAGAACATTAAATCAGATAATATATACTTCTTTATATATCTTGATAATGCCTTTTTTATTGTTTATTCGTATGTTTAACAATACTAAAATCAAGCTTTTGTATATTAAAGAAACTTTCTTGCTGAACTTCTTTTTGATTTCTTGGATTCTTCAAAATTTCTATGTGAGGACTGGGGAGCAATGGTATCCACAAAAATGTATTATTGAGGTTAAAAATGTTATATAAAATGTGCAACCTCATTAAATACTGATAGTTACTTATTTCATTCCCAAAATTCACATAAAGTAAATGTAACTAAATGAAAAATGGTTGGAATATATAAAAATACGATACAACTTTTATATGACGTAATTATTATAGTCGTCAATTTGTTTATCATGTTAATAGTATTTTGTACTTTTGTCGAGTTTTATAAGTAGTTCACTAAGTGCGTTATAAAAATGATATTTATTAATGGAGGATTCAGAAAAAAACCACAACTTTGTGGTAAAAAAAATTTAGAATATGATTCAAAAAAAGTTATTTTTTTTACTGTAAGTTAATGTATCTAATTTTAAATTAAATACTTTTAAAATTAGCTACATGGTTTTGAATTTACAACGTTTGTTTTGGGTCAAAAATATTATTTTTTTCATGATGGGCAAAAATGAAATAAGATGTATGTTCCTAACCATATATATATTAATTAATTAACACAAGGTTGATCGTAATTTTTTCATATTTTTGCTGGTAAGATTTCAAGAATTTAATTGAAGATTTTATAATGAGAGATGATTTATTTTCTAATATATTAATTTAAAAATTCATTTATGATAATAATATAGAAAATTATAGCTATTTATAATTTATACCTATTCAACATAAGTGTAAAAAAAAAATTTTTTTGTAAGATTAAAATTTTTTGAAAAAATATTGAAATTTGGGGAAAACACCTTTTAAAAATGCAACAATGTCATATTGGCTTTTCTTGAGTGAAGCATTTTTTTACAAATAAGTATCTTCATAAATAAATGTTTACTTTTGTATGTAAATTTATGTACTGTATATTTTTATATTTAAAAATAAAGGCTATTTATCGTAAATTATATATATATATATAGTATATTTTAAAAAAAGTTGTTTGAAAATTTGTTTATACTGAAAAATTGAAATAATCATATGTAAGTTTTTACAGTATTTATTTTCGTTATATATATGGCGAAATTATATATATTCAAAAAGAAACATTTCTAACTACCTCCTCCATTTATTCGACTTAACGACAGTTTTTGTTTTCTTCTAGCTCTATCTGCTATTAAAAATAAAAAGTGAAGAGAAGATTGTATTAGCCAGTTAATTCTTCTTGGATGAACACTTATGATAATTCAATCTGTTCATTAATTTTTCATGTAGTAACATGAAGGGGAGATTGCATTAACCAGTTAATTCGTCTTGGATTTCTGCAATTCAAATGAAAACTTATGAGCATTCTATAGAATCATTGGAAATTACGTAGGATACTAATTTATTTGGAGGTAAAGTAATTTTCAAGTGTTTTTGTACTTGGTGCAAGTATTAAGCGATCTTCACTTTAGGCAAGTTAGGAGAAGGTGAGTTAATTTACATTTGGTTGAACAGGGTTTAATTTATAAAGGTTATTATAATAAACTTTTTATTTGTGATAAAAAAAAAAAAACATCAACCAAAAAATCAAAAAAATTATTGCTTATAAATTTGGCTTAGCTACATTACATACTGAGAAGATTGTTACGTGGCTATCTATTGATTGTTTATTGTTACTGATTATTTGGTGTATTTACAATTTGTTGGGTTGTCTTCTATGCATGCGTAGTTGTGGGAGTATTGCCGAACACAAGACCTGTTTAGGAGTAATTCTGATTAACATAACCTTTTCTCTTATCAAGCCCAGGAGGGTACCAAAAAAAAATTATTTTGCGTTCTTGTGTTCTTTAATTATTGTTTTGGAATAAATTAGGTACTTTAACATTCTATTCAAATAGACAAACATAAGTTATGAATAACGTTATTTATTTGAATTTTTAAATGATTTGACCACCACCATTTTGTGTCCAAAATACAACAGACTTGTAGTTTTACAAAATTAAGTAATTTCAACAAAAAATTTTGCCATTATTCAATGTCACAGTATACAAATATTTATATTATCATTTTATTATAAGTCCCCTTACAAATTGTAATTTTAATTTTTTAAAAGGTTCCTAAGGTTTTAGCTTCTATTTTTTTTATAATGTATCCAACAATATAACATACATTTTTCATTGATTAAAAATAAGATAAAAATATCACCTAGAGTTTAAAGCCTAAACAACAAGTTTTTTGTCTTTTTAAAAGGCATAGGATGACTTTTTTAGATAACAAACATATATTTTCTCAAAAAGTTTAAGAAATTAAAAAGAATGAAGCAGCATTTATACCAACTTTTAATTAAACAAAAAAATAATTCCACATTTTATGAAAGCTTCTAAATTTATGATATGTTTTTTAATGACAAATATAGTTTGTTTTAAAAACTATTTCTATGATAAATTGATTAAAGAAAAAAACCTCATTGAAAATGAAGAAATAAACTTTATATAAATTAAAAAGTTTTTTTGCACTAATATTTAAAAGTTTTCACAAAATTTGTTTAATCATTATTTTCTTGATTTTCAACTCGGGTACTTTTAATCTTATTACTTATAATTGGATCAAAATCGCATGAGAGTGATTTAAACTCAAATAGATATAAAGTTTGACTACATTTTTTGATGCATGATGTATATATGTTTACAATTTGATTATAAGGTCAATGATTTGGAAATAGTTTCTTTCAGCAATTTTACCTATTATAGTCAATATTATATTTTTAATAATTTCAATTTATAAAACAACTTTTAATATACTTGAAAAATCTTTGTATATCCATATATAATAAAGTTAGAAAATGTGAGATATATTTGACCTGATAATGAAATAAGTTAATGGTTTTTTTTCTTTTTCGAAGAACAAAAAACAAAAAAGAAGATTAATGAAAATTTAATTTGAAGTGAGATTAATGAATGATTTGTTAGAAAACAATTTGAAAAGGAGAATCACTACTTATTTAGTGAACATTATAAATATTGTGCTAACCTTTTCTTATTCCCTGGGTGTTTATCCAATCAAAATACTGCAATATCAATATAACCGATTATGTCTAGAATATTTTTGCTCTCAGTAAAACTTTTTAATAAATATATAGGTATATTATTTATATATCTAAATTTTTTAGAATGATAGATAATTATTATTTTCTGAGCTATTGATAAATTTTGGAACAAATTGATTAGCAAAGTTTAAAAAAATATAACAGGTCAAAAAGTGCTACTAACTCAAAATCAATACTGTGTTTTTTTATCCGAATCTAAAGGAAATAGTTCGAGAGACAAAATATGGATATTCTAAAACGAAGAAAACAAATAATTGCTCTGTTTTTTCTTGAATAAATATATATGAATAAATCAGAACCTCTTTCAACGACCATAAGGCATGCAGGCCTGATCGTATCAGAGGTGAAATTTATTCCGTTTGGTTAAAAGAAAATGTCCCCGATTTTGTTAATTTTGGTAACCATTTGGTAAAGAGGGTCAACTCCCTGCATCTCTCATGCGTGGTAGGATTTTTATTTTCCAAAAAAAGCAAATTGAAATTTAACATTCAATTGGCGTCCCTTAACCATCCTCAGCGAATCTTACATACTATTGGCTGTTTAAACCACTAAGATCTGTTGATGCAACAACGATTTCCAACTACTATATCCCAAAACCAGATGTACCACAAAAATGTGAAGTAAGGATATTAAAGTCACTTTGTGTTATCTATGATGAAAGGATGTTTACCTCACAATTCCATATTTCAACGAAAAAAATTCAATTTTTTATCCTTGTAAAGATTGTGGTAAATTATTTACCGACGAGGGACATGCTTTAATGGAGTGCCCTGCATTGAAAATTTTGCGGGAACTGATAAGTTTAAACATAAAAATAACTGAGAAATGCAGTTTAAAGGCCACAAGTTGTTTGGTTGTCCCTTCATTTGTAACCGTAGCTCCAACGAGGAGGAGTCTTTAAAAGCGACTAACTGAGGGATCGATCATTTGAGGCGTGGAATAGAGGAAAATTATTATATTAAATTTTTTTTTTTAATGCTGTATCGAGATCTGAAAAAGACACTATAAAGCCGTGGAACACAAAAACGTCGTAGTGAGGTTATGAAGTAACAACTTCTCTTGGAAGATTTTGGTAACTTTTTGGAATGAGTGCATCAAGAGATGTAAATGGAAATTGTGTTTCTGGAGCAGTATCCTTTTCTTTAATGTTTTTTCTATAGGTTTACTTTTAAATTATTTAGGTGCTACTCTTTTTTTTCGTTTCTATATTATTATAATAATATAAATACATAATTTCTTTTTTATCTTAGATAATATCTTAACTCTACACTAACTTTATACCTGATAATATTTTATTAGCTGGATATTCTTAATGATCAATTTTTTTTTATTGTAATCAAATCACTAACGAGTTCTTTAAATTAGCGGTCTGAAAAAGGGAAATGAACTGTTAGCCATGATGCTTGCTAATGTTATTTATCAGTGCAATTTTTTTTTTGTAAATTTACTTATTTGGGTATGTATACGTGCAATGTAGATGAATAAAGACTATGTAGGAAACAAATTGTGTTCCAAATTCATATTTATCTGTTCTAAAACATGACATATCATATGGTATGTGTTTGTAATAGTTTATTAATTTAATATTCTTTTCTCAAATTGCTATTTCAGATTATGAATTCATTTATTTACAATGTAATGTTAAAAAGTATTCAATTTGTTCCCCTATGCTTATAGTGTCATATGTAACAACTAAGCAATAAAACATCTTACTATACAAACTACTTGATTACTTACATCTTCATACTTAAGAAGAAAAGATGCAATATCTTTTATATGGTGCAAAGTAATTACATATGTCTGTGTCAAACGACTGAAGTGTTCAACTTTGGAGCTTGGTTCATTAAACAAGTCAAATAGATTTAAAGGGAGAGAAGGGGTGCTGTCAATATCAAATTTGATAAAATAATAACCCCCTTATAAGATTTGTCAATTTTATCAAATACAAGAGCAATTAGCAATGCCTCCAAATTTTAAAAAAATAATAATTTTGTTGATATAAATTAACAATGGTAAGCGAAGAAAATACTTGTAATTGACGCTCAGTTTTGAGAAAAAAAATCCTTTGTTTTTGTGTTGACAGAAAAAACATGACCTTTATGCTACTTTATAATTAAGAATTAGGTAGAAAGAGTAAAAAAAAAACAATCTTGAAGAATAATGTTCTTTTCTAATTATAAGACAAATTCAAAGTCTTTCTCATATTAATCTATCTTTTTCTGTCTATACATAACACTATACACTTAACTTAAGGTTTTGGAACACCTGCTGGATAAAACCCGCATTTTTTATTGTTATTTATGCCGTAGAACATAAAAATGACCGTTAATGTATTGAAACAATTTATTTTATGCATTTATTATTCAATTGTTGTATATTATAGGTAAAAATTAAAGAATAAATCTAATGTATCACCCGTTGAAGATTTCCCGATAAAAATAAATATATTTAACTTTATTTCTTTATAGAATAATAAATAAGTATCCAATTGAAATAAAAAATTTTTCGAAATTAAATATAAATAAATCGATTACATGGCTTAATCTGTAAGATATATTTGTTAAATACATTGGAAATAAAGCATAATTAAATTTTGCTTAACATTACTGCCTTTCAAATATTAAATCTTTTTTGAAATTAGTCAAATCATCGATTTAATTATATATAATTCCTGGATTTTATCGCGCAATCTTACATTGCTTATTTATTGCATATTTATTGTACTTGAAATAAGTAAGTTAAAGTCAAATCTAAAAAGTCAATCAAAAGCAAATTTTTTTATGCCAAATCTTTTGAAATTGTATTGTAAGGTTTTTCTTCCGTTTTACCGATAGTATGTAACAATTTAAAAAATCGTACAAAAATAATAACTTCCTAATAGGTTTGTTTTTTTTTCTGATTTTTTGTATGATTAGACACAATTTTTAGGAACTGTATTTAAGATAACTTCACAAATAATTTATTATTTCAAAGCTGGAGTGGTTTTTTTTATTTTATTGTTTTTACCTTTAATTTTTATCTGCATATATTTTTTTTACTTCAAAGTATGGGTATGAGTAAAAATTATAGTCAAGACAGAATGTTTTTTGAAAAAAGCTTGAAAACCAAACTTACACTTGTTAAAAGATTGAATGATCATTTTTTAGTTCTATGGCTAAAAAAACATTGATAAATGATGGTTTTAGTCGTTAGGTGGAAGTTTCGTTACGTAGTATATATGGCAAAAACATTTATTATTAAATTAGGTAATTAAATCAAAATTAGTATCTTTGTACAATATTAAACATTTCCACGTGCAGTATGTTGCAGTCCCAATATAAACCTAATTTATTCGAATAAATATTCAATTCATTACATAAAAATGATGAAAAATAAGATAGATTACTTGCAAATGAATTCAATAGGTATTGATATATTAATATGTTGTGTTAGTCTTTTTATCAACAAAAACTAAAAAAAAAAAATATTTATATCTTTGCAATAAATACAAGAATCATTTCTCATAATTTTTTCCCCTTGATAAAATATTATATACAAAAAATATATTTTAAAGATTCGGGAAAACACTTGACATGTAAAAAAGAAAATCTATGACATGTTTTCTTAATTTAATGATAAATTAGATATACAGGGAATTTCTTAGAAAAATAAATTGTAACAAACTACTGCTACACCAATATTTTGGTAAAGCCTATTTCGACTAATATTTCAAACAATTTAAGCATTAATTATTATATGCCCTTTTTTAGCTGATTAAAAAAATAGAGATAAAACAAAAAGGAACAAAAGGTACCTTTAGTTATTTTCTTCTCTTTCTATGAACACCTTAGTCCTTATAAGCTAAAATGTTAGTTTAGAGAAGCATGAGAGGAGAAACTCCTCATGGGATAAACATTATTGCATCCTGCACTTGACATTAACATTAGATATTACTAATACTCCTTGAGGAAACTTGCTCGAGATTGCTAGATCTCCAAACCATATAAGAGCACATAATCCGATGTGTTCCTAATTAAATGGGATTCAATACCCTTTTTCACTTCTTACAGTGTATACTAAAGGGATCTGCAGTATAAAAAATATCTTGGTGTTTTCATTGAATTTCTTGCAGATAGCCCGTTTGTCTTTAAAGAGGCATTCTATCGTAGAGACTCCACGCCAAATGCAATATTTTCAGTACATCTTCGTTTGTGAGAGAATTTTGTCCCAAACATCCATCAATATTTTAATTAAATTGTTCAATTATTAGATATTCTTCTATCTTCCTACAGATAGTTAATTGAGTTTTGTATAATTATATTAGAAATACCAAAATATTTCTTAACATATCTAGTAATTATAAATCTCTGTCAGCAGATTTTCCAAGAGGTAAGATATTACATTTATTTTTAAGCGTGCAAGTAGATCTTAAAACACATTTTAGTTGAAACATGGGATAACTGATATATAATATTCCTTTATCAAACTGCTGTTATTTTTGAGTATGCGTATGACGCCTTCAAATTCATAGCGATACGTCCAGAGCAAATAAGTAAATTTTCATAGCCATTATATCAACCTTGATGCCATTAAGAGGGCGAGTTGATTTTAACATGCCAATGCCCTCATTTTTCCTGCATTAGAGATTTTATAAATGTCGTTTCTTAGCACTTTCATATTTTTATAACAACATTTTCTCAAAATGGGTTATAACGTGAACCGGAGATTCATGACATTTCATATATATTGAATTCTATCAATGTTTAACATAAATAAATAACACTTATTAGATTAATCTTTCCATTAACCTTTCGCTAGGATTTTTTTTTTCACAGCAATTTTTACTATACTCTAAAAAAGTCTAGTCAGATATAATATTATTAATTCATGAAATTAATTGTACTATCGCATTTTTTAATTAAGGTTTCGAAAATTTAATTAACTTTCTTTTCAAATAAAGTTCTACTTGAATCGGAGGCACTCACTAAAATAATTTAAGGTATTATTTTTTTAAATATAATGCAACCTCATAAAAAGTAATGAGTACGAAATTAATTTCCAAAATTGGTATGAAAAATTAAATATAATATCAATTTATATCTTTAAGGACGTCAAACTAACTTTAATAAGATTAGTTAACCAAATAAGATTGTATTTTTTTTATGTCTTGAACTCAAACGCTCATTTTAAGCAATTTAATTTATATAAAAATGTATAAATAAGTTAATTAATTTATACACTTTTTTGTTGATAATTTTCGATCGATTTAAGACAACTTTTGAATAAGAATCAGTACTAGCTGAACTAGACCTGATGTACTCTTTTTTAATGAAACTTATTATATCAATGTTTTGGTGTAAAAACAATTGAGATGTTATTCTGTTTCTTTATTAATCTTTAAATTCACTTTCTCAAAATTGTATACACGTAAATAAAATTTAAACAGATAAAAGTAAATTTTAAATAATAATTTGCATAGATAAACCAACTTCCATGTAGGATAAATCATTTTTCTTAATCAAATGTACTCACAAGCCTATAAAAACTGTGAAAATATATTAAAAGTTTCAAATAAAAACTTTCGGGGTAAAACACCAAATGTAATTAGAACAAATTAATAATTGATTATTACTCAACGTGTTCAGTATTATTTAATAAAATTATAAATTTAAAAGTTTTTGAATAGTAAAATTTAGTTGACTTATGTAATGTTTAATATATATATTTTGCCTCAGTATTAAAAATACAATTATTTTCATTATAGAAGTAACTTTATCCCATGTTCATTTACTGTGTTAAAAGAGGGTTTTAACTAACATTAAGTTGGAAGTTTAATATTAAGTACTACTTCCATGTGTTATTTTGCAATTAATATTTATGTTATTATCTTATTACAAAGTTTTTCTTGTGAATGTTACATGTGAAAAACGGAAATTGTTTTTTTTTATATTTTAATCAACTATCATAGCACGTTTTTTTTATCTATGGGGTGAAACTTTAAAGTTTTAACATGAATATAAACATTAAAAGTTGGAAGGAAACGTTATAAAACTTTTCAAAAAAGAGCACAATTATTATATAAATAATCTAAATTCTTAATCATATTCAACTGTTTATTGAATTATCTAATGAATTCGTGTTGTTTATATATATACATTCAATAGTAAGCCTTTAATATATGAATTCAGGTAGTGTAATTAAAGTTAGTAAGAAATTCACACAAATACTACTCCCTGCATATTATATGTATAGCCAGTGAAAAAATGAGCTATGTACTCGAATAATTAATATAGAAATTAGCAATTCAAGAGAGATTCGGAGGGCAATCACTCTTGAATTGACTTGGACTTTTGAAATAATGTCTTGCAACTTGCTAGTATATTTTGATATACTTAAGGGGAGGAATAAAGGTATAAATGAACGTAAACAAAACGCGCCTGTTAAGATAACTTATCTTATTAGTAGATTTTTTAACGCAAGGTTTCGTTTTTTATTATACCACAGATGACGCCACATAGTAATTTTTTCTTATATAGTAAACTAATTTTATTGATTCAGTTCAATGATAAATCCATAGAGGCGACATTGTTGGTTATAAAGTAATGTTTGAGTAAAAACGACGCCTTTTAGTGGACAAAACGTAATCACTAAGTCAATAAATTGATTTAATTCATAGTAGTTTTGTTTACATGTCTGATGATAGTAGATCCATCTTTGAATTATTGTTTCTATTTACTTGTTTGTATTCTTAAATATCTATTATGCCTATTTAGTAGATAACCGCCAACTTGTGTATGTTGATGCTTTTATTCGCTTACATTTGTCTCTGATGATTTAATTTGCTAAAGCCTGTTACGTACTGTTCTTATAATTGTTTATTAAATATTTCTTAGAACTTTTTAAAACTAGTTTTACAGAATTTAGTCTATATTAAAGAAAACTAATTAATATTATTTTTTATACAATAAATGACTGAATTCAAAATATAACATTTTTCACTTTAATTTTTGTAATCCTTTGACACATAATAGCCTTCGAGCAATAAATCTTAAATTGGGAAAATTAATTTAAAAGTTACATAATGATATATATATAGCTTTATAATGTGAAGGATTTGAGAGACAAGAATGATAATAACCAAATACTTTTTATGTTAGTAACCCATATAAATTATATCCTTCGATTAAAGATAAACTTATAGTAATGATGTACAGAATCGTTATTAGAGTTAATCATATTGAAAATAAGTAGTTAATGTAATATTTGTAGTGCCATTAAACAATTAAAAATATTCTTTGAATAATGCAGTTTCAGTTGATTTGTAGGGATTAAAGTAGTGTATAGCAGAGGTAGAGAAAATACCTTATATTGCAAGTCAAATTTTAGGTTCAAATCTTTGTTCAACTTATTTAAGGCTCAAGTCTTTGTTCAACTAATTTAAGCAAGTCCTTGCATATTTCATTCCATTTGGAGTCTAAAAAATGTGTTTGATTTTATTCCAAGTCTATACTTATAATACTTCAGCAGGGAAATATTTACTATATGAATGTGGCGGAGAGAACGTCATAAAAATAGTGGAATATAAAGACAAGATATCTGATAACAAAGATTACCATAAACTTTAGTGTTCCTTTCCCACTGATACTTTAGATTTTCAAGATAGAGACTAATAATTAATATTTTGCTCTTTCGAGCTTTTTTTTAATTTTTTTAAAATAATCATTATGAAGATAATGAAACTTGAATAACGTTAATATCTATTACAGTCAATTTAAAAATTGGACTAAAATTGACATTATACTGGTTTTGGCAGAATATTTATTCCAAATTCTAACATATTTTTTAATTTGTAGGATTAATTTTATTAATATAAAATTGAAGGAAAGGTTTTTAATACAACTTGCGGAATCCCAATTTGCCAAAAAAGAAAAAAAGATTATCATAATTTACAATAGTATGCCACACTGTTTTATTATTTAATGATAAAATGTTGTATTATTTGCCACAAATAACAATTATATTTTTTATTCGGCAAAGTGTCCTCACACAACAAAAAGGCTTTAATGAGTATTATACTTATTTTATCAATAGTTTATTTGTAATGTATATTGAAATATTTATGTAACCTTATCTTTTTCGATATTCCATGTGCAAAAATAACTCTATAACGTGTTTTAATTAAATTGATAAGAAGATATAGTCTTACAAAAATGACTCAATTTATTTGATATAAAGTATAACCCATGGTAACCAATAAAGTTTTTAATATTATACAAAAGCAAAAGGATTTGGTGAGTGTATATAATAAATAAAACATTTCAATATGAAATCAATTGTAGCAAAAAAGGAGTTATATAACTCAAATAATTTACAACTTTTCGAACCCTTAAAATACCAGACAATTTAAAACACGAATAATACTTCCTTGGTATATTTGGCCAATCTTACTTTTCGACATATTTTATATATTTATACAGAGTCTTAAAATCTAAAATAAAATCTGAACAACCTTAAACTATATTCTGATCAATAAGAAAACATACAAGAATGGGCCACAAGGAGTAGCCATAGGGTTGAAATCCGGGGAGCTTCGAGGCCAGTTTTACTTTGACAAAAGTATGGAAAATTCCCTGTTTTGAATTTTATCTGTTTAAATTTCTTCCAGGTTTTCCAGATGGCGACTTTTCTTACTTTAATGAGCTTTGAAAAGGCCCACGGTAATTTTCCGTCTTGAATTAACTGAACGCTCAGTTTCTGCTGGTTTTCTGTCATGGTCAAGGTTGGGAAATAATTTTACCTTGACTTTAATAGATAAACCAGTTTCGTAAAATGAATACCTTATAGATTAGCCTTATAATACGACACCTCCATGAGTTAAACACATATATGTTTACAATTACCCTAGTACCTGTACTATCTGTAACTACAATGTTCCACATTTAACGAAATATAATTCAATATATATGTGGTTACTAGTACTAAAAGTTGGCATGAAAAGAAGAATTGGTCGTCTATAGTAGCTATAGTTACGTGCCTTAGAACTGACAAAATCAGCCTTATAATCTGTCCTCCAAAAAGAAACATTAAATAAGCGCCAAAAGAAAATGGTAGAAATAAGACAAATTTTTCCACCTCTGGAAACTATAAATAAATAATTCACAAATAAGAATAAGCCAACCCATAAAGTTTCAGAACACTTATATAGGGAAAATAACTAAAACGATTGACAGCAAGCTACATAGGATATTTGTTTGTTTTTGAGGTATTACTCCGGGTACTATTGACTTAATAAATAATACCCTTGTTCACATTAGTTGCATGTTATAAAGAATTATTTTTTTTCCTGTTATTAACTAATTGTTTATTGGATAAGCAAAATTGAGATGAGCTTTTGAAATTTATAAGGATCAAAGCTGAAATTAGTTAACCTTATTCTTGGGTAAATATGACTTATTCTATATGAAAGTTTAAAATTTAGTAAATAAGTCTATCGACTAATACTGGGTCTATTAAGATTATATGATATGGTTTGTGATACTATATTTGTTGTGTGTCAACATAAAAACATTAATTACCAAAAGTACAAATTATTCATAAAGATAGTTAAGTTCATTGTAGACATTCTACTCCAATGGGTAAGATGAATCAGGATACCCTAGAAATCGAATAAATTTTAGCAGCCCAACAAATTAAATAAATAGATTAAAACCTTAATTTGATTTATTAGACTTATATTGACTCTGATTTGAAATTTCATATTAAATCTATCAATTTTTCATTATTTTATTGCCACAATTAATTTTTGATAAACTGAAGAGTAATTTACTGCGCCTACAAAAGGTCAAAAAAAAAAAAAAATTGTGCATAGAAATTGACAATAATTCGTCCAACTATACACTTCTATCCCTTCTTAATTTTAAGGAAGTTATTGTAGTATATTTTTATGTTGCGGACCACATATGCAGAATATAATATGAAACTAAAGAAAGAAAAACAATGTGATAATTTTAATGGCTTGAGGTAAAAACAAAGTTACAAAATTATGGTAGAGGAAGAACAACAAATGATAAAATATAAAAAATGTACCGGGTGCAGCAAAAAATATTTATACTTCGTTTTTGCTACATAAATCAAGATTTTTGTGAATGTGGTAAAATTGTTCTGGTCAAATAATAAAAAAAAACCTAGATTTTCCTAAGTGTCGTAGAAACTGAGAAATGTGTCATCTGAACGTGCCCATTGAATTTTGGTCCGCACAATTATGTATGCTGACAAGCAACCAACGAATGAAAAGTTGTTATAATGGATTTAGACCAACTACCCGCACATGAACGTGGTGTTACAGCAGGATGGTCTGCCTGCACACACCTCCAAAAAGTCCCAGGAGTGGTTGGACGGCCTTTATGGCCAAAGAAAATGTGGCCCCTAGTCACCAGATAATAACCCATTGGACTTGACCTTTTGGGTGTATGTTGAGGCCAAGGCCTGCACCGTCTGTCACACAAATATCAACAACCTCAAGGACACGGCTAACCAGCACTTTGATGCCATGTCTGAGGTCTACATCTGCATTGGGTGGAAGGCCTTACGTGGTCATTTGTAAGTCATTATTTCTGCCAAGGGGGGCTACATCGAGGATTACGGTAGCCAAGATATTATATTAGTTATTTTTGTTTTATTGACATACCCTGTTACAACTGATGTCTGAAATACATCTTGATAAAGTTCTAGATTGAATGTGTTAAGATTTTTTGATCGCACACAGTATATCAACGGATAAAATATATAAATGGTTGTTATTCAATTATGTGGATAAAGCTTGACTGGATAACGTTAGATGTTTCTGACCTACTCGTTAAATAAATTATCTAAGTAAATTTTCATTATTGAGACTGTAGTATATATTTGTTGTATTAAATCCTTATGTATAAATAGCTAAAATTAACAAATAATTTTTTTATTATTTTCTTATGAAGGAATTATATTATGAATTTAAAATGAAAATAAGAAATTAAATTTATTTCACAAGTCTTAATGATAGTCATATCATTAAGACTTGCACATGAAAACTTCTCATTTTGGATATAAAGAAAGAAGTAGTTAAGAATATCTAAAGTCTTAGCTAATTTTGAGACAAAACTACATATCTAGCTTTTCCAATGTAAAAAAAATATAGAGCGACGTAGCTCAATGGAAAACAAACTTTAGAGTACTTTTGTATCCAATGTAAGTATCTTCTTTTCCCAGCCATTCTTAGAGCAGGAACTATGTAATATTAGTAGTCATGCAAATCATGTGTATTTTGAGCATAAGAAAAAAAAGAAACCCAAAACCAACTTGATAACTCAGACCATTTTAAGAATGTTATAGAACAGAGCAGCTTAACTTTCATAACGTTACATTGGACTACAATTACTTCTATGTCGATCTTAAACTCGACTCTGATTCAAAAAAGGACTTACTAAAATACAATAAATCCTCAAGGTTACCTGCTATATTTTACGAGCAGAATGAATACGGTTTGAGTATAGTTAGAAATAATAGAAGAAAAAATTAACTCCTAAGGAGTTAAATAACAGACCCAGCAGCTAAGGAAAATAAAATTACTTCTTCAGACAAATGAGTTAAAAAATTCAACGAATTATAATTACTACTACAATAACCAAAAATTGACATATTAAGCCTGACAATTTGATTCTTTATGTAAGAAAAAGAGTAGTTTTATTAGATTAACTAGAAGCAGAAACGAGAGGATGGAAATTAGTATTAACACATTTCCGTAATAACCCATTCCCGGCAATAATTGTTAGAACAGTTAGAATCAATTATGTTTTAAAGTTTTTATATTTATGACTCAAATATGATAATTATATTTATAAAAAATCTCAAAAAATCCCTGGGACCCTAACAAGAGCCGATTAATTAATGAACGCATTGCCAATATTAGTAGCATTTAGATGAAATAAGAAATATTTTATTTGGATATATATTTGTCATAATATTAATGGATTCAATTCAAAAAATTAAATAAATAATCAGAAATGTTTATATTGTATTGGTATAAACAAACTTTCAAAAGAATAACATAAATACTAGTGTAATTTAAATTATTTTTCATAATTATAAAAGCTATGAGGGGGTTGCCCAATAATTAGGAATTTACCATTTTCGCCTATCAATTTTTTTCTAGCTTCTTCTCTAATAAAATGATTGAAACTGGATCGATTTGACGGATAAATTATAAGGAATCATACATTTGTTCTAACTTTCATGAGTCAGGCTTGAAGAGCAAAATCACGACTGGCCTATTAAATATAGAGCACTTATTTTAACTCTCTGTCCATGGACAGCTGTTATTGCATCAAAAAGATCAACTCTTCCTATATCCTTTTTATTTTTAGAAATTATATCAGGAAATATTAGAAATATCTATTCTACTCTCTTGCCTTAGAAAAGGAATATTTTTGAAACTGTCAATAAAATTTAGTTAACGTTAAGATATTTTCTATGAAAACAATATATTCTTATAAATCCTTTTGCTTACCCTACTAGAGAGACTTTAACCAACTAACTTCAAAATGAAATAGACCTATAAAAAAAATGGGAATTAGTCCATTGTCATTTTTGATTTGAGTCCAACAAGGACTTACAATTATAACTCCTTAAAGAACGTCAGGTTTACTTTTTGAGGACATACACACTTCTTTTGAAAATATACAACTTGCTCAGACTGCCAAATACAAAAAATCTTGCAGCCTAAAATATGCTTTTGATTTACAACCGTACTTATTTGTGAGGAAAGTCATGTATTCAATAACTTTAAAATATGCCTTTGGCGTATTTTACCTTTATATAAACATGAAAAAGAAATAATTGGAGATGTAAAAATATACGAATAACTGTTGTGTAAATAAATATTGTCGGGGATTTTGTATCAAAATTATGGTAAACTTGAACGACATTATATCTACTGTTATCGTTTAAATCTAAAAAATACAAGGGGATATAAATAACACCAATATATATGACATTGAAATTGCAAATTAACAATTTTTTTAATATACTTTTGAGCATTATGCTATAACATAAGTGAGTAAAAAAAATTATTTATTCGTAATTTTGCTGTTAAATCTTAGTGCAACTTTTTGAATCAATTTCAGAATCTGACATGATTTTAAAATTTGCTCTTTATTAAAAGATGTTACTTTCCTATGTATCGATATGTATATAAGTATTAATGGAAATAAATAGACTAATGTTTAGAAAATTAGGCTTTTTAAATTCAATAATTTAAACATTTAAATTTTGTTTCCATCTTTATGTCAATGACGTCATATTTTTAAGCTCTAAGTAATTTGTTTAGTTTATACAAACATATATATATATATATATACTGTTATTAGGGCGAAAAAATTGCCTATGACGCCACTGACACACAAATGGTCATATGTGACGTTTTTAGGCGTGTAACTTGAATTTAAATTGCCTGATCTTATAAACACTGACATTTATATAGTATACATACATATTTACAATAGTAAAGGACCAATAAATATCGAATAAGGTAGATTTGTTTGATCCTGCAGTATTCTTTTTAATCACATAACTGCTAAAAGTAAAAAAAAAAAATTCTTCGAATCTGAATTTCAATAATTTTTCTAATGCAAATGAGTAAAATTAAAGCATTTGTTTAACTTATTTTACCAAAAGCATACCCTAAGATGACTAAAAAAATGAAGACAGCTTCAAACAAATAAAATCACTAAATAAACATAAATTGAATTATCCTTTTTGTATATTCATAGAAAGTTGTTGTAGACATCTATAATTATGAATCGTAAGCATTTTTTAGCGTCCAAGTTGTTTTCTATTTGCCTAGTTGAACAATATATTTTTTTTTAATTTTTGAAGGTTTTTTAATTAGTATTTAATTCTTGAGGTGATAATGTCTATGTACAAAGCGTAACCACAAAAATGTATACTCACGAAGAACTGAGAGTAAGGCTTAGGATTTGTTAGTGAGCTATGAGTTCCCTCACAAATCCCCACAACTAAAAATACAACCAAGACATGTGGTCATTGGGAAAATTGGCCTGAAATATAATTTGCTCAATTTCATAAAGTACCCCCCTCCCTACTCATAGCTGTTTGTAGCTAATCTAAGAAATGAAACATCAGGACAGCTAAGCTAATATCTTCTAAACTATAGGAATACCATGATAATTTTATTATTACATATAAAAAGTACGTACGATTTACAACCCTACTTATTACTATGTCTCCGTCTGAGTTCTTATTTTTTTCCCCTCGACATTTAATTCTAATACTTACGTATCCATTTCAATAAGGAACCCCTGTTATACATAAAGTGATATTACAACCTAATTTATGTACCTTGAATAAGTAAATTTATTGTCTTATGCCCATTGATATATTTGAGATATATCCTAAACATTAATCCAAAACTACTTATATTGTAAATTCACTGATGAATGTGTCTCTAATAAATTTATACGTTATATCTATTTCTTCTTTGCTTTGTATCCAAAAATATGGTATAATCTTCATATTTGATTATAAATATAGTGTACATACAAATATTGGAACCTTATTACATTATTTATATATTCAATTATGGAACCTAATATAAGCATGATA
Organism: Lepeophtheirus salmonis; assembly: GCF_016086655.4. Classification (NCBI taxonomy): domain Eukaryota; kingdom Metazoa; phylum Arthropoda; class Copepoda; order Siphonostomatoida; family Caligidae; genus Lepeophtheirus; species Lepeophtheirus salmonis. The sequence goes on along the minus strand of NC_052132.2, from coordinate 39,992,618 downwards.
TATATCTATTTCTCATTTTTGAGATACGTACATATTAAGAATGGGATACATCCAACAAGAAAATATATCAATTTTGCTGTTTCAAATTTATGAATGCAAATATAGTTATTAAGGATTTCCAATCGCTCAGTAAACCTTGTCAAATAGGTAAATTCAAGTCGTATCAAAGTATATAAAAAAAATGTAAACTGTGTATAAATATAATTTAGATATAAATATAAGTAATAATAAAATATGTGTTCTAATTCACATCATAAGTAAATACAATAATTCGACTTTTTGACAAATGATCTTTTAAATTGTTTAAAAATATTATCCATGGTTTTACATGAGCATTGAAAAGAATATATTGTCAATTACATTTAATTATAATTGAAATAACTATATCCATCAATAAACTACAAAAAAAAAAAAATTCAATGCTCAACAATTGTGTATAGAAAAACTAAATGGAAGATAGTTCATAGATAACTTTTCATTGTTAGAATGCTGAGCAAAAAAAAATGGAAACTGTAGAAAGTATATTTATAAATAAATCTAGAAAGTGTTTTATTTGTTTCAAACTATTCAAATGAACGAGATCCTAATGAACGTATAGTGTTAAATTATTATGTTCTGGAACTAGTATGACTAATTCGTCCGGATTCAGAAATGTTAAATCCTGGAACAACATAAAATAAAGTGTAGTGTAGCAAACGTGAACTGTTAATTATTTTTTATTTCATTATTACTATAAAAAGGTTTTGTGATTATTTTTTGAAATTCATTTTTTTATGTCTTTTTTTTACAGAAACAAACTTTTCTAATCATTTGGTCATTTCATCATCATGAGCGAGGAACGTACAAAAAGGTAGTGCATCTTAGATCTCCTCGATGCTGGAGTTGATATGATTAAGTATTCTAGTATCCTAGAATCCAAGATGAATAGAAAAATGAAGAAGACATCTTCCGGATGTCAGGAAGTGGAGGGCATAATTTAAAGAGGGATACAAAGTTCTTTTTATGTTTGGAGAAGAAAATAAATGAGAATCTCGCCGAGTCGATGAATTGCCTCACCAACTACTTCTATGTGGCTCCTAGGACCATCAGGAGGGATATAAAACACAAGTTGGGATTAGTTTCTAACAAAGATCCTACGCCACCTTCTGACAGAGAGCATGAAAGCCAAGAGGCTCGAGCGGTGAAAGAAAATCCTGACATTGGACAAAGTAAATGAGTCAAGTTTGAAAAACTTCTCAGACAAGAATATTTTCACAGTTGATCAATTCTACGACTGTCGGAAACAAAATAAGAGGTCCAAGGGAATGACCACATCATATATCGGCCAAAACAGTGGTCTTCGGTGGTGTGTCCTCTGATGAAAAGAAACTCCTCTGTATTCATTATAGGGTAGACAGAAAAACGGCCAGGAGCCTTACTATAAGCTGCTTAGGTATACCATCTTCCCTTGGATGAATACCAACTACCCTTAGGGTAACTAAATGTGCCGATTCAGGACAGCGCCCCCTCTAACATACTCGCTAACTAAAAAGTTATATAATGATAACATAGCTCGATTCTTGTCGAAAGACATATGACCCCTGTCCTCGGTAGATTTGAACCAACTGCACTTTTCTATATGTAGCACATTTGAGAAGGAAACCAACAGGACCTCACACCTAAATTTGTACTCATTCAAGTCCACCATAGGTACTGCATGGGACAACCTGTAAGAAGTTTGTAATCAACTCCTTCATGGCCTTCAATTGACATGTAAAGGATGTTATTGATAATGAAGGTGACCATATTGAGGGAATAAAGTATTGTAAAAACCTTGTCTACATGTTTTTAAGAATATTTTTTTCTGTATTTTTGAAAATATAAAATTATTAATGTATTTCTTAATCCATCTCTCGAGTCCACGTTTTGCTGCCTTACCCTTTACATAAACTACTCTTACTTCTGAGATATATAAAATGATTTAGTCTATATGGATGCCAATAAACCACGATTTGAATCAAATATGGGACTCAAGAAAGTTATGAATAAAACTTTAACCATGCTTGGATTTAATAGATTCTGTAAATTTATTTCTTCTTTGGATTTTTTTTCAAAATGAGCTTATGTTTGGGCTATGAAACGCCGATTGATATTTGTGTTATTTTTTAAAAGACGGTTTGAAATTATGTATATACTTGTACTTTAGAGTTTTCATATAAAAAGGAAGGACTTTTTGTATGTAACAAAATTTCACTCTTTTTTATATTACATAATCATGTTAGATAAATTAATGGATTTGTCGAATTTAATAACTATTTTGTATAACTAAAATTTGCCAAAAAGAATGGATGTCTGTGTATTTCCAATTTCTTGGATATGGTTCTAAAAAACAATTTGACCAACCTAAAACAATTTTTAGTTGATTTGATGTGCTGAAAGTCAAATTCAATAAAAAGAATCTTTGTCGTGGATATATTTATACTAATTAAATTGGAGAATTCTAAGTATTAGGTACATATACTGTATGAGTTCTTATATTTACTCTCGTAGGGAAGTATGTAAGGGAAAAAATTGACAAGAGAAAAATAAGAATTATTGGCTTGGGATGTGTTGTTTCTAATAACAAATTCATACCATGATTCTATTTCTACAATGTACCTATCATAAAGGGGGTGGGGGGGATATACTATTAAATATCAATGTGAAAGTTGATTGTGTGGTATATAACTACTTTTTTCTCTAAAAAAAAATTCTGCGACATAAAAAAGTTAATTGAATAATTTTACTTTTAAACCGTGTTTTATTTCAGAGTTCACTTAAAATATTACAATATAAATTTTTTAATGTCTTTTATTTCAATTACCAGACGAAATTGGAATGATAAACAAATAAATTTAGGCTATATTAAATAATGAGAAAATGTATTTCTTTTCCTGAACAATATTTAAAAAAATGATAGTATTTTTTAAAAAAGGGTTCCAGGAAAAAATATTTTTGTATTTGAATCTAATTATCTTACATTTTCTACACTTTTTATTCCATACGTGTCCCTCCCTTCTGAAGGATGGCTTCAATACATCGAATAGAAGCACAGCTGGCCTGAATGAGTCCACTCTCTGTTTTGTCTTCCAAGACGCTCCAAATAGCAAAGTCCAGGGGTTCATATCGGGTGAGAACGAAGGCCAGAATTTGTGACCAGAAATCAGCTCTGTTCTCACTGTAGAAATACTGCACCTTATTGGACGTGTGTGCCAGGCCGCCGTCTTGGGTGAACATATAGTTTTCTTGTGGAACATGTTCTTCAACCCTGAGAAGACATGGTACCTGAGGACCTTAGAGTAATATCTGTGTTGACTTTCTTGTTTGCCCTGAAGAAGTAGGGAGGTATCTTGACTGTGAGACAACACGACGCCAAGTACCGTGACCTGAGATGGATGTTTGGCCCTGGAGGTTCCCTTGACCTGAGCTATTGATGCAGCCAATAAGCGATCATTTTTCTTATTCAGAACAGCGTGCACTGTGAAAATCTTCTTGTCGTAGATCCACTGGTTTACAGAGGAGATTGCACACTCAGCCGTTTTGCTTATTAATGGAACATTTTTCATTGCACAGAAACATACATCAAATTGCAGCTCTATGTCTGTTCTTTGGAATGACAACAAGTACAAAATTGTCAGACTTTTAGAAACTGAGGCTAGAGGGCCTCGAAGAGGATTCTAATTTTTGGGTCTTCACACAGTATATGTACTTTTTCTGGATCAGACGGATTAATTATAATACTACATATAATTTTTACTTATACTTAAACATTGAAATACTACATGATACTACAAAGTCCCTATGGTAAATCCGGACAACCTTTAACTGCATTGTGATCAATAAGGAAAACGTGTTGATGTTTGAAATGTTATTCAAAAGTTTTGATATTACAAAAGAAAAAAATCAATTAATGCAGCTCCCATCATTCGCTTTATATGATGCATAAGGGATTTGCAGGTCTTGATCACGTTCCTTGGGGTTTTTTTGTCCCAGACTTTATGATGGAGTCCTTGAAGGAGTCAATGATAATTAAGTGAATGAGCCAAAACTTTCCAGTCAAACTCCCAGGATAATCCATGGGTTTCATATTGGAGGAGTTAGAGGGCCAGGTCTGGTGGTCCCAAATTGGCTAAGCTTTTCTTTCAACTAGTTTTGGGGATTGTAGGCCTTGTGCAAGGGAGTCAACTCTCGTTGAAACTGGATTTGGGCACCTTTTTTCTCAGCTTTCATCCAAAGTATCAGATGGTCCGACCAGGAGTTAACAGTCACAGTCGGCACCAACCCTTTTCCCCTCACTAACAGAAGATAGGAGCATAAGACTGCTATTACTCAGAACGACTCCAAAGGTCATAATGCTGGCCTGAACTTCGTTTTAAAGACGTGGGGGATCCTAACTCTTTATTTTTGTGGCCAGCCATTTATCGTTGTAGATGTTATGGGATATTTTGATAGTCCATTACTTCTTATTCGAATAAAAGATGATTCGGTTACTATAGCACTTCAATTCATTCAGCAATTTTCTTCAGTGGATAGCCCTGTTAGACATTGTTTTGTCTGTAAGGATATGTTTCTTGTAGAGACGGTATGACTTAATTCTTATGTTCAGTGAGACTAGAGACTGTTAACCGCCTTAATGGATGTTTTTTTGGCAAGACCATTCATCGGAGACCCAGAAGATGACTTCAAGGAACATTTTTAGGCCTACAAGGAATCTGGGAGTGCATTTTTTTATCACTCCTGGGCTTTTGGGCTTTTCTTTGAAATGCCCTCTTTCTTCGATTGGTTGTAAAAGTCATGGACTGTGCTCTTTGGATATTTGAGCATATTGTTTATGTACGCTGGGCTTTGTTCCAAAGCAAGCCCATTCGTTGATGTTGTTCCTCTGGGGTTCCTCCATCCTAAATACCTGTTTTTGAATGAAAAGTTGTGCAAATAACTTAAAGCTAAGGTTCAACTCTTACTTTAAAATTGAAATAACGGGTTAGTTACTTTTCTCATTGTTCATGATGTAGTTAAAAATGGTCTGGATTTACCATAAACGACCCTTTATAATCATTATTGACCAAATTGAAAAACTTTTTTTAACGTTATATTTGTTCCATGCGAATTCATAGTCGAAAATGCTTTGTGAAAAACAATCTTTTTTTCTCTTTTTCATATTCATCGTCGAAGAAGACAAATATTAAAAAATGTTTAATAGGATTTCTTAAAATATACATAATTAATTTAAACTTTGTTAAGGACTAGGACACTAATGAAGTAATATCCCCTAAAGTTAAAATATAGTAAGTATATTATCATTTTTAGAATTTGCACAGAAGATTAATCAAGAATATAATAGATTAAAAGCATGTTAAGGATATTTCCGTCTCTTGAGGAGATAAACAACTCATAGAAATAAGAAGGTTTAAATCATATCACTGGTTAATATTTAAATGGTGCCCAATTAAATTTAGTAAAGGTTCAGCTATAAATAGTTTTATACATAGCTATGAATAAAAAATCAGTTAAACTTTTAAATAGATAAAGGTTGTACGCAGATATAAAAATACAAAATTGATATTTACATGACATTCATATATTTTAATGATTATTTTGTGATTTTGTTAGACAGTTCAAGTATAAATAAAGTTTTTGACATGAAGTCTGTATTTATTTCAGTATTTAAGTCTAAAAATCAAAACATGAGCAATTAGTAAAATAGCTGCAAGTTTTTTTTTACCCATAATAAATTTCAATAAATTAGTTAATAATTCATTAATTAACAAATGATTCCAATATAAATATATTCACAAACTAACAAGGACTTGTCTATGACCCAAAGTAGCACTCTTCTGTCTAGAAGTTCGATGTTAGCATTTGCATTGAACCGGTCCTTCCTCCCCACAAAAATGGTAGGGCAGACTTTGCCCGTGTAGGTCACTTCATTTTTTTGTTCTGAATGCATGTCTCACTGAAGCTGAGATATTGTCTGGGTGTTTGGTTGTGATGTAGCTATTATTTTGCCTATTCACTGTGGCATCAACGGTGATTTTTTTCCCCTCTGGATAGAGAATAAGTTTAACCATGTATTTCGCAAATATATACATATCTGACTAATATCAAAATGATATGAACAATAAATGATAGTTACACATATGTACGAGCAAAGTAAAGGACTGTAGTGCGAAAAAAAAGAAGGATAAAATATAAACTATATCCTACATAAAAAAATAAGAGAAAATATTGAAGAAAGAAGCGTCGAAATAAATCCTTAGGGCTTTAAAACTTAATTATGAAAATGGGACGGTAAGGAAAGTAAACAAAAATGAAAAAAAAAAGTATAAACGATATTTATTGATTATTTCAGTAGTATTTGTATTATAATTAAGGCTGTTATCTCTTTTGATTTTGTAAAACTGATTTAATATAAAAAATTTCTTCTACATTTAAAAAGAAAAAAAAAATGGAGGCAAATAACAGGTCAATCGAAAAGTCTTCGACCTACCACAGTAACACACATTTTTGGCAAAATTTAGTTTTTTTATATTTAACGTAATTCCCTTCAAGGGTGATAGACTGATTATAGCGATCCACCAAATTTTCGATATCATTTTTGTTTTACGACTTGTCCTTTGCTTCAAAATAGTCCTCAGTTTCGGCGATCACCTTTTCATTCGATGAAAGTTTCTTCCCAGAGAACATTCTTTTGAGATCTGAGAACAGGAAATAGTCGCTGGGGGCGAGATCTGAAGAATACGGTGTATGAGGAAGCAATTCAAATCCCAATTCATGGATTTTTGCTATCGTTTTCACTGACTTGTGACATGATGCATAGTCTTGGTAAAGCAGCAATTTCTTATTCTTCAAATGTGCCGTTTTTAAACAATTTCGTCTTTCAAACGATCCAATAACACTATGTAATATTTGCTGTTGATAAACCTTCCTTTTTCAATGTAGTTAAGGATAATTATTCAATGTACATCCTAAAATACAAACGCCAAAGCCTTGCCAGCCGACTTTTGCATTTTCCCACGCTTTGGAGCGGGTTTATCGTGTGTCGTTTACTCGGGTGACTGTCGATTGGACTTCAGAGTAAAATGATGGAGCCATGTTTCATCGATTGTCACATATTGACGCAAAACCTTGGGTTTATTACCCTTGATCATCTTCAAACATTGCTCCGAATCTTGAACTCGTCGTTGTTTTTGTTTAAAAGTGAGCTCGTGCGGCAACCACTTTACACATAGCTTTTTCATGGCCAAATTTTCCGTGAATCATATGATTTACACGTTCAGTTCATATCTTTAGAGTGTTTGCTATTTCATTCAATTTCAATTTACGGTCATTCAAAATCATTATGTGGATTTTTTTAATGTTTTCGTCGGTAACAACCTCTTTTGGGCGTCCACTGCGTTTACGGTTTTGATACTTATTTCACCACTTCTAAAGTTAGCATAAAAATCCTTAATTGTTGATTTTCAACTGTATTTTTTACCTTTAAAGATCAATATTTTAGTAACACATGAAATTCCTTTTTATCCATTTTTTCACAATAACAAAAGTTGATTCACTCAAAATGCTATAATTCAGAAACTAATAATCCGACAGCTGTCAAATGTTTACATGCATCTTTTGAAGGTTAGGGCTAACTAAAAACATGCTTTTTAAATTCTAGTAGCGCTGTCTATATGTTAGGCCTGAGACTTCTCAATGGACCTAGTTTTAAAAAATGAGAAAATCTCAATTTCTATTTACTCGATAGATAAATACATGCCAATATTTTATATACATATTTAAAACACTTATAGACATATTTAAACACTTATAGACATATTTAAAACACTTATAGACATATTTAAAACACTTATAGACAGTGTACTTACATTCGTGGGATCATTTAAGATACTTAATAAATTTAAATACAGTTGAGAACCTTTATTTGATTTAAAAGACTTGTATTGTCCCTGATATGCCCTTTAAATCATTTTCATCAATTTATCATGTTTTTTTTTGTGATAATTAATTTATACTACAATTTGTGATATTTGCAGCCTCTCCAATTTGTTTAAAAAAATTATTTTTGGTACAAATTGACGATATTTGTTGAAAAATAAATATGTAGTCCTCATTTCTTAGTAAGAAAGTCATTCTAGATTATTTTTATGTTGACAGGCCACATATTAGACTAAAGAAATAAAAACACTGTGATTTTTGAAGGCCTTAAGGTAAAAACAGAATAATAAAGTTATTTGTAGGTAAACTACAAAAAATGTTGAAATATAAAAAAAGGGTATTGAAAGGGTTCTAGTTGATTAAGGTAAAGAAAAAATCATTCTAACTTTTTTGTGTTGAGGGTCAACAAATATGCTTTTATTGAACACGGTGTTTATAAATTAAATTATCAAAATATTTTTTTGCCTCACCCGGTAGTTATCATCATTCTTCCGTAAATTAGGATATGAAGCCCATAGTTGATCAAAATAAATTAATGAAATAATCGGGCTTTGTTTATACGTATTTTTGCAGAGGCTGGATTTGTTTATTAAGTAATATTTCCATATAAATATGTAGGTTAACTTATTAAAAATTTAAAATATATGTAAATTAGTATTAAAAAGTTATTCACTATTTGATTAACATAATAGAAGTGTCCTAGGGATATTAAATTATATTATATATCGATCATAATGGCAGATTCTATAATTTCAGTGTTGGGGGATTGAAGGAAAATGTAATTTATAAATTCATTAATAAAAACAATAAAAAAGTACTTAGTTTATTGACTAAGTGCACTTAAAATGATATTTTACAATTAAATTAGTTCATTTACTTTTGTAATAACTAATTTTTAATTAAATCGAATCTTAAATGCTTGTATAATATGAGCAAAATTCGGATAAACGTAATATTTTTATGAGCAAGTGAAGTGATATTATTATTCAGGTTTGAATTTATTCGTATAAATTCAAATTATACGTGTATTTGAAACAAATATTAGACATCCTATATCAATCAATCTTGAGTATACATGAGTTAAAATCATGTTTCATGCATCATTTTTTAGAAACTTTCTATGTAAATTCTTTATTTATCATAAACTGCCAATTTCTAATTTTTTTAATGTTTCACTTTCTTATTGATAAACAATATCTCGAACTAAGTATCAAGGTTTCAAATAATACTTTTTATGATCATAATATATACTAGGGTTGTTTAAAAAGTCCGCACAAAGCCCGAGAGATGGCACTAATGGCGAGTATTAATGTCATATTTTGTTATTAGCATAGAACACACACCATCTTTCTCCCAGAAGAATCAATGAATCGGCCGGAAAGGTTATGGCGACTTGTCTTTTGGATTCACAAGGAATCATCTTAATCGACTATCTGGAAGAGGGTAGAACTATAACAGATGCATATAATTCATCGTGGTTGGACAGTTTGAAAACCAAGATGCTAGAAAAAGGCTCACAAAAAGAACTTTTCCATCGCGACAACCCCCAAATCACGCCTTGGTAGTTGTGGTGGCAAGATTAATGAAAATAGGGTTCCAGCTCGAATCACACGTACTTTTACTGTTCTTTAATCCATCATCATATCAAAGATTATAACAAAGGCTTTTCAGAGATATGTCGGTTGGAGTTTTCTCTGATTGGCAATCAATTCCAATATGGTGATATTATATCGCTGATCGAAGTATTACAATCGGTCCCTATTTATTTATGGCTACATCGTAATAGAAATAGCGAAAAATTACGATCCAATCAATTTGTACAAAATTATATTTCATTTAATTGGCAAAATTATGTTTATAATTGTGGATAAAAAGTTAATTAGCTATTTGTAATTCCGGAGAGGTTTTAAAAATGTTGGGTTTTTCCAGAATATTACTCTATTTAGATAAATTATATTTATTTGATGTTCTTACGGGACATTAGATCTTATACTTTAAATTTTTAGCTCTTTAGCATAATTGCCCATATAGTTATATGCGTACCAAGAATTTTTCAAATTTCTAATTGTGAATATGTATACAAAATTATAGCATTTAACTAACTTTTATAAATTGCACCAATAAATTGGCAAGAGCTACATCAAAATTTGTTTTAAGTTATAAAATATTATCTCAAACTGGCAAAATAAATTGCTTTACTACTGTAGCAAATGATGACAACTGACTTTAGTTCCATAAAAACCTTACAATCTCCTCTCTTGAATTGAATTACACATATTCTGTTACTACAGCCTAATTGCCATACATAATAAAAATTAAGGTTATTTTATCGCATCCTATATATGATTTATGCACAAAAGCAGATGTGCTAAACTGAAATATATTTTTTTAGTTTAAAAAAAATTATGAGTATTCAATTGAGTAAGTTTGACAGTTTCATAGTCATGCTAAAATATCATCATTTCTTTTTAGAGGCTCAACATATGTTCGTTGAGTCAGCAAAAATGATTAATAAGAACTTTCTCATTTTTTCTGTTATTCGTATCAAATTATGTGCACCATTCTTAACTTTTTATCTTTTTATTGATTTATCTTAAAAGAGTAAATGTAAATACTATTTATAATTTAAAATAATCTGAAAATTTAATCAGGTTAAATATTATTTTATAAATAATATTGTCTTTATATTTAGAGTTGTAAATTGTAAGCACTTTTGTTATTTAAAAAAAAGTAATTGAATATTAACCCAGTAACAATGACCATTTTAAGAATGTTTGAGAGTAGAGCAGCTTAGCTGGCCTGACATTTAATTAAATTAGCTGCGAGAAGCTGTGAAATAATCAAAAAAACACACACAACCACTCATACGTCCGACTCAATATGAACCAAGGAAAAAGACAGGAATGTATCCCTTCTCAATCCTTAATTCTACTTTGAGCCCAATAAGGACTTACATTTATAAAACACATCAAATTGTTTAGTGTTACTCTATGTCTTTCATGAGCACACATACCTTATACTTAGATATTTCCTTCTCAATAATTAAAGAAAATGATAACAATATAAGAAAATAAACTTTTTTTTAGAGGAATTACAATCTTATTCCAAATTATTATTAATATTTGAAACATTACCATAACGAAGTTAAACGTTTGGAGTGCCGTTGAGACTAATGTACAATAATAACACTTCAATTATAAATGTTATATTTTAAGACTCTTATATAAATATATATATATATATATTTTTTTAGTGTTTCTATACAAGAAATTTTTTTTTTATCACATAGTTTATATGACTTAAAGTACTCTTAAATTGGGAGCAATGTTCAATAAGCCACATGTTTTTATCTTGTTATGTTTTAAATGTTATTTAATAATACTCTTTTTTTTGTAAAACGTAAGATACAGTTTTTTAACACACTTCATGGAAATTTAAAAAAGTTAAGAACCTATCTATGTTGTTTAATAATTAAAAGAAAAAAAAAATTACATTCACTTTCAATTTTTATTTTTCATTAAAAAAAAAAAAAGAAGATAAAGTCAAGATATCTTCTTATGGTTTAAATTTGATATTAAATTGCACAGTGTTGTAATTTGTAGTTTAGATCAGAAAGTATGACTATGTAATACAAAAAATGCATAATTATGTATTAGTAACTTTACAGAAACCAAAAAGTCATTCCATCAATTTCAATTTATATAGAGGATGTATGTTTGGCAGCTTTTTCTATTAATATAGCACTAATGATTGTTGTTAATGTTGATTGGTGGACCAAAATTTGTTTGTCAAATTTCAGAAAAAATAGTAAATTACATACTAAATTGAGGCCTTTTTGTTCTTATTTTTGGAAGAAAGATCATTGGATGCATCGTAAAAAATGTATACATTAAAATATTGTAATCATATTTACCTCAATTTGATGGAAACTGTTAATATATTCAACCCAGTAAAGACAAACATATTAATGCGTACTCATAAATTTCTGAAATTAACATCTTTGTTCATTTCTAAGCACAATTTATTTTTAAAAATCTCAGAATCTAGGATTTTAATTTAAAGTAATTATGTGATTATTTTCGATTATGTTTATATAAAAGAAATACCTATTTTCAGGTAATACCTCTGAAATTAGATGATTTATTCTAAAAAGAACTTGGTTAAGCATATTTTGAATGAGACAATAGGCCTGTGTGAAACTATAAAATATCATAGGTAAAAATATTTAATTATTATATGTTTAATGAGTCATTGATAATATCTTTTCAATGAAATCCATAAACTTTTTGAATTTATTTAACTCTGAAGGTGTTTTAAAGGAAGGATTCAACTCTTGTGATCTGAATTTTAAGAACCATATACACTACAATATCAGGAAGGCAAATCGGAACATGGAATCATTGAAATAATTTTCAAAACTCGTCACCCTCCGTTCATGGTAAAACTTTATTCACTTTATGTCCTCCCAATCTGAATGTAGGGATCTAAGATCTGGTATTCTTTCAAACCTAACTTATTAAGTTCTTAAAAAAGATGCATGTTAGGTTTATGTCTTATTTCCTTGGTTGGGAGATAACGACAACTCTCAATACAAAATCAAAAGACTTCGCCTCATCATTCTGATTTATAGACGTGCAATTAACGATGTTATTGCACTCCACCAAATTTTCAGCCAAAAGATAAACCTATCTCCTTAACCCCAGATAATTAATTAAGACCGCTTCTTGTACGAAACGAAACTCCCTTTTTACAAACCATCTACCTCCCAAAATGAAATATAGACATTTTTAAGCATATTTTTATTATATATCCTCTAGTCTTTAAAATTATATACCTCTACGTTCTCGTCTCGGGAAGTGAGTCATACCTCCAGCTATTTCTTTGTTTGGGTGACAAATTTATATAAATATATATTTTAAATGTGGGTTCATTATATTTCTTATAGAGACAAAATATTATTCTACCTTTAATTGCTTTGATTAACGCCGCTCATCAAAATATAAAATAAATTAATAAGAAATATCTTTTTAAAAAACAGAATTTTGGATCACACAAAGGCTCAACAATAATACATCATATAGTTTCACTTTTGAAACAATTTTTAAAATTTTGTCTCAAATCCTCCTTCATATATTTAGTTGTTACATAGTTATAAGATATGAAAAGAGAAAAAAAAATCCTTTCCAAAATTTGGATTTATTTCATTTGTCTCACAAGACTTCAAATAAACCAAGTTCTTATAAACCTTACAATTTTAAAAATTCTACTTAAATATGTTACCATACAATATACATATAGTTACTCTAAGATATAAAGCGTATTTACTGACTTCATAAATTGCATCATAATTGAAGGCGACGCCATCTTGGGGCTCATAATTGATATTAGTTCTACATTAAATTAACAAATTTTCAATAAATCTTGCTGAATCTAGATAGAAGTAGGGCAATAAGAGAAAAATATGTTATTATACAAATATAATAGTTCATACGATGGAAATAAGATTAAATGACAATGTAATAACAAATTTTTAATACATAATAGGATCTGATATATAATAAGGCTATATTTTAGGGAGATAGATTTGAGATAAAATGTAATGCTTTAGTCCTTTTATTTTTGGTCCTTTTTTTCATCTAAATACACACCCTTTTCCTTAATATTAAAGAAAAAAAGGGCTTTTATTTTTTTATAACTTGGTTGTTTAGGCCTCCAAAATTGCTGAAATCAAAAACGTATCCGCTACATAAAAAGGCTCTATTACGAAAATATTGTACAAGGTGTACTCTAAATGTTGTATAATGAATAATTGTATGTAACTTTTTTATTTAATTGGTAATGCATCGCAGTAGGCACGGACCATCTCCATGAGAATGTTGTTTCATACTGAAATTAGGGAAGCATTTAGCTCATTCTAATTTAGATGAAGTTTACTAAAGGCCCTGTCCTCCAAAATGGATCAGATTTCAAAATCAAACAGATTCAAATCCGGTCTGGATGGGGGACAAACGTCACGGCTCCAAAAGGCTAGGGATATACGTTTTGCACCAGCCTGCGTCATAAAGGGCCAATATGAAGGACCCTCGTCTTTTGGGAAGAAAATATTTCTCCAGGATGTTGTTTACATACTCTTAGCTGTAAATTTTGACTCTAGAAGGTACATTGAGAAAAGGTGCCTTGCCTGATCTGCATAGAGTTTCCGCGCCATAACTTACTCTAACTTTTGCATTCAATAGATTCTACGGAGTGTAAAAGATAATTTTATAGCTAATCCGGATGATTGAGTGAGTTTTAATTTCACTGAACAGAACAGAACATTCTAACCACTAAATATAATTTTAGAAGCCATTCCTTACTTCAACAGACTGATGAGTTTCTTGCTTCAGTTGACTATCTTCTCTTTGGTTTTGACTAATAGGAGCTGTCTTTTCAAATGATGGTAATGAAACATCTTCATGTCCTTTTGGATAAGTTTTTTCATTGTTGTGTGGCCCATTCCTAGGTCCATGGCCTTTTTACTAAGGCTCTCCTTTTAATTTCGCCAAATCTTCTCAAATATGACTCTTATGTACTTCGTAGTTCGTGTTGTTCGTAATAAACCACATTGACTATAATCATGGATACTATTTCTCTCATTGTAAGGGTCTATGGTGCATTTTACGAAGATTATGTAAATATATACGAGCTTTAAAACTTTAAAAATCTTTAAGTTGCTCTTTCCCAAGCAATACACCCTTACAAAAGCACTAAGTTTGACTTCCAGGCTTGTAAATGAAGGATCACAACATAATATTTTCATAAAACTTTCTTGGAAATTAATCACTTAGTTACTATTGAAAGTTTTTGGATGATATCTAAAAAATCTTTATGAGTAATATGTTTAAGTTTAAACATTTGTTATATATATTTGGATTCTACAATATATAACGGCAAACACCCTAAAACATTAGTTTTGGTTTTTCTTATTTGTAAAAAAAGGAATGCAAAATAAATAATAAAAACTTTTATTGCAAGAAAACAAAATATATCTTAATATTTTGTTATTTGAAGTATTAGTGATACGCAAGAAAATTAACAATGATGATGCACGAAGTAAAATTTATGTACAACATGACTGATGGTTTTTTAATGATTAAGCTTTTTAGAAAAGAAGAGAAAGGGGGGAGATTAAAGGTAATGATTATTCAGATTTGTTTCAAACAAATCGTCCATTATTTATATGAATAATGTATGAATTTCCTAAATTAAATAGATGTATGAATAAAAGCAGTTTATATATTCATTGTTGTATTATTGCTCTTCATTTTGTTACAAGCATACACTTGAATGTGTATTAGGATGAGTCGAATTGAAGGGATTTTTTCATTTTTTTAAAAGAAAAGGTGTATATTGGTATAAAACATAATTTATGGACAATAAGAACTCTAGGATGTGGATTTCAGAGGTTCTCCAATGCAAATATACATTTTGTTAATATATGTGTATTTTTGATATAGTTGATATTCTTTTTGTGAGAATTACTAACCCCATTCACTCTATTGCAAATACCTGATTCCCCCAATTATTCATATGATGATCATCTATGTATTATAATTGATGATATTGTTAGAAAAATAGAGATATTATTGTTTCACTCTTGCGCACAATATTTAATGCTAGAACGATCATTGCATCATTTTTATAGCATTTTGACTTTGCCGTGAATATTATCTCTTTTTCAACCCATTAGCTTTAAATAAATTGTATTTTACGACTACTTTTACATGTACCTTGGGTGACTTTTTAATGATTGCTAAAACTGTGTATGTAACCAAAGCGGTTAGTTGATTAATTTATTGTATATCTATTATTACTTGTTCTGAATTATTCTAGAGCATATCAAATTCAATATTTTGATGTTTAGTATCAAGTTAATTCCAATATCGTAGCTTTATTAGTCTGAAAAAACACAAACATTACTTTTTTATTTATCAACATGGCTTTGATACTGACAGTCCGCAGAGGAAATTAAAATACCAACGTCCTTCAAGTGTATATGTACAAGTATTTGTTAAAAATACATTAAGAATGTTCAACCTTTTTAATAGTGTTGGATTCGTGTTACAATTTTCAAGTTCAGTTTGAGTTCAAGTAATTAAATATTGAGTCTTGTTAGACTTGAGTTTTTGATTATTTAGTCATGTTGAGTTCAACTATAAGGCAAATAAAAATTGAGTTGAATTATTATGTTTTATCTTTATTATTTATTTTCCCTGCGTAGGGTTCATTAAATAATCCCTTAGATGTCGTGGTATAGCTTGAACATATTAAAAGCTGTATTTGGTCCAAGACATATGATTAACAACACCATATGATGAAAGGTAAAAACAAGGGCAACATTTCTTGTTTTTGGAAATTAACAGGCAAATTGGAGAAGAGATTAATCTAAATATGTTCGAATATTTGGAGTTTTAATAATTTCAGTCTGAGTTTAGTCGAGTTTTTCAAATAATAAAATTTCGTGCTAGTTTGAGTAATATACAGAAAACTATCGTTTGAGTTTTTCCCGAGTTCGAGTAAAGCTCGAATATAACCCTAATTATTAACATTTTTAAATAATTTTATCGACTAATTAGAAGGTAAAATAACTTATTTCATAACAGAAGTCTGCAAAAACGAAATACTATTTATAATATTTCTAATGTAAAAGGAATTTGATTTGAGGGACTTATACTTTTGTTTCAATAAGATCGCAACATGAACCATTTGATTACTTATTATAGGTTAAAAATAATATGTTGCATTATTTCTGGACCATTATTAGTAATAGCGTAAAAACTATTTAAAGATTGAAAAAAAAATGTTTAATTAATGTTTCAAGTAAATTAGGAAGCCTCTAAGACCTGTTTAATCGTTCTGAAATTGGGCCTTTCATTACAGACTTCCCAATACTCTCAATTTCCAAATTCTAAAATTTCGAACCACCCTTATGTACAATACATACATATGTAGATTAGTATAGCCAAAGAAAAAGCATGAGAAAAAACAATAAAAATTTTATGAATTATGTATACTGCTTTTATATTGTTTGTGTGTGTTAAGAAGATACATTGTTGATTTGACAATTTGTTTTTTTATCAAGCGTCTCTAGGAAAAATAAATCTTTACAAGTGTATTCAATTATTTCACATATGAACAAAATAAATATGTAACGTATATACATAAAAACAGTAAGAGAAAAGAATATTTTTTTCTATCTTTTTGACTTCTTGAAAGAGGATCATATGCTTTATGATTGGCAATTATTAACTTTTATATTAGGCAAATACATATTATTTGTTGGTATTGAGTAAGACTGAAAATTTTTTCATTAGGTTCTTTATTTATTATTTTGTTCTTAGAAGTGGCTGTTTTGCTTAAACAAAGTCAGTTTATTAAGTTCTCATGTCTAAAAACATAGTCCAATAATGTCCTCATTGTGAAAAAATTGAAACAAAATAAAATTGCTCGATATTGCAATCAATTTTTAGAAGTTCCACAATGGACAAGGGTCCTGAAAGTTGTTTCTTCTACCCTTTTATGAACAAAATCTTACCTGAAAGAAATAAAATTGAACAATTAATAATCCATAGTGATGAATAAACAATTTTTTAAGGGTTGCATTGTTTGTTTTATATAATTATTTCTTATAAGGAGTATAAATAAAGTATTATTGTACTGTGTAAAGAGTGCACTTTTTTATCTTCTATGTTAATATAAGATTTTTTATTTCTTAAGGTGTTTTCAATGGGGAAAAATGCATATTTTTCAAAACAGAATTATATTTTTAGGTCAATTAATATGTTAAAAATTTTGATAACATCAGAATAAAGATACACTCCAATCCCGCCTCTCATTGCCTTGGAAGTACTTCCAAACAAAATGACTCAGTAAGCTCCCGGATTAATATTGGTTGTGAATAGAAGGATTTATTACGAAGTGAAAGTTTTACAAACGTGGTCCAAGAGATGGCATCGAATATGTGGATCCCTTACAACACGTCAAAAATTGTTGAGGTAAAAACAACGACATCTTGGATTTTTACAAACAAGTCCCGGTCAGATTCTAAAGAGATAAATTGATATTTTTGCCATAAAGAATTAGAGACCCTGTTTAATCTATTCTACGGATGTTAAATAAATTACATTTGTCTTCTGGTCGGTGAAGGAAGAGATCTGGATTAACTTTGATGTAAAACTGAGTCCCACGGATTAGCTCATCGTAAATCCTCACCGTATAAGGATAGGTGGAAAATTAAGTGGCTTATCTCAAAAGCACAATGTATAAATTAGGCAATGAAGCACAAGAGCAAATCACTCCTTTCGTCTCTGAAGCATTCATAATCAAAAACTCACTCTCCATCAATGAGAAATACTATTTTTCCAACGATTATTTGTCTGAACTGGCTCAAGATCCTCTTTTCTTAATCTGATTTACTCATGAAGTCTCTGGTCTACCGATTTTTATGTTTTGTTTTCCCCCTTGTCCCCAAAACATGATTGTAATTGTGTGTAAATTTTAAGGTGATTTAGGACATATATTATTTAAAATAAAGCCTTTCAACTAACAAAAAAAAAGTGTGATTTAATATGCACACAGAAATAACTAATTGTTTTATTTAGATTTGATTTCTATTAATTTTAGATCTAACTCATAGTTACATATCTCCTTTATTAGTTAGTATCGTAAAATAACCTCTTTTAAATATAATTGTAAGAAGACATTTTTTGAGGATAATATTGTAAATGAGTAATTATGTTGTCTGTTCCTTCGAAGTTCATCATATTGCATATCACATGCATTAGAGCCAGTCTCAAAATTTTGCTCTTACATTTTAAGACTTATAGAAACGGGATACAAAAAAGTTGTTTCAGTTTTGCGTCAGCTGTTTGTTGGCTATGTAATGAATGTTAAAAGTAACGGGGACAAAATCATAATAAATGCTACTGCAAGTTTCAGGTCCCTCTTTGTTGTGTATAAATATGAAAAAGAATCTTTACTGGCTAGTGTTGTCAAAGTTTTAAAGCATGTCATTGAATGATTAAAATCCTCTCATATTAGTTCACCATAATCAAAGGCATAAATTTGGTCTTATCCATACATTAAAGAAAATAATTGCTTTTCCTTAATTGTATTTTTTGTGAAAGCAATAAAGATAAGAATGACCCATATCTATGTAGAACAGGTATAGCATATAGAAAATACATTGGACTTTTATGATTATTATTTTTTTTCTTTCACAAATTCTGGGAGAAAATATTATGTTTATACACACATAACATTTAAGTAAAAATAGTTCTTTGTTCAATGTAATCGTTCTATATATGTGAGTTGGTAAAAGCGTACTAGAGGAGGGGGAGTTATCTAAATCAAATTCAATTTTACCCTATTTTTCTATTACAAGACTCTATGTTACTTTCATTGTAACATACAACCTTTACTCAAAAACAGACAGAAAAAAGGCTAAATTCAGTTGGTAGTTAGGCAACAAAGTTATACCAACTGTTTTTTATATTTTAAGTACTCCAATACTATGATTGTAATACTATTTTTACAAGACATTACAGAGATATGTTTCAGAAAAATTAATATCCTACATAATATTTTATTCGATACTGTATCAACACAGTACATTTTATTGAAAGCGTAGCTATACATTTGTATTTATAAAAACATCCTAAACTTCTTCAAGGAAATTATTAAAACGACAATATATATCGAGGATATGCAAGCTATCTATGCCACCACTTTGGCGGGCTCTTTTGGGAAAACGCATACACTTAGACATCTGATTTTTTTAGATGTCTTGTTCAAACTTGCATCAATTGGATAAAAATGGAATCAATTGACGAGTATCTTGTTCCAATTATTTGAAAAAGGTGCAGAGCCCTCCTTGGAATATGTGTCGTGAGTAACAACGTAACAATTTCTCAAACTCTGTGACTCAGTGAGCCAATTGTTTAAAATGTTAGGAGGGAATGAGATGCCTCTAAAGGTCATGCAGAATCATTTCCCGAATTTCCTATCCAACTTCATTGTGTATTGGGTGTCAAAACTGATAATGGATATACAAGTTGTTTAATGGGAGGCCTTATATGTGGCTGCAGCACTCAGCCACAGCTCGAAAAAATGTCTGAAATGGCTCCAAGATAATTTGACGACTTCATATCACCAGACTTTTGTACTCCAAACTCGCAGGATCTAAATCTGATGGATTTGTTTGGTGGGACCCAATCGATCGACAGCCCAACCAAACCCCCTGCAACATCAAATACGAACTTATTAGTTGGATAAAGAAGGTATTCCAGGATTTCCAAAGGGACCAAGCAGCTAAGGCTGGCTCGTGCTCTTGGCCTCGTATAGAGACTTTAATTGAGGCTGGAGTTGATTATATTGAATAAAATAAACAGAATTGATCAAGTTTTCAGAATCTGTTTTGATTTCTTAATTTTCAGATCTGGTTGGAGAAAAATTTCCGTTTGAAAAAAAAAATATTTCGCGTCACAGATAACTTATGCACCCTTATATATATGGTATACGAGGGATCAAATTGTATTCCTGACCTTTTGAAAACGGAGCTTAGTATATGTAGGTATATTAACTAATTTCTTCGTTTATTTATCGAAAATAATAAATTACGAAATTAAGTATCAAATGAGACGAGGGAGTCGACAGTTGACAACAAAATACATTATGTATTCTTGTGTTAGGAAGAACACGACATGAAAAAAGTATTATAAGTACTTTTGACAAAAGTAGGAATTATGATCGGGAAACAAAAAGTCTGGCTTGCATTACCATTTGAATAAAATCTATTATCTTCTTAAAATGATGGAACTTTATATTTAACAATAATTCTTAAAGATTTCCTATTAATTTTTCAGCCATACAGCCATAAAGTAAATTCAAACATAATAGTACAAATCATGGCTTTTTTGAAACTAACCTAAGGGTTCCATTAAAATAGGACAAATGCTTTTTAGGAGATTTTGATGCTATCAAAAATTGTGGTTTAACGAGTACAAGTTCAGATATATATTGAATGATTACATAGACTAAGTAATTGTTAATCATTCAATTTAATTCCAAAATTATTTTATTGTGATGTCATACAAAATTGAAACTAATATTAATAGGAAACTTTTATCTCACACTATCTTTCTCCTAGACATTGAAAATTAAATGTAAATCAACAATAACTAATACATCATTTTGAATTTACCACAAGTTTATATTTTATAAAATTGTTAATATTGAGAAATTTACTTTCAAAAATAAACACGGCTTCTTCTAACTAGTATTCAAATTTTGTTATTATAGTTTGGATGAAAGTTTCATACTCATTGAATTGGATTGGTCCTAGGACTGATTGCCTATTTAGTCTTTTCCCCTTTTCATCTTTTTTACATTAGTCAATATAAATATAATAAATCATTTCATATAAGCAATTATACAACAGTGTTGATCATTTTTGGATATAAGCCTGATGAAAGCTAGCAACACCTCAGGTAGTTACCATAAAAACCTATAGAAACAAATATTAGGACGGGGGGAAAAAATTAACACCAGGCAACCACAGCAATATTGAATAATTTATCTATATGAAATTCACTTTTGCTTTATTCTCCAATCTTTTTATCGAAGGCATTGAAAAACCAGGATTTTAAAATTTTGTATCAAAAAAGAACATAACAAAAATTTTTTTATCCTTACTCAACAGAAGATCAACTGAACAGATTATCTTAAATTTGGTACTCTGTAGTACATACGTTAAGGTCGAAATTAAAAAGTAGCGGACCTGTTTTGTAATCTTTGACTTTTTTTATGACCTTCAAACTATTGTTTCAAGTATATAATGGCTTTAATGTTCCCAACATACGCAAATTTTACGTTATTTATAGTTGCATTTAAATACGCATTTATGAGAAAAAATGACTTTTCATATTTAGGGCAAGGGGTTTGCGACCAATTTAATTTTTTATCTCACAAAAACGCTGCTACATTTGGAATTTGCTTATTAAAAAAATCCACCCCCTCCATTTTAAAGCTGGTTAAGAAAGTTGTCGCATGGTAAGAAAATTACATTTGCAAAATTTCATTATTCTACGATGTCATCTTGACTTTGCACATCTCAGTCAAAGTTTACAAGAAGGCAAAATAATTTATTCGGTCTATAACAATTAAATAAACAATTTACGATTTATTTTGCGAAAAAAACTCATTTTTAGAAACATAATTGTAATCTATCATATAGTTATTTTCTAAAATCACTCTATGGATTAAAATTTTAGATTGTCATAAGGAGATATTGATTTATTCGGGTATAGTACAGTATCATAAAGAAAAAATCAAAATATTTTATATGTATAGGATGAATTTTGAAAA
The DNA here is from genome assembly GCF_016086655.4 of Lepeophtheirus salmonis. Classification (NCBI taxonomy): domain Eukaryota; kingdom Metazoa; phylum Arthropoda; class Copepoda; order Siphonostomatoida; family Caligidae; genus Lepeophtheirus; species Lepeophtheirus salmonis. The sequence goes on along the minus strand of NC_052132.2, from coordinate 39,970,262 downwards.
ATACATTTTTAATGTTTTTTATAGATTAAAAAAATGGGTTTTATATTGAAATTAATTTATTCCTTGTTTTAATTTTCGTTAAATATTTTTTGTTTTTTTGTAACTTTAAAAAAAAATGTGTTGTATAACTGAACGGCACTAGCCGTAATCAAAATTCGAAAAGAGATCAAAAATAAAGCATCCTAATCTATCAAATCTAATATTAAATGGTTGTACATAAGTTTCTACCATTTCATTCTTGAAGTATATATTTATCCATAAAAAACTGTTTAAATAATATATATAATCGTATATTCAGATTCTAAAGTAAATGTAGCATTTCCTTTATTACCCTTGTTCTATGTTAAAATATACCAAATACAAAAAGATATAAATCAAACCATCAATTATTTATTACCTCTATATGTTATAATGAAGCATTAAGGCTTTTGAATGATGTATATAACCTATGGAAATGTTTTTTTTTTTTTTGTTTTTTTGCAAAGCAAAAATATCATTTCCTTAATAATGATTGTGGAATGATTTTTGAAAAAATATATTTAGATAGTTTATATAAGATACAAACAGGATTATACTTGATGTAATATATGGTTTTACCATATATTATATGGTTTATCCCATGTATATAAATGTAAAATTATCAAATTAATATCAAAATACGTAACGCCTTTCAATATCCTCCGCGCAGGGGTATCTGCCGAAAAAGCTGCAAAGATCGTTGGGATCTCCATCCAGACTGACTACGACATCAAGACATCAAATACTAGCCCATTCAGCCAGAACAAACCAGTTTTTTGTAGGAACAATATGACTGACTTCAGGCCTCCCTCCATGTAGCCCTTCTCCTACCCTGATGCAGTTTAGGGTGTTGGGGAGAATAACTTTTGCTGCACCTCTTATCGAAATTTATATCAGCTTCTAGATACCATCATGACATCGTAGTATGCTATGCAAGGCTGCCATTGTCAAGAGCTGCCAATCTGTTAGCCCTCGTGTAAAGGCGGCTATTACTTGTGAAGGAGGACATCGAATAAAAATATAGTATTTAAAATAAATTTTGATTTTTTGTATTATTGATTCCATAAAAATCACATTTTTCGTAATTTAGTCATGTTACCTTATCTTGTATGTAATTTTGCTGCAAACATTTTCGTTAATTTTGCTTCTTCGATATTTTTATAGATGCACTTCTTTATATCTTAATAATATAGGCATGAACTTTAGTTTTAATATTTACTGTTAAAATATTCATATTTTCTATCGGTTCAGTTTCCTACATTTCTTCAAGTCTCAACTAAGACTAGGATTAATTACGGTTCCACTAGTCAATAAGTCCTTTCGAAATATATCCATAATCCTGGATTCGTGATTCCTCTATATTAACATTATTCCTTCTATATTTTCTTCTTCTTCTGATCTATAGAAGATATACAACAGTAAAGACTAAAGGTAAACTTCGAACCTATAATATAAAAAAAAAAAAGACTCGGAATATTTCATGTGGCAAAATCTTCAGTATGCAAAAATTTATTCAATGAAATTACCGGTTACGGTAATATACGAATACGGATGTCAATTCATATTTAATGAACATTTACGTATACATTCTCTATTGGTGTTTCCCCCTAAATTGTCTCATTTTGTCTTCTTCAGAAATTATATTTAACGGACTTTTTTACTCTCTTTAATTCATTTTTTAACCAAATAAATTCATCTAAACATTATGCAACATCATTATTTTGCCGAAAATAATGTATTTATTACTTTTTTTTTTAGTTTTCCCTTAAAATTAAAGCTTTTATTTTTTATTACATAAATTCATTGTAAACATTTAATTGCACTGATATCATTATGTGCTTTTCAATATTAAGAATGCGGCTAAATTTGATTATATAAGTACGTATTCACATTAATTAAGTCAATTATTTTCAATCCATGACAGCAAAGTTTTTTTTTAAGTGTGCATTAAATAGCATACATCTTTTTTCATTAAGTTCTATTAAAACTGTCATTATATATAACTACATATGTCATGTTCATCTTTAAAGTCTCTTATTTTTGTACTAACTCATTAAGAACGAATTATGGGTATTTGTAATAGGATTTTTCATGTTTTGAAAAGCTTTTCTTTCAGTATACAATTATTTTTTTGCTATAGGTACTTTCTTAATACTTCTTTCCAGTTCTTATTTATGTATGAATTGTTTTTATTTTTCATATAAAACAGGGTGTAGAAGAAATATTTATACTTTTTTTTAACATATCATTTATTACAAATTTAGTGTATTCACATATAAATTAAGGAAAATGGCCGAATCAACATTTTATTATAAGTAGAGTAGGTTTGCTCGGCATCGTCTGGGACATTAAGGAATAAAAATTAATTCTGAACTCTTCTGCGTCATATTAAACAAAAAATTAAGACCGTAAAGTTTTAAGAATAATACTCACTGCATGTTTTACGTATCTTTGCTCACTTTTTTAAAGGAGGTCCAATGGTTTAGAGAAGAAAAAATATTCAGACACCAACTATTAAACTGTTGAATGCTCAACTTTCATGCTATAGTAAAATTTTATGTTTTATTCCATTTTCTCCGAAGTTTCTTTTCTCATTTAAAAAAAAAAGAAATAGGCAAAGATACATACCAATATACTGCAAAAATAATTCTTGGAACTTGAAGTATTTATTATTGGTTTTATCAGAAGTTGTATGTATGTTAGTCACAATTTTTTTAAAGTGTTTTTTAAGGCCAACATGGCCTTGAATGCTATTTTTTTTACCAGAACTGTTTCTGGAGCCTTACAAAATGTTTTGACAAAATTCATTTATTGGTTTGGACGAGATTTCCAGTTACAGACATAAATATTTTATATTTAAATACCAATACAATAATTAATATAAAAATCTTGCTAAATATCATCTTAAATCTTAGAATTTATCAGACAGTAAGAGTTTTCAACTACTAACCTAAATGGAAAATGGAAAAGCTTTCTGGTGTAAAAAATTCTTTAGTACCAAAGCTAGTCTTTGTGAAATTTAATATAAGAGCAACTCTGGACTATTTTTCATGTTGTGTCCATCTTTAGGGGATTTGATAGAGTGTTAACTATCTCTGGGAGGTATTAATGAGCTCAAAAATATCCTTACTAGGAAATTATGATCGGAAGAGTGAATAAATGTCAATTAAGTAAAAAGTACGTGTTTATACAGGACGGGGTAAAGGGGGTCTTTAAATTAAAAATAGAGGCTATATTAAGTACTTTGATTATGCAAACATGGAAGCGGAGGCAAAAAATGCCAAAAACTCTATGTAAATGACTTATTTCGATTAAAAAAAGTAATGGGTACAGACAACTTCCAATCGGTCCTTTGCTGTTTGTATACTAAAACTTTTATCCATCCGTGATTTTTATCGAATCCTAAAAGGAGCACTCTCCTGGGTTGTTTAGGTACATCAACATGAGAATGTCTATTTTAGAAATGTAAACTGTATATCTCCATAAAAGTTTTAACATAGAATACTGCCTAAATGTATCAGTAAACAAATAAAATACTGTTTTAACGTTATAATTTTAGTTTGTGAATTCATCAAATAAAATTATAATTGAAGAAAATAAATATAAGATTTTGTAGACTGTTAAAGATATCTAAGTTAAAAAATTATTACCAAACACGACATGTTCTTGACAGAATAGAGAATCTTCAATTGCCTTTCTATTTCTCTTTTTCTCAATTATTGTTTTAGTTGATAATTATGTAAAAGGAACGAACAAAATCATTCTTAGAAATATCGACAAATAATTCAATAATTCGTTAATAATATAAATAGAATTTAAAAAAATTAAAAATTATGCATGTACATAAGAGGTAGATTAAAAATATGAGTAAAATAAATACTTATGTCTAGTGGGTGGATAAATTGCACATCCTATTGTATTTCAAAGATAATTTATTACCGCAGTATAAATAATTAAATGATCTTTACGAATATTATGTCTCTGTTTAGCCACATCACTAAATACAAATGATAAAATTTGTATTGGAATTTTTAGCAAGCCATTTCTTTAAGTAATTATATCTCTACAACAGACATTAATCTTACATTTTTTAGATTCCTATGCTATAAATAATCAATATAACATTTTTGAGCATAATTTAACATCAAAATGGTGTAATTGCAGATCTTGAAGTGAGGTTAAATTTGGCATTATTGTATATTTATAAAATATGTTTAGTTTTTCAAACTTTAGACCTCTATATCTCTGAAATAAATTAACCAATTAATTTCAAATTTTCATTATTTTGGATATTTTTTTATTACCAAATAGCCAATTCCAAGCTTTGCAGTTAACCTCCATGGTCGATTTGTAGTGGAATGATCCGTTAAGATAGTAAAAATTTATTAGCAAAATATTTAAAAAATCATTTACTACATTTTTTTATGTCATTAGGTTCACTTTTCTAATATTACTTACTAATGTATGTAAAAACGTCGTATCAATGAGAATGAATAACATAAAGAAACGTTTTACCAACTGCCTTCGAACTTTGTCACCGATATTTATGGCGGATATAACTAACTATTTCAATGTACGTGATTCTAAGTATTTATTTTATTAGGTTTGAATGTATATAGTTAATATAAATATACATTCTTATATAGATTTTTTTATAAATACTTATATATTTTTCTCTTTAAACGTTTATTTGACAGGGAAAAAAGAAGATAAAGTTCTATTTAAATAATAAATATGAGTACATTTTCAGAACAACTAGAAATAAATAATGATGAATACCTGTATGTACGGTTTCAAGGAAAAATATTATTTCAAGTATCTAGGGAAAATGAAATAGAAACTCTTTACAAAAGCAGCTTTCATAGGAAGTTTTTTACTATAGTAATAGTGAATTCCTTAGACATTAAGTCTAAAATATAAAAGGTGGGCTTGATTTAGAATCCCATTAAAAAGTGATAATATTATATAAATAATACTTTTTTACAGGTTTAATATTGTCTAACAGACAACCGATATATTATTCAATTAGCTTGCCTCTTTTTGAACAATATAGCAGAGACGTCTTATAATTGTCTTGTATTTAATACACACAAGGTACTCTGGAATCTTTCCCCATCTTTTTCCATAAATCTTATAGTCCGCCTCTCAAAAGATTCAGGAAAGATCTAATTGGAGGTTAAGTACTCTTGAGTAAAGTTTTTCCTAAAGTTTATATCATTGTTCTTATAGATCTATTGACTAAACCCCAACTCGAATTGAAATCTGGAATCTCTAAATATTGTATATATATGTAGGTAGTTATCAGCTCAGACCTCTCCAATGAGTACTTGAGTTCACTCTCTTCTTCATGGCCTGCTGTTCAAAGGATTTTGTTGAGTCCTAAACCTATCCATGATTCGTCAACAACGGTGGATATAATTAGGTAGAATTAATCGAGGAGAGATTTTTTCAAAAATCTTGAAAATTCCCAAAGTTTAGAAATTGAAGCAATGTAATATAATATTCTTACGGCACATGACCTCCATCAAAACTCTGACTCGATATCAAACTAAGGAAAACTCTTTTTTTCCCTTATGAGGTCCGGAAGAAAACATCGCAGCACCTGGCACCTGAAAATGAAGGACTCACTATTGTATTATATACATAGTGTGGAGGCATTCCAATTATTCAATTTGTAAAGTCAGTTAATTATATAAACTTTGTCCATGTTACTAAATTGATATAGTAATTCATATAATGAGTGATTTTTAGTTTAGATAAATCAAATAAACTAAGAACAAATATAAATCAAATTTTAAAAGGTACAAGAAGAAAAATAAAAAAATTACTTACAATTTTACAATTAAATTTACGCCCTTAATATTAGTTTGTACTTAATATCTCAAAACAAAGTTGACGAAATTAATTGTCTTATGTTCTAATAATTGTTATACAACTGTAACATAAGTTTTTTTGGATATATACTTTTTTTGGATATTCCAGCAGAAAGGCTTGAAGAGACTTAATAAATTTACTTATCAGCAAAGAAATAATATTAAATTTTAAATTTTAATAGGTTATAAATTGTCAACTGCCCTATGTTGATAATTTGTCTCACGTCATTTTTAGGGATAAGATGTTAGGATATATACTTTACATTTTTATTATTCTCGCAGTCAACAAAAGTTTCATTCCAAATTATTTTTGATCGAGGTGTATAAATGAGATAATATAATTGAAATACATGTTATTCGGTTCCATTATTATTTATATGGCCTTGTTTTATCATCCCAAACTGCAATAATTCCAGATTTATATAATTAGAGCTTTGTAAAAAAAAATTATAAAAATTAAATTTTCAATGCTTAGAAAATGTCAACTATTGTGGTTACAATTGTATCCACAATTTAAAAAATACTGTTATTTATACCCATATAAAAAAGAAAGGATAATTTTTCTCTAAAGTGAGTTTGGACTCTATAAGTATTTATTATCTAATTATCTTATATTTATATTTTTAAATTAATTCTATAAATAAATAGGAAGATCTGGAAATTACATTTAAAAATTATGAATATACTCAATCAATGATAGAAAAATTTAAAATATATTATATTGAAAGATCATATCGAAATTTTACAAATATAGTCGCATATTTCATATGAAAGTTCCATATTATTATCTAAAATATTTTTGCATCTGAATCTATCGTTTTAATGAAGATATGAAGCCCATTATTGAGGAAAACAAGTAAAGGAAATAATGGGGCGTTTATTAAAAGTGCCCCATTATCCTTAAAATTATTTATACCGTTGTTATTTTTAGTGATGAAATTTATGCATTTTTGTTAAGTTTTTTATGTGTAAATGTAATAATAAGTGATAAAATGACAGCAATACACAATTTAATGAAATTTTAATTTCATGATTTTTGGATTTTATTTGCCCATATGGATTCTCAGTATGTTTTGGGGAAGAAAGGAGAAGCATATAAGCCGAAGAACACTTACTCCGCCATGAAGCATGGTGGTGGTAGTATATTGCTATAGGGACACTCCTCTTCCAGTGGAACAGGGAACCTTGTCAATGTCCAAAGAAGCATGATAAAGAAGGATTACAACGAGATCCTTTATGAAAACTTGAAGGAGTCTGTTGAGAAACTCCGGCTTTGCCACACCATGACGTACCAGCAGGATAATGGTCTAAAATACAATGCTTAGATAGTTAAGAAATTGTTCAAGGTTAACAAAATTAACATTCCAGAAATGCCAAGTCAAAGTCCAGACTTGAATCCTATAAAAAAACTTGGGGCAATATTTGAAGACAGAGTTATATCTAAGAAACCGACTAATCTAACCCAGCTTGAAGCCTTCAAAAACTAGTTTTTTATCATGCACATGGAAATTTGAACGAAATTTAAAACGATGCTCTTTATCAGACTCAATGTCAAGAATTTTAGTAAATATAGGTATTCCGCTATTACTTTTATAATATTATAAAAATGAAAATAGTCTTTTGGATTTTTTTGTTGAAGATATAACTTTGATAATTTATCAAAATATTTAATAACAAAACGTAGACGATAAGTAAAGTTAGCACTATACTGTTTTTTTAAGACTTTGATGCCTTGTAATTCCTACGGAATTCTGGAACAAAGCAAAAACACTTACAAATAATCTTTTTTACCGATGAGAGTAGTCAATAAAATCTTACTTTTGACTAAATACCTAAATATTTAGAAGTAAATAATTCTAATAAGTGTAAATAGTAGTAAATTCATCCATGTTCAGATATATCATACGGGTGAACCATTAAACAAAATATAAACTTACATCAATGAAGCACATAAGTAAATACATCTTTGCATCACCTAATTATTTACAATTGATTAATAAAAAAATAATTTTAATTGTTAAGTGGCATGTTAATATGCTTTACAATTGTGAAGAAATAGGTTTTGTGACTTTGCTGATGAAGATATTTAGCGAAGAGGACCATATTAAATTAATGCTCCAGGATCGTTTTTACTTTTTTCATTGACAGAAAAGACTTATAAGTAATAATGAAATTTGAAGCGAGGATGAAGAAGCATATAATTACATAAGTAATACAGTATTATAAATATACTCGATGTTTGTATGTTATGTACATAAGATTAAAGATTCAAATCACTAAATCAATTTTCTAAAAATAAAGTATACATTGAAAGGATTATCAATGGAAAAAATGGAGATGAAAAATGATTTACATAGTTCTTCACTTTACATTTCATCTTTAATTGTTGTTATTATTAAAAACAACTGAGTTTGACTTTATTCTTCAAGATATAATTATAAAATAATAATAATTTAATGTTGAGTTTCCATTCTACTCTTAATCATTGGTCATAAAAAAAATATAAATACAATATAACATAACAACAAAATAATGACGCTTAGTAATTGGATTATGTTAAATACTGCACCTCTCCCCATAATTTACTACTTTCCTCACTTCCAAATGGGTTTCCTCCAAAGAATGAGCAAGAACTTTATCAAAATATAAAAAATAAGGCTTCAAATTACATAATGGACAAAAAATCTCATCTTCCATATTCTTTTTTCTATTCAATACATTTTCAAAGGTATTAAAATCAAATAGCCTTGTAGTTTATCTATACCTTTTCTAGCAATTGGTTTCTCTATAGGAATGTAACAAGTCTTTAACTGTGCAAGAATACCATAATAATCTTGGGTCGAATATCTTAACCATAATGAAGCCAAATGCAGATCTAGCAGGCATAAAATTAGTTGATCGTAAGGAGAGACAGTCTTCAGATGGAATAAGATTGACAACTCTAGCCACATTTGGAAATTGCTTTAAAAGAAGATAATTGACACAGTCAGAGCATATATTAACTACCTTCGACGATCTTCAGTCGTGTAAACAATACAAAAAAGACTCCGGAGGATGAAATGGCCCTATAAGATAAATTGTATATCTTTGATCAAATTTCATTAAGCCGTAAAATTCCCTTTTATAGAAGTTTTTCAATACATATTCCATGATTGAGACGCTTTGACTATTCTCTAGAAGAGTGTGGCACAATTATTCTCTAATTTTATGACTTTCCTCACTCATGTACGACTTATCAGAATGATATGCATACCAAGTTTTACCATTAGGCTCAGATTTGAGCCAGTCATTATTTGAAACTTGTTCTTTTTCCATTATCAACTCAAGTGAAGCAAATGGTTCATACTGTATTATTCATCTTTATTAAATATTTCCTCATTTCTTAGTGAAGTATAAAATGATTCCATAAGATCTCGAGTGACGGATGTGTACAGAAACAAATGAATGATAAAGTAACATATTTTGATGTTAAAGGGCATCTGTACAGTGAATGATTATTTTATTAATTTAGATGACATCCCCCCGATCCTTAACATCATGGATATCCCAATGTCATAAACTAATAGGAGTTGTATGGAATTAAAAGTTGACTCAGATCAATGTATTTAGATGTTCTGTGAAAAATATCCATCCAATTAATTCTGATTGTCTTATAAGTAATTAATTTGATGACTACTATTTTCAGAAAAAAGTGCTAAATCATTTTATTTCTTCCTTCTTCACCCAATAGAGTAGTTTATTTGTAGGAGGTTTCTTGACATCTCTCATTCTCTCTTGCTTAGATATTATAGCTTAGAGATTTTCTTTGAAGTCCATAAACATAATTTATATTTACGTCTCTAGGAGCTACCATTAATCAAATTAACGCAAAATGATTTTAGTTAACTAATTCATCCTTTAAGCATGGTTTACGGAACTATGTATCTCCATTCTATTTAGAGTTGAATAAAAATATTACCAAAACGTGTGCAAAAGTTTTTATTAGTTAACAACATAAGGAAGATGTATTTTTTATTTATTGAAGAGAAAATTTCACTTCTATATTTTTACCAAGTGGCAGGTCATATTTCATTCAGTTCTAATTATATTTATGAAATCAAATTGGAATACATTTTTACACTTTTTTTTTGTTCATGATTGTTTTTTATGTCATCACCCCACATACATAAATTAAAATATTGTGTTAAAAAAAGAAGTAGAAAAAGAAAATAGAGACAAAAATAAATAAGTTTTCCAACTGTTAAAAGTTTCTCATAATATATCCACAAAATATATAATCTTTTTCATTAATTTAAATAATCGTAATAAAAATATAATTCAAAATTGTCAAAATATAGAAACTTTTTGAATTTTATGTAACTTCTTTTTATAACACCAGAATGTTTTTCTATTTAATTTTCCTTTCTTCATTTTCTCTATGAGAAGGAAAATCAAGTCTATATTTTTCCTCCTTAAATTATGATAATGAATAGGTTTAACCGTACTTTTTTTTATTTTTTCTAAATTAGAGGACAAAAATACTCGACTATTATTTTTCCAATATTAAAGGTCTTTGTTCTTAAAAATAAAGGGGAAAATATACTTGTATATAGTGAAATTTAATCGTTAAATATATATTTTATATTTATTTTAATTCGCAAAAATATATCTATAATTAAAAATCCAAAATATCAAATAATAAAACAATTCACATGTGAACATCATATATTTCCTTTATAACTAAATTTACAACGCATCATTATCTAAAAGAAGATCGTTTATTAAACATCTAAATCTACTTTACTGTAATTGTTTGAATTTATAAAAGGTTAAAATAAGTTTTATGGTCGAATTACTGTCAATTTTTCACGAATTTGTTGAACAAATGTTAAGTTTGGTAGATTAAACTATTTTTAAATTAATTTATTGATAAAACAAGACATAATCAATACGAAATAAGACATCTTTGACTACTGTTTATATTCCTCATTGGGAGAAAACGCATCAAAAATATCCTTTAAAACTTTGATAATGAATTAAAAAAATAATTTTTAATACCATCCAAAAAAATGGTATATATGGGAATAAAGTACTAAATAAATTATTAATAAATAAGATTGATCAAAATTTGTTAAACACAAGATATTAAAAGAATATTTGAGCCTATGGTGTGAATAAGTATTAAAAGTAAGTAACAAAGGGTTCAAATCACAATTTCAATACTTTTGAAACATAAATTTGTATAATATCTTTTTTTTTTTAAATTACAACGTTAAAAATACTGTTAATGGTTTATTTGAATCTTATCCTTTTTGATTTTAATGAATGTCTCCTTGTTGCCTCACATAGTTGGATAATATACACACAATAAATATTTATATGCTTATGGTTAAATATGAAGTTAATATCAATTACCCTTATTTAATATGTAGTATAACATATTTTATTCAACTATAACAAGTACATAGTCTAGTATATATCTTAGGTTATCTAACAGTGTGATGGTATATATTATCCCAAATAAGACACATTGATTACTACTAATTTTAGGTAAAAGTATCATTTATAACTGCTTTTAAAGGATAAATACTCCTTTCACACCCTCTAAGACAACAGTGTTCCATAATTTTCTCGGCAAACAAAATTAAAGAATTTTTTATTAAAAATTCGTAATATCATAGATACCTAAAAAACCAACATTTATCGGAAAAAAACTTTCAAATGCATTATGATTTTGAAAGGGTTTAATAAGATTAAGAAAATAAATACAAATATCCATATTTGTTAAAATGCAACAGCCAAGAGTTTGTGAACTTAATGAAGAAAAAATGCGAAAAATATTAGCTAATTAGCAAACAATTAAAGAAACCTTATACACAAACAAAAGGTAACTTATCGTTGAAAATTATATTTGTAGAGTGGTAACTCAAAATACGAATGTTTTGCATTTAATTATTTTTGTAGTTGTACTAATTTTTATTGCATGACTATTAATTGTAGCTTGAGTTGTAGAAACCAGTTAATAAGTTACATTCAGCTCTTTTTAAATGAAAACATAATTTAACACTATTAATTGTATAATTACGGAGAAGTTTCAAAGTCAGTTCATTGGTTACTTGGAAAATAAAAAGAAATATTTTTTAGTCATTTACATGTTGAGGTTTCTGTGTTTTTTCTCGCAAGTAAATAAAGTTTTGTAATTAATCATACCTAATTAAACGAAATTCTTTACAAATAAGTAATTTACTTGCTGCAGTATCTTGTTTGCTTTTAATTTATGAGCAAATAATATTAATTAACTCATATTTCTATATTTACAATTTTTACTTTCCTAAGAGAAGGAAACACATTCAATCTTTTTTCACTTATATAAATTATTGATTAATGTATTCTATTCATAGTTTAATACAATTTTGTATGTTACTTCTCAAATCTAGTAGGATATATACTCTAACGCTCTTAACTATCATATTACTATCAACTAACAATAAAGTTGAGGATACAGAGAGAGACAACACATTCTGTAAGTGCAGTCTAAAGACTTTAAGATATATATTCTATGATTGCCCGAAAGTCGGTCACTTTGTACACATGACTATTCAAATGTTACACAATCAACAATAACGATTGATGATTGGCTTGTAATGTCACCGATTACAAACAGATTGTACTTTAATAGAGAGCCTATTGTTTGAACAACTTGGCAAATGAAAAACGACACATCTAATCTTAAACCTTTTTCACGTGTGTCTATTTGGTTTAAAAATATGTGTCTACTCCTTTATATTTTATTTGCTCTATTGATAATAATATATCCCCTTCTTATGTTTTTCATCAATTAACAAATACAACATCATGACCTACCCATTAACCCGTACAAATCTATTGAGACAAAGGAATTTAATTGATCCAAAGTTAATACGACATCACTTATGCAATCTTAAAAATAAAATGGAAAAATTATACATACTTGGTTTTTTAACTTAATGACTAATTTATTGTCACTCAAATCTTTAATAATGAGTAGGGATTCATGTCTTATTTTGCCTTAAACGACAGATACATATGTTTGGAATAAATGTAAAAACATTCTAAAAAAATATATTTTAGTTGACAGTGCTTTAGTAGTAAAACGGCAATCTATTATTATCATACATTCATTTCTTATAAAAAATTTTAGAATCATGTTTGTCTGTTTTCTGCGTATAGACTTCCAAAATACAAAATGAATTTAATTATTTTTTAGTAAATGAAAAAAAAAAAAAAAACTGCATGGAACATGGACTATATTTTTGTATTTCAAGAATAAACGAGTCTCAAAATATCTCTAAATTCAGTTTTTCACGAGTCATACTTTTTAATTGGCGGGTTTTATAAAAACTCTTTTTAGAGAAAAAGGTTTAACCTTATAATTTTTGCCTTTGGCCTTAAGTTTGAAGTAGAAAACTTTTAAAAAAAAGTCTCTAAATGTTATCAGTAATTCTTAAAGTTATATAAATATAACTTTTTTGGCACACATTCCCGCCAAAAAAGAGCAAAACTTTGTTTAAGACAAAATTTTTACAAACATGCCACGAGTGCTCTTGATTTCATCAATTGTACAAAACTTTATTTTACCGAAACCGAAAGCACCAGGCTTTGAGTTCAAATATATATTATTTTCATAAAATTAAATGTTTTGAATAGGTAATTTATTCATCTATCATTTGATGAAGGAAGCCGACAGATCCAGTTTTTGTATAATAAAAAGATAGAAAAAATTAAGTCTTAAATTAATGTCAAAATTTATTTTTCAAATACATACTTGAACATAGGGATATACAGATATTTTTGTACAATGCACAACTATAAATTCTAAGCATTCTCATTATTTATGAATTATGATTTCTGGAAAAGGAATAAACAGTTTTATACTACATCAGGGGAAATTACTTAAAATTTACCAGTCACGTCATATTTTGTATCATAACAAGGGCTTTCACTTTTCAACAAATCTTCAGTGTTAATCTCTGTCATTCATATGTACACTCACTTCTGGTGTCACTTTTAGAAACTAATTATCTCCCTTTTGAAGAATTTTAAAAAAAGGATTAGAATTTGGAAAATAAAAACACTGTTCATAATGTCATTTATATCCATTTTTTACTCGCGAGTATCTGCTCAAAATTTTCAGATCTATACCTTAAGAGAGATATATTGGCTTCTCTTTTTGTTATATTATGTTACATATATTTTTGCACTTTTAGAAAAAAAAATATTCCTTTGGCGAATGAAATTACCTGGTTTTAATTATGCTTTAATGTGAAGCAAAATAATTGTTTTTATAATGTATATATAAAGGAAGAGTATTATTATTTGGAAACTGTGCTTCAAATAATTATAAATTAATTGGATAACTTTTTATTAAATAAATTGGTAATAAAATGTGTGTGTATGATTTACAGTTGAAGAAATTAAGCAATTTTGTTATTATTTCACTATAAATTTGGTTTGACCATGTAACCGATGGCTATCATTTAATGAAGCATGGACTTATGTTGGTATATTAGATGATGAGCTCTTATATTAAAGTAACAAATTTACTTCTATTTGCTTGTCAAGTGAAAATAATGGATTATGTTTTTTGGTTAAAGATGGTAACTTTTGTACATTGTATACAAAGGGTCGATTTTTGGAGGAGATGGTGCAAGGAGGGATGTAGAGATCTGAAATCATGGTTTCACTTTCCTTTTTTACAAATGCCTCATTTTCTCCTTCTTTTTTTGAATTTGTATAAATAAATTATTATTAATAATAATCAGAAAGATAAACATCCTTAAAAGCCAATGCAAGAAAGTGTTCAGTTAGTCATATCAGTGTCTCTGACTCCGTTTTGGGAAGAAATAGAGCGAGATATCAATTAACTCATCAGATTCCTCAAATATATAATCCTTTGTTTACTATCTGCTCCTCTCTTTAGATTTTAACCTAAGCCATGTGATTGTATGAAATATCTTGTGAGTGATCTGCTTCAACTCATCATGTTTGCCGACTGTTCCTGGACTCGTGATTATAAAACGTTCAATCCTCCCATCAAATATTGCGATTCTATGATATTTGGGACTCGGTTTCTTCCATTTCAAATTTTATATTACTGCGATAATTAAATATGATACATAATAATGGAGTCTTGTATCGGAAAAACTTTAGACGACTCTAAAGTATTCACAAAAAGCTAATAGAATCTGAATTATTATTTTTTGTCGGATATTACAGTTGTTTATGTAATAGGTTTTTTTATAAATGTTGGGGATGTAACAATTCGTGAATTGTATCATGATACGATATATATGTAGCTATTTAATGATATTATTATGATATTAGTACGAACACGCTATCTTAAAGATATCCAATGAAAATGAGCGTATTTATGTTAACATTCTAAACTAAAACGATTTACTATAAATTATAATTATATAATAATGTAAATTTCAATTGTGAAACCTCTTTCTATACATCATTTTTTGTTGTTTCTGTCCACTATATTTTGTTTTTTGTTTTGTTTGACCCTGTGATTTATTTATTGTCATTGCCATTGCTAACCTGCCATGTTCCTTCTTCAACTACAATGTATATTGAAGATGTATAATTAGATTAACTCGTTCATCCTCTTCCTAAGTCCCTTTTTTAAGTTGTATTTAATATACGTTTTGTTGGTGCAATAATTTTGAATTTTTATGATGCATTTGTTCATACCTTAAAATAAACTTTGAGAAATGCAGAATTGATGTTGTTTTATGAAAAAAATCAACTTATTAAAAAAAAAAAAAAAATTTTCCTCCAGAGCCTAGGAATTTGTTCTCATCAGAATGAATCATAGCCTTACTTATGCAACTTAGAATTCTAAAAAACTTTTTTTTGTGTGTCTCTCATTGTTTTTCTAAGTGGGGCATACATCACACACAAACAAGCATAAATTATTTTAATTATATATGATATAAATACTCACACGACCACAATTCTGTACAAAGGGCAACATATATTTAAGAACCATTCAATTCGCCGTCCTAACAACTTCTTTCCGTAAGAATTTTTTTAATGTCTATTGATATATCGTATATAGTTTAAATCTATGGTTGTTGGAATCATTGAAAAGGGGAGAAATCTATTGGTTGAAAGAGATTAACATAAAAAAGGAATGAAAAACGTTGGAAAATCTGACTCAATATTTGAAGGAAGAGCCGTTCAAAACCAATTTAAAAGAGGTACTTCAAAAGAACCCTGGCTACATAAAACTAAAGGAGCTCTCAACAAGTGAAAACCTTGTACACAAAATACTCCAATTGTCAATTGCGATGCTGAGAGAGTATTTAGTATGTTGAATATGATCAATACGAAAGGGAGGTCCAAACTAAGTATTACAAAATTGAGGGAATTGTTGATCACTAAATGGAATTAATGTTTTATAAACATTTAATTGTCAAGACGTAAATTTTAACAATATTTTGAAATAATTTATTACTTTATTGCCTCATTTGTGTTCCTTAGATTTGGTGCCAAAATTATCTATTCATCCTTTAGGGGCAATAAAAATTAATAAGTACGCTTCATTTAATGTTGGGTTTGAAGTTTTCTAATTGACTATCAATATATTTTGTCTTGCTTACATTTATAGAATATAATATAAATTTATGAAGTTATTTATACGGAAGTTATATATTAATAATAAACAACAATCCCTCTTCCTTCATGTGTAAATAAATACATAATTTAAGTTAAAGTTATATTCTAAACGATACTCTTTGAATTGGGTTGGAATCGATATTTACTTTAAAAATATTGATCCAGCGACAGATACAATTGCATCATTGTCTTATATAGCTATTATATTTTGGAACTAATGGCCATGGACATTCAATGCATTGATAAGTAATTTATTCAGTTCAAATTTTTGAATAGAGTTGATGATCGAAATAGTTTTCTTTTAGATACCTGCATACTCTGGCATAGTGGCCTCTCTTACCACATCTTGTGCATTCGACTCTTTTTGGAGTGCAAACTTTCCCACTCTTATGAGGAAATTGGATGGCTCTTGTTCCACGATCTCCTACGGCCTTAACTTCTTCTTCTTCGATGTATATCGAATCCGCTTCACGTTAACATCATTTAATACTGAATCATTTATACTATTTTGATTATTCTTTGCCATTTCTACTATCTCCTTAATATAAACTTTACATATTTTATTTGCTGCATCAAACAATATTAATTGTGTTTCTCCATAATTCTGAACTCCGGTTAATTTATTCTTCTTATTATACGTCATCCTTGTATTTTCTCCTTATTAGACTTCATCCTTGAATGTTCTTTCAAATAGAAGTTATATACTTGTATCTCAGGTCTAACGATGATAAGATATGCTTTTTAAGCACTACCGACTGTGCGATGTAATGATGGGTTTGATGTTTTCTAATTATATTTGGTCTTACATGTACTAAGGAAATTCGAGTGAGGTTTGAAGTACTCTAAATGTATCATTATCCATATTTACAGTACATCACGAATTCAAACTTATAAATGGAATTGATATTTGTGATAGAGACTATTTAGTAGTGATTCGTGCGTTATAGGCATTAAGGAAACAAAAGGACTCTAATCAAGGAAAGAGTTTACTTAAAGTAAGAGTTGACTTTAGGAGGATTGAACACGAAGAGTTGGTGGAATGGGTGGATAGTATATTTTTTTTACAATATATGTTGTTTTACATAATTTTACAGAATAGAATATGCATTTAAATATAGTAATCTATACGGAAATTATATATTAATAATATACAAGACGTTCCATAGGATGATCCAATTTAAGACTATTTCTTCCTTAGATGTAGATTGTCAGGACAGATTTGTCTTTATCTAAATGGTTTTACGTCCCCATGTAAGGAATCAATATCTACAACCTCATGCAAAGATTATTTTACAATGCATTTAATTAACTCTCAGGCTATTTACAATTTGTTATATCCATCATGTATATTGATATTGGCAATCAAATTATTGAATTATGACAATCAATATTATTTGTATCACAAAATAAATTATAAATAACATTAGTACATTTTCTTCTAAATTGATCAATATTTGTACATATTTATTGTAATTATCATGATCCTGGGTTTATATTTTTCAAATAAAAGTTTCATTTTTATTTCATATTATCTTGTAGTACTTTTCAAAAATATTTATAAGGTATGTCTGACTTATAATGGTTTTATACTACTTTTTATCATTCTAAAATTACAACAACGACGATTCTGTGTATCTCAAGTTATCAATCAAATATCTATACAAATTTAAAAAAAGTTATATTTTTGTTCATTATTATCCAACATGAGAAATTTTTGTTCATCGAATCGGGATTCTTTAGATATATGTAGGTTAAAATGACTTTTCTCAAACATGAGTGTCTATTCCACATATATTATTTGACAAATAATTGTGAATATAAATTTACCAATTATTTAAATTATCCTTTTGGAGACAGCCGAAATTGTAGTAAAAGTAGCAAAACTTCATTGTCATGAAGAAAAGAGAGGCAATGCTTTATCTACAAGGTTTGTAGAGAGACACCAGTTCACGTGCTCGCAATATGTGAAGAGACAAGAGAGATCCATACTAAACTGTCTCTCAAATTATTTTAGAAGCTCAGAACAATCTTAAAACCGAGTCACTTTTTTTTTAAATATATAGGACCAGAAAAAGACATAATAAAATATATTTTGACAAAATTTATATTAATTTTAAATAAATTTAGGTCCACAATGACCCCATATCAGAAAACAAAGAGGGTATTTTAATAAATATCATAAAAGTATTAAATAATACATGTATTTTTTTTTTGTTTAATGATTTTTTTTATTACATATGTTTTTTAAAACCCCTAAATTTTCTTTTGATAATTAATATAAATGAATTTCAGTTTTATTTTTACTTGCGATTATGTGTAATATATTGAATGGACATATTTATATTGACGTTTTCCTGTACTAAACCAGACCCGAATATTAATAAAGTTGTATCCAGGTACAAAAAAAGAAAAGAAGTGTGCATGATTTTTCTCAAAAATGAGTCTGGATTACATTTGTATTATTTGACCAATAACCATAAATATATAATTTCAAATTATTTTGATTTGCCCTTTGAAGGCGGCCAAAATTGGAGTGAAAGAAGAAAACTTCAATGTCACAATGAAATAATTAGATACTTATAGGTTTTGTGTATGGTGAAATTGGAGACAAATTAAGTCTCATAATTCAAATAAAGGTATTAAACTAATAAAGGTAATATTCGAGGATGTTTATCTTATCCAATAAATGATAGTGTCAACAACAGATATTGAGCAATTGTATATGATGCATTCTGATTTTTGTATTTTTTATCAAGATATATTTTACATAAATAATATTTTGGCTGTAATTTTCCAGCTTGTTATGCCCAGTCTATCCAGCGTTTGCAATACCCCACGCCTCACTATTTACCTTTGTTATAAAATCAAGTGAATCAACAAAGAATACTGTTGCGTTTTGACGAGGGAGAGACACAAACTTATTTATAGTAAGAGAGATCCAGGATGACCGAGAGACAAATGAGAAGAAGAAATGGTGTGGAGGAATAAGACTACACTTATTATAAGATCATGTGTATTCTAACTATACTCTAATATATTTACAAAATACGAGACTATTTATAATACGTAAAACATAGTACTTTAATACATAAACGAATATACAAGAAGATAAAAACTTGAAAGGAAATATGAAATACATAACATCACCCCCCAAGCACCAAATCCATTACGGTGCTTACACAGGTTCCTCTCCATGAACAGTAGCCTATAGATCCGCTCCATCCATGTCCAGACTCGGACAAACCGATTGTTCTTGCACATAAAAATTTTATCTCCATAGAAGTGCCGTGCTCTCAGCACGCGCACCGGAGAAAGGAGGACAATACTCCTCATAAAGGTTTTAAGGACCCGAGCACCCTACTCGTCCCTGGGAGAAATAACATTCACCCTTATTGAGGTTTTAAGGACCCGAGCACCCTGCTCGTCCCTGGGAGAAATAACCTTCACCCTTATCGAAGTTTCAGAGACACGAGCACCCTGCTCGTCCCTGGGAGACATCTTGCTCGATGTACCCTCATCCAACTCGGGATGATCCAGGAGAGAGACTGTTGCACATCCATTAACCAATGATGTGAGCAGGAGAGTAGGAACAGCAGAGAACCAAAATTGCGTAGGACTAAATCCACTTTTAATTATGTGGTCCCTGACCCGGACACACACTTCACTTCTTGAAAGGGACCAAGGTTCTCTCCCTTCCTCCACGAGGCCCAAACTGAGGCACAGTCCATATTGCTCCGCCTTCCACAGACGAACGAGCGTTCTCTCTATCGACGAAAAAGGGCTAATCAACTCCAACAGGGCTAGCTTCGCCGACGATCCCACAGCCCATGAATTACATTAAAAATAACTATTCTACTTCAATCATCTTTCCCTTTTAATTAAATTCATAAAAATTCTAGAAATTAAAGGAAAAATTCTTTGTTGTAAAAGTTTATAATTCAAAATTGAATATGTGAAATACAAAACTTTCAAATGTATAACCTATTTTGCCATTTTTTTCTCATACTTTCTTATTTTTTTTTTATATTCACAATATATTTTTTAATAAAGTTAGCATATTTTCCGATCGTTACAAATAACTAATTTAATTATGACCTTCACAAATACACATCTTAGTACTAGATTCTCATATTTTAAAGAAAATATGAGCAAAACCTGAAACAAAGAAAATATTTTAATATGTTTTATTGACTAACATACTTTCAACTTTGTATTTGATATCTTACCTATACTTAGTTATAAACGAAATGTCATAATTAGATATTATATGTTTTTTAATACATTAAGCCAATGTAATGGATTTCTTTGTTCAATCTCAATTTGCCTTACAGCCAATGCTCTTTAATTGGCAATGCTTCATTATATATAATAAGGATTTTGAACCTCAATAAATATTAGTTAATTTTTGAGATTCATGTTGTTTTAATATGTCTTTCAAAAGAACATTTATTTAAAACACAGTTGGAATCAAAAATATTTTTTAATTGACAAATTAAAAATCCATAATCAGCATGATTTGTCGAATCATTTGCCCATCGTCACGAGCCATGCACTTTATTCCCCGGACTACAGATAGTTTTACACTCTTTGTTCATTGGTTTACTTTAAATATACCTAATATCATAACTGGCTAAGGATAAGACGAAAAAGTACTACGGGTAAATTATTTTTATCCAAAAGTCGGTAAAAAACGACAATTAATATGGTGACCCTCAAATTTGACAAAGGTTTATGGAAGAACATTAAAGTTGCCATTATTTTTCATAAAATTATCGAAGTTATAGTTTGAGGGAAATAAACAAAAACCCAATCCACATCTAGAAACTATATAGGGAGCACTTATAATAATATTGATCGTCAATTACACTAAGAGTCCACTAGGACTTAAAATTATAACTTCATAACAAATCCCCAAAGTTACTATTCATCGTTTAGGCACTAGTGATTATTTTATAGATATTGCTCTCTATGCAAAATAAAATAATAATGGTAACCGCTTTGAAAATGAAGAACATATATTCAGGTAGCAATTAGGAAATGTGGAACCGTTGTAATATTATATTCATCTATGGACGGCACTATCCGTCTGTTCGTTCCGTGTTAAGCTACTTACCTACTCACCCTCTCGATATCTATCTTCCTTTCCCACCTGCCGCAAGTATGAGTCATAGGGATGTTCACGAATCACCAGGAACGATAAATTGGGAAGAGTAGGAACCAAATCAGTAGCTGTTTTATTATTTAGTTACTACGCTACTTTTAATTAAGATAAATGTGTTATCACTTGAATGAAAACATTAACCAACAAAAATGAGACATTTATTTTATTTTGTGCTATTAAAACTTGAATAGTGTCTAAATAAAAGGTTACTAGAGATTTTAAGATTTTGCTTGCTAAGTCTTAATTGATTAATAGTTTGGTCAGCTATATCACAAGAAAAGAGTTGGTCACCTGAATATATCAAGTTTAAAATAGTATATTGAAAGTAAATTTTAAATAGTTATGGAAATTAATAAGGGAGTGTTCTTTAAGTTTTTGCTCCTATAAAATGTCATATTCTAGAGTATAGGTGATTATATTTTTCAAACGCATATTTATCTTATCATTACATCTATTTTCAGTTATTTTTTTAAGATAAACTATAATCTTATAATTTATTTTTTTATTGAATCTCACTCAATATGATAAAAATTAAATTAAATATTTTAGAGGAAAACTTTAATATAGCAGCTCTGGTGTTTGTGTTGATAACATGAACAAAATATTTCCAGGATAAGACTGAGAAGGGATCAATAACTACAAATTCAGTTTTGAGACACAAACAGGGATCTTTCAAATCGTATATATATTATACAAATATAACTTTCTATTTTGAAAAAGCCAAGATATTTTTTAAATAACATGCCAATAAATATGTTTTCCCTACCAAAATGATAAACGATTTTATAAAATTCTTGAATGGTTTCACATTGTTTTCTTTATAACTACTAAATGTTATTATTAGTGAACAAACTTGATTTGTCTATTTCTTTTTTTTTTTCCCATAACCATTACTCTATATTCACTATCGATATATAGAGATATTTATAAGTTTGCAATTCGTTCAAACTCAAATTAAGCTTCTATAAAACATAGAACAATAAAGTATTTCTATCTTTTTTTACAAAAGCTCCATAGAAAATGATTTTTCCTCACAATTTCATTTTAAATAACTAAGAGATTTAATCAAAATGATACAATACTTTCATTTATTGAATTTAATTTTATCTTGGTTGATGTGATGACTCAATTTTATCGGAAACAAGATTTCAAAATTACTTTAAAAATAACTTTTGATTTATTTTCCGTGAAAATAATCTATAAAAAAAAAAATAATAATGCCAAAAAAGTTATTAAATGTGAGTTATTAAATGTATTATGAGTAAAACCCATTTTTTTTTTTTTTAGATTTTGTAAATAATTTATCGTATTATGAATATAAAAAAATCTTTTTTGCTAAAAAACTACACAAAATACCATGAAATATTGTTTTTACATTGTATAATAATCAATCATTTAAAGGAAAATAACCTAAAATTACTATCGATAGTTATTTACTAATTTATAAAAAAAAATCTTTTTTGTAAGATTTTCTTAAAAAACTAAACTAATTGTTTACAAAATACAAAATGTAATTTCTTAGAATATACATAAAGGATTAATATTTTGAAAATTATGACTTGTGATAAAAATCTGGTGTATTTTGCATATTAAAAAGAAACCCAAAGTTAAACTTGGTAACCATTAAAATTTGGAACCTGATCTCAAAGAGAGCAGTTTAGCTGTCATGGCATTTAATTAGATCAGATACAATCAGCTGTGGCAAGGGACGAGGGGGAGGAGAAAATAAAAAAAATACATGGCAAGTATGACTCATTTACCAACATGTTGGCTGATTCTTATTGGCTAGCAACATTTATGATTCAAGTAAAACTGGCCCCTAAGTTCAACAGAATAACAGTAGTTAATAATAAAAAAGTTCAATCATTTTACTTTATAATTCCTAGGGTCAGACACTTTCCTTCTCCGGTTTCAACACTGAGCCGTCTCTAAAAATTCCCTCATAAAAAATGAAAAAAGTTTTAGAAAAAATAAATAAAGTTATTTTTCACTAAAGTCCTGTTGAACTAACTTTGATTATATCCCTTGACGATCATTTATCTAATTTTGTAATAATGATACATTAAAGACAATATATATGGTATTTTTATTATTTTCTTGTGTATTTGAACTAACAACTTACAACAATGATCAAATTGTTAATTTTATAATTATGCTTTTGTCTACTAAATAGAAAAACCTATTAATTAAAAGATAACCCAGAGGATAATAATATCTCATTAAAAAAATAGTGTAGTTGTCAAGCAAATATAAATAGCAAATACTTATCTAAGGAATAAAAAAAAACCTTATCGGATAAATACTATAAATAAGTGCATAACTATGTTTTAATAAATATAATATGAGAGTGTATTTTTTTTTTTTTTTCAAATAATATAAAAATAAAATGTAAACAAATGATATTAATACTTATGAGTTTTTACGAATATTCATCTTTTTCTTTTCAGTACTATAGCGTATATGTAATATAAATGAAAGATTAGTTCCTTATATTTTCAATGTTTAATACTAGCACAATTAAACAAATCCTAATAATTTACTTTAAAATTAGACTTCAAATAAATGAAAGAAATTTGTTTTAAAATTTTCTGTCAAACATTATTGAATTATAATAAGAAAATAAATGTTCGTTGTATAACTATATCCTTATATTATAATTTAAATAATTTTTCTTTATTATGATCCTCAAACTGGTCACATAAAACTGCCCTAATTAAGTATAATAAACAATATAGTATAACATTACACCATTTGCCAAAAAAATAGTTAATACATATAATTAAGATTTTTATGTCTAAGCGATAAAGTATCGACCCTGTACACATTGTCTCTTATACAATAATTACTCACGAGCACGTTTTCTGCTGTTTTTTGTATGTGGGTAAAATGTTCTTCTTTTTTTTGTAAGAAATATTTGTTTAACAAAAAATATATATAATAATATATTTCGGTTAGAATTTAGAATTTTTAAAAACATTAAACATTTTATTAATCACAAATAATTCCATTAATTTCAATTATTTTAATAAAGACAAATAATCAAGAAGAAAGTAATATTTTCTACTGTTAGCCCAATAAATGTTATTTATCCAGCACAATTTATAAAAAATGAAATTACGTTATTTATAGATCAGTTGATTTAATTTTTTTTTATCCCAATTCTTAATTCATCATGCCCTTAATACCTAAAATTTTTAAGCCTTTTTTATAATTCGGTTTCGGTTTATTAAAAAGAAAAAGGATGAGGGAAACAGAAAAATTTGCAAATAATGATGTCATCATGATTTTTCATATTAATAGAAAAGTAATCAAAATGAAATAGACTTAGTTAATAATCCTTTTTATAGCTTTCAGAACTATTGATAATTAGACTTAAAATTAATGAGCAAAAATTGCTTTTAAAAGTTTGCTTCAAATATTAATTCATTGTTCAAAAAAAGAAAAATTTATAACGGTAATTATATCATCATAATATCAAAACTTAGTTTTTTTAATATAATCTCGTAATTGGTCAGATGGAATTGCACTGACAAAATATAAGTAAAAATTAAAGTATATAACTAAAATACAAAATAAAATGCATCAGCAAATCTGTTTATTGATCCAAGTGTCGTTATATTTGACAATATAATCTTTATAAACTTTTTTATCTTTTTTCTTTATTATTTCTAGTTCATATCAAATTAAGCTAGACTATGTTTGGAAAGCTAAAAACATTTATATTATTTATGATGCAACTTTTACTTTGTTTTAATAAAATGACCTATTTTAACCGAAATGTCTATATAAGGCTAAATAAAGTCAACATGGAAACAGATATATTTTTTTTTAAATTGTGCATGAAGTATAGGTAAAAAGAGTTTTAGTTTTATTTCTCTTAAAAAAATTCAACGCTCAATTTGAATTACATAGGAGGCCATCTAAAGTTCTTTAGGTCAATCATTGAAAATTGTAAATGTGAAGGAGTAAATAAAATAATTTTGACAATTCTACGTTTGGATTTTTTAATATTTACTATCAATATTTTCTTTTATAAAATAAATGACATAAATAATATAATTTTACTTCTTTTATTATCTTTTAAATTCCTTATTGAATTATAGTCTAACTGTAAATCGAAAAGTTGCAACTATTTTTTTCCAATCAGCTTTTTTTGGGGGACAAATAAATAAATTTATATTGCAATCAGGATATGAAGTAGTATTGAATTCAAACATAAATTTCTTTTTGTTGTTAATTTGTGTCACTGACTGTACAAAATATCATCATACTATATTAATTCTCTTTATAACTACATCACTACATATCAAACTAACTCTTTTTGTGGGGTTTTATTATAATTGAAGTTGATAGTGTTATATATGTCACTACTTCAAATTTTACTATCACAAAATAGTGTTCCTGAGATACAAGTGTGTGCGTCCAAAACTGAGCACTCCTTTAAATTTTACGCCATGCACATATTCGAGATTTTATTGAGTTGAAACCGGTGTATACTTCGAGGCAAGGGTCTTGACTAGTTATAAAAAAACTCCAACAAAATCTATATAGCAACAGTGAAACAACAGCCGATAATATGGAGAGACGTCGAGTCGCAATTTTGGAGCTGAAACTGCAAAGGTTCTGAACTGCAGCTGCATCACTGTTTACAGCGTGGTAGCCAAAGGGACTCCTGAGGCGACCACAAGATTTAAGTCAAGGCCCCGAAGGTCGGACGAAATGGTTGCTGCCGTGAAAAAGTCTGTCGAGGACAAGAGAAGCAAGGTCACCGTCAGCGGCCTCTCCAGGGAGTTCAACGTCAGCAGAAGGACCATGGACCGGCTAGTTAAGAAAGATCTTGGCCTTAATGAAAAGATCTTGGCCTTAATGCTCTAAAAGAAAAAACCCTATAATTTAAAGTAGTGTTCAGTTTTAGAAGCGCACACCTGTACTAAATTCTCATTCAATGTATTTTTCTAACAAATCAATTCAAACAATATCTACACATATAAATGAATATATTAATAAAATTCTTAAGTAAATTATAACAACACTTTTCAGAATAGTTAAAAATATTAATATACTTCAAAGTTGTATTTGTAATTATATTTTGCATAATATGTAATCTTATTATAAAAATAGATGGAAAAAAGTATAAACGTTATGCTAATCAATAATAACTTGATCAGTTTTAAGATAACAATAGTTTTAAACTTAAAATACGAAGGTATTTTGAAAAGTCCGAGAGATGACACTACTGGGGCGTATCCATGTTATGTTTAGTTAGTAGTATCTTTTGGAAGAACACATACCATCTTTCATCCAGATCCGTCTATTTCTTTCTGTTTGCCAATCGTTTGAATCGAGGAAGTGGAGTGATTTTCAAAAACTGGACGAAAAAAAAAGTTGTCTGTTCATTAAACATTACTTTATGAAAGCCAAAACGCCTTAGGAGATTAAAAGAAACTTGTTAAATATTATGAGGACTCGGTATCTTCAATGAGGAGAGTTTAAAATATGTTTCAAATTTTTTTTAGTTACCATATTGGCGCAAGTGATGTTGAACGTTCTGGACGCCTTGTTGAGGTTCCTACTCAAGAAAAAATTGATAAAATCCATGATATGATAATGGATGATAGAAGAATGAAGGTGTGTGAGATTGTTAGTGCTGTACACATCTCTATTTGGACCCTATTTCCACTAATTTTGTGACCAAAAATGCTGAATTGTCAGCTGGTGCATTCTGGTGATCGAAAGGGGCTTTTTTTGTAGGCCATGCATGCAGTTTTTCTTGCAGCTCGGTTTTCAAACGGTCCAATAACGATAAATAATATACTCATGCAATAGTTTTACCATTTTCCGGATAGTCGATGAGGGATCATTCCTTGCGAATCTAAAAAAAAGTTGTCCTAATCTTTCCGGCTAATTTCTCAATTCAAACAAATGCGAAACAGAAAGAAATACTCCGATCCGGCTGAAAGTTGGTGGTGGTTACAAACGAAATATAACCTCAATACGCTCTAGTATTGCCATCTTTTCCACTTTGCATCGACTTTTCAAACAACTCTCGTAGCTCAATGGCCCTATATTTGAGATTGTCAAGCTTACCCAATAAAATATGTAATATTACAACAGAATTTAAAAGAGAATAATCGATCAACCCCTTGTTGTTTCACAACAACACCATTATTGTATCTTTATAATGTCAAACACTTATTCAGTACATCCTAATGCGGCATTTTAAGTGTTGTATTTTCTTCTATTGCGAAAGATTTAGAATTTATCTCACATACCTTTATTGTCAACAAAATATGTACTTTTCCTGAAGTATTTATTTTTCAAATATAGTGTTTCTTGTATTAAAATTATTGTCTCTGCCAAAACAATAAATCTATATTAGATTTTCTTTTTTTTTTCAATAAAAATTAAACTAGTTCATTTTTGATCTGAAGAACGTCTTATATTTTTTTATGTTTCAAACATAACTTTTGAAACGTAGAAGAAATGTTTTTAGTTATGTAGAGACAATAAACATTTTAAGATGTTAAAATAAATTAAAACTTGTAACATTTATATAAAGTAAACTTATACTATAACCTTATCCTTAAAAATTTATAATGTAGATTGATTAGTTCCTTCCTGGCTTGTCTAATTTAATATGATCCTTTATTGTTTCTTTGAATAAATTTGTTCATAATCTAATAACTAAAGGACACCGATTTTATATATATACAATATTTTGCAAATATTAATACCGAAAAACAGGCCAAATGACTAAATCATACAGTTATAGTCAACTTATTTTATATTAGCTTTAATTATTCGCATCACTAAAGTAGTAATAAAAGATAGAATAATGGTGTATAATAAAATAATCAACTGGAAAATGTCAAAAATATTACAAAAATGTTGGAAAATAGTATGTTTCCAGATGATATTTGATTTTTGAAGAAGGTGTTCAATTTCAAAGAATTTATTTTTAGGCATAATCAACTTCACATAAATCTATATCATTGAAAAATTATTTTTAGGACGTAAAACCATTTTAGCCCCATTCCTGCTAGGGACACCTCTAAATGGTGTGTTTGGTCTACTGTAAAAAAAATCATTTTTTGCAGGTTATCCACTGACATTATTCTGAAATGCTCAGAGCTTGCCGGGAATCCCTTCTTTTCCGAAACTGTACTCATCCCCAATGATGTTAAAATAGTCAAAATCCTGGCAAGCCTAGCACATAAAAAAAGCTTATTTTTATATATACTGCATGGATATTATTAATGAATTATTTGAACTAAAAAATGTACAGAATAAACATTCATTTTTTTTTGTTTTTGTTTATAACACAAAACACATTTTGTGGACTACTGGAAAACAATTTTGTATTAGAAATATTCAGGAAATTGGGTGTTATGACACCTCAATGTAAAAATAAGAATAATACAAATTGTGAGTAAATTAACCTTCCTATTGTTAATTGGTAAATAATACATTATATTAGACTTTTGAATAATTCCATCCTTAAACACGAAAAAAAATATTTCCCTTAATAAATGCTTATCGATTATACAGCATAAAAAAAGAAAATAATTATTGTAGTTTTTTTACAATGAAAATAAATAAATTTATGGTACTTGTCTTTATTTCCAATTTTACCTATGTTTTATTAATATTCTCTAAGCATTCAGACTCTAAATTGTTATAAATAGGTAGAGTAATAAAACCTTCAATTATTTATTTTGTCATTTTTACTAAGCATATAATCTATAATAAAAATCTAATATAATTTTATAACTGACTCTTTTTTAAATGATAAAAACTGTTATTTAAATAAAAAAGTTTATTAGATCTGTTATAATGGAGTAAATATTAGTTAAAATATATATATATAAATTGAAGATAAAAATATAATATTTTCTTATGCATGAATAAATTTTCTTATTATCAATACATTTTTTAAGATCATATCAGTAAGTGAGTTAGTTATAAATCAAAGTATATTAATTCAATCAATATTTTTTTTGTTTAGAAAATGTAACTCTTGCCAATGCATTTGAAATTTAATTTATCTTCAATATTTTTATTTGTTTAAATTTTTTGCATATATTAACTTTCTGTACTTTAAAATTGTTGAAGGAGTACATACCGAATAAAAGTTTTTTTTCTCCTATTTTAATATTGATAGATAGCAAATCGTTTTATATGAAAATAAAACTTAATCAAAAGTATAGTTAGAAACATGCATAAGAAAAGATCCTACTCAAATATTCTATAAATTTGATAATTTATGAAGTTGTTGAAGATTCTAAGGAGAATATTTAATAAAATCAGTCATTTTTGCCATACCATGTGCCTCAATTAACTCAAGGTCTTTCTCCTCCCAAAAATTACATAGATTTATATGTTCAAAAACTACCTAAATACATAATATTCCTTATCTAATGTCCAAGAACCAATATTATCCCGGGTTTGACTTTTCATGCTTGAAATTTTTTGTAAAAGTAACAATGCTCAAAGTATAAGATAAAGAAAAAAAATTATATACTAGAGAAAAAAGAGACTTGTTATTAATTGAAAAAGAATATCACATTGAATAATGATAGTTATAAAATTTTATACTAGTCCTTTATTAAAATATTTACTTTGACTTGGTTTTTTTTGGAGATAATTATACCAGTTTTATTCTCCTTCCACTCTACAAAAGTACTAACACACGGGTTAGTTTTGAACAAGGGCGTGTAAATGTGTGAACGTAATTGTGATAAATGTATTTGTTTTGTTATAATATCTTCTTCTCCCTTAGAGGCTCTTTTATAAATACTAGTGTTGTAGGTAAGGTGCACCTGCACTATAAGAATACCGGAATATTGACGTATTTAAATTTAACCAGTATATATAAATTATTTTATAATTTCTATGTTTACTGTATTGAAAAAAACATGATTTTTTGATGTTTTAGTGCTACACGTTTACTGGGATGTGACACACATATGGGTCACACTATGTTTTAGTATTCTGCTATGTACATCATACCCATGTTGATTACCATACAATTTTTTATTAGTTTCAAAAATTAATTTTTTTAAGGATATGAACCTACGCTTATTATTGCGTCATATATAGAGAGAATAAAGATAAAATCAATACACCTGCTCAAACAAGGAAAGCTTCTGACTAATATTTTTAATTGGTCTTTTATAAATCAGACTAAAGAAATTTCCATTTTGTTGAATATATAATTTTAAAACAAGTACAAAAATTATCAAAGTACTAATTTTGATAACGAATTCATTTGAAAATATTGATTTGTGAACAAGACTACTGGAGACAATACCAAAAATTTAGAAAAATTAGTTTTTCACCTAGTATTAGTTGGCGGATAAAGTAATGTTTGTTATGTTGATGTTGCTTGACAGCACAAAAATAAGATAAAATGATGTTTCTCAAAATTATTATAGATTATATTTGTACTTTTAGACGAATTATCATCAATTTGTAAATTCAAATTTTTCTTATGAACCCTTTTCAGGTGCCACAAATTGAACTTAAACTAACTAAAATTGATCGTTATAATTAAAATAAGAAATTGATAGATTTTACTGTCAAGGCAGTATCGGACCCCATATAAGTATTTTAAAAATATAAAAGTTTTCAGTTATAAAAAAATGTATAAAAAGCTTTTTGGTATCTTAACTCAACCCCGAAAATATATATCCAAATTTGGCAGTTGAGTCAAATATGCTTATGAAATATTTTGCTGCATGTCTACATGAAGAAAATAATAGTTTGGGAGATTCCCACTTTCTGCAATCTTTTTAAAGATTGTTTTTTTGTCGACGTACCAATTATGTTGTATTCAGATTTTTATTTTTTTCTTATTTACTATAAATATTGTAATCCTTGTTTATATATTTTTACATTCTTTTATAAATGGTATCTGTTAACTGCAGTAAAATGAAATATGTGAAATTTGAAAACCGAAATGTATGCTTTTATAAAACTAATAGATGTTACCAATATATTTTATAGATATTTTAAGGTTTTTATAGCCACTTGTAAAAAAAATATATTTACTTTCATACGTAAAGTATGTGTAAGACATACATAAATTTATTAATTCTTCCATCTTTTCTTATAATGATCATCAACACATAGATTTATAAGAAATAAATGTTTATCTACTGCTCAATAACTTTTTACAGTCAAGATGTTTATTTTTAAATTTTTAACTATTATTAATTCATTAGTACTCTTACTTCTGATCAGATTCAAATTGATACAAAATAAAGTAAGAATGTAATTATTATTCAAATCCGAATAAATAAAACTAACAAAAGACTTATATCACTTGTTGCGTTCAAACAAATATTCAAAAAATGGGCAAAATATATTCGTAATTACAAAATTATAGACTTTATAATCAAAACTACTCACTGGGAGAGACTACACGGATCAAATGAAACACAAATAACGCTACTAGCAAATGCGTTTATAACACCCTGTTTTTTTTAATATAACGCACACTTTCAATTACATTATTATTTTTTAGATCAAGTACATATTCAAATATAGATCTTATGCTTTACTCGATAAATGGCTCTTAAGCTAAATTAATGTTTTCTTTAAAGACTTTTTCCAAAGGAACGAATAATTATCTCAATTTAATAAAGTTGTATCTACTCAATAAGTACTCAAATGGTATAATATATTCACATAATGAAATAACTTAATTTTCTTAACAGTACATATTTTAAGAATTAAGGAAGTACGAGTTGATATTACTATAAATATTCAAGAATATACATTAATATATGCTTTGAAGTCTATTTAGAGTACTACAAGGAATTATATTTTTGAGTCCAGAACAAATTATTATCCTTTATTTTTTGTCTTTCACGGACTACTGATTACTATATACTTATACGTTCTCTCTTCAATAATATACATTCAGCCATCAACTACGAAAAACAATTATCCCAGTATTTTCATCTATGGAAATTATTTTGAAATGTCATTAAATTTTTAGCCTGCATTTATTTTGAGAAGTATAAGTATAAGGATTGATAAGGGAGTAACTGAGATTTATGTAAATAAATATAGCTTTTTAAATATAAATAAATTTGAAAAATATATGTATTCACTTATAAAATATAGTGTATACCACGTAAACTTTAATATAACATAGATTTTTATGATAAATTGCATTTTTAAGAGATACTTAAGATAATAGATACATAAAGTTAAGTTTGTATATAACTTTTGCAGAATTTTGAATTAGAAGTTTGTCAGTACATTTTTACTTAAACGAAAAAAATAGTCTTTTAAATATTTTTAAAGTTTGTTAACCAAATAATTTACACTAATGACTAATGATTTTTTCTCCTTTGAATTGAATGAATGTTTATATTTTTAGCATATTAACTCTTTCCTTCTTTGAAGTATCAAAAAGTATCTTAAGAGATTTTCACTTTTTTTCCCGTCTTACTATTTATAAAAGTATATATTTATGATGCAAATATATTTTTCCCTTCAACAAATATTTGTGTTTTTTTTCTTCATATAAGTGCCTATGAAAATTAAACAAACATAAAATACGTTTTTTATATATAAAGAGAAAACTTATAAATATTATAAGAAAACAAGTATGTAAATTAAATTTTTGTTTATTTTCAATCATTTCGACAGGGACACGTTCATCATTGTTGGTTCAATAACAAGATTACTTTTAAAGTGAGTAATGATAGTTTTAGCTCTTTTCTATCATTAGTCTAGTTTCCCCTCATGACACAACAAACAAGTTATAAATAATCAACTTTTACAATCAATATTGATATATGTATAATTATGCACAGTGAACAATAATTTTATAATAGGCGTAAAAAATGAAATCCAATAATTTTTCAAGAGAGGGCTTTGGTAATGTGGATCATGTAAGTTAAGTTCAATTGGTTTATTCTAGACAGGGTTTAAAGATTTTGTACAAAAAACTTGTCTAGACATTTTTGTAATTGATTAGCTCAGTTTTGTTTGAGTGTGTGTCAAATATGGACACCGGCAAAGGAAAAATACGTGATTATGGTTTTGAAACTATAACAGCCAATCACGTATTATTTTGTTCGTCAATTCTGTTCCCGTAATTTTGATGCCAAAGATGCACCTTACTTTGGAAGGCAAATTGTCTAACATAGGGATAAAATAATGGAAAGTATTGTTTTGATTTTAAGGGAGTTAAACCCTTATAGAAAAAATTGAAAATAAATCCATTGAAAATAATAGATTTCTTGTTTTTGGTAAACTTATTTAAATAACCTGAGTACTATAGTGAATCTATTGAATTGATATTTAAAAATAAAAAGTTGATATATAAATATCCAATTTGTGCACATATTTTCTAACTACTTTTATAGAAAGTATAAGATTAATACAAAATTAACTTTAAAAAAATAAATGAAAAAGTATCTTTACGCTCTCAGGTGCGCTATTTTTTTAGATATAAAATCTAATTAATGAATCTACAAATATCAATTTTAAAGTACTTTGCATTAAATTACGATCTATGTCATCTTGAGTGTGGTTAGGAAATCCAAAAATATTTACAGAGAAATATTTTTGGTAAAACTAGTTTGAATACTGAAGTGTTTAAACAGCCCATCAAGACTAATTATTTTAATCTAATTTGTCTTTATGGATTATACTTAACCTATATATAATTTTTTTATGTGTTTAAAATTTGCACATTTTACAAAATATTGAGATTCTAAATTTATTTTTTAGATGTTATAAAAGTAAACAATAGTCTTGCTTGTTTTAATTACAATTAACTATCTACATTCAAAGATTTATAATTCATAATAGGTAGTTGTAATTCAGACTTTCCTTTGGCCAACATACCCATAATATTAAATTGTACTCGAAAAAGCAAGTGTAAAATTTATAATGGAACACTATATTTTTATAACATATTTATAATTATAGAATTAACTTAACAAAAAGTTAAGATTTATAGTCAAAAAGTATTTATTACATGATGAAATATAAACAAAATGGGAAAAAATGAATGGTACAACTACAGTTGATAAAATTGTACTCTACCGGTTGAATTCCCTAACTTATTTTTTTACAAAAGTATAGTTGAGTGTGTAGATTGTACAAAAATATTGTTTTTTTTTGCCTGATTGGTCAGATTCATAAAGTCAAGCTATTTTTTTCAGGAGTTATATCTCTGCATTGATTTAGCTACATGTATCTAATGTCTTAGTTCATCTATACAATAATTTTAAAAAAAATTGGATAAAATTTGAATGAGTTATTGATGTTAATGTGAGAGTTTAGTAAAACTGTACTACCTTTTTTGCGTAATATATATTTAATTTAGCTAAATTTAGACGCCCATATTTTTGGAACAAAATTCTGTGCTATATAAAGTAAATTGGGCCGGATTGGTGTAAAGACTAAAAAAAAATTAAGCCTATTTTTTTTTCATCAGAAAGGTACAACAGAAAACAACAAGTGCTGAAACTTTTTTTTTTTTTAATTTATCTATGTTATTTGTAATAGAAGTATCTTCTCATAAAATAAAATAAAATGTTATAGTCCTTCTTATTTTTTGCATTATGTTTACTCATATAAATTTTTTTATATTTAAAACTTAAATTGTATATTTCCCCTACATTAATGTTATTTTCAATGTTGAAGGTCCCTTAATCAATAAAACATTTATTCCTTACCAAATCCATATAACATACATGTGATGCTATCGAAAGGTTTTTAATCAATAGTCATATGTGGAAGTTAAAACAAAAATAATCTTCAACAAAAATGAAGAAAAACATCATAATCACATACAACTCTATAATTCAGAAATCTACTTGGACGATCAATTTTAGGCTTTGTGTTCAACTATCTAAATTAGGTTAAAATACTCCTGATTTTTGATATTAAAGACGCAATTCTCAGCCCTTTCAAATATTAATAAGACATTTGTCGATATAAATTAGGTAGTGTATTCCATAGTAAATTTTAAAAAAAATCATTTATTGTATGGTTTTGTGTTAATAGGCGTGCTCTTTGCACTCTACACAAGTCAATTATTTAACTACGAGTTTTGGTAGAGTAACAAATCTTTAGTATTTTTTAGTATGAAAATTTTCATGTTGATGGTAGCCTGAAGTTTGTTTTTATTTTCTAAAACTGTTATTATGATTATTTCATATGTAAAGAGAGAACTTTTAATTACAAAGTGTTAAATCATGTGTGCTCATGAATAAGCAAGAGAAACACTATGGATTACAATGCTAATTTTTGATTCTTTTTTGTACTAGACAAATTACTTACGAAATAGACAAATGCCATTTGTCTTAACTGTGAATACAGAAAACAGAATATGAAGTAATATGAACTCAACTTTGATTATTAATTTAAAACGTACCCAATTTCATCGTTTATAACCCTCGTGACATAATTATCTAAACTTTTTTTAGGTTTGTTTTCATTGTTAATAGACATTAAAAAACCATTTGTAGAAGGTCATTATCTCTAGTACAAACAATTATTGACGAAAGACAATAATTCTATCCAATACGTAGTATGTGTATGAATAATAATGGATTTATATGAAAGAAAATGAATTCTAATGGAGTCCGTGGTTATTGTTTACCATAACATAGTTATATGTAAAAGTTTTCTGGTTTAAACAACATAATATTAACAAATTTGGCTTTTGATGCGAATACTTTTTGTTTTTATTATTATTGTACGCAAAATACTTTTGTTTTTACTTCTAGAGATCAATATACAGAAGCTCCTTCAAATAAGGATATTCTTTTTGCAAAATAAAACAATTTCAATTTCTTGCAAATAAGGAGGGCAAACGTTTTGTCATTACTTTAACTGAAGAAATGCACTTTTTTACGCACTTCAATATTTTCATTTCATATGCACACAACTACTGCAGTTTCAAAGAAGCAAAGCTGAATTATTATTTTATTTATAAGAAATTAAAATATATATATTTGAACAACCATTTTAATTTTAAGCTGTAATTTGAAATCAATCCATTGTCGCAATTTTTGTAAAACAAGTGATGTAGGCAATGCTTTGGAGTTTCAATATATTAGTGATCATTTAAATATCATAATACGTGTATCAATTGATTATTTATAAAGTCAGATTATTATAAGAAATTACAAGGGATGCGATTTTTGTAAAGATAAAATGCAGGTTTTTGTTTTTTTTTAATCTGAAAAACGATTTCTGTTATTTATTTTTTTCCCCATTGTATTCAATCTTTGATAGGTTGTCATGCTGGTAATGTCTCTCTCTGAAAGAAAAGCTCTTGCATATAATTTATATAAAATATGAGATTTTCCTTGTAGGCACAAGGAAAATATTTTGATTTTAAATATAAAAAAGTAATCTCCTTATAAAATAAATACATTTTCTCTCCCTCCCCCATATATCAGGCATGTTATCTAGGGTGTTAATTCATACAACCATATACCTTGCTTATTCTTTCCTATCAATTCTATATATAGAATTACGAGAAACGTTGATATAAAGCTGTGTTTAACAAGAAACTGGAAAATAAAAATTGATAATCGTTCTTTGATAACCTTATCAGTATTATTTGATTTTTTTTAAAAGTTGTTCTAATAATGAAACACAGGAATTCTGTAATTGTAATCAACCTCGCAACTTCATGCATGACTCATTCAACTTTAATGAATATTTTAATGTGCCTTATGTGAAATAAATCTATATCCGGGTGGGTAAAGAAATTTCTTTTTCAATGGTCTGGAAAATTGAAAACCATTGGAAACAGTACTGTTAACATATAGGAAAAAGTCATAAAAATTGAGTCACTATGGATTACTTACAATTATTGGAAAATAATCACATCTTATGAAAAAATATTAGGGATCCTTAACCTTGTTTGATTATGACCCTTAAAGTGTAATGAATAAATTATACATTATCAACCTAAAATATAAATGTTGAAAGTCGTGTTATCGTCATCATCAGTCATAGACGCCTAATGAAGAATTATAAAAAATATTTCCTATTAGCGGTACTGAAGACAAACTTTCATATAAGTACATTCCACAACGTGTTTGAGAATAGAAAATTTTCCAAGAACTCTATATTCAAGCCTTAACAAATATATTTTTCAAAACAAAGGTATTTTGGGATAAAGAGGTTTCTTGTTCGGAGGAGAGAATATGGCGCGAAAATATAAATTATTAAACATGTTACTAACTGTCGTACTTTTTGAATTTAGTTTATTGGAGCGTTGCTACTCCAACAGACACGAAACGCTTTAAATCACATTGTCAGTGATGTTGTACCTCCTTCAAGAACTGCTGGAATTTAAAATGTTACCAACAAAGTTTAAAACTATGCAAACCAACAAAAAATATTGTTTGAGTTTGTTCTAATTACTATAGTTACAATATAAGTATTAACTTGCTAATAGCATCAAAATAATGCATGTTTGAACTAGTAAAAATTCCTGTGTATAAAAATAATTCTGCCATTCGTTGAGGTATCATAAAAAAAATTTATGATAATGAAATGGCTCAAAACGTCGTCTAGACAAAGTCAAAACGGTATCAAAAATAATAACATTGTCGTTCTAGTGTACAAAAGAATATTTTTTTCATATGTGTATTTCTGAAATTCGATAAAACACCCTATAAGGTGTATTCCAACCAAAGGCATTAAATATACTTTTTGTAGATTTGATACACCATAGAAAAAATCATTTGTAAAGTTTGCATTGGTAGTTTATTTTGATGACATAATAAAATTATTTAGCTTCTTCCTATAAATTCCATAATGTGGAACATACTAAGTTTTCGGAGCGGTTATATAAAAAAATTATATTTTATTAAATTGTTAATGTGAAAAAGGAAATGTATCCTATATTTGCAATTTTACATTAAATAGGTTAAGTCATCTAAAATATTTGCACTTATTAAATAAATAAGAGTTATTTATTAACATGTTTTTTTTGGTACATTAGATATATAATCTTGAGGAATTATAAATTGGGGCTGACATATTAATTTAATTTAACAAATGTTTTTTAGACGCATTTTATTTTGTTATATTAAAATATTCATAGAATTTCCAACTCTATATGTACATGTTTTAATCCTTTGATATTTTATCAACTAAAAATTCTAACGTAAATACTTTTTTTAGAGGTTTTAAACATCCCTACAAACAAATAATTATTTTTTAACAACTTCAAAAAAATCGTACAAAACATTCCAGATCTATGTTTTTATAATGATAGTTGATATGGGTATTTTAAAGATTTTTATCTCATCCATTTCTCTATTACAGTCTTTTTTTTAATAATAATATTGCGTAAATATGAAAATTATACTTAAAACGGTCTGTAACCCATCGGAAACGAGACAAATAATGTTTATTTATATTTCAACATCTCATTTTAGCAAAATGATAGTTTAAAAAAAATTGATATATTTTTGTTTCAAAATGTGTACACATGTTCCTTGAGTATTTTTACAGTATTAAGTATCATATAAGTGAAGTAAGCCAAAACAAAATTACATTTTTATTTTTCTAACATAGATCCGTTTTGAAATTTTATTTATTGAAATGAATTTTTTTAAATAAAAAATGAATCGATTCGATTTCAATTTTGTAATCATATTCTCTGACTACAATAAGACAAAATTTAATTAGATGAAAATTAGTATAACTGATTTTTTTAAAGTATAGTACTTCACATCTAAAGAAGAATTAAAAAAGATATTGTTTACATCGTTATGAGCGTCGTCAGAAAAAAAAACTAAAAAAAAATATTCATGGAGATATTCAAAATTGAAAGTAATTTGAGCACATGGGTGTTTTAATTAATGAGTTACTATCTTTTTGATTGAATAAATAAAAATGGTTAACTATAGTTTTAACTTTTATATGGATTAAAAAAATGGATAAACATTTTTGAATTTTGTGAATTTAAATTAAAGTTCAAATTTGTTAAGAGGTTTAAATATAATGTTATTACTACTTCTGTAATGAATTTAGAGCATCTATGGTGAAAATATTGTAACTTTTTTTTATTTTCACAAAATATCTTTCAGTATAAGATTAGCAATAAGTTATGAGTAATAACTTATAGAATATTCGAGCGAAAAATAACAACAAAAAATAGACGTATGTAAAATAATGAGGGTAAATTAATATCTGAAAATTTGGGAAACAAAAAAACCGCTTGTAAATTAGAAAATGAATACTTTTTTAACCATGCATATGTAAATATCCATTATTTAAACATGTAGTGGACAAGATAGAAAAGTTTTTTGGAGTTTCTTCTTAAAAATTGACATTTACTAAAAAAAAAAAAGAAGGAAAATTAAACAAAAGTGAAAAATTATTGATAGAAAAATCCTCATATTTCAGTTGATCATCAATTGTATGTATCAAATTTATATGCAAACGAATTTACAGCAAATTTCTACAAGCCTTATTTTATGTACAATTACAATATTCCATCGTCTCTTGTCATTTTTTTAACCTGAAATTGTTACCAAATTCTTATTTTACAAATAACTTTTTTTATTTTGAATAATTTAAAAAAATTTATATTTCGTATAGTTGTTTTGAGACGCCAAGCACTTTTTTATTTATAGTTTAACACCATATATGTAGTCTACTTGAGCTTTTATTTTTTTAATGTTTTAGTTATATAATAAGCCCCCTTATATTAGCCCCCACCAAAAAAAAAAAAATATATGCACCCTCGTATTTACCTTACCGGACTCCAAAGAGACATCCATGTAAATTTTCAGCCTCTCAGGGCAAAACAGTGTTAGCATCCATATAAAGACACACACACATTGAATTATATATATGTATAATATAATCCACAAATATTCAGGGATCACGATTAATTTGTAATATCTAATTTGATCATGTTATTTACATTTAAAAAAATCAATTCTTGAAATTGTTTCTTTTCTACTTTAAGAAATCTATATTTTCGTGAAGTAGTAATTTTTCAGCCCTTATATTATCCTCAATCTTTTTTTTTTTTCTTTTCTTTTTTGATATTACATGATATTGTTTTTTATGTTATTGCAAACCAATTTCATTATTTCTCCCCCTTCTCAGGTTTTTCTTTTATGAAACTATCTTCAAATTACATTTTCCCCCTTTTTTTTCATATAAAGACAATATTTGACGTTAGTCCATTACCGAACAGTGTCATGATAAAATAAAAGAAAGTGATAAACTATACCTATTGAATCAACAAATGAAACTTTAATTATTTTTTTATTTTCGTGGAAAAGGCTATTTTGACTTTTATAGTTAGAAAAGATTCTTTCTATACAGTTTGAATTTTTGGTTATGTTTTCTATAAATAAAGCCGTAAGTTGTTTGCATTTTGGGGTTGTCAAGCCCGACAATTTGAATAATATATTTGAGGAGAGCAGCAGAGCCATCTTAACGTTTCATTAGATTAGCGGAAATTATCTATGAGATGAATAAAATATACTCAAGCCTCACTCTGTATCAAGCATTACAATACATCAGTAGGAATTACTCTTTTTTCGATCCTCAATTCTACTTGAGTCTAATAGAGACTTTCACTTCCCCAACAAACACTCAGTGTTACTTTTTGTCGTTCATG
Source organism: Lepeophtheirus salmonis (assembly GCF_016086655.4). Classification (NCBI taxonomy): domain Eukaryota; kingdom Metazoa; phylum Arthropoda; class Copepoda; order Siphonostomatoida; family Caligidae; genus Lepeophtheirus; species Lepeophtheirus salmonis. The sequence continues at coordinate 39,928,930 of NC_052132.2, read as the reverse complement.
AGTACACACGTACACTCGTGAATACTTGCGATATGTATATTAGCTAATTTGCAATGAGTGTAAGAGCTACACCTGAGGAAATGTCAAAAAAATATGTTAACTTTGCAAAACAACATATAACATATACCCCTATAAGTCCTGAGCTTAAAATGGAAAGCAATTTATTTTTGTTCAAAATTGCAGTTTTTTTTATATTATTATATTTTTTTTATTCATTTCAAGGAGCAGAGTCCTCATAACACTTTTCAAACAATTGCTTAGTTTGAATGGGATTTTTTTGCATCAAGAAGCAGAAAGAAATTACAACAGGAAATCGTTTTTGATCCATTGTTTTTGTAATTACAAAAGTAGCGTCATACTAACACAATCACTCACAAATAAAATATCAGATTCTCGTAATTTGAAAAAAGCTATCTTTTGAATGTTGGTATTAACTGAAAATGATTTTTTAAAAGAATAGCGCCATGTATATGTGAAGACAGGGACTTTTCATCCCAACAGTTATGCTTAGATAAATCAATATAACTATTGTACTTTCATAAATAAGTATAGAGTGCTTGGAGTCCCAGTGTTACATAATATCACGTCAACTGTATGCCCGGATGTATTTTATAATTTTATATTATTTGAAAATGATTAGTATTTACAACCATAGTTATTCATTAATATGTAGATGTATTTCTAGGTACTATATGTTATAGTTCAAATTAAGATGTTTTTGCATATAATTAATTACAAAGAGATTAAATAATGTGCTTTTTTATGAATGTTTGATATAAGAACATTTGAAAAATTGAGAGCCAGATTTCTTCTTCTGAAAAATGGATAACGACAATGAATTCAATACTTTATAAGCCTTTTTATTTAAAAAACAAATATTTTGTAATTTTTTTTTCTTTTAATATCCATAAAAAGGAAAATTTACATATATAAGTTTTTTTATGATACACAAATTTAGTACTTAAATAAGTAGCAAAGGGTTTCATTCAACTTAATATTATATATACATTTGGGAGCTTTCTTTTTTTATGTCGAATAAATTGAATAGATCTTATCGTTAAGGTTTTTTTCTCCTCTTCTACATTTATGTGTTTCCATTTCTTAAGAAAACATATTTAAAAATGATAAAAAACAGACTGAATAGCAATTAACTAGAATTTTTACACTGATAGTCTTGACTAGTTTAAGGAAAATAAGTTTTTTCTCAAGAAACATCTGTTGCAAAATTTCAAAAAAACTAATTGATGTAATTTCTAATCAAACTCATTTTAAAAACTTAAAAAAGAAGTTACAACATTTATACAACAAGTATAAAAACAGCTTATTAAAAAAACAAAGTCACAATTAAAATAATATCTGATAAATATACTGAAAGTCTCATCGAACCAAAAGAAAAGTATATAAGATATCACAATATCAGAAAAAGTTTTATTAAATATTTCATAACAACTTAACGGAACCAAGTACTCAAATTTTATAAAAATGAGAATTTATTATTGAATTATATATTTTAATCTAATTAAAGATTAATTTCTTATTTTTTTTAAATTATTTAATAGTCTTAGTTCCCTCTTTTATTAATTTATCTATTGACGTATTCATATTAACTATTTAATAGGATTGAAAAGTTGGATTAGCTAGAAGCAATTAGAGTTAGAGTTCAATTTGAATATGAAATTGTTGATTTCTGAAGGAAAAAAATTAAAACAGAAGAAAATATAATTAAAACTTTTATAAATGAGAATGATTTTTCTTAAAATACAGTAATACCACTGCGTGCGAGTACTTAGAGATACCAACTAGAAAATGACCGTAACTTTACATATAGATGCAATATAATATTCGACATACGAGCATTTATTTACAATATGTCTTGACACACTCTCTGTCGCTTTAAGAAAGTGCGGTATACGTTTAACTTAACTCAAGATAAGAGCATAGTTGTGGAACGAATGAAACCTGTAAGTATTGGCTTGACTATATTTCTAACTTAAGAACAACTTTTTTACGTCTATAGACCTTTTTTCATTTGAAAAAAGTAATAATGTATATCAGATCATATGTTTTATATTTAAAGAGAAAATATTAATACATTTAGATATGTATACTTTTTCATGAAGAGAGATCGATTAAAATTACTGAAAACATTTTGATATCTGATCTATGTCTCCATTCTGATTCAAAAAGTGAATTAAACTAGTTTACCTTTTCATGGTTGGCTACCAACAATAACAACAATATAATCAGACACTGGATATTTGAATTACATTCTATTCTACGTATATTCTTGTGTATAATATATAGATTTATAATAAATTATAAATGGAATGAGGACTTCGTGACATAAAATCACCGTTTGATAAGGTCAATGGAGGACAAATAAGCAGATCAGATATAGCTTTATATTTATTATTTATGCTTAAGGTCTCTACTCATGTATTAATATGTACAAACACTCTTAAAATCATGAATAATTAATTGATTCCTTCTTTTGATACATTAACGAATTCTCCTTAGGTTATTTATATTTAGCGTGAAAAAAGTTTATACCTTTAACTTTTCTATTTAATTATGTGACAATAACATGGAATAAAGTTTATAAAAAAAAATCTTTTTCGATGAATATATGTATATAACTAAATATATATTTTAACAAATAATTATTTTATTTTAAGAGCTTATAAAATGTTAAGTTGTTTCACTTAATATATATATATATGGATTGTGTATGTTATCATAAAAGTAGTTTCCATCAACGTAATTCCAAGTGGAATACGAGATAATTAAATATATGCAAAGTCTTGAATAACTCTATAACTGAAATTTTGTTTTTTAATTTAACCTTCTGTTACTTATATTTTAATCTTAACAACACTTCTTTTCTGGTGTGTTAACTCACTTCAGTATTATAATGGAAATATATTTATATTTTTGCATGTAACTATCATAAATGAATAAATCAGAAAAATGCAGTTATTAATCATGTTACCCTTTATAAGGATCACTGGTCAAATGTAATAGTATACTTGGTACCAACGAATTTTCAATCTAAAAAATTATTTGGAGAAAAGAATTTTAAACTTTGTGGAGTGTAAATAATTAGTTTTATAAAAATTGATAATTTGTAATGAGACAATACATGTTTAATTCTTCCATGGGACTCCATTTCCCTTTTTTATATTCATTGCTGGGATTGGTACATAATAAGAACACATAAACTTGACAATCCCTCAGAAACTAATATTGTATCTTTCCCCAAAAATTGGAAACAAGAAGTAACCTTATTATATATTGAAAATTTAAATTATAGGTTCAGTAAAAATATGATACATAGATAATCTAATAAGGATATTAATTTCAAAAGAACTAAGGGAACGTTAACTAAATCTTACAAATATTACTCTTGAGTTTTCGAAAAGTAATTTTTGGTAAAGATCACATTAAATGACTAAATTGCATTCAGAACGACCTATTGAAGGCTGCCATTAACGCATAAACAAAGTTTATATGCTTTTATTATTGTAAAATATTATACCCTCGAAAAAGGATTTAATCCATTGTTCTATATCAAACGTCAGTTCTTATTACTCAATTCCCCTATAAATTTCACATTTATTTAGTTATATTAATATACTTTATATTCGTTTAGTATATTAAAGGAATAAAATTAAATATGTTAATGCAATTATATTATATTTTAAGAATTTTGTTTATGTTTTTGTATGAGAAAATATAATAATTATCAAATTTTTAGAATATTATAATTTAGGTAGAACACGGTGGAGCCTAAGAAAACAAAAAAATCATACTCTACTTATTTATCAGCTGTTGATATTTATCTTTCTTTTATTCTATTCAGTGTTCCAAATGCTGATTAATTCAATTGGAACAAGTTCTTGTCTAGCTGGGAATAATCATCAACAATTATTAAATAATAATTCATAGGTTTACAGAATTGGCAAACTACCAAATGATTTAAGATAGTTGCTTTTTGGATGAAATGTTGCAAAATGCAATAAATATAATACACAAAAACCGTTCATTTTTTAAATGTTGTCTTTTACCAAGTAAACAAAGTTAATAATTAAGTTGATGAAAAAAAATTCTATTTAAAATAGTAATTTTTATGCTTACTTTTTTAACTGTCAGATTTCTTCATAAAAGAGAACTGAACAAAGAATAGAAAGAAATTATTACCATATTAAAATATGTAACTTTTTTTCTCAAAATACTAAACTTGTTAAGTAGCTTTTTGGGCTATGCTCTTGATGGGATTAAGTATCATAAATAATAATCCTATGTTGAAGAGTTTTGTACTGCCACATAGATTTTTTTGTTGGATTTAAATTCAAAATTGTTAAGTTTTATACACATTTCATATAATTATATCTTTGTTGTGTTTAAATAGTTAATTATTTATTATATTATTGTTGTAAATCTTGGTTACGTGGTCAAATTTTAATTTACAATGTTTATTTATGTTTTTTGTTAAACAATTATTCCTACACTTTATATTTTTTTAAATTTGAATAAACACTATTCATTTATTAAAAATATGAATATATTTTCAATAATTATCAAATTGTTGTAAATAAAAATACTTATTTGGAATTCAATATAGTCATTTTCAACTTTTGCTATTTTTCTCTTGAAATTTGCATAAAAGAAAGGCAAACAATGCATAGTAAAAAATGATTCGCATATTAAGGATATTCTTTTAAGTAATTACCTAAGTCTATAGAAGATTGAGAAATCTGTGAAGCTTTTGTCATCCAAACTATATAGAAATATCTTTTTTCGCATACAAAAATATTAATAAAAGATTTTTTTTCCGTTCTATTCAATGAACTGGCATTAAAAAAATACAAAAATGGTTTTCTTAATATGAGTACTATTTCTTTTTTTTTAATGGAAAGTTTACTTAAAGTATTTTCATTGAAGGAAGCGTACAACTAAAGTATTAGAGTTTCTTCTTGTAAATGTTCTATAAATATAAATATAAAATTGGTATTCATAGTTCTTTCCGAAAATCCGAGTATTTTCCAGATCAGGCTTGACTTTTATTTATGACACTAAGTAACAAAATTTTACTTACTCTTAATCTCTCGCTATTAAGGTATGCATTTCCATTTATTAAAAAATATTTTTTTTCAAAGAAAATATCTTACTGTTCTAGTAACCTTACTGTAACTGTTTCAGAGACAGTTTCAAAAGTATTTCAGTTTATATGGCATGAGGATAGAATAAAATTAAAAACAAATATATTAACTGGGCATTTCCTGATAGTGTTTCTAAATGTAACAAGGGAAAGGGAGGATTTTATCTTAAAGAGATGCAATTGTGATTCTCTAAATTGGTCAGTAGTGATTCTGCTGTTATTGCCTGGCAACTCATGAAAGTTAAAACAAATGTATTACTACCTTATTCATCTGTCATATTCACACAACTTCATCTTTTTTTGAGAGAAGCTTCAGATGCTTCAAGCTTCCCTTGATTGGTTTATCCCTCAGCTAGGACATTGCAAATTGTTGGCAATATCAACATTGTTTCTTTATTTTTCTCAAATAATAAAAAATATACTAGTATACTTTTTTTCATGATTCTTTTATGTAAATACAAAATAAAGCCAACACAGAAAATTGCACTGGAGAAAATTGTCAGTACAACATTGCCATTGAAGAAAATAACCATGGAAAAAATTACCAGTCTGAAAAATTGCAATTGGGAAAATTTTCCGTCATTCATTATGAAAATCACAATACATCAGCCCAAAACTTGTTTTGTGCAATAGAAGGCCCGCCAAGTAGATTAAAAACAACTCATGCCACTTCACAAAGCATTTAAGGCCCCTCTAAGTATATCAAAATGAACCCATGTCTCAAGGATTAATTAAAAAGACCAATCAGGTTAAAACCACCGCATAAACTTCACAAATCATTTTTTCCCCCACCAAATATTTTAAAATAAACCCTAGGTCCAAGGGTTATTTTTACTCAAAATTAAATTTTTGTTATTGTTAAATTTGTTTTGATAGGTATAAAGATTCAAAGTCTAATATCTTATTTTGTATTTTTTTAAATTTAATATTTAGGACAAGAAAACTCAATGATGATAAAATAATTCACCTTCGATCTATATCAATATAATTTTATTTAACTATAAACTACTTAAAATATTAAAACTTGGGTGACAAATAACTTTGCAATTTTTTTAAATTTATGTACTCATTTCTAATATATATTATATAAAAACTTCAAATAAACAACGTAAAGCTTAACAAAAACCTTTTTAGGGATAAAAGTGCTATTAAGTTTATGTTTATTAATCTGGTAATTATATAATGGAAAAAAGGTATGTACTTATTAAAAAAATATTTTGGGCTTAAATCAATTTTTTTTCTTTAATAATAAAAAAAAATCATTTTTGCAATGTCATAATCTGTAACATTTATCGCAAATGACTTCAACTTAGTAATTATTTTTTCATTATCTAGAAACTTTCTAGTATTTGTTAAATGTTATTTTAAATCTAATAGTGAACTGTTTGTAATTCTAATTATGTTGTTGAAATGTAGAAAGAGTTTGTGAATTCCAAAGAATTATTCATTTTAAAACTCCTTCTTTTAGAGGTTGAATTATATTTGAATATTGATACAATGAAAATAGAAGGACTTTATTAAAAAAAATCCCAACGGTCGTACAGAACAGGTTAGGAAATATTTGTACCTATCTTTAAAAAACCCCACCTGTTCTACAGTTTGAAAATGTGGTTTATGCATGCACAAGAGTTATATATAAAAAATAATGTCGGTTTATGTAAATTGGTTAAAATAAAGTAGAATCCAATTATTTACACAAAAATAAAATGGTGTAACAAGTCCAAACTAATTTACTTTCATCGATTGGAACAAACTGTCTAGTCAAACAACGTCAACACTATATTTACCTATCCTACATATCAATTTGCACATCTCGGCTGATTGGACAAGTGATCATATAAAGGTATGTATGCAAGAACAAACATATATGGAAATGAGACTTTTTCCTAAAATTTGTTGTCATATAAGACTATATCTTGAGAAATGGTTAATAAAATGATATAACATTGTTTGAACAATATATTTCTATTTATAAGGCATCCCATTTGACAATTCATAGTTTTTCATATATATAGTTGAAACAAATTTGAATATATATATAGTTATACAAAAACCATAATACTAATACATACAATGTTGTCTGGATGCTGTATATTCAAATTAATTCATCAAAGTCATGTTCTAATTTACGTCATAAATATATAATATTATACATTTTTTTGTCTAATCATTCATTCAATAATTGTTTTTTGAAGATTTTTTTTTTGTTAAAATTAACTTTTATGCATGAATTTTTAGAGACAATAACTAAAGTCTACACTGTAAAATAGCTCCAAGGTATCCATGATTGATTTTTTTCGCTGGAGAGAAGACTATAGTTGATTTTGATTTGCTAGAGGAAAAACAATTTTAAAGCAGAAACTAATAGGAAATTATATCATCAATGACTAGACAAAAATTGAATGATTATATTTACTTATGACGTAAATTAGAACAAGACGTTGATTATGTACTTATGAGTGTTACTATTGAGATACAATCGATCATATTGTTTGTGTTGAAGCCTTGTCGGCTTTGTATCCTTGTATATATTATGGTTGTTTAAGTTTTCAGGTTGGTAACGTAAAACGAAGGGTTGGGGTATTCGTTACATTTTGTATTGGTACAAACGATGCATACAACAATTTCCCAGTAAATTAGTTTACGCTGGGATATATACATATATATAAAGACAAATAAAGCATAAAGGTTGGCTTGCAGGTATTTACTGAATATAAAATTTTTACTTTATAAGTAAAGCTATGGGTGTAACAAACATGTAGCTTTAGAAGTTGATTGTAATTAATCTAAATTCTTTTTTTTTGATAAAAGGATAGTTACAAATGTCTTCTGTTAGTACTGTTATTTACTTTTTTTTTTTAAAGGTATTATGTTTAAAAAAATATACTAATGAAATAATACATTGACCAATAAAAAATGCATAACAAGTAAAAAAGATGAAATAGCCAGACTGGAAAATATCTAAGTAAGATAATACCAATTTAATTCATTACATTTTTAAAATGCAATCCCAACTTAAAATTTAATTTTATTATTTAATTGTCAGATCATGATATAATGCTTTCAGTATGTCTTGTAATATCAGATATACTATAAATTTTTTAAAGATCGATGTTAAGAGATTCAATAACATCGTTTTTGATACATTTCTCTATATTTTAACATTGTTTCACCATGGATAATCATAAAGATTTTACGGTTGCTGATATATTTTGAACGACTCTATTCATTCAAACGAATGCATAGAGTTGTAAAAAATATGATCTCATGGTATGTAAAAATAAAAGAAACTAGAAAATGACATGCTAATCCAAAACAGTTTTTAAAATTTTTTTTGGAAAAGAAGAGCTAAGTTACCATGACGTTTTACAGTGGCGTCTGTAGAATTATGATTTTTTTTTGTTGGGGAACTTAGTTTTTGGAATTAAAAAAAAAATCCACAAATTAAATTTTTTGAGAAAAGTAGTGAAAATTAAATTATTTGGAAAAACAGTAGAAAATAAAATTTTTAAGAAAAAAAGTAAAATTAAATTTGTTAAAAAAAAGTTGAAAATGAATTTTTTTCAGAAAATAAGTAGAAAATTAGACTTTTTTGTAAAAAAGTTGAAAATGAAATTTTTTGAAATAAGTTTCATAGATCCACATCTATTCACAAAAAAATATTTTTTTTTCGAAAAAAATTTCAAACACCCATGGCTATTATCAAAAATTTAAATTTTGGAGAAAAGTTTCAAATTTCTGAATTCCGGTTGGGGGCTGCAATCCCCTCCAGCCATCTCCCAACCTTAGCCCCTGTTTTATTAGACTGGCTGTAAGCAGCTGTAAAATGGAGAAAATAAACACAAATCCCATTCTGTATCAAGTTCTCTGATGTCTATCATCAATTATACTCTGAGATCATCAATGACTTAAAACTATAAGTCTGCAATAAATCATCAGTGACACTTTTTAGAATTAATACACAAGTTATAAATTGACACTTAGATGTTCTCTCTTCAAGAATATATGTAGAATGATAACAGCTTTTGAAAATTAAAAACAATATTCCAATAAAAATCTTATATGCGAGAAAGGAAACTCTTAAAAAAACATTTTTGAAATAAATTGTAAACTGTTTTTATCAACTTTCCGTCATTATAATAGGACTAATTTTGAATTAAAAAAAGAGAGCTCTCTCAATGCATATGTGTCAATACTGATATCTTTACATCACCATCATCTATATATTCATCAATTGTTTGAATTAACAATTATCTAAAAAGTTAAACTTTTATCAAATTGAATAATAATACTATGAGATTAAAACTTTTTCCAACAATAACCAAGTTTTTTAAGTACTATTTTCTTTTCGTATAAATATTTAAAGTATATTGCAATTTCTTATATGTGGACTTATGTTTGCATACTTTCAATTGTTTATGAAAAGTGCACGGAAACTTACAAATATGATATTTATATCCACTTATTTAGTTATATTTTAGCAAAATATTAATTTTTATATATGATAAACCTTACACATAATAGAAGTATATATGTCATTTTATTTTATGATCATAAATAATTTATTTAATTCCCTAAGTTCATATATCAAATTGGAGTTCTCTTTTTATCTTTATTTTCTCACTACTGCTGGCTTACATCTGTCATGTACATTCTTCAATATATGTGATATATTTAAATAAAATTTTGTCAAAAAATATATATTTTTGATATATTTGCCAAAAACTGCACATGTAGGAGTATAAAAAAATATATTACTTTTTCGCACATTGAGAAAATAATGAGTTTAAACCTTATTACTTTTTTTATAAAGTCGAATTCAAAACGAACATTAAGTTAAATTCTTTCATATATTTATACTTTTATTTTTGGAAATGTCAAAGTTAGTTTTTCTTTTTCAATGATGATTAATCAGGTCTTATAAAAGTGACTTGCCAGTATGTTCAAAATGAAACCGAAAAATAACGAGATAACCCTGATAATTTGAATGATTTTTGTGAGAAGAACAGCTTATCTGTCGTGACGTTTCAATAAATCATCTATGAGATGAAACGTTATACATTGTATCTGACTAGGACATAGGACAAATTATGCCGATGTCGATCTTTAATTCATTCTTTACAGTGATGATAATTCAGAGCATTTTGGGCATTTAAAAAATCAAAAAAGCCACATATATATGATAATTTCAAAAATGTTTTGGGGGAGAAGAAAAGTAGAACAGACATAGGCGTCAATAATCAATTATACTCTGAGACTAATAAGGACTTGAAAATGTTGGATCCGGTTTCGTATACATCAATGATGTGTTGTATGTAGTAGAAAAGATAGTTTACTCCTCATGAATGAACCAATAATTACAGCAGCTTTAAGAAGAGAAAATTTAGCATTTAGGTGGCCAATTCAAAAAAAAAAAAAAAAAAAGGAAAAGCTTAAAATTACACTCTTTTTTCATCACTAACTACGTATTTAGTATTGTAGGCAAAGATAAAAATAATAAGCAATAAGTTGACTTTTATTTCTACTGCTCGTATTTATGTTCGCCATTCAATCTTTAGCAAATAAATAGTTTGTGGTATATTGCTAAGCATTAATACCTGCAAGTTGTGTTTTATTGGTCTTTAAAATGATCAGTTTTTTGTCCCTGTTATATGTTTTTGAAAATGTCCCAAATTATGAAGATCTCTCTACGGGATATCATTTGCACTAATAATATAAAAAAGTATCTCAGTTTCCAATTTGAATTACTTTAACAAAACTTTGAATATATTTAAGACACGTGAATATTTTGCCATTAATCTTAATTTAGGAGAAATTAAATTCTAAATTAGGCGTAAAGGGCGTTTGTACAGGGAAAATATTACAATTATATTAAAAATCCATATATATTTATGTATTTTTCAATTAGTTTAGACCAAAGGTAGGGGAGAATTCATTTTTTAGAGGGAGATGTTAACATCCCCCGACTTATTAAACAAAAGAGAACATATATTAATTATTTTTCCTTTTTAATCACTATCCATACCATATGTGTTTTCTCTAAACAGATTCCTTGTTTAATGATGACGTTAATGAGTGATATATATTTATATGATGACGTCATTTATTTTATGTTGTTCTATAGGTGACTTTGCATGCGATTCTGATGTGTTCTTCAAATTTAGAGCAAGCCATGATCAGACGTCAAACTTTGGGACTAATACATCCCTACTTTATTTGAATATTTGACTATAATTATAATGATGTGGTCAATCTTTTTGTTACGTAAAATAACTGCGACTCAAAATCTGATTACGTGGTAAATTATATTTTTTTATATTAATTCAACCTTTACAGAATGATAGTAACTTTGATATAAAAAAGTATTTTTTTATTTCAAAATTATTTTCATTTCCTCTAAATTCATGAAAAAAGGAAGATTAAATGTTTTATCAAAGGTTGTAAAAAGTCTCAGAGGAAAACCATGTAAGTACGAGACCCTGGAAGCTATTAAAAATATAATACATACCCTAAGTTACATATTTGTTGAGTATGAAAATGATTTACTATATTCATAACTTTTTATGGGTGCCACAAATAAGTCTACTACCTTTGAATGATTGTATGTTAAAAAGTAATTTACTATTTCTGTAGTAACATATATATATTTGCATACAATATAATGCTTAAATGTTTTTTATATGTACATTATATATTATTGCTTAATCATGATCGAGTTTGATATCAAAATTATGTTAATTAGAAATAAATTTCTTTCCAGATTTAAACAAATCCTTTATTTATTGTCATTACTCTAAAGTCTGAATAAGCTGATTTAAATTGATTGCAACTAAATATACAATAATCCAATAGTTGGGGGAAAAAATGCAACGATTATTAAAAAAAGCAATGCAAAATATTACAAATGAAGTAAATCGAGTGCAAATAAATTTATTATGGCTATTGAGATTCCTACCGAAGAAATCTAAAAAGTAATAGCAGAGCAGGGACTACCGGTTAAGAATAATAATGATCGTTTTAAGCTAAAAACAGATAATACAAAATTTAAATGAATGTAAATATGGTGTCCTAGATCTGCTCACAACATGCAGGCTTCCATACTCAATATAGATACCAATATGGAGAAGAATTTCCTCATCAAGACCTGTGCTAGGTTAAGAGGCTATGTTAGAAGGCTGAAGGTGGTTGGGTTGCTTGATTTACTTAACTTTGAATATATTTTTGAAGTGTTGAATTAATTTTTTTATAATTATCTTGAAATATTCCAGATTTATATGCCCTACTAAAAAATAAGCGATAATAATTTTTGGGTCAACTTGAGTAACCCAAAATGCTATTAAAAAGACTGATACTACAATATTAAATTTAATAAATTCCAAAGGAAAAAATAATTTATTTAAAAAAAATTGAACATGACCCTAGGCAGAGTTCATGCTAAAGCTATTTTAATTAATTTAAATAAAAATAAATAAAAAAATAAAATAATAATTTTTGATTTTTAATGGTACTTCTATGTGGGCTGAAGGTATGTAAAGTGAAAAAATTGGTGGTGTTACCAAAAAATTAGTGAACTGGGATAATATATGCCCCAAAATTTATAAAAATCCTTCAAATTCCTATGAATGTATATTTTATCGCCAATATTTATCGACATGCTATTGAAACGTTAAATCAGATTATATACAAACCTTTACATGTCTTGATAATGCCTCATTTTGGAGTTTTTCGTTTATTTTGTTAATTTAATTAGCTGGTTAACTTACATGTTGTCTTTTTTTCCCTTTCGATATCTTGGATTAATTTTTAATTTCAATTTGAAGACTGAGGTGTCTTACAGTAGCAAGAACATTTGGTATTAACCCCATTATAAAAACAATGTTCATTAACAGAGGGCAAAAAAAAAGAAAAAATTAAACAAGGATATTGTTTTATAAAGAATTTAATTGACTTTAATTTACAACAATATTTTTCTAACTTTAAGAAATGCAATGACAATTTATCTTTGTAGGAACTTGGGTTAACTTACAATAAGCAGAGATATATGTGAAGGGCTCTTGAAAAAAATAATTACAACTTTTTTTAAAGATAAATGCTGAATAATTTTTTATGAAAGTTATTTAAAAGCTTTTTTTTAAGAAACCAATGTTTCCTGATTCTGTATTTTGTACTTTAAACTGCAGAATCTAAATGAAATACCCCAAATATCCTTTATTTATGATTTATTAGGAGCATTTACAGTGTTAAATGTAATTTTTGTAGCAGAAGTTGTTTTGAATATAAGAATTTAGGTTGGAGCTATAAACATACTGAGTATATAGCTGAATTATTTGAATTGGCATATATCGAAGTAATAGAAAAAGGACTGTACATGATATATTTGTGTTTAAATTTTGCTGCCTATCAGACGAAACGACTGTTACGGGAGCTGGGGTTGGCAGGAATTACTCTTTGACTAATTACGTCACCTAACTTGATTCACCTTGTTGAACTGAATTGATAAGGTGAATTCTGTAAAGAAAAGAAAGATTTGCGTAAGTCACAAGGAAAAGTGATAAAATAACCTCTTCGGTGTTTTATGGAATTACTATCTAAATTTATTTATAAAGAACCAACATATTTCGAAGGGAAAGTTGTTTCTTATCGAAGAAGAATTTAATAAGCTAACTGCTGCGTTTCATTACATCCATTTTTTTTTTAAAAGCTTATTTCAAAATATTATCCCAGAAGGTAAAAAAATTGTCATTAAGATGGGCATACATCAATGTTGTTTTTGGTCAGATAATTCAAGAGAAGTCTGGCATCGTTGTTGTTTTTGTTGAATTAAACAAATTTGGTACTCAAAAGAAGTGTAAACTGGGCCAATCACAAAAAAAAAAAAAATAGTCCAAATTGGTTTGACAATAAACATTGTTCATATTCAAATTAAGTTTTAATTTGATTTTGTCTTATATTATAAATCAACTTTTGATTTCATCATATTTAGTTAAATTGGGATAATGTCATCATACGAATTTGAAAGTGTTTCATATATGCACATTTTGCATACATAAGTGAGATGGCGAGAAAATTTGTGAGAATGTGAGACCAAAAATATCAGTCTACGATTTTGAATGGATTTTAGAACGTTTAACAAGCTGAAACCGTGATTCCGACATATCGGTCCAAATTTGTCATGAAATAACGGTCATGGATCGAGTCTCCACTTTATTAAGCATATACACGTGTACTACAGGGCTTGGAGGGATATGCCGATGTTGCATGTATTTACTCTCTTCAGCCTTCTCTTCTTTACTGTTATAGTATTGATTGGACTTTAATAAATACGTGACTCTAATTTAGAAACTTAAATTCATATACAAAAAACTAGAATCACAATTTAAACCCCTTCCTGTTATTAGTCAATAAAGGTTTTTTTTTGCACCTTATCGCCTTACTATATTTTATATTTATGTGTATTCAAATTAATCTTCAATTTTCTATTGCGTGTAAGGAAAGAGTTTTAAAACCATAATTAAATATATATATACATTTTGATATAAGGAAACGTTACAAAGCGCGCAACAACGACTTTAGTACATTACACATATATATATACTGTATATAGTATACGTTCTCCTATATTTTGTAAACAGAAAGTTTTTTTTTGTGAATGATTAAGAACCTCATTGATTTTCTTTTTATCTCCCCGCTTCTAATTTGAATATATATGAATATTTACATTCTTTGTTGCTTATAAAAGTTTCTAACTTTTTTCTTTTACATACAAGTTAGGCTTATAATAAAATTGATAATTGAAACAAAATTAAACTTGTCAGAGGAATGAGTATAATTTCCATTGAATTATTCAAATTGTTCATTCTTTGAAAGGAGAATTAGGGTAGTACGTTTCGCCTATTTATTTCAGTTAGAATATACTCACCAGTTATATTTTCATGACAGATTAATTTCTTGTGACGTTCAAAAATATTTAAATCAATCCTATTGTAGAAGATCTATCTTTAAAGATTAGATTTAAAAAATACATATAAAATCTAAAAAAAAAACAATTTATTGATCAATATTAATAAAACAAAACGCGCCAATCTCAAACAATGAGTCATCGGCTACAAAGTATACCGTGCTCCCTGATGTGTATTAGAAGAATATTTTGAACTAAACAATAACAATGTTGTCGTATTTGTAGCTGATCTAATCAAACGTCATCATAGATAAGATGCCGTCTTTTGGGATTTAATAAATGTTACACATGTTTGCTTAATGAAGAAAAAAATGTCATAAAATCTATCTATAGAGCGCTTTTGTTTGACGTCTTTTGAAGTTTTTAGTTTTAAAGTTTTGTACGTAGCCTTTACCCTGATTTAGCTGCCTGTTTATTTGTGTTGCAGTTGAAAACGCTCTAGGGGGAAATTAATACCAACCACGAGAGAAATAGGTAGTACTTACATTAGGAATGATTTGAATGTCGTTGGAGTTCAAGGTTTATTATGTATATTGTGATATGTGGATTATACGATTTTATCTGCACTCATGTGTATACACACATTTATATATAGCATGTATATGATTATATAATTTGTATTTCCATTAATTTCTTTATTCAAATGTGACTAATATCAATTCCTCTTAAATACACATTTTTGACGATTTCTTAAGATTTTGTTCAAATATTTACAGCACTGGTGTGCATGTATATTTATTATTATGGGGAAAAAAGTACTAAATAAGGAAGAATATATTTTGAAGAGTCAATACTTATTTTAATATAAAAATATATAAGCCACAAAAAAGAAAAAAAAAGTTTGGTAGTGGTTTAGGAAAAGAAATCTACTTTAGAGTTTCTACTTTTTATTATAAAAAACGGTGTATAATTTAATATTTCATTTTATTTTCTATGATACCATATTTATGTCTGAATAGGTTGGTTGATTACACAATCATTGTTATATAGTTGTAGTACTTTCAAAAATGCCAATTTGACATAATATTGGATTGATAACTTAATATATATATTCAGAGATTTTTTTTGATTGTATTGTGAAAAGAAGCAAGATTGGATAGATGAAAACTATGTGGCTTACAAATATTTAAAGCAGTATCTGCACGTACATAGTAGTGACTTTACAACTTTTCACATTACCACTAGTAAAAATATAGGTATTTAAGTACCATCATTACTTGAAGCTAACAAAATTGAAAAAATTTGTCAGAATGTTTGGAAACCTTTTATTGATTTAATTTTTTTTTCTTTTTTTACAATTTTTGATCTTTTATTAAAAAATCACTATATTTTTTGTATGATCTCTCTTTTTATCACCTTAAATCAACCTACACAAGCCTCTGCATTTACAGTTATAACTTAAAATGGGCTTTGGATGATATTTTTTTCGAACCAAGTAAACATAGTTTATTGAAATTTGGAGTAATGTTGTATAAACACAATCCAGGGAAGTAACGGATGGTTTGTGGCTGTAGTAACTAACTCAAAAAATGTCAAATAACATGAAATTTTTTTATGCATATTGAAATCCGTTTTCCTATTATATTTTTGAATAAATACTTTTGTATATAAAAAAATATATCATACATTAATTTAATACGTCTTAATAACTAAAGTTTTTAATACAATAAATGAGCTCATAATAAGTTTTTCCACTAATGAAGTTTATTTTTTTACTAATATCTTCTCTTAATGTAGTTATATTGATATAGGGAAATCTTTAGATATAGAAGTAGAGTCAATAAATGTTATTCAATGTAAATTATATATCAGTAATAAGTATATACTTTTATGGTTATATGTTATTCTGTTATGTATATATTTTTCATATATTTCATCAAGGCTTATATGTTCATTTTGCTAAAATAATATAAGCTGATTTTTAGTAACGAAATGTTAATATAATATCTAAAATTATAAAAAGTATGACATTAAACAAATATGTTTCTCTTTTTAGATATAATCTAAGCAGAGTTTTTTTTCAAAGCTTTGATCAATAGAATTGTATTCCTATGTATTTTTAGCTTCCAAATTTTGTTGTTGTTCCCGCCCTCAAAAATCAATAAAACAAATGAGGACACAAAAAACACGTGATCAATATTTTATCAAAATATTGGTCATGCAAATGTAGCGCTGTGAGCGCTGAATATTACTCCTTCACTTTTAATTTACCCTCTTATCTTAATGAACTAGATACATTCTTCAAGGGAAAGAAAAAATTGCATATGGTATAAAAGAAAATGAAAAAACGTGATGCAGTGACTATAACTACAGTATCATAAAAAATAACATCTTGTGTGGAAAAAAAGATATCACTACGAGCATGTTAGCTGTTAGGAATACTTCCATTCATGAATAGATAAAATTTAATTATAAGGTCTACTCATGAATGACATAGAGAAACACAGATGATTTTATGCGGAATTCTAGGTGTATGTCCTCGTTGGGTAATGAGAATAAATGAAGATCGACATGGAAGTAATTCTTGCCATTGTTTAGCTAGATTCAGTTTGTATTTTGTTATATATTTTCTTACCTTCTTAGATTATTGCAGTTAATCTAGTAAAACGTTCTGACTAAGGATGTTAATAGGAATTAAATTGTTGTAAGCGTAAAAACTATATCTATGAGAATGTCAAGAAAGATTAAAAGACGTCATACCTGATGGCAGAGAAAACTTTGAAATATTGAGTTCCTTGCTTGCTGATACGTTAAAATTTCTTGCTCTTACTAACATTTTTTTATTTGATATACCCAAACCAAAATTTGGATAATATTTGCATTCCAATTCATGACAGCTAAGTAGTTCTCCCTTTAAACAATCTTCAAAATTTAAAAATGACCGCGTTACATTTTAGATTCATTTTCTTAGCAAAGAGATACGTTTCACAAGAGTTCAATATAACTTTACTTATATAATTTAACAGTCTTATTGATACTGAATTTTGAAACTATATAATATTAATACTATCTACTCGAAGATACAGTTAAATATTAAGTATGAAAACTAACACCGACCTCCCTTATTCAGAGTAACACACTTTATCGAACGTCTTTGATTAAAATATAATGGCGTATGTTATCCTCTGAAAATTACTATGGAGGAATATTTATATAGTTATCAACAGGAACGTTGCTAGCTTTCATCATTAGGGGAGGGGGCGGTAGCATAGGCCCGAAGATTATCAATACTGTTATACAATTACTTATATCAATAGATTTATTTAATGTATAGACTACCCGAAATTGCAGACACTGAGTGAGAAGAGAGGAAACATAGATATTTTATTTCACTCAAATATAGCCTCTTAATGGCCTCGGGGCCCAAAAATATCATAGGAACATGCTAGGTTATTTTCTGCGTCTACTTGATAAATGTCAGACTATTTTATATTTTGTAACACAAAAAAGACTTATATACATATATATAAGATATTAAATTTTATTTTTTTTTTTTTTTTTGGTTGGGCAGAGCAACACTAATTATTATCATAATGTGATACCTATACTGTTGGTTTTATGCAAATTATAATTTATTGCTACAAAAAGCTTGATTAGGGGATGGTCCAATTTTTATTTATAAAAGGTCATGCAAAAAATGTGTTTTGTATTTACCGGTTAATTTTTCAATTTGAAAAAATTGATGTACTTGAATATTTCAATATTTTCTTAATGGTACACAAATATAAACAGTTTAAAATCTGTTACATACTATAAATCATATTTAATCATAATTATATTCGTTTTGGACTTTAATTTACCTATTTGACAATATAAATATTTTGCATTGGGAAAGTCATGCATCCTTTAATGAGTTATTCTAACTAATTTATTATCTTAAAAAGGTTTTTTAAGGAGAATCTAAGATTTTCTAAATAATGCAAAAAGCAGTGCAATATTCGATACATATTAAAAAAGTGATGCATAATTAATTCTTACATGTTTTTGGGTTAGATGGAAGAAATCTTAATTCAAATTCATATTTATAAATAAATATAAAAATATGTCATAGAATACGTAACTTTTTCAGAAGTAATCTCATAATGTATGTAGAACTGATATTAAACGTTCACATTACTGGATGAAATAAATTATTTCAAAAGTTTCATGCATTTTCATGAGGTTCCAATTGTTTGAATAATATCAGTAGTAATTACAGATCTGCACATCATCATGTCATGTTGAAATATTTAAATTTTTGTTCTAGGACATTTTGATAAATGCCCACATTAACAGACAGATACTTTCACGAGTAACCATAAAGTGTTTAATTATTTCCCACAAATTTCAACAATAAAGTGTTCATAAATTAAAAATTGATTCTTTTTATAATATAAATTCTCTAACTTTTGGCTCAAACTTCTATGAGAACCGTTGTGACAAAAATTATGACAACAATTCAATCAATAATTACATTAGAAGGAGAAAAAAATGTTTAGGAAAGAGGAGGAGTATAAAATGAATCAAATATTAATTAATGAACACATAAGGATTGCAATTCTTGGCATATAATTTAATTTGGAGTAACATATATGGGAATGATAGTGTCTCTTCAACAATATGATATTTCGGCAAAATAGAAATATGACTTTCGTTTAAAGGTTTTGGAAGAGTGACCGTGCACAATATTTTTTTATTTTCCTTTAGTTATTTAGATAGGGTTGCACGGATTAAGTATAAGTCAGCATTAAAGTATTAAAATTACTGCATAAAACCCAGTAAATTGTTTTTGTCCATATACTCTACAAGGGTTGTAAAAAAACCCTCACAATTTGAAGAATGTTTGAAGCTGTCATAATGTTTCATAAAATTAGTTGCAGATAAAATAAATTAACAGAACTTTACTACATATTGTGCAATTATATAAAGAAGAATTACTCTGATGTCGATTTGTATATTTTACTGATATTATCTGTAAAAAGAAACTGCAAAGAAACATGGTAACTCTGACCATTTCAAATATGCTTGAGAGGAGAACAGATTAACTTGTTCGTGACGTTTCAATAGATTAAGCACTATGCGGGAAATGAACTAAATACATGTCCAACTTCGTATCCGCATAGTCAGGAATAACTTTCTTCCTTATCCTCAATTCTACTCTATAATGACTATTACCTCTTAAACAAATCATCAGCGTTACATTCATACAATCATGGCTTCATTTTATACTTTTATGTTATTTTCTCTACAATGAAACAATATTATAATATTCAATCTGATACACAATGTACACTTAATTTTATAAGAGTGTCCGTGAACCAAACTTACACAGATCGAATTCAAGAGAATAATTTTTTATGAGGGCGTTATGTAACTTATACAAAAATTATACTAGAGTTGAGGATGGAATTTATTTATTTTTGATATTTGTTACCCTCCTAATAGCACGTATTTATCTATATTAGCAAAGAACACTTTGTTTGATGTTTGCCATAAGGTTATTTTGTAGGAACTGTAAGAGTACAAGTCTTCAAATTTTTATTCGACTACCTTTATTCTTTACAACCTCGTTGATTACCTTCAGATAATCCTCTGTGTTGATTTTGAGACCCTTTGGGAACCAATACGGAGGCATTGCCTTGCTGTTAGATGCCGCCATACCCAACATCATGACCCCCACCGGGGGCTTTGTCCTATTGATAGGGGAAACCTCTTTGGTACTTTTGGCCAAATAACAATCGTTTTGTACATTTGTATCCACTACTACTTTTTTTCCTCTGAAGGCAATTTCCGGGCTTGATCATAGCCTTTACTTTATAAATAAAAGTTCTGGAGGACTTCTCCATGTCCATGGTCTTTCAGATTGACAAATTGACTCCTAGAAGGACTGCAACTCTTTCACTCTTTGCCTCTATATGTCAAGATTGAAACTAGATATCAATAAAATTATTTAAAAAAAAAATGAAGTTTCTTTTCTGTTCTAAAAGTTGAAATAAAAGATGCCCAAACTTGTTTTTGAAAAATAATAAAAATATGGCTCAAAAGCTCCAAACTTGATTTATCTGCCTATTTGAACTTGAATAGAGCTGGTAGCAATGTCCATTGGCCTAATTAGACCAAAACAGGGGCAATGTTCAGCTAAATTCTTGTTTTCTAAAATATTAAAGGATCATTAATATTGTAAACTTCATAGAGGATAACTTCTCAGCCAAAGGCAAAACTAAAACAAAAAAGTAGCCTAACTTTGGACAGGAGTTCTTCATTAACTAGGCATTCCACATAAGTTTCAAGATAATATTGTAAAAGCTACTTATATTTTAAGCTAAAAACTTATGTACGTTGAACTTGTAGTTATTCTGGTTCTTGCACAAGACACACATATCTTT
The DNA here is from genome assembly GCF_016086655.4 of Lepeophtheirus salmonis. Lineage (NCBI taxonomy): Eukaryota > Metazoa > Arthropoda > Copepoda > Siphonostomatoida > Caligidae > Lepeophtheirus > Lepeophtheirus salmonis. Next base: position 39,907,449 of record NC_052132.2, on the reverse strand, counting down.
CAAGAATATATTTGTACACGATTTGTTCGACCGCACTGTACTTTAAAATAAATCTTCACAATTTTTGAGAAAATGATGTAGAAAAAAATAGAAAAAATGAATATAAAAACAATATTCTATTTTGATGATCTTTTTATTTAAAAAAAGTTTTTTTTCCTTTGACACCCTTTTAACCAAAATACTACCGTCATTTTAATAATGTACTTCTTATTTCGACATCACGAATTTTTCATAAACATCGTCACGTATTCATATGTCACCTAGATGAATTTTACATATAACTTTTATACGTATACGATCACTATCATCAAATTTAAATAACCAGTGCATGAGGTACTAAACATTTTATTCAATTCAATGGGCATGTATTTGACTAAAATATTTTTCAGTAAATTAAAAAACAAAATTATAAAACGGAATATTTCAAAAGAAATATATTCATTTCTTGTAATTGTCAAAAAACAAGGAAAAATTAAAGATTAAATGCGGAAAAATATACAGAATAATATATAACTTAACTATAATCTACATTTGAATAATTACTTAATTAATTATTCTATGATATATTATCATCATAAATCAGAGTTACATTAGTATATAATTTCTTATTATGTTGTGATTTTGAGTTAATTTGAAATAACTTTTTGTACCTTTTGATAAAAATTATTGCAATTTACACCTTACTTTTCTTTCCTTTTCAATTACATTTTTATCTATAACTCAAAACAAATAGAGAATATCTAATTAATTAATATTAAATAGAAAATTATATTAACAAATTTCAATTTATTCTTTCTCCAGTCTCATTTCATATTTTAACATGAAAGATATACGGGGATTTTGTCCACCTCAGTAATAATATATTTTCTGATAATGAGAATATTATTAGTGGCCTAAATCTTTAAATTCAGATCAATTTTAATTAATCAAATAACATTTTAAAAACCTTAGAACTTTTATAAGAAATATAGAGTAACTATTGTTTCAATATATATATTTCTAGTAAAATGTCAAATCCTGATGACATCATTATTTATTCTGATATTTTGAATATTTTAATCATTTTTTGATGTAAAATGAATCGAGATATTTATATTCCTAAATAACAGAAAATATTTTTTTCTCTCCAAAAAACCTTATAAAATGTATAATTAACGTAGATATAATTATGATAAATGCTCAAAAAAACATTGTGGCTTTTGATAATATAAGAAACCCATCCATATAAAGACATTTAATAGTGGGATGCAAAAAAGTAAAAAATATATAACCATTGGACCTGTTGATGTTTAAAAACTTAACTATGTTATATATATTATAATTTGAGTAATTTTTTTGATAAAAAAAGGTACACTTAGGGATAAAAATATTTTATCAATTTTCGTAATAAAATAAAAAGTCCACGTTTAAGAAGAAAGCAGATTCATTTTCATCCCTCCCGTTTTATTAGATGAACTTGGAAGGACCTAGTAAGGAAATCCTCCACTTTCAATGCTCCCTTCCACAATGAGTCAAACTAGGACTTAGAACTCCCAAAACAATCATCTGTATTACTGTCTGTCTTTCATAACTCATACCCTTTATACTTAGATGTTCTCACTACAAGAATTGAGGAATAATAACAAGAGGCTTGGAAATTAAAAATAAATTATTATGATTACCAACAACAACAAAATTTTACACAATCTTTTGGTCATATTTTATACTATTCATGTAATTTGTTTTATAAAAATAAGTATGCCTTTAATTCCAAAAAAGAAAAAGTTTATAATAATATAAGTTAGAAAATTTATAGTGATAAAATCAGTGTACGGTCAATTTTTCAAGTTAATTTGCATAGGATATGTAAAAGAGCAATGCAAAAAAGTTTGAGTGGTAATAGAACATTTAATGTTCATATATATGTAAGTATATCTTTATAATAAACATATTTCTATTCATCAGATAATATGCAGTACATTTGTTTATGCATATATTTATTTATTTAGTGTACGAGTACATAAAAGTATTCCCTTTAAATAAATAGACTATTATTGAAACATTGCTTTTTTAAGGAAAAGGCTGAACTAGTAAGACCTTTTATATTACTTATTGAAAAATAAATATACTTTTAAACTACTATATTAATTATATAAGCTATATTTTAATTTTTTTGTAAAAAAACTTTTTCAACTGGGGATTTAGTAAAAGAAAGCTCGTTTTTTAATTACACATCAAAGCTATCCTTTCAAAATATTTCCCTTATAATATATATCAATAAGTATTGAAATTAGTGCTACCTTTAAAAATAGGCACCTCAGGGAAAAATATTAATTGTGTCTTTGATTTTATGTCATTCGTCTATAACGCACAATGATCAGGGGTGAAGCAATGTATCAGAATCAGCAAGAATTATACTTTTTGTAAGTATCAGTTATTGGAATTTGGCTCAACACTACTGATTCCGCCGATACCTCTCCATAGATAATATACCTTATTTGAGTTATATTTTTAGAAATAAAATTACGGTTACAAATTAATGAAATAGTTCAGACGATTTCAAAAAAGAAAAGAAAGGAGGAAACAATGTAAGTAGAAAGATTACACAAATTGGCAGGTTTGTAAAAGAAAAAATTAAAGTAACAACTTTTTTAGTACCCTTTACATTTGAATTGTATCATGAGGCGTTCAAAATGTCAGTTAAATATTTCATTTTTTGTATGCTCGTTGAATAACATTGCTTATAACATAACTAAAGTCGAGTCCAGATTTCCTAAGTCTATTTTGAGCCATCAATTTCTTTCCCGACTCCATCAAAAAAGACGTGAGTCTGGACTCGAGTACTGGTTTATCATATATCAATTCCAAGGGATCGCATAATAAACTCAATAATTTAATAGAAAATAGCCTATTGTCAGTGTTGCAAGTATTATTTTTTTTATCAGTGAGGCAGTTGAAATTAGATCAGAAGCCAAGGGACGAAGAGGTGGACTTTAAATATATAACAATGGAGAACCTTTCAACTGTCGAATATGAGCCAAATAGAAATAAGTTGACACCTGAGCAGGGAGAGAAATTTAATTTTTTTAAATTCAATTATGAAAGATAAATTTATGTATTTTTTTCCCTATCTGTAATTTATAAAAATTAAAAGAAGTAATTTTTTTTTATTTGTTTATGAAATTGTTCTTCACTGAATATGGAAACGGTATTTGAATGGTCCTGACCGATGGTTTAGGAATTGTCGGAAAATTTGGTAGACTCTTAACAATAATCCAATTTTTGAATTGTGAATAAAAATCTATTCTGAGCATGTAAAAAAATCAACCTGTCGATGAAGCGTTACAAAATATAGTAGTCATTAAATTTGCTAATGACGTTTTAATCCTAAAAATAATGTATATTATAAACATATAACTAAAAAAAATCCATGTGCTTTTATTATCGCTGTGCACAAGGGATCAACTTTTTTTCTATTCGTGACAATTTTTCCTTATCTGATGATATCAGGTTTTAATAGATTGGGGAAAAAAGGCTATTAATTTTTTGTGCACCATCTACAAGCATTTTTTCAAACTCATTTTCTTAAAATCATAGTTGCAAGAACGAATTGACAAAAAATCCCCACAAACAGGAAATTTTGTGATCTTTTGAAGCACATTGTTGCAAAACAAAGTAAAAATTAAATTTTCACTAGTTGTAAATGTTGTAACCCTTTTTCAAAGGAAATTAGAAATTTCAATTTTGCATTTTTTAACTCATTGAACCAATTTAATTCCCCTCAAAATTTACAAAAATAATCTCCACAATACCAAAAAAAAAAACATTGCTGTATTCTTTGTAAAGTGATTTGCCCTTTATTTGTCTTTAAACAAAGTTTTTATAATTTGTTACCCAACTTTTAACACTACATGGCATGTACATATTTACGTGCCTAATGATCTACTCATTATGATGAATCAAATATATATATTACAGCTCTGCAAATATTTATATATGTGGTTTTCCTTACCTTTGTGATGAAAGACTTTGTCACCTATTTTAATTAATTAATTTTATTAGTTATATGTAATCACTGGATTCAATTCTTACTAAATGTATGTAGATATATAAAGTGGTTTATTGATATTTATTTTCACTTGTTTGACGCTATTTTAATCAAAAATAGGGAAGGAATAACACGAATAAAACACTCTTCATCTAACAGAGAGAAGATACTAATAATTTTTTAATACATTTTTGTATGAAAAAAAGAAGGAGAGCGCTTTTGCGGCTTTTCCAATTTCCCTTCTTTTTCATAAACAGTATTCTGGAAAGCGCCTCTTTCTTTTCTGTGGTAGTATCAAAATTTTTCCCAATGCAAATGTTTGGATTATACTTAACCATTATATCACACTGCTTTGCTTTATTTTCAAAATATATTAAGTAAATGTTGAAATAAAACCTTATCCTCATTACAAATACGTAGAATACACATTTTAAATTAATAGTCATAGGTTGAAAAATTGATATATCTTTAATAATTCATTACAATTTGCATACATTTAACTAGTCTGCAAAGTTTTATTTTTTAATTTGAGATTGTCTGTTCTTTATTACTTTTTTCTTCAGAATCGTTCAAATAACAGAAAATTTATGTTCTTTCATCGACAAAAAACAAAATAATTATATCTTCCATCAATAAAGCATGATAGTTTCATAAATATACAAAAAAAAAAAAAAATAGACGAATCTTGAATTACATTTTATTGTTTTTCAAGTTCCCTTTTTCTGTGATGAAGTTGTATGTCTTTAATTTATAATAAAGTATAATTTTTATTTTTGGGATCTAATATGAGTAAATTATTTCAGTTTCAAACTGAGGGTCGAATTTTTGTCATTATTTATTTGTTTTAAATGTAAAAAAAAACACAAAGTCCAAAATTTGGGGTGATAAAAATCATTTTCATGTTTATCGGTCTAAAATCATCATACTCCAATCTGAATCAAGGAGCATAAATTTTTTTATATTTTGTTTAGTATTATTATTATATCAATCTAATAGTTGTAATAAAGATAATTTTAATGTTATAAAACTTAGCTTTAATTTTATTTGTTATAGAAAACATTAGAATAATTCTCAGTTTGATTGTTTTTCTCAAATCAAGAAGCGAAATCCAATTTATGGTAATACTATAGATAAGCTGAAACTTTTCCATTTTAGCATGTTTAAGTGATGTATTAGCTATTTCTTGTCAAGAGTAATGCGTACCTTCAACCCTCAGCATTGGTCTTATCTCTGAATTTAATGTTATGTTTAATAAAAAAGTGTATTTTCTGAAAATGAATTAGATAATCAAACAATAAAAATATATTTCATATACAAGTCACAATTGATAACAAGAGATTCCAAATTGTCGAGTATATAACTTTGAGAGACAAAATATTAACTGACAGATATTTCTTTGATAACTTTAGTATTCCCTTACTTTAAATAATTGTATTTTTTAAATAGGAAAGAATAATTAATACAGTTTAGTAATTTCTACATGCATGTACTTTTTTTAAAGTTTATACTCACAAAGATTTTAATAATTTTATATTGCTACTGATAAAATTTAAATTTTAAGAAAAACATTATAAAAATATCACTTAGCAAGTATTATTTTTTAAATACTTAAGTCTTATAATGCAGTATAGTGAAATGTAGAGTTCTTTACGTAAGTTATGTAAAGAACCTTGGTCGTATTTTTATCCTTTTCTCACGCAAAATGTCACTTATTATTAATTCACAGATGATGTCACTTTATCAACTTTTGTCATTTTTTTTTATGCAGTATAAAACTTTTTCTTCCCTTCTTTTTGTACATTCAATTGAAAAGGTGAATTTAAAGAGGCCGCATAGTTAGTTATGGAGTAATATTCAACTACTACTAACTTGTAGTAGTATTGATCTCGTGATTTTCATCTTACCAATTGGTTTATAACTTTGACAAATACCAAATCATAAAAATAAAAAGTTCATTACTTTAAAAAGTAAGGAACAAATTATTTATCACCTTAAAGTAATTTCATAAATTTTTATCTAAAGCACAAGTATTTCTTTCAAATAAAATCAAACTTTATTTTATTATGATATTATAGATAATTATTTAAGTTTATGGAAGTGTTAAATGGATCTTATTGGACAAGTATTCAGTGAGATCTTGATAAACCCTAACGGTGTGTTAAAAAAGAAAGAGAAAAATGCATGATAACCCGGACAATTCGAAGAATGTTTATGTAGAGTATGAGGGCTGCTATATTGTCATGATGTTATGTAAAATTATCTACACGCAGCTGTGACTGGAAAAAATAAGACAAATCACATTCCTTACATAGCAAACACAAAGAAGGAAGTACTCCCATATCGACCTTCTATTTTACTTTTATCAAACTTATAACTTAGTCAAAAAATTATAAATATTACGCTGTAGACTTTTATTTATCCTTTCAAACGTAGTTACTTTATACTTACAACATCTTACATTTCCATTTTCAAGAATGAAAGAATCATGATATCAAAATGAAAAAACAAAATAAACTATTCAAATTTCCAACTTTAAAAAATTAACGTGCTAATGAATGCTTAGAATTTACCAATTAAGATATTACGTGGTTTTTTTACTAGAAAACTAAAGAGAGGGAAGTTGACAAGAATAGGTAAGAACAATAAAAAAAGAAGCATAAAACAACAAAATAAAAATGCTAAAAAGCCTTCAAATAAAAATTTAGTATTAACTTTATCTTAATTACCTATTTTGTAATATAATTACAGAAAATATACAATATTATTATTAAACCTAGCATATTTTAAGTTATAAGTAATTATGTATATATGTTCATTAGACTATTGCAAATGTATAATATTGCTTAAATTATATTTGGTTTCAATTATAACAATAATTAATATTATTTTGTAAGATAGTAATACTCCCGAATGTACCATCTTACTTCAAAGCAACTACTAAAACTGATATTACAGTTTTAGTACCATTAACCTATGTAAAAAGATTAGTGCCTACAGTTGAGTACTCTTTTAAACTTTGCAAAAAATAAAAACCCGTTTTCCCCACCACAAGATTAAAGTCATATTTGTGTAAAAGTAATAACTTGTGTGGGGGAGAAGCTACTTTTGACATCAGCCATGAAAGAAATCCATCTCTTCTGTTACAAGACTCTTTTGAGTTATTTTCAACCTTTTTTTTTACACATTTGGTCCCCCTACAGGTCTTAAGCCAACTCCTTCAACTAAACCTTTTCAATGCCTGTCAAGTCTGCAGTGTGTGTTATCCAAACACCAAGGCACTCAAAGCAATTGTCAGACAGCTCAGGGACGCCATGACAGAGTACTATATCTGCAACATCATTGCCACTAAGGACGGGTACATTAATTATTAATAGTGTTAATTTTGTTGAAATTCAAATATTAGTTAATAAATTATATCTTGTTGAAGTTTAAAATTCAAAGGGATCAGATTGTATTGGACTACTCGGTATTTGCAAAAGTAATAGCTACGATCGTCATTACTTACCTAACACAAATAGTTACAATGTTGGAAGTCCGCCATCAATTTTTTTAGCTTATTCTTCCCTTGTCAATGTTCCAATCATAAATTGGTTGAGTTCAAAATAGCTCTTATGAAGCTGTGAGCAATTCCAAATAATTATTTCATCATAATAACATAATTGGGATCCGTTCGCAAACTAACAACTGATTTTGGGGCTTTTGTTTCATTTTACGGAAAATATTTCGATATACAACAGAGGTAACGACTTTAATGATGTAAAACTTTTTCCTCCTATATGGATTACAATGCTTATTTGTAAAATGAAAAAATAATTTTTGTTCCTTCTGATGCGTAAAACGTAGAAAAAAATTAAAGATTATCAAAAGGAAAACGTTTAGTGATCTTTTTTATTAATTCCACTATCAAAATTTAACAGAAGTGACTTGTTTGCCTCTGTTTGTTTGTTAATTTCTTTATTTGTTAGTCCCCAGGATTACGGCAAAAGTTACGGATCAATTTTGATAAAACTTGGAATGAAGATAATATATGTATATGTTTAATATGCATTAAATTTTTAGAGCTCAATATAACACAAAACGAAAAAAAAAGCACAATTGACATAACTTTGAAACAAATTGAGATACATCACTTATTTTGATCTTCAGCGAAAGTTTGACACACTACCGAAGCCCATTGTAGTTTAAACTTTAATAGATCATCTTTGTGTTAACATTTATTTTTGAATGATAAATTTCAGCCTATTTTTGGTGTTTTTGTTTTTTGTTTTTCTTTTAAATTCAGAATGATATAATTATATATATGTTTAGATATACAACTTGCTCCTTTCATTATAATGTAGTTAAAATATTTAGGGGTCTCCTCTTTTTCTTTTTTAAATAATTTTTCTGTCTCAAAATAATATAAAGTTGATGTAAAGAAGTGCATTAGTTCAGCATTACATTAAACTTCCCTCCTGTCCTCTCCTAGCTCTCTAGAAAACATATGTATATCTGCATACATATCATAAATGTATTTGATCGAGTCTAATAAGCATATAAAATGTACCATTAATAAATAAAGTAAGCTATGCAACACTACTAAATGACTGCATATAAACATGTTTAATGAATTCCTGGATAATATTATAAATATTATATCTTCAATAAGACTTACACGAACATTTTCCATGAAGAAATATAATTAATCGATATCCGTATATTACTTTCTCTTTAGTCAGTATTTGATTATTTTACATTTAAAAAATAAATGAGATAATTATTGGATATGTTATTTGCAAGTTTTCGTATTGTACAAGTACATATAAATGAATATATTGATGTAACATGTAATATATTAAGCATATGACTGTGGATATATACTTTTTGCATAAAATATCCAATTCTGAATGTTTAAATCCTTATTATACTCGAAGAATAATTGCTCATATTATTTGCAATTAAGTATATTAAAAATGATACATTATGGCTTAATATCTATATCAGAGGGAATATAATTTTAGAGCATTTATGAAATAATATTAAATATTATGTGAGTTCATTTTTTTAGTTCGTATCTACTTACAAATTATGAAAAGTTTATATAATTTATATTAGCTGCCTTATAGGCAGGCATTTCAATCATATGTATTCTTTATCTGACTATATTTAGATTGTAGACTTTATATAAAGTTTGTCAAATATAAGAAACTAGAAAATATGTTGATAACCCCAACAATTTCAAGAATATTTGGGGGAGGAACAGCATTTCTGTTATGACGTTATATATAATTAACTTTAAGTAGATATGAGAGAAAGTAAATCAAGTAAAAACATCGACAGAAATTATCCAGCTGTCATAATTGCCATAAATGGGATTAAATTAACGACATTTTTAGAAATATGTATCTTCATCAAAGGCAGCCCAAATATGCAATTAATTAATTTCCAACTTAAATGTATAATATAAACTCAACTCAGTACCAACTACTATTCCTCATAACAAAGAAAATTTTAACAAAAATAAAGTATGCGATTATTCTAATTAGTCAATTAATCGCATGTGGTACCATTTGTATTTTCTACACCTTTCTACGAATGAACGAATTCAAGAGTTTTATAACAAATAAGTTTTTATAGGAGATAAAAAATGATAACTTGCTTTATAGTTTTAACTCATTTTATCATTTCTAATTATGTAATTAAAGGGATTCCCGCATGCTCAAAGAAGTTGCCTTAATTTATAGATGTTGCTCTCTATCGGGTTAATATGATAATTAATATACAAAAGTCATCGCTTAGTAAATCAGTTCTTTTACAAATTATATTTTTACTGTATTACGTCATGTTTCCATCTCGACTATTTTTATATAAAATAACGTAATGCGCTTATTTTAATCTAAGCAAGCGATAGTCGTTTGTTTAATCCTTGCCCAAATCAATATCTAGTGATAATATAGTTTTCTACTTTTCAATAAATTTGAAATATTCATTCATCAATGAATTAGTGTCTCCAATGTCCTTCTTGATTTTTTAGTCGTAGGTAAGGACTCCAGATGGAGATGGATAAGTAATGGAGCTGAATCCAAAGATCCAAATAATCCTTTGGATTATTTTAAGATCCGTAAAAGTTCGAGTGCACAAAGTCTGTACAGGTATTGGATCTATTCAGATAATACAAGTTTACATAAACTGTACCCAGCTCCCAAACTCGTCCTAATTATATATAATAAATGTCTAGTTGGATTCTTCAAAATCAACCAAGAAACTCTAAAATGTATTCCATGATATGTAGAAGAAATATATAAGAAATTAAATTGAAATGTATCGCTTTATTTTAAAATGAATGCATGACCTCATTTTAAATTAAGAATTATCATCTTGGAAAATCACATCACAATGTATCAAAATTTAATTTAAAAATACCTTATATTCTAAGCAATGACTGTAACAACTGTTTAAAAGAAAAAGTATTTAATGAGTTGAACAAAAGTACACTCAACATAAAAAATAAACAATAATATGTTGGTCAATTTACACATTTAAAAAAAAGCATAAAAGCAAATAACGAAAAAGAAAATATTACAAAATCTTTTCGCTTCAGCTATTTCTAGCAAAGAATTAATGCCAATATCATAATTTTTTTTGTATGAGATGTTATTTTTATTTGCTCTTCCTGATAAAATAAACAACCTTAATCATTTTCTCTAATCAAATAAATTTAAAAGTTTCACCAATAAGCTTTGCTAAATGTCTTTTTATTATTGAAACGTATTTGGAGAGTATTTATATGGCAATATCCGACTCTTATAAAAAAAGAATAAAAACTTTAAACCATTTGTAAGCATAAAAAAGACATGTAAACTTTATAAAATATGTAAGTCGATATCTTTGGATGCAGTTGAGATACAATCATTTTTAGAGATGTGGAAATTCTGGTGAGCGTAAAAAGAAGCCAATAAGAATATTATAAAAATATAGCAACTTTAATTAAGTAAATTTCTACGAAAAAGCAAAGATAAGATGATCTAATAAAAAAATATCATTTTCACAAAAGTTTTAGACTTAACTAAGGTTAGTCTAAGTTTTAAAAGTCTGACAATTTTTCGTTTGACGCTATTCAAAAGAGCTAACACAAAGCTACATTTGATGTTTTTTTGTGCGATCCAACATGTCTAAGCAACAAGCAAAATTGCTGAGAGTGTGCAAATTCCACCGAGCACAATTACATCTCTGATAAGAAGATCTTCAAAGGGAATGCTGTTCGGTTCAGGAGAAATGATCGCTTCTTGGCTGAATCAAGAGCTCAGGTCGAGAGAACCTTCAGTACCAAACATCAAGCTAAGTCATGGCCCTAGGTATCCTGGCGTCCTACGGCAGCAAGATGTCTCCCTATTTCCTTTAGGCTAACAAGAAAGTCAATACGGACTTCATGTAATATGTCTTTCCATGCTTGAAGAGCATATTCCAAAGGGATAACTATTTGTTTACCCAAGACGACGCCTCGGCGCATACGTCCAAGAACATGCAGCATTTTTGTAGTGAGAATATGTCTCCCTTTTGGTTGGCAGATTTCAGGCCTTCCTCCTCAGCTGACGTGAACACCCTGGACTTTGCTTGTTTGGTGATTCTTGGGGGGAAGACGAACAAGACTTATCAGCCGAATATAGAATATAGCCTGAACACCGTGATCACAGAGGAGTGAAACAACTTATCCTCAGACTTCATCAAGGCTAGCTTGCTTCTGTTCGTCCCTGTATTGAATCCATCAATCAGATTGGAGGAGGGCCTATGAATAAAAAATGTAGAAAATTGTTTAATTACCAACTTTTGCTTCAAAAATTACACAAAATAAAAATATGTAGTAGTGAAAACGGCTTTTAAAATTTTATAATTTTTGAGTCCTCGCCCTGTATATTTTTATAATATAATGAAAATACTTATGCAAATAATGAAATTTAAAAAGATAGAAAAGGGCCAGGGAATTTTTTTTTCAAGGTACATCCTTGAATGTGTATAAGTGTGATAGATTAACTATATGTAACAAAGAAATGTGTTTTATATATTATATTAATATTGTTTGTCTATAATATGTAGTTATTTTTTTCATTTAAATAGCTCATAAACCCAGATTCCATAGTTAATTCAAAATCAAGACACTTCAAAATTATAAGCTAATATCATTAATTGTGAATTTTATTAGGCTAGAAAAATAAAAAGAAGAGCGGATATCGGAAGTAATCTTGTGAGATAAATCAAAAGAATTTTTATAGTTTGTAAAATGGATGGACGAATAAATCCCATAGATCTACTGGAAAATCGTAAAGTGTTTCATCTGCCGTCAATTAATTATTATAACGAAGTGCTTTGCTTTTTAATGGACACAATGTTTTAAAAAAGATTATTTATGTGTCATTCATATCTGTAAAATAAAGTTCGTAAGAAGAAGATAATTCCAACGATAAAGTGCAAACGCTTGTATGAATGTTACCACTACTTTATTTATGTGCAGTAACATTGTAATAGTTTTTTTTTTTTAGTTATTATAAAAATATCTTATAATATAGAATTATTAAAGCGAAACTCCACACTGATCAACGGCATATGCAACTTTAACTAATGTCCTTAGTATAGTTAAATATATGGAGAAGACATAAGATTTTATATTTACTGTTGCTCAATTATGCGGAATTGTCAATCAAAATTCCTTTGACTATCCTTTTGAGGTTTTCTTTTCTTATGATCCTACGTCATAACATCTTGAAGAAATGGGCAATTTATTTATAAGAACACTTTAAATTGAATTCATCAATTTTTCTTTTTAAAATGAAGGAGTTATTTGAACATAAATGAGTTTATTTGTAGGACGGTAAATACCACTAATGAAACCTTTGTGTTTACAGTGGCTCCTCATTTGTAAAGGAAAAATGGAGAAAGAATACATCTAGTTTGATATATTTGTTATACACAAAAAAAAAATTATGTACACTTGCTTTTAAACATTTATATATATTTGTGGGTATCAAAGATGCATTTACATGTATGTTTTCATAGTAATAGTATGTATCAATGGAGGAAAAAGGAACATATAAAATGCTTAGTCCTATATGTATGGAGTAGAAAAATTTAATAAATGTGATTCAGTTTAAAAAAAAAACACTCTTGCAAAAATCAAATAGCGTTATATCACGCACGAAATACAAATGCATATTTACATACGAGTATGTTAAAAAGTTAATACTGGTGTTGGTGTTTGATGGCTGTACAATATCTTTAATTTTTTTTTTTTCTTAAACTCATACACGCAAAATTGACCCAAAATATCATTCATGTGAAATTGCATTAAATTAAGAATAGCTGTGACTTAATTAAATAGAAAATGTATGGCAGCATAATCCTTATTATTAAAGTGTGCTATAACACACTTTTATTTATTTCGATGCAATAAAACTCATGGCTGCATTTTCAATCAAATTTTTTAATAAGTTTTGTCACTTTATGTAAATTGTTCTACTACTTTATCTAAACGCTTAGGTGTTCAGCTTTCATTGGATATATAGACAAAACCTTCAAGACAAACACGATTGAAGGAATAATAACTTACATCAATGTTTTGGTCCGTGCCGGTAAGACTACATCAGACATCATAAAGACCCTAAAGGTAAATAAGACGACTGTGTGTCGCGTCTTAAATCATTTTGCATTCGGGAACAATCTTACGGAAAACCTTAGAATGATAGACCAACCAAGTTGAAGCCCACTGCTGAAGAAAGTTTTTTCTGATGAAGATACACAGGATCCTGTCTACAACAAGTGATAATTATAGAAATTCATTGAGAAAAACAATCTTTGTCTTTGCCGACACAGACTAGAAATATTATTAATTTTCTTTTTTGTTCTATCGTGATTATCTGTCTATTGTTTATATAGAATAAATAAAAGCCGTAAATTTTAGTTAAACTCAATAAACTTATCAAAAAAACAATAGAAAATGTTTTTAATACTTTTTCCAGTTCCAGTACACAGTGGGTAAAAAGACTATTTTCAAAAAAATAGTTTTTGCTTTAAATTTAGTAATTTATAAATAATTCCTACGCATAAAAGGGCAAAAATTTGCTTTTGAAATTGTATTAGAACTAACTATATGAAAGATTTGTTGTGGTGCACCTAGGATTTTTTTTTTCCCCTACATTAAATCAGGATTTTTTATATTTTTCAATACCCTTCTTCAAAAAGCTTTTCTTTTTTATAGACTCTAATAAATTTCCTTAACAGCACAAAAAACAATATCTAAGTTGTATTCATGGCTTTTTACTGAAGTGCGCCCCATAAAATAGGGTTTTTTTTGTTTAAAATGGTACAAATAGTTGGTATGGCGCAAGAGTTAGTACATTTGAGTTTGATTTTATGTAACTATGGACTATTTGAGACTTCTTAACAACAGAGAAACTGCTCTTGCTCATAAGATCAAAACAAAATTACCGGGTCGTGCAGAATTATTTACCGATTTTTGTTCAGAACATATTTAACAAAACACTGGGATAGATGCAACTAATTACCTGTAATATCTTAGAAAATGCTCAAATACTTTTTAAGTACCATTAACTTGACTAGATGATGATGATTTAGGTTTATAAAATATGGAAAGCCCACATTTTTACTTATTCCTGACATTGAAGATACTAATCACTTATTCATTTGGTGTAATTGTGTAACATACTATTAATGATAACTAACACTTTGACACAGGATTTGTATTTATCTTTTCCTACACTATATATATTAAGTTTACTTTGTTTGTCAAATGTACCAAGGTAGTTTATCATTATTGAATTTGAGACGGATATATATCTCCTTTGTTTACACGTGTCTTGGATGAATATTTACTATTCTATTACCGAGCCGTGCAGAATTATTTACCGATTTTTATTCAGAACATATTGCGGACATAATAACATTTCGAATGACTTTAGAATCAATTTATTCATACATTTTTAGAATAATAAAATAGTTTGTGATCAAATTTAATCAATGTAGCCACCATTTAACTCAATGACATTGGTCAGGCGACGTCTGAAGCTGCCACACACTTGCTGGATGTAATCGGCGTCCATGGAGGTCCAGGCCTTGTTGACAGCAGCCTTTAAGGCATTTATGTTCTTGTGTCGTTTTTTGCAGGCCTTGGTGTCCACGTGCGCCTAGATAGAGAAGTCTAGTGGGTTCACATCTGGGCTCTGAGGGGGCCAGTAGTCCTTGGCCAAAAGTTCATGTTGTCCTTGAGCGACTCCTGAGTTTTCTTGGAAGCGTGGGCGGGTGCTCCATCTTGTTGAAAAACCCAAGGAGAGTTGCCGACTATGGATTTGATCGACGGAAGGACCTTGGACGCCAGAATCTTCACATAATCATCCGCTGTTAATCTGTAGCCAGTGGGGAACCACACCAGCTTCATGGCCTTCCCGTTGGATCTCCAAAGCTCACAACACGGTCATTTTGCCTGTTGAAAACAGGATCGACCGTAAAAGTTTTCTCATCTGAAAAAATGATGATGCGTCCAGATGAGCTCTTGATGTCATTCAATATTTTCTTGGCACGGTCAAGTCTGACTTCTCGCTGACGTTCATTTAGCAGAGGTCGTTCAGTACGCCTCAGGGACTTTCCTCCAGCCGTTTTCAATGCCCTTGAAAAAGTTGATCTCGATGTTCCCATCTTTCTGGCCATGCCGGCAATGGACCTGTTGGGAGTCCTCTTGAACACTGCCTTTACTTGTCTTGTTGAGACAGTGGACTTCCTGCCAGCCCCAGGGGAATGCTTGAGATCACCCCTAGCATCCAAGCGCTTGGAAACGTTGTAAATTGTCTTAAACTAGGCCCAACCTGTTCCTTAATGTTGTTATGAGGCACTTCCGCTCGGAGGAGGGCTCCATTTTCGATCCTCTTTGTTTCCTGATTAGACATGGTCTCACGTGTGGAAGTTGTTACGCTCTCACCGAAAGGATTTTAGTTTATTTTAACAGTAAAAATACGAAACAATCAGATTGGTTGCCACGAAACCTCCTAAAAAGTATATTTACATCATCGGTAAATAATTTTGCACGGCCCCGTATATTATGGAGTTATTGTTGGGTATAATTATATTTTTTTGCCTTTGATTAAGTCATAGACATATATATATTAGAATGCAGTAGGCTCTGATTGGAGTTTTCTTTGTTAATTTTCCGAGAGAAGTGAGCACGAATAGATCGTAGGTATTTATTGTCCTGAGCATCTGTTAAAGTTAGACTGATGTTTAACCAACTATCATCAACAAAACTGTTAAGAATCAGGTGAAAAATTTTATGCAAAATAATATATATCTTGTAGTATGGATCTTCGTGTTTTTTGGTTTTTTTTGTGTGTGTATATCCTATGAAAAGCTCACAGTCTGTTTAGAACCTTGGGGAATGCATTTTCCTGTCAGTCTACATCGTCAAGTTGCTGTTTCTTGTGTTTGATTTTCACAAGAGCTTGTAGTGTAGTTGGTGAGCTATTAATGGGGTTTCCATAAGACAGCGTCACTTTCAGCATAATGTACTGGCTTCAGAGATATAAGTTCGATGGAAAGTCTTCGTAATTAAAAAATTTATGACTTTATCGGGACCTTTGCAAGCCATCTTGATCTCTTACTCTTGCAATATTTCAAAAAGCTGGCTAGTCTTCTTTCTGATGAAACAACTAACCAAATTGTTTCCTCACTAGCTCCCTAAACTCACAAACAGATTAGGTAGGACAGCCATGTGAGTTTAACGGATTTTAGTTGAAACTACCACTATTAGGCATTTCAGACTATAAAAAATTGTTTAGAATTATTTGTTCAGCTATTTTTGGCCTTTTGTAGTAATTTCCTTTCAAATATTATGAGATAAAACGCACATATCATAAATATAGGCTCGTGTTAATAAATTACCCCCTCTGTGGTATTCGTGAATTTACAAGTCTCGTATAAAATACAAATATTTTTTTTTAAAATAAAGGATGCTTAGACAATTCAAGTTAATTTTTCTATCAATTTAAAACTCCATATACCATCAGTAGCTGTCATATTGGATATTTGAAGCATCAAAAGAGTTTTAAATCATATTGGCAGTCGATAATATAAAAAAAAAACATAATCCTTTATTAGTGAATTGTGATTTTATACAACCCAGATTTTATAAACCTATCCTTAATTCTTTTAAAATACCATTTTATTAGCCTGAAAAATGTACATTATAACTTTTGTAGTTAAATTATTATAACTTATGTTTACAAAAAGTATGTTAATTAATCATAACTGTATAAATGAGAAAAAAAGTAGTTAATACAATTAGAAATTTATTTGACTTGACAAATAAATCTACACATTTAGTAATAGGTGGTTGTCATACTCATTAAATGTTCTAATTGTTTTATTCATTATAGCATTGGATTTTGTATATATTAGTTTTTTCAAATTTTTGCCAAACCATTTTCCAACATTAGAAAGGGATATAATGTTGCTACATATTTTTTTAAAGTAATCTTAAAATGTTTTAATATTGTCAGAAACTCACTAAAAAGTTATTGTCAAAAGCCAACATGGACGTCGTTATAAATGATGAAAACCCAAGAAGAACAAATTACAATACTCAAAAAAGATGGAAATGGACAAAAAAAGTCGATTTGATTCAAAAAGACTGTTGTACACTTCATCGAAAAATTCAAGAAGAACATAGTGAAAATATATATCAAATTGATTTTTTTATACATTTATGGCACTATAAATATAAATGAAGTTATTAAATGATCAGTTTTACCTCTATGTCAAACAAAATGGACGAACATTTTCAGTTAGTAATGAAAAAAACAATCATTTATAAGCATCAACTTTGTAATGTCAATAGAGATGGTATGAGATGACAATTTTATCCGCCCGGACGAAAATCAATGCACCGCGAAAAGATGTCGTTATAATGAGATCCTTATAATGATCTATACATCTGATAGTCGATTTGAACAAATCATATAATTTTTTTTTGTCAAATCATAATGATTAAGTTTAAAAGGTGCTCACCTATGAAGTTGTATATCAAATCAAATCCCATTCAATGGAGTTTCAAATTATGGTTATATTGCTTCAGTAGTACAAAGTAATTATATTATACATATATCTACTTTAAAAAAAGACATCTTCTAGAGTTTGAACTAAAAACAAAAAGATTCCTCCACTGTGCAAATAAAAATTTAGAAAATCAAACATTAGTAATCACCCTTTATGCTTTGTACAAGATAGTAATTGATTAATTCTAATTAATAATATTAAAATAATAGCTGATTTTCCATGAAAAAATTATTATTTCTTTAAATTAAAAAAAAAAAAAAAACAAAAATATAAGTTGATGCAAAAATTCAACTTTCTTGGGTAACTTTATTATTCATAAATAAACAGTACCATTCACGCCCAGAGGGACATAAAATCCCCATCAACTTTTGTTGAATCTATTAAAGTTAACATAAAAATTATTTGATTGTAGAGTTGTAGTATGAAAAAAAAAATTAAGAATTTACTAAAATTATTTTTGATTTTTTAATCAATTCCTTGTGGATCTGAAGAAACATCTTTCTTGTCAAATTTGGCTAGTAGAATTATAAAAAAACTATAGTCATAAGTAGGTTTGTTTCGGTACTAATTTAGAACTGAAGACTGCAGTCCTGTTTAGTTCATTCTCTGTCCAGTCCAATTCATTCCCTCACATCCATCCTAAACCATATAAAGTTCAGCTCTTGATGACATAACTTGACTACATTTCTACTTTTTTATATCAGTTGTAGTACTGACAGTCCGAAGGACCGACAGGCTTAAGTAATCATAAAACCGATAATAAAACTAGACTGGAATGACACAACACTAGCCATATCCCATAACAATTTAGCCCTTAGGCTCCTTTAATTTTTATAAGCGCCTATATTCGATCTTTATTCAAGTCTGGCGACATGATACATTTCTTCACTAATACATTTACTAAATAGTACAAATTTTTGTACTTTTTATAATTTATAATAAGGAACGTCCTGTGCAGTGCATATTTATTTACCTTTTGAGTCATGATTCCCACACAAAGAAAACAATCTAGACAAAACAAAAATATAATGACAAAGCAAGAAATATTCTTCAAGTAAAAAGAGCACTTTCCCCCCCCCCTTTTTTTTTGGACCAACTAAATACTATTTTTTATTAGTGGTTTTAAAAATGAAAGAAAGAATTGAGTTAAAATATGGTTTTTTTAACGTTCTTGGAATTCAAATACTTTTTTTGGTTGATCTATTTATTGAAAAGATATATATTTTCTTAATTGCATAAGAAGAAATAATATTGTTTCTTTAATTTTTTGTTTCATTTCATAACTATTCTTCATATAGAAAAATTAAAAAAAGTAACCTTTAGTTGAGACAAAAAAACAAAGATCGTAAGTTCCATTTATGTGCATTTTTGTATATTGAAGTTATTTAAGGACAGTTACAGATATTTCTGGAGAAATTACATTAATTTCTTGATTACAAACAACGTTCATTTAGTATTTACATACACGTACATCTGTACAACTTGAATTACCGTATAAAAAGTATAATGTTCTTAAAAATCAATGGAATGTATAATGTGGCCTTGCAAATTCTGAAAGAATTTTCCCAAACTATGCTTCACTATGATTCTCAAAAGGTACAAGTAGTAGGAAAGAAATAGTTTAATTTTTTTATTTTACTTCTATGAACAACATAATCTTTAAGTCCCTTGGCATTGATCTTAGGCTTGAAGTCCTTGTAGGTATTCTTAACGCATTCCTTCAACTTTTTTGCCCCACTTTTTCTCCATGGCAGCCTTTCAGAAATCCACATAGGAAGTGGCATATCTCATTATCTCAATGATACATTAGATTTTATTTTTAAGATGGTAGCTGTTTTGTGAGGACCGAGGCCACATTTTCCAGTTATGGAAATTTGCCAAGTGGTTTTCGCACAACTTATTCGTTTTTTGGCCTTGTGGTTGGGAACAGAGTCCTACTGGAAAATATAATTGCTTTGGGGTATTTGGCCTTCAACCAGGGAAATACCACTGTCTCCTTGACCTACAGGTACAAGTTTGCACCTATCTTTAGGCACTTTGGAAACAAAAAGTCTACAAAGAATGTTGCCCCTCTCTGGTTTGGCACATCACTTCCAGGCTTATGTTCATTGTTGCCGTCCTTCAGGTTTTTATTTTGGTAATGACACCCTTGGATCACAAGACAATGTGAGAGATCTTGTCAAAACTCACTCCTGCGTAAAGAACCACTGACACACGATTTCATTTGGCCTCCATCTCAATTTTTCTTTGTCTGCTGAAGACCTGTTTCACAAAAATTGTTTGATTTTATTGCTTTACTAATTTATATTAGAGTAAAAAATTGATAAATTATTTAGTATATCTATAAAACTTTTCAAAAGCTAATTACACGATCCTCTGGGACAGGCTGTTTATAGAAATTGTACAAATGTATATTTGTCTAAACAAATTGCTAATGTTGAAATCTTCAAGCCATTGTATGCCCCTAATGCTCCATAAGTATCTCCTAAATTTGACAAGTACTACATTAGAAAAATAAATTTAACTTTGACTTAAACAAAATATACGTGTATTAATCTTCAACCTCACAAGATTTACTATAATAACCCGACAAGAAATAAACTATTTACAGTTCCTATTACGTTTTGGCGTCTATTGAAGAAATTTAATGGTATATTCAATTTATGTATATCGTGTCCATGGGCAGCTATAAAAGTTTGCAAACCAAATATAATATGCAAACTTTTATGTTAACTCAAGGGAAAAATTGATTGAGTACTACATTCACTGTATTAAATCTGTAATTATATAATGTATATTTTCAGACATATTTGCAGATACGATTGTACAAAACACGAAAATAGTATAATGGGAAATTTCGTTATATTAACAAATAAGAATTTTATCTTATTTGTAGTTGTATACTACAAATAATCAAAAACATTTCAATATTTTGGTTGATGACCACCGCTCACCTTTAGTCCATTCACAATATAATTCAATGTTCTTAAAAACTGAATTTTGTCAGAATCACAAAATATTGACCCTTGTATAAAATCCATTATCATCGCTGTGGAAATAAATTTCACTCTTAAGTATCCTTGAAATACATGTGCCTTATTAGTAAGCGTCTTTGCAAAATTAGAAAAATAATAATAACATAACTATATAGAATCCGTAGATACAGAGTATATTAGTACAATTTTAATTTTGGCAGCTTTTGAAATGAAGATTTCTAAGGCAATTGATTGAGCTGGGATATGGGCCTGTTATACTATTATATACCATCAATCAAACTTAAGTATACAATTTTTTGATATTGCAAGGGATACTTAAACATTTTGGAAAGAACTTGATAAAACGAACTAATTGTGAGTCAAAGTACTTTTTTACTTTTAGACTACATATTGATATTTAAGTGGCTTGTCTTTTTGTTTTAATGCGAGCTGCAATTTTACTAATTTTTTAACATTTTATGCATATTTTTGTCTATAAGATGTTAATGTTTTTAGATTAGATTTATGGGTATTTTTGTTTGTAAGCCTTAATATTGGGAAATAATTTTAAACAATTATATTTAATTATATCTCTTTAAGTGCAAATTCACAAGAAAATTTATATATTATTTGCTATTTCAATAAATATATATTTTTTAAATATATATTTTTTACATATTATCTATTTAAAATCCTCCTTTTGAAATGTATAGTATTTTTGTCGTTAATTATTACGTATATCTTATCATTTAAATAATTATTTTGTGATACTTAAAAAGATATTCATTACATTAACTCATAAAAAGACTAATATAATAAGAATTAATTAGTATTACAAATGAATGCTAAATTTAAAAAAAAAATAGACTATCGATAATCCACAATTTTATTTCAAGCACAGAAAAAGAGTTGTACATTGTAAGCTATGTTAAAAAAATCAAAAATTAATATGGTAATCCTAACAATTTATAGAATGTTTGAAAGGTATACGCTCGATGCAACATTCAAAACGCGCCTGCCAGATTCCATTTATTTTTGCCCCGTTTGTTTTCTTTTTTAATCTGACGCACACCACTTGATCAGACATGCTGACAAGCCTGCAAGTCTTCTTAAGGGGAGCAACTATAAATAGGGTCATAAATTCTGAAAAAAAATTGCGTGGGAATTTGTGTTGTTTTTGGCAACTTCAACAATGTTTTTGTTTTTTTTAAATCTTTCTAAAAGTGCTATTAATTATTAAAACGATTTTGATATGGAAGAGAAAATATATAAGTATTAAGTATAACAACTTGTATGTGTGCCCATTAGAAACGCTAAGTATCTCTGAAAATTTGTTGGGGAGTTATCGTCTATATTATTCATGCAATGTTTGACTGTTTGTCGACGACCAATAAATCTAAGCAATATGTATTGAAATCTGTGATATTAACAAAAATTCGTGTGCCTCTTTGTACCTATTCTAATACCTGCTAAGCATATGCTACTTCCTTTAATAAATCTTTATACAGGTACTTTCCAGGGGATTTACTGCACCCAAATGTTGAAATTAAAAATTTAGCAAAGAAAAATTCATTTATCCCCAGTAATTACTACAAAATGATACCATAAGTATCAGTAAAGACAAATTTAGTACTTTTTTTACAGTCTAAATATACCTGTGAATATTATTTTAAAGTAAGTAACAGTTGGACAAAAGAAAGACAGTCAAAGTAAGTTATAGAAGGGAGATCAAGAAATTAATATAAAAGAAGACATTTGTTATACAGAATGAGACATAATCCACACCCTTTTCATCTTTCTTTATCAAATTCCTTAACGTAGTAGATCATTAATAAAAATGCATATTGGTATTGTAAATTTCAATATTTAAAGACAGTAAAATACTAATAAAGAAATGAAATACCATATAAAAAATAAATAGTGCAAGCATTATATTCGGAATAAACAAATTATATGGTAAATCAACAAGTAACAATTAACATTAACTTAGAGAGTTTAGAAAATATCTGATAAATCCAAGAAAATAGAAGTATATTTCAGTACCCCAGCGAAGTAATAAAGGGTTTATCCTCGTATATACTAGCGTGCCTTTATATATAGTCTTTTAACAATATTTTGAGCCACTAAACCATCGTTTTGCTGCTTATTATCAAATCCCAAGTCATTTATTTTTATTTTTACCAACCTCAACTGTTTAATAAAATTTAATTACCCTGACATATTATGAAAAATGAAATATCACAGATTGAAAATAGAAAATACACTGTTATTGAATCTAAATTTCAATAAACACATTTTTCATATACCTACCATTGACATTCAATATTCGCAAAATTGAAATATTAAAAAAATTATGAATCTGAGAACAAAATAAATTCAAACTACATACTTTTGAATTAAAGTTCTAATTTATTTTAAGTATAAATATGAAATGATACTTTATTATGCAAAAAGTATTAAAATTATTTATAACTAACAGGGAATACCTGGCAGTACTAAAAGTTAACCCCTCACACGAAAAAATGTACTGCCTTTATTACTCACAGTCATTATATGGTCTAATAGAAATTTTTTATTTTTTTTATGCTATTAATAATTAATTATACTAATTATTAATTTAAGCATGTATTTAAAAATTCATTAATTATTTTAATGAAAACATTTCATAAATTCCATGCTGAAATTGTAAAAAAAATTATTTACTTATTGACAATAGGCTAAGCTACAAGGTTCTCTTTTATATGAAATAGTCACGCATTTCTGAGATATTTTATGCACACTTAAAAATGAGTCCTCCGTAGACAAACATACGTACAAACTTCAATGAATTAATATTGATACGCCATAGGGTTATATTTAGTATCTACATAGCTTTATATTGTTATTAAATTGTCCGTATTTCTTTGATAAGTATATTTCTATAAGTTTTCCATTTACTTTTATACGATTTATAAATAATTGCCATAAGATTAAAGATGTTAATCGAATTTAATAAAAAATATTGGTATTTAAATACTTATTAAATTCGATCCTTAATTACAGAATTAATAATTATTTTGAAAGTAAGGTTCAAATGAAAGGGAAAAAGTTAATATTTTATTGTGATTTTCTACTGGTATACATATATAAATTACATGCTTTATTTATACTACTAATTTTGCTAGTGATGATTTCATTTATACGTCAAGCAGGCCAAGACTATGATCATAGTTGAATATAATATAATTACCCGGTATGCAAAAAAATAAAACCCAGAAATTTATGTGGTCACCCAGACATTTGTAATAAATTTTGTTGGGAAGATATTTTTAGATGTGTGAAGTTTCATATAATTAGTGAAAAACAGCTTTCAGATGAAAAAAATAAACACGAGCCCAACTCCGTATCTTGCTAATGATATACAAGGGAAATACTTATTTTTCCTGCTACATTCTAATCGTACTTTAACCAATTAAAGGCCGTAATCATGTAAGACAGTGAAAAAAATTTGAGGATATAGTTTATATATTTATGACTAAAAATTTGAAATTCATAAAATAAAAAATATCATTCAGTTTTAAATTCGTGCTATTTAAGACTTTAAACTAGTAATTTTTAGTAAATCGATAATTCTACCTATCATATACTTTTCATATATGGATAGTTTGAATTTTTTATGACTTATTAAATATTTGTCTTGTATAAGGAATAACTTTTGAAAATTTCACTCTGTTTTGATTCAAATCGTAGGGACACTGGTGTTCCTCTGGGGTTGAATATGGGTTTCTCTTTTTTTATCAGATTTAAAAAATTGTTAAGGATTTTAGAACTATCTTTTGTTTGTAGCTCTATAAGAATTTAGAGTTTATTGGTAATACATACTTTATTGGTGAACAGATTTTCAAATTAAACATGTATAAACATAAAAGAAACCCCAAAAATTATACATATATTTAAGTGAATACTTTATTATTGAATATAGAGTTCTTCTTAAACTAAATAATGTAAAGAAAACAAAGATCAAAGATGTTAATCACTTAAGCAGAAGTATTAGTTAGCAAATTTATAGAACTTTAGATGAAATAGACAGTTTTGATGAAGAGGGCATTGACAATTAAATAAATAACTATGAAATATATTATTATAGGTGATACAGATATTACCACAGAAACGAATGCATAATATAATTCATTCACTCCTGAAGACAAGATTTACGTTGTTATAAATGATAATTCAAAATCCTTACTTTGATGATAATCTCAAAGATGATAAAGTAACAGAAAGCATGAAGTAAGACCAATTTTAGTCTATCAGAACCAAGGGTTCCCAAAATTATTGTTGCACAATTGTCAAGCTCTAGTATAAAGTCATGGAGAAGTCGATATCATGGATCAAACAGGCTATAATTTATAGATGTAGCATATTTAAAAAGTTATATTGCTTATTTATTTAAATATTCAAATAAATTATCGATTCTTGACTACAAAGTTTTATGTACCAAAAGTCTTATTAAATATTATGAAGGGCGTTAAAAGGCAATCCAATTGTCTAGACCAAAGACAATCAAAGAATGTATCCCTTACGAGTATAATGAACAATCGTTGTTGACATATAGCTAAGTTTGAACAAAAAAGAAAAAGATTTTCCTACTGTCCAAGCAAAAATATAAAAATCAAACTTTGGTCATTTGTATCGCTTGTAAGCTTTATACTTGGTAAGAGATAGGAATATGTTTCACCTGTCAAAGATTTTTTATATTATTCATAATAAGTAGTCCAAGGTAAAATTATTATAATAAAATATAAATAATTTAACTCCATAGTGTATCCTTAGTAATTTGTTTATACAGAATTCAAAATTACTGGTCACGCCCTGAGATACACTAGTATCCCATCAAAGTCTGGCGAGCCTATGATAAATATTTAATAAAATATTTATAATTGGTTTTAATATGATTAAAAATATCAAGAATTGACTATAATTATCTTTCATTTTTCTTTTCAATTTCTTGTTGATCTTAAAAGTTAAACATATTTATATTTTAAAATAAGTATAAATAGATTCCTAGGGTTCCCATTTGAGCCAGTTAATTAATTAAATTTTCTTCAGAATCAGATATAGTTTATAAAAAATATTTTTTATTAAATTATTGGATTTAATCTTGAACAACTATATCAATACTTTTTCTATTCATGCACCAGAAGCATTTGCGACAATCAAAGGTCACAAAAACTACAATTTAATTTAGTAACCCGTGATTAGTTTATAACTTTGAGGTATATTTCAAAAGTTCTTCAAAACACAAACATTAACATTATTACAAATGTAAGGAAATCTCAAAAACAAACTATACATAAAACAAATATATCTTCTAAAGTATAACATAAATTGGAAACCAGTTATAAATAAATTTAAAGACACCCTAATAATAAAAAAACACTTTTTTTATTGTAGAAGTAAATATGTACATATAATGTCACTTCACGAGAGTTTGTGATTACAGTCACAATTTTCTATAAAAACATATCCGAAACAAGCAAAGCCAACAATTTTATGAGCAAAACGTAAAATGTCTCTCTTATTCCATAGCAGATCTCCGTAAAAAAAACCATTCACTCTTTTTCGTGCATTCAAGGACATCACATCTTATTAGTAGATGCACTGAAGATTATGGTTCTTCTCCAAACAACTAACAGTAACATGTTTTGATGTGTTTTCTTTTTCATTTACAAGAGCAAAATTTCCAGTAAATTAATAATTGCTAAAAGTATGATTTCTATTATTTTGACAATTATAGAAACAATTAAAATGTAGTCCAATTTTGCATCTGAAACACTCAACTTTTACATGTATCTTACATATTGAATCGTTGCAAAGTCTTTACTAAAAGTTAGATATCATAAGGTAAGGCTTTCACTATTTACTTTCCTAACAAAAATACATGACAACTGGGTCAATATGAGAGATGATTTATATATAAGGAAGTTCTTCAATTGTTTTAGCATTAAAAGTAGCCAGACACTAACAACAGAATCACAAATGACCAATTTAATTTAGACGAAACTCCTAACTATTTTATTATATTATCCCTCCATAGAGAGCTATTATTGTATCCCAGAGATTCACTTCTCCTATACTTGTATTATATTTGATACACTGTCAGGAAATTTCAAGTTAAATTGTTAAAGACTAAATTCTCACCTTTTACTTTGGAAGGTGAAATATTTTTTAAACTGCTCTAAAATATTGTTAAGAGTAAGATATTTCCTGTTAATATAATATCTTTTTATGAATGCTAACCTTACTGGCGAAAAGTTACATTTTTAATCACATCATATTAAAAATAAAAATGATTATAAATTGATCCTCAGTAACATGAATAATGCAGAAACATTTAAAATAAAAGTTCCATAATTAGTTTTAATGCTTGACAAGATATTTACCTTTTCCTTGAAAGCATTTATTTAAACAAGATCTTCGATTCGAGCAAGATATATGAGTAATGCAGCAACACAGTAAATAGATAATACTTTTATTTTTTTTTATAATATTAAGTAAAATACTCTGGACAACAGGTTAACTGAAAAAAAAAATGTTGCATGTAGATTAAAAAATACTTACTTATGCGTAGTTGTAAATTAATTAACTTGTACCCTGTAATGGGTTAAAAAAAGTAAATCTTTCTTGTGCAGTATAGTCTTTAGATATTTTACAATAGATAATTTTGAGTGTTATTTTGAGATTTAGTAGAGGGGAAAAGTTCCTGGAGGCATGAGATTTTATGTTTGGCACTATTTTCCTCGGAACCAAGAAAATAAAAAATATAAAATTTAAATTTGGTAGAATATTTTCTTCGTAAATAAATTCATTCCAAATTTTAATTGTTATTTAAAATATTTGCTTTTAGAATGGTTATTTAAACTTTAAAAATTAAGAAATTGATTGGTATTGGATTTTTCTTCGGATGATTTAAAAACTATATGTCTAAAAATAGGATATTATGTTATTTTAAAAATCAGGGATTTTTTTTAACAATTAATATAGAACGATTTTTCAAAAATTGATGTTATATTACTCTTTAATCAAATACTTTTGTATATATATATATGTTAGGAGCAATGTGGAAAATCGAGTTTTTTTCAAAATGCTCTGGTAATTTATAAAATTTCCATTGGAGTGATCAATGGTTATTTTAACTTCATTTACATTTACAGATGAAATGATTCTTTGTTAGTTTGATTGTTAAACATTTAATTGTAAGCAATTTATCATTCATGATTTGTTTAAGATACAATTCCATTTCAAGCAATTTTATAATCTAATACAGTGATATCCAACCTGTCGGTCGCAGTTTGCATTGTAGGTGACTACTCATTCTCCTTTCAAGTAGTATTTTTTTTTCCAAAATTGTCGCAATATCATCAAAACGCGTAGAAAGCTCATGATATGCACAAACATGTTTCGGTATTTCATATTTTCTGAGATTTTAACAGGGTTGCCATATTATCTTTTTTAACAGGGTTCAAGTTTTGGGCTTAAAAAATAAGATTTGGCCTCTTTTTATATTTGGTCAAAATTGAAATAAATTTGTATTTAATATTTTTGTTTTATAGAGCTAATGTCAAGAAATTTAACCTGATACGTTCTGCGGCCCAAAAAAAGATATTTCAAGTGGCAATGCGGCCCATTTCATTAAAAGGTTATATATTATCTAGTACATTGCATTGAAACTTGTATTTTATTCAGACAATCAAACTATAGTATGATAAGAATTTGTCAAAAAGATACATTTTATTTTGCTAAATATACCTCACCGCCAACAGTGCGGGTTGACAGCTTGCTCCTAACGTGGATCAAAACCTATTGGCAAACTATCAAAAGTATCAAAGAATCATTCTAATGTATTATAATAAGCCCTAGCCCATGGGTTACGTAAGTGAACCATTTGTGCACAAGGAGGATCAAAATCTAACACCGCCGCAATCCTAATTATTTGATACACCACAGCAGACGGATTGTGCAAGTGACAAATCTGTCGAAAAGGTAGATTATTACCTACTGCCACCACTTTTCTGAGCATCATATATGTTTTCATTGTAAGAATTAAAAAAATAAAATTCTTACTGATTTTGTTGATGAAAAAAATTTCGTATTTTTTATTAGCTTTTCGTTATATACTTTATATTAAGCAACTTAGAAATACCTCCCCCTCCCCCTCCATAAATCCATTATATTTCACCAAATTCTAAATATCCAAATCGGGGTTATACGTAAGAAGACCAAGAAGCCTTTCTTAACGAGTCAACATATATCAATATTCTATTCTACCCGTGGGAACATACTTAATAGTTGTCACTCAAAAGAAGAATTGAATAGATCAA
Organism: Lepeophtheirus salmonis; assembly: GCF_016086655.4. NCBI lineage: Eukaryota > Metazoa > Arthropoda > Copepoda > Siphonostomatoida > Caligidae > Lepeophtheirus > Lepeophtheirus salmonis. The sequence continues at coordinate 39,877,996 of NC_052132.2, read as the reverse complement.
ATTTTACTCCTTGCCTCTACTTATCCTGGTGTCAGACATATTTATTTGCGGAGTTGCAAGATATACTACTCCTAATTATTATATATATAGATATAATAGTTATAATTGTCAAATTTGACCCTTTTTCTGGGAGACGCGTGATGAAATAATTTAATATAATATGCGGATACATAAAGACAGTACTCCATAGTGTTTGTAATCTTTGCATGCTCTTGGTTGTAATATAAATATTTATACAGACTGATTAAAAACAAGACATAACAAATTGGTTGAAAAGTCCTGGGCTTCACAATAGATGACATTATTTTTTGTCGCTTTTTTTTAGTTAATATCAACCATCGACAGATAACTATCATAATTTCATGACAATCATTGAAATTTATTGATAAATGTGACAAAACTTATATTGTTTCTAAAAAAATGAAGAAAAAGAATTTCATATTTTCATTTTACTCTGCTTCTTGATGGGGAAAAAATACCGTTCAATTTTAGCATTGGGTTGAAAAGAGTTATAGGAAATCTGCTCTAATTTTGAACCGAAAAAACGGGTTTTCTTTGTTATACCCGTGACTTTTCATCGCATCTTTAATATTGGGAGGAAAAGAAGACTTACAATAAATGCAGTTCTAGAACCTATATAACTTCCATAAATATATGTGTCCATCATTTTAAGTAATTTTTCTCCCAAATTTTATTACCAAACTTATGTACAAGCACACAATTTTTTTTTTTTTTACAAATATATCAAAAAATTGTAGAACATTTTTTATATAAAACTAAGAGGCATGATTATTAACTTTTTTTACCAGGACAGAGACAAAGTATCTAACATTATACTTTGCAGGAAAATATTTAAATCAAGGACAAGTAAGTTCTAACATACTACATACCTATATTAAACTTTCTAATCATCTTTTACAAAAAATATAAAGTTTTGTAAAAATTGTCAAAATTCTCTTTGTGAGAATATATTTAGGATCTAAAGTATGTTCAAAGGAATATAATCGTATTGCTGTTATTTATAATTTCATTATTAATATAACTTTGTATAATTTGTAAAAATGAGATATTTTTATGAAGCATATATAATTTTTTTAATATCCATGGAGCAAGTTTCTTTAAAATAATTCTGTATTGCTCTAAGTTTGACAATAACACTTACCATATAAGTTTATAGTAGTATATTTTCTATAATTACCCTTGTATATATTGTATAGTTATATAAAATGAATATAAATTATTTTCTCACTTATAATCATTCTTAACTCTGTCAGATGTTACCTCTGGAATAGCTACATCAAAAGTTTTTCCTACATGGAATTCGATCATCTACAGGATTCCCTCATCATTTTATCATTGGTTCTCGTTGCTATTCAAAGAAAATAAATTTAGTTAACGGTAATTTCTTTCAACCTATAGGCCTGGTCCAATGTAAATACTAATCGATAAGGTTATATTTTCTGGTAAAGTGACGTTTGTTAAAAAAAATAGTGGAATATTCAAAAACTAAAACTTTAAAATATTGAATTGGTATCTTCAACTTTTCTTGACAAAAGATGATGTTTTCAGCTCCAAACAAAAATTTTAATAACCACGAACGTTTATTTGGAGTGGAATGGATGAATATGGCTTTCATTTTATCTGTAGAAGAAACTTTGATTTTACAATTGGAACTCTAATAATGTAGATGCATAAAAAGTCCTTATTGACTGATCCATTTCTTGATCCTAACTGAACTGTTAGGAGATTACTAGGATCATAGGGAGTGAAGCAGTGAAAACTTATCCTGATAAATTTCTTAAAGTAAATTGAACAATATTGAATCCGGCAAGAAATAAATATGCAGTCCTATTTTCGTAATAAAATAACTAAGGTGTTAAGGACAAGCTACCTCTATAACAGGATAAAAGATGTACAATAAATATCTGAATATATACTTAAATTTATATATGATTAATAATATAAATTTGTAAATTATATAGATATATGAATATAAATAAGTATATATTATTTTTGATAAAGGTGTCCATGAATAGGACGTCCTTAAAACCTTCTTATAGCTTTATATAAGCTTAAATTGTAGTTTCATTTATAACTGGATAATTTAAACAAATCAATCACTTACATTGATCTTTTCAATCCATATAATTATTGTTTCCCCTTTGAAAAATGATTTTACTTAATAGAATATTATAAATGTCTAAATGCAAGTACATAATGATAATTTGTAAACCATTTCTTTACCAATGTACTTACTTATTTTGCAAAATAAAAAGAGGTGAGTGGAAATGACACTTTAACATGATTTACTAATATAATGATGCCGATTCATCAATATATTATATATGTACTGGGTGATTCAGAGTTAAAGTTCAATTAACTTTTAGTTTGTTAAATATTGTTTGTAAATACTGTGCAATTCACAAGTTCAAAATATTGCAATAGTCATATTGGTCCCTAGCAGCGACGCCAAAAAGTATTTGCTAGAGGGGGAACCAATTATATAGTGGGACATCATAAAAAGAGCCAATATTTTTGTGTATGAGTTTTTTGATTAGTTTGATAAGATGTTTTTGTTTATTCATACATGCCAAATTCGACAAATATTTTTTTAAGAATAGACAAAAATTGTAATGATTAAAATTTTTGGAAACAGATTAAATTTTTGTGAATACCTTGATTTTTTTATTTAAATTAGGACATTTATAATGTTTTATCCAAGCATATTTTTTTTGTGATAACTATATAAATGTTTATGGCACCACATATCCCTCATTCACACTACAAATGAAATGCAATAATGGTTAAAAGACAATTTTTGAGCACTAATGTTCTACCCCTTCCAATATCTAACCTACCTCCAATTTTTCAATGTAGAGTATAGTCGATGGAAAGGCCAATGAAGTTTCCATGCTAAGAAAGGACTGCCTAATGGTAGGCCCGGAGACTACGATAAAACACTTCCAGATGAGGCCGTATGTACTAGCTATAATTCAGCAATGAGCATATATGGAGTTTTAAATTGAAACTCAGGGCTTCAGAATTTGAAATTTCTTTTAGGGGTTGCATTATCTATAATTTATAAGTTAGTGTATAAAATATACCCGTTCATATAATAAAATTTAAGTGTTGGAAGTTTTCAGAGTCCTGCAAAACTCCATTTATAGTGACAAGCAGGACCAATGGCAAGGAGGGGGCCTGTAACATGAAATGAAGGTTATTTGACACAGTAAAAAAAAAAATCTAGAAAACTCTTGATATTTTTTTAATTCTTCCTTTAATTGGTCATATGGAGTTGGATGGATTAAGTATCAGTAAACATTTTAGAATTGTATTTACTCCATCTGACCAAGGAATTATTGTCTTTGAAGTCTACTTACGTAAAGCATATTTCCATCTCTAGGAACAACCCTGACGCAAACCTACGCACATTGAGTTCAAAAGAATAATTTTTCCCAAGTGCATTGTCCATTGAGCTGCGTTGTTTCATTGATATTTTTGAAAAAGATAATTAAATATAACCCTGTAATATCTTTTTTTTTAAACTGATTATTAAAACAAGTCTTTTATGATTTTTGGAGTAAATAAAATTACCTATATCATGTTTTCTTTTTCAAGTCAACTGATATTAAAAATGGGAAGAATGAAATGGTATTAAGATAACTTAAATGACTATAAGAAATAATGTCCGTCGCAAAATTAAAAATAAATAAAAGCACTCTAACCCCCCCAAAAAAAAAAGTACAATTGACCAACTTGTCTCTGTAAAGCCAATTGTACACAGGAAAATATGAAACCTGTAAAAAAATATTAATACATATTCATATAAAAACCCTATTTGTGAATAATTTAATTATTTTAATGGGACTCTAATTCTGGACTCCCTGTTCATCTGTATATATTATATAGTTATACAAAGTATTCCATTCTGATATTACTATAAATGTATTTATAAATAATATATTATCGTAGAATATTTGAATTAACACACTTTTCATACGATGAATTATAAATACATTTACGTGCATACACATTACCGTTTGTATTTATCTAAATAAGTCTACATTATTATCATTTTACACATTGTAGCTTCGTTTTACAATAAATCAGTTTGTTTATAAATATACGTATATATTTATCACGCATGATTGAATAAATACTCAAAATTATGCCTATTAAAGAAGATGATTCTATGCATGTATTAAATAGATATTTTGCAAGAGTTAATTTACCCATGCAATGGCCCGTACATAATAATTGCCTATATGTGAGTGTATAACAAAAATTAGTGTTGAGCCTTGGTTCGAATTTGATTTTTTCCGCTTGTACCTTACAACTTTTCCTACCAAAAGAAACACAAAAAAAGGAAAATATCAATTTATAATTAGCCAAATTTCCCAACTATATCAATATTATAGAAAAATTGTTACGAATAGTTAAGAGCTTAAAAGATAACCATTCGAATTCAAACAATCAACAATCAGAACAATGATAGGGAGGAGAATAATAAAATGACAAATGGCAACAAGATACAGTTTCTATTTGAAATTTATTCCTGTAACATACGTGACATATGGAACAATTTAAACTAAATATTTGTCTTTGTACGGATATTCACAATTTAAATAAAAAATAAACTACATATCATCATTGACGATTTATCCTGAAAATACAACGTCTCTTAGTGAATCTTAAATTAAAATTTGGAAAAGATTTCTTCATTTACTATATAATTTACCGATAAGTTAATAAATAATAAAGTTTTCTCCGATTATTTAAAACAAAAAAAAACAAAAAACTTTAGAATTATTAAAAGATGGATGAAAGTCCCCTTTATAAAATAAAATGTAAAAATAAATATATGTAGTTTAAGAGTCTATTGAGTCCATATATCCCGCTATTGTTTCGATCAGGCCTACAAGAACCATCGTCCTTTTTATTCTGCATGTATCTTTGCTATTATCACCTCTACATTGAATTAAAATTTTCCTCTCTTGTTCCAACTTTTTCACTCAAAGTCATTTCCTTTCAAACACTAACGCAAATACTTCCTTGTGGTGTTTATAGCCATCCAAATATTAAAATAGATATTGTTGCAATAAGGCACTTTATTTTCCCTAGTAGTAGCTATATATATAAACTTTAAACATCAAGGAAGAAATTCATTTTTTTTTTAAACATTATAACTATACTTATAAATTGATAATCTAAAATAATAACGAATAAACTATTTAATATCTTACTCTCATAGTAGTATCCGGCATTGCTAAGAGATATTAATACTTTTTTGAATAGTTTATATTTACTAAATTAATTTAGAAGATAATTTCTTCAAAAATTAATAGTGTTCAATTCCTCCTACATTAGGACGCCCAAAAGTAGTTACTCGATGATTTTCATGTTTTTTTCATTATTGAGTAGATGACATTTTATAGCTTGAGAAAATAAAAAAATATGTCATGTTACCAACAACTAATAGACATGCAAAAAATGTTAGAATTTATAACCCTGAACATTTGCCTCCCCTTTTCTTTTGAATATAACGCAATGAGCTTTATATAAATACGCTCGTTGCTAAATTTATTATTTTTTATGCTATATATGGTCTTTTTTTTCTGTATATAAATATTGTGCACCTATAGATTGCGATAATTAAATTGTGTTGTTGCAATCAATGTCTTTCTCTTAAATTCCCTTATTTAAAATCAACATTCATCAATCCAATTACCGACTATAAAATAATACTATCATTTTATTTTGATCTATTAAAATTATATTGTTAAGATGTACGTACTTATGAACAATAAAACTGAAAAAATTTTAAATTTATAATGTGCAAGATATTTTTTATTTATATTTCAGTATTTCATATGTCGAAAATTTCATGTTGATCCTTGGAATATTTAATTATTTCCTCCTCCTTATCCCAAGTACAATAAATCTTTGATTTCAAATTATTCTTCCCATTTTTGGTGCTAATTGTACAAAATTGCAACTTATACAGAAAATATAAGTATATTTATTAAAAAGACGTTATGATTTTTTTTTTCTGTATTGCTTTTATAATTTTATATGATACTTTATTTACAATAATTTAGATACTATAGCGTAGCATGGCTAAAAAATTTGATTTATGAAATAAATTATAAATTAAACCAAATACATCACAAAACGATAAAAATATGATATACACTCGAGAATATTTTAGTCTCTGGGGTAGAAAAACACCCAAAGATGCCACGGAGCGACAATTAACAATAAGAAACAAAAGAAAATAAATTTTATTAATATTTAAACCCTGTTTTTTTTTGTTTTTGTTTTGAAAGTTAGTAGCAAAATATATTTGTTAGATGGATGTCAAATAAAAGGAGGCTTTATACCTAAAATAAGTATATTGTATTTCAAAAATTGTATCTTATCACTATATTGAGGTACATTTCTAAATATTTCTGCCTATATACTTTTGTACGGAAATAACATATTGTCACGTCAGCTAATAACGTATATCAAAAAGTAATAAAAAAATAAATATTTGTTCCAAAATATATGTATTTTAAAGTTGAAAATCTGTCTACACAAACATGGTGTCAAAAAGTAAAACTTATATATGTCAAGTTATCAATCTTTAGTATTTTTTATGTATATACACATCACTCATGAAAGTAAATATAGATAAAAGAAAGAACCCTTTCAGTTCAAAATTTCAACTAAAAGTACATAATATACAATAAAATCATGTAACTGAGCTGCCAGAGTACCTGAAAAATTCAGAACTAGACGCAAAATACCAAGATAGCATTACTTCTGAGCTTGTACAAAGCCTTAAAGTCCTTTGGTCAGGAAAAAATAGCTTTTGATTCAATCACATGTTGATAGTTGCTTAAAACAAAGAAAAGAAAAAAAAATGTAGCTACCAAATTTTTTTGGTAGATGAAGATTTTATTGATTTGTTTCCTAATTACATTATGTAATTTTACTTGAATATATTTATTTGATTTTTTTTTTATAAAACAAAAAATATTACCATAAAATTTTGATTGACTTTAGAATCCAAAGGGCTACGTACTAACTAGATCAGGCATATAATGTCATTTTGATATCACTCCTTCAAATAAGCAATTGATCAAAAAGAAACTGTCAAAAAGCCATTCATGACCATTTTAGGTGGCAATGTTAATTTTTCTGTTATGTATAATTGGTTAAATTAAAGTAATTTGTAAAATAAGAAATGCTATAAAATTGTAGCTCTATCGAAAAAATTATTTTTTCTATAAAGTTTTTTTACCTTGTTTGATCTGTATCCATATAATTTATGTTAATTGATATACAAATATATACTACAAAACCTAACATTAATATTATATAAGTTGTAAGGATAAATTTTCGTTATAGAAACATAAGTAAGCATTTTATCTAAATATTAGACTTCTTAGTCAAAATCTACTATTAAAACTAATCAAACATTTCAATTAAGACGAGCACAAATTTTATAAAACAAGCAAATACTAAATACTTTTAAATATAATAAGCAATCCATTGTTCTTCTCCAATGTATATACCTCCTAACAATTAGTTTTAAGCAGAATTTAACAGTTGTATTTGATCCATTCTTCATATTTTTAAAAGAAAAAAGAAAACATCTAGCTAAATAGGTTGGTAAAAATATTGCTCTCAACTTTTTTCTATTGTTTTGGTACAAAGAAACACTTTCAAATCCCTGACCATTCTATTGTTAATCTATTACATCATTTATCACTTGTTAATAGCCAATTTTGAAAGAGATTACATTTAGTTAAGGAAAGATACAGAAAATCAAATATAATTTATAACATCTGTATTTATGATTAAATTACTTATTTATGTAACATATATATATACGAAATTTAAAAATAATACAAAAAGATAAAACAAAGAATTAAATAATATAGAGCTGCCAAACAGATAAAGTTAGAAGGATAAATACGAAAGAAGTGCTTTACATTACTTTTAATCCCAGATAGAAATATTTCATTTCTATATTCAAGAACAAAATATGATTTTGCAATTTATACAGTATATAATTATAGATAGCACCATACAAAAGTGTAAAGTTATTATGTGCCTGGAGTATTAATAGACATTTTATATTTGCTTTAGTGATGCATGGGTTAGAGTAGGCTCGGGCTTTGTATTTCCATTAAACTATTCCATCAACAATAAGTTCGTTCATTACTTGGAAGTTAACTTTTGCATTTAATATAAGTGTCCTATTTCTTACTTTAAGAAAAAGGTTTCCCTATTCCAAGGGTCTCACACAATAGGTTAAAGGTCAAGAAAATTCCCTCTTTTTCATGCATCTATACCATACTTTGAATTTTTGAATTTTTTTCTTAAATGTTGAATTGGATATGAGGACTTATTTTTGGAAAATTATAGTGAAGATAAAGGTTGAGGTTGGGGTTCTCGTGACTGAATGTTAGAGTAATAATGGATGGATTGAAGGTCATATTTAAAGATATTACGTCACGCTAAAAAATGATTTATAAGGTAATTTTATCACTGTGGAAATAGTTATGGGTACTTTTTTTTCTTAACTCCTATATTTTGATTTAATAGATTAATGAATATATATTCAATAAGTTTATGAGACAAGTCATTATTAAGTAGTGTTTATTCTAATAAAAGAGAAATTAGATACAATTTGCAGGGTAGGTATACTGACATTTTATATCAAAATCTTACTCTCCTCAATTGTCTTATTAACACAACCTTAAGATACGTGGAGTCAAGAAAGATTAAGTGCATTTTGTTTAAAGTACATGATTAATTTTTTTATAAAAAGGTTTAGACATAGTTTCGTTATATATAGTCTTAACATATATGTGACAAAGTCTATCGAAATCTTAAATACCATAACTTAACATTGTCAAATCATGACTTTAAATAACTTAATCATCATAGTCAGTCGTTTTAGAAAAGACACACTAGAACGACGGATAGTAACGACCCCCCTTAAACGACGGTGGATATCAAAAATGATATCCATTTATTTTTTAATATTTGTAACTGTTAGTGGTTGATAAAATTGAAAATAATGTGTTAATTTTTATTTTCTCCGAATATTTATTATTTATTTAAAAAAATAAACCTAACTTTTATAATAACACATATAAAGAAATTAGCACTTTTTACAAGTTACAATTGTTTTTTCAGTACCAATACAAGGCTTGCATACGAATCTCTTACATTTACAACAGATTTTGCTGGCTAAGTGCTGTGATTTTCTTGTACAATTGACTGTACACCAGCTTCGATTTTTAGTTGAATAGTTTGATTGTGATTGAAATAATTGATTATTTTCTTCTATATCATCCTTTGATTCATCATCTTCACCAATAAGTTCGGTAATCAAATAATTCATAAACTAGCGACGAGTTATTTTCTTACCAGTCACTTCTCTGTACAAGTTAACAGCATTTATACCAGCAAAATCCAAAATGTTATTAAAAACTTGTAAAGGCAATCGGCGAGAGGACATTTTGGCGGAATAAAGTCTTTATTGGAAGAGTCAATGTATTACACAATCTGGCACAAACAAATAGGAAATGGAGAAATTTCAGCCCGTTTAGCCAAGAAAACATTTTGAAGGAAGTCTCAGGTCCATCATCATTTGCAAACTGTAACATCATTACAGATAAAACATTATCAGTTTTTGAACTCTCAAGTTTTTCACAATATTTCATTGAATCTCAAATGGGTATCAAAAATTATACCCTCGTCGTTCTAGTGTTAATAAAAAATTATAATATTGTTAAGTTATATATTAATTATTTAAAAAAAAAAATTCAAAATAATTATTCGACATGAAGAAAATTTGGATTCTAATAAAAATACTTTTATTAAACAGGCCTTAGTTTTTAAAAAGTTTTCCAACATTTATATATTTTTTTAACATGTAAAAATTCTATACAATGTGTGAAAAATGATACGAAAATTATTTGTTACATTTCGAGTATGTCAATTGTTCCTTTTACACGATAATGATCATAATTGTCAAATTTCGAATTATAAAAGAAAACCCCAGTTTTATGAAGAGCTTTCTTTTTGTATTTCACAAAGTGATCAAATTTATGCTTTTGGATTGAAATTTTTTCTGATTGTTTTTACCATGACAAACATGAAAAGATTTTTTATTGCGCAGAAATTTTCTTTAAGTTTTTTACGGATAGCAACGTTTTATTTACTATCAGTAAGTCTTGATAAAGAACTAAATATACAAAAATATTTTTTTAGCAACAAATTTAAAACCACTACTTAAAATGTTAGGCTTTTTAAGTTTTTCTTTTTTTAATATGAAGCTGTATGTCTTCCATTTTTGAGAAACTTAAATTCTTGTTTTCGTAGTCTATAATGAAGAATTTATTAGACTTACAAAAAAAAAGGCCGGTTCTTTTTCCCCTTAAATGACATATTTTCTGTTTTAATAAAAAAAAAACTTAAATATTATTTCTAATCTGGATAGATGTACATAGAAACTTGCATATTTCTTTAATTTAGATCTTTCAAATCGAAAAATAACGATAAATCGTGTAGTTGTTGGAAATTATTTTTTTCTTCATCAAAACACTCTGTGAACCACAAAACCATATATATTCTGTTATAAAAGTCAATATCATGTATTTTCTGAATAAAAGAAATCATAAACACAAAAGATCAATCAAAGGAAAAAACAGTTAATACTTTATCAACTACTATGATGAATCATTATGTTCTTGAACGTAATGCTTAGGCAAACTAATTAAAGTTATCAAAGTTTTATTAACTATAAAAATTCAAGAATAAAGTAAATTGTGCTATGTTTTGATAACAGAAAGTAATTACATTTATTTTAAGAATGTGGGTAATTAACTATAAATAAATTAATAGGCAAGCAAAATATTTTTACAACTAAATCAACAAAAACTTTAAATATCTTTAGGTTTTTTTTTTAAAGAAAATGAGAGCTTATGTTTTTTTATTTCATTTAAAGTAAAATTATAATTGTTATGTTTGAAATTGAGAATTTTTCTCCCCATAAGCAAAAACTTTACAGAAACAAATCAAATATTTAAAAAAATAGAAATAATTTTCTATATATTATTCATATACTTTTTTTCTTCGTGTTGGAAATATATCTGAATCGTTAATATGCACTAAACTATTAACAATGCAATCATCAATGATTAAACCACAATAATCAAAGTGTTTTAATTCTAATTTCAGGGTTTGTATTTTTCGACATTAACACAGATATTCACTAACCAAACAAGCCAATGAATAAAAATATAAAAAAATATATAAAAATTATACCTGGTGACTTAAAATTTCTATGTAAATTTGTTGTTATATGATTCAAAATGAATGTAACTGAAAAGACACTAAGGCAGCGTTTCCCAACCGGTGGGCATCGACCCAAAATAGAGTCACCACTAATTCTATTGGGTAGTTCATAGATTTTGTGCCAAATGTGAATATTATATCAAACACGGTGATAAACAATTTTAAACAGTTATATAAATTTTTACTATGAAACTAAATGTAACAGTTATTCACCGTCTAAGCCATTATTGAACATGTTTGGTTTCTGTTTAGGTCCCACCATATCCGTAGGTCCTCCTATCAGTGATGACAAATCATCCTATTTTCAACACCAATTCCCTCTTACCTTGTGCAATGCTCGCACTGGAAGTGACACGTAGTCATATTTGTTTGAATAATAATTAACGTTATAAAAATTAATATGGGGGAAAAGATCATGGTATGTAGTATGTTTAGAAGTTTTTTTTCTCATGAGCCAATGAAATCAGCTAAACGTTAAAGAAATCTCCAAACTAAGTACTTGGAATTAAAAGATAAAAATATTGCCATATCAAAATCAAAGGGGTTTGATGTCAAAAACTGCTTCTTTAATAGCAGTGGATTATTTTATAATAAAAATTTAGGAGCCATTGACTTTTCATATAGGGTTGCAGTCAGAATGTACATACTACAAAATAGTGTACAACCTTATTCTTCCATGCAGGGAAGTAGTATGTAACTCATGATACATGAGCGTTTGAAAAACCCTAGTGTGAAAATAAAAAGTAATTTTCATGATGAAAGTTGCAAATCTTTATCGTTTACTATCAATCGTTTCAATGCTAGATTTTAATTATATACATATATATCCTAGGACATAATCGTATTATATATTTTATTTGGAATTATTTCATTATTGCTTTATTAAATAACTTCCGAATTTAGTAAAACTTGTCATTTCAATTTATTCTATCCTTTTTGGCCATTATAATTAGAAGTATTTTCCTCTATCCACCATAATAAGGATACATACTAATTTATAATTTATTATTAAGAAAGTTAAAAATAACATTTCAGTTCTGGACTCGGAGTTCTGACGTCATTTTCATAATAAAATTGATAAAATTCGTCCACAAGACCATTGTGTTTTGGATTGTTGTTAATAAACCACTTATCCAATGGATGCATATAATACATTATTTGATTGACATTGAGGCATGCAGCAAAATAATTTAAACAATTTTTCTTGAGTATGGTTGACCTTGCCCAAATTTGCTGACCTTAGACATCTCAAAAATCATATCCTATCATTTTGAATTTAAAAAAAGTTAAAATATTGCCTATAGAATGAAACCACGCCCACTTTATTTTTAGTTCTACAACCAGATTGCCACGTAAAATAAAAGGAAGATTTTGTGGCTGCGCCCTTTATAAAAAAGTATTATTTTTTCATGGGATGACTTGCATATACTATTCTGAAATACGTGGAAGGATGAAAAGATGGGTTGATCATTGAAGGAAGATGTGCTCAGTATGGAGGTGTACTATTGAGAATGCCCTCCCTTTACTAGGTTCAAACAAACCACTGAATTATAATCCTTGATTGAACAGTAGTAGTGAGTTCCTTATTAATGCAGGGATTACTTCTGCATGTCAATCTATATCAAACAGGAGCCTCGTATTGAATAACTTCTTTCTATCCCACAGAATATGGTAGATTCATCTATACAAGATTTCAAAAGTCATTATATCGGTCCTCATATCCCTTCTTTAATTGCGTTAGAAGTCATTCCAGACTAACTGATTAAGTGAGTTTTGAGTTAGTATTGGTTGTGTAGAGAAGGATCGCAAGGGGAAAGTTCCAATACCTGTACACTATTTATAGTATATGGAACAAGTGGATCCAAGCTTCATTTTGAAAAATCCATTAACTGATTCACGTCAAAAATAGAAACATCCTATATTTTTACAAACAAGTCATGGAAAGATCCTTGCTATTTTTTGTTAAAGAGTTGGAGACATTGTTGAATCTATTCTAAGAATGTGAAGAAAAAAAAAACTATCCTGACCTTTAACCCAGTAATTTCCAAAAAAAAAAAAAATTATCATGTTGAAGTCATTTATGCATATAGTATATATATTCATGAATTAAAAACAAATACTGAAAATATTATACATACTATATATAGTAAGTTTTGGCACTTGTGTGGTCCATTACCATAGATTAAATAAAATATGATTTATACTTGACTTATTAAATTTAAATATTTATTTATAAAATTTTTACTATTAATTACATGTCAAAGCTAAAGCATTAAACCAAGTAGTGCATCACGACTGTTAGCCAGAAAAAATAGTATGGTCAATATTATAATATTTTTTCGATCAATGTCACTTTTTCTATTACGTCACATCTTCTGTTTTACACATTTGAACAAAAAATCTGAAATGTTCTCTCCGAGAACATGACCAAAACCTATAAGTATATCAAGCCCAATACTGTTCCATCCATATCATCTGAGTTTAAACCATAACCTGATCCTAGCTAGGGCATGAAAACAGATGCCAAGACATGATTAAGAGAAGTATGGTGGGTTGTTGAATCAACAAGAGCGATGCAGGCAGTCCATGGTTAAGAATAGCCAGTAGACAGCAAAAGAGGAGCTTAGACACTTAGAGCAATGCTAGACAAGGGCTGCGAGACCACCCTCACAACCAAAATAATTAGCTCAAGATCCTCTTTTTATGATATGATTCACTTATCCAATCTTTAGATTTGCCGGATTTTTTCATTGTTTTTATTCTTGTGTGGTTGATCTAAATTTAATGAAACATGCAATTGTCGTTTCATCTTTGTTTTTTAGGTTTTGTTTTTTTAAACCAAAGCGTGATCAATGTGTTTTATAAATGCATTGCTTAGAATGATTATCTATTTTTAAAAAAAGCTTAAGTTTGTATGAGTGTTTCCTTATTTTGTTGAAATATCCGGATCACAAAGTCGAAATCTGTTCCTTTAGATACAAGACAACAAATGACAATGTTTGATTAAAATTGAACAATGTTTAGAGGTAGCTCAACGGCCTCCAAGTTTTCAAAATTGTCATTTTTTTCAAAAAAAAGTAACATTTTTGTTCAATTACAATGAACACAGTTAATGATATAGCTTTTTTCATTTTTTTTAAGTTTCTCAAGATTGGCATAGTTTACTCTAAGAAATATTTATTTGTGGTGAGAAACAAATATTAATAAGGTGAATTATAATGCAAAATAGTTGATTAGAAAACTAATAAATATAAAACATATTGCACGTAATGTATTTTGCATTTCTCCAATTTTGTTAGTGCAAAACAAGGCTATTTGTCTTGGTCAGTCCTTAATTTGGAATTAAAAATCAGTTCCAATTATCCGTCCTTCATGGGTGTCGAAAATTTCAAATCCCCCTCTATTGAGCATCATTGCTCAGTTGCACAATTGTTTATAATTGAAATACATTCAGAATAGAGTCCTTATACTATAATTATTAATTATAATAATTGAAAATATTTAGTTACAAATAATATGAAGCAATACTTTGCAGTTTCCTTTAAAGCTAATTACCCCAGATGTTATTTTGAGCAAAGATAGAAAGGAGATATATTTTATTAGAATATTTTTAATAAAGGAAAAGGTAAGTAGAATCATAATTTATTCAACAAATGTAGCGTAAATATCAAAGGCAAAGATAGACACTATGGAAAAATCATCACGATCTCAAGGTAAGTTATATCTTTATGGCGTTTTTCTTACCAAATGTACTGAAATAAATCACGAATGGTTGTATGATTTTTCCTATAATATGATTTTCAATTATAAAAAGTATTCATGAATCCTCAGATATTCCTATTAGAGAAATATAAAGTTTTTTTGGGACAAGGCATCTTTTAGAGATACTTCGTCTCTCAGGGTTCTACTCTTCAAAAGATTCCAAAATTGTGTAAAACAATAGACACAACTAATTATGAGCCTGGAATTTAATATAGAATGAAATAACATGTCACGCTATAAATATACAAGAGATGATTATAAATGCTTGCAACTTGCAATAATATTTATGGGATTAATACAAACCGTTGAAATAAATTTATGTCACTTAAGCCACTTCACTACACTCGTTGGCTGTCTAAAGTTTTCTTGGTTATAAAGTAGTAGTTTAAATTAAATTCTAAAAAGGAATGATGATATTTCTATTTATATCGTGCAAGTATATTTGAATCCATAAAACTCTACGCCTACACCCTCAGATGATCCATTAAATTATTTGAATTTGATGAAATCTTTAGTTTAATTTCAAAAATACTATCTTAAAAACTTTTGAAGCATTTATGGTTTTTATCGGATGAGTTTGTTGGTTTGACTTTATTTGATAATCGAGTAAATTTGTCATAAAAAAATATTATTTGAAAAAAAAAAAATTTTAAAGAAAGAAAGACTAAAATACAAAGGAAAAATTTAAAAAAAGGGAAAATATATCAACATTGAGCGCTAAACTTTAAAAAATATATATATATATAGTGCTGGTGTAACTTTAGAATTGTGACTAAAGAGAGTTGTAATAATAACAAATGTTGAATAAATTATCAAGCTAATTAGCGTCATACAAAATCCTAATTACGACCTAGACATTTGATGCATGACAGTCTAGATAAAACCAATGACAGGAAGTTCCAAAGAAAAAAAAAGAAAAACAGTTGTCTGTTTATTGATAACATTCAGAATTAACAGGAAAATGTTTCATTCAAATTATAGCACGACTGATCAATATTGAAATGAAGCCTATTAGTGTCTAATATAAATGCATTGTCAATACTCTTTTGCTATTGGAGCAGTAATTGATTTATGGAATAAATGCCATAAAGTTTTTTAAACTTACTTCAAAGATTTAATCATAATAAATAACCAAATCATAGTCATATAAAAATGTATCTAAATGTGTCTCTAAATAATATTTATGTATTTCCAATAAAATAGTAATGTATATTAATTATCTAATAGTAAAAAAACTAATTTGTTGTATAACTGATATTATCATTTAATAATATACAATGATATTAATGGGTACTTCATTAAATTCAGAATACCCTTCAGTGTATTCAAAGTATTGAACCGTATAAATGAAAAGAAGAGCTTTCTATATACAGGGTGGGGATTTTAAATCAAGAAAAATTAGGAAGAATGTATATTACAATATATTTCCAAAAATTAGCTAATCAATTAACAAATATTTTGCTCTTACCTGTCCATAGTGAAGTCAATCAATTAAACCAATCACCTTCAGCTCTAACCATATCCTCTAACATGGCTCTCAGCCTGGCACAGACCTTAATGAGGAGTTTTTTTGTCAATGTTAAGCGCTTACTCTGAAATAAAAGCCTACAAGGAGCCAAAAGTGTAATTTGCACGTTTATTGCACTCTCTTCCCTTGACAACCCACACAAAGTAGTCAATTGAGTTCAGATACGGTGAGCATGGAGGCCGCAACATTTCCTTTACAGGAAATGAAGGATACATTTATTAAAGTAAGGAGGGTGTATGGTTTTTTATTGTTTTGTTCTCAGAATGATCATGAGTCTCCCTTACAGGTTTTCTGACTTATCTGACTCCTGGAAAAACAATCACAACATCGGTCTTTTGGGCAGAGTTGTAAACTAAATAATTTCTTTAGATCTGCACACAGTATAGAGGCACACAATAATGGAGAAACGGCGTTTGTATTCGGACCATATATGTACAAAAGATTATGTAAATATTTTTAACAATTTCGTAAGCGGAATTTGATTATTACACTTTTATAAACATAAATCTTAGGGTTGCCTAGATATTGAGGTCTAAACGTGTTCCAAATTTTAAATCCCCGCCCCCCTAGGATAACCCCTATCTTCATAAATTTCTATATACGTTTTTTGTTGCGAGGTAAATCAGGGTACAAAATTTAATACAGCAGGTCCTGTTTCACTAAAAAAACTGGCAATTAGTGATAATGATAAAAATTGAGAAAATGTTTATTTATAATAAGGTAAGACAATCAAAACATTTATTTTTCTAAAATTCAAAGAAATATGCAAATAGCACATTGTTTTTATATTCTAACAGTATTCCCATATTTTTCGGAATCTTATGTTTATACAATTTCTCAAGAATTGATCAACTGTAGTGTATAAATATTTGCAAATAAAGCAAAAATGCAAGTTCCAAGCTTATAGCATCAATTTTTGATGTATGTTTCTGCAAAATATGTCAAACAAATGGTTGAAAATTAATTAATCAATATTTAAGAAAATATTTTCCTTTGTTTTTTCTTGTTCTGTTTTAAAATTTATTTTACGCTGTATTAAAGAAAGTATATGATGGTAAGAGCTAACAATAATGTTCTTTCTAATTATTCTTCTCTGATAAATAGAGTTGTATTAAATAGGACGATGAACGAGAGGGATACTTTTTAAAGTTGTTACCTGATTTTTTTTTATTTCTAAAGCTGTTTCCATTATTAATTAATGGTTGATAAGGGAAATTATGTATATAAAGCAATAATTTGTATGCGTGCTTATGAAAATTCGAAAATTACAACAACAGTTTTCTCGATAGTGGAATTATGTATGACTTTTTATGTAATATTTATTACTTATTTTAAGTGGATAATTCATCTAGGATACTTTACTTAATATTATATTAAAAAAATTACTCGGCGCCGCATTTTTCAAAAGTTTAGCTCAAATCGACTGTGTTGTTCAATTCAAAAATATGTATTCCAAAAAAAGTTGAATATAAAATTTCAACTCTAAATATATTTGTAATTTTGTATGTTGCTAAAGAATTTTTTTTTATCATTAGCACATATTTATCATATTTTTATGTTGTTTTGAAATTAGGTGATTACAAATATAACGTTTCACCATTTGGGTAAGCATTGTGATTTATATTAAGATATTATTATCATAGAAAATATATGAAAGCTAACAAAAATTTTAGACCAGCTCATTAAAAAATATTCATACTCACAGGAAAAAACTGAAACTTTGGATAAAATATTATAGTTATTCTATATTCTCTATGTAATATGAATGTAGGTGATAGTTTTCCAGTATAATAAAATTGATACAAGTAATAACAATTATTATTACTATGTAAAATCATGGCTGTACTGATTAAGTACTTGTCGACTTAGGAAATTAATCGTTAAGCCGAATAATATTTCTGACCATAGGCCTATTCTAGTTAAGTTTAAATAAATACGTCTTAGTCTCTGTGACAGTTCAGGATATAAAGTTATGTGAATATGACTCCTATGAAGTTGTTAAGTATTACATATAAATGCTAAAACTATGTGATTAATATTCATTGTATAATAAATAATACCGGCTTTGTCAATTACATTATTTTTGACCCTCCAGAATGCAATGCATTGTCTGTTAGTAAAACTGAGAAACACTTCTTATAGAAAGAAATTGAACATACAATGAGAAGATGTGGTGAAAAATGTCAATTTCCTGGCTTATGAGCCTTTGGTTTTGATATACATCAACTAAATGTTAATGAATTTTCAGGGATCTTAAAGAAACAATTTGAATAGATTCTTATGCAGGGTTACTTTCCCTTATCTAAAAATGACAGATAACTAATTACAATACGCAAAAAAGGAAAATATCATAGATTCTTTAAGAATGAAGAACAATTACTCTCCAAAACAATGTACAAAAAACTTATTTATTTGGCAAAATTCTATATATTTAATTAACACGCAAAAT
The DNA here is from genome assembly GCF_016086655.4 of Lepeophtheirus salmonis. Classification (NCBI taxonomy): domain Eukaryota; kingdom Metazoa; phylum Arthropoda; class Copepoda; order Siphonostomatoida; family Caligidae; genus Lepeophtheirus; species Lepeophtheirus salmonis. The sequence goes on along the minus strand of NC_052132.2, from coordinate 39,858,899 downwards.
TATTTATTATCCCTGTTTTTTACGAATAACAAAAGTTGCTTTACTCAGAATGCTATATCTTACGAAAAAAGGTTAGAATACCTGAAAACTTGTAAACATATCGTTTGAAAGTTTATATTAACAAAAAATATATATGATTTAATTTAAGTATTCTCATCTATGAGTTAGTTTACCAACTTTTCAGTCAATCTAAAAATGTTCTAACTCAGGAAACATAGTAAGATCTTTCAAAGTAGAAAATGGATGCTGGCATGAAGATCCATGAAGATTTAGTACATTTATGTAGATGCAGTTATTTTTACAGATAAAGGAAAACGAAGTTTAAAAAAAAAAAAAAATTTATATACGTAACATTAAACATGAAATGTTAAATTGTTTTACACTTATGATACTGAGTTATTGTTACTATTTCAGTCCCAGAAGAAGTTACTACTGGTTATTATAAAAAAGGTACATTATGCGTTGAGAAGGAAAATGACTAAAAATAAAATAGGGACGGGATCTTTATGATTATAAAAAGTGGCTTTTTACATGTAAAAAAGATATCAGTACGACAATAAATCTACTCAAGCCAATAGAAGCGTTTCGATCTTTTGTTCCTTTAGATAAATGCTTGGATATTCTTAAGAAAACAGATTATAAGTATAACTGTAGAAAAAAAAAATCATTGTTATTGTGAAAGGTTTAAAATTATTTTTAATTCACAAAGCTCATCTTACGTGTTGTGTCATTGTTAGGCATGTAATTTTTGTTCATAAAAGTTAAAGTTATGTTCCTTGTATTTTCTAATTCCTATTCCTAGTCATTTATTTTTGTGAGCCAGATTGAGTGAAAATGTTTGCATAAATTAGATACATGTTATTTTATTTCATTATTATTTCATCTGTCTTGGAGTCTGTTTCTTTATAACAATGATTTTTATCCTTTCTTATATAGAAAACCATTTTAGAACGTGCAATCAGGAAAAGGCCCGTATTCATAAAATGTATTTTGTATTCATATATGATTTTTGTACATCAAATTGAAACATTGCAATTATTTAATAATTGACTTTTTATTAGTGAAGAAACTATATATTCTGTATACTCATGATTAATATGAAATTTATATATGAGAAATTTCAAAGTTTCTACAAATATTCATGAATTACAAATCAATTTAAAATTGATCCAAACACACAAATTTTCAACTTTATTGAAATTATGTTTAGGAACGCATTATAATTAGAAAGTTATTATTATGGTTTTTTAATTAGTAATTTTATTTTTGCTTCATTGTCTATATATCACACCTCAATATGTCTTCAGCATCAAATTTAATTCAATAAATATTTTTGAGGATGTCAATTTGGGAAAATTGTGCCTCAAATGAGTAATTTGTTGGGAATAGCAATAAGTTCCTTTTTGCTATCATTAATTGATATCATAGCCCATTCAAAAGTAACGTACGCTAAGGGTAATATAATTTCCTAGCAATGATTCTCCCATCAGCCTAGATGATTTGGCTGAGTGAAGTCGAATTCAAAGCCTTGCAAAAGTCAATCACAATCTTCATTAGCCCCATAGTGACGGCATTGTCTCCAAATACCGGGCCGTGCAAAATTATTTACCGATGATGTAAATATACTTTTTAGGAGGTTTTGTGGCAACCAATCTGATTGTTTTGTATTTTTACTGTTAAAATAAACAAAAATCCTTCCTGTGAGAGCGTAACAACTTCCACACGTGAGACCATGTCCAATCAGGAAACAAAGAGGATCGAAATTGCAGCCCTCCTCCGAGCGGGAGTGCCTCATAACAACATTAAGGAACAGGTTGGGCCTCGTTGAAGACAATTTACAACGTTTTCAAGCGCTTGGATGCTAGGGGTGATCTCAAGCATTCCGCTGGGGCTGGTAGGAAGTCCACTGTCTCAACAAGACAAGTAAAGGCAGTGTTCAAGAGGACTCCCAACAGGTCCATTGCCGACATGGCCAGAAATATGGGAACGTCGAGATCAACTGTTTCAAGGGCATTGAAAAGGACTGGAGGAAAGCCCCTGAGGCGTACTGAATGCCCTCTGCTAACTGAACGTCAGCGAGAAGTCAGACATGAGTGTGCCAAGAAAATCTTGAATGATATCAAGAGCTCATCTGGACGCTTCATCATTTTTTCAGATGATAAAACTTTTACGGTCGATCCTGTTTTCAACAGACCGTGACCATGTTGTGAGCTTTGGAGATGTGCAAGATAAGCACCGCTATGTGGTAACAACAAAGCACCCTGCTTTGGTGATGATGTTGGGTCTCGTGGCCTCCAACGGGAAGGCCATTAAGCACGTATGGTTCCCCACTGGCTACAGATTAAAAGCGGAGGATTATGTGAAGATTCTGGCGTCCAAGGTCCTTCCGTCGATCAAATCCATAGTCGGCAACTCTCCTTGGGTTTTTCAACAAGATGGAGCACCCGCTCAGGCTTCCAAGAAAGCTCAGGAGTGACTCAAAGACAACATGAACTTTTGGCCCAAGGACTACTGGTCCCCTCAGAGCCCAGATCTGAACCCACTAGACTTCTCTATCTAGGTGCACGTGGACACCAAGGCCTGCAAAAAATGACACAAGAACAGAAATGCCTTAAAGGCTGCTGTCAACAAGGCCTGGGCCTCCATGGACACTGATTACATCCAGCAAGTCTGTGGCAGCTTCAGACGTCGCCTGACCAGTGTCATTGAGTCAAATGGTGGCTACATTGATTAAATTTGATCACGAACTATTTTATTATTCTAAAAATGTATGAATAAATTGTTTCTCAAGTCATTCGAAATGTCATTATTGTTCGCGATATGTTCTGAACAAAAATCGGTAAATAATTCTGCACGGCCCGGTAATAGAATAGTAAATATTCATCCAAGACGCGTGTAAACAAAGGAGATATATATCAGTCTCTAATTCAATAATGATAAACTACCTTGGTACATTTGACAAACAAAGTAAACTTAATAGATATAGTGTAGGAAAAAGATAAATACAAATCCTGTGTCAAAGTGTTAGTAATCATTAATAGTATGTTACACAATTACACCAAATGAATAAGTGATTAGTATCTTCAATCTCAGGAATGAGTAAAAATGTGGGCTTTTCATATTTTATAAACCTAAATCATCATCATCTAATCAAGTTAATGGTACTTAAAAAGTATTTGAGCATTTTCTAAGATATTATAGGAATTAGTTGCATCTATCCCAGTGTTTTGTTAAATATGTAAAATCTTATAAAAATTCTTTATTACGTTGCAAATGTTAACAAAATCAATTATAAGTGAAAGTTAATGATTTTTACTTATAAATTTGGCCATAAGTTCAAAAATGACACTCTTATTTTTAAGAATGTTTTAAAGGAGATCAGCTTAGCTGTCATGAAGGTTTTTTTTGATAAGATGCTAGCAGTTATGAGAAAAAAGGAAATACACACAAATCTCATTCTGTATCTAATAAGAATAATGGAAAAAATACTTTGATGTCCATCCTAAATTCTACTTTGATTCAATGAAGGACGGATACTAAAAACTGTCCAACATTTTTTTTTTTTGAGTACACATACATTCAATAACGTTATACTTCGAAGTTCCCCCTTCAAGAATGAAAAAATAAAAAAAACAGCTATGGAAAATAAAAATAAAACCTGTTTATCTACAAAAAAAAAAGTATTTTCCTAATTTTAGCAACTCTAGTTATATATATTTATATTTACCAGCCATTTACAATTGGAAAAAAAAGCTTTAAATTAATTTTTTCCTCTAATGATAGACAAATATAAAATAATATTTCGAGTGCGTCAATATTGATAAATATGATTGATCTGACTATGAATTACCAAAAATATAACCAGTGAAATTTGAAGATATATATTTAAATTGGCTATTAAACTAATTAGTTTCATATTTTTTTATAAACAATATATTAATGTTTTAACCTACTAATATCAGAATTATATATATTTTTTTCAAGTTCTTCATTTATCCTACATTACACGTATACATACACACACAAATAATTAAATAAAACAAAAAAGAAATTTGCATTTATATACAACATAAGCAAGCATGATAGCTTAAAGTGAGTCTCCTTTTTAAGACTTTTTATAACAAGAACTTATCAGCGATATGACTTTATAACAAAACAAAAAAACTACAGCAAAACCCACATTAATCACGACGAACATCCAGCATATTATCAGTTTAAAACTTAGTATATAGTTGAGACAACAACTAAAATCGAAGACATGCAGTAAATATAATTATATAGAAACAAGACAAAACAGGAGCACTAAACGAAAGTATCGAAAAAAATGATTTAAAAGTAAACATAGAACAATAACATAAGGGAAAAGGATGTTGCCCCAGAGAAAAATTTCCATTTAAAACTCCTAATGCAGTCATTTCAAAAAGTTATGAGAATCCCCAACTTTATTACCTTGCTACGATGTTTTTGTATTGCCTAATAATAAATTCCACGGTTTTATAATGTCTTTTTGAGGCACAAGGAACATATTTAATTACATCACCGGCATATTCCTACCCCGAGTCCCGCAGTCGCAGAATCTTCAATGAGAATGTAGTGTATCTCGATGCAGCATATAAAATAATCTTCTTCCTCCATTCCATACCACAAATGATCGGTCCCATAGCTAGTTTTTGGGCTATGAGAGCCTTGCAATTACTTAAGGCTGCTTTGAAAACCTCCTCCTCATTGTATTTTGCATTAATATTTGTGTATTAAATAAAATATAATTTTTGACTGTTGTAGAAATTTCCACAGCCCCCCAGTAAAATTGCTAGGATGCTTAAAATTCCAATGTTATACTAGTATATTTTCTTCTTTTGATACTATTTTGGCTCTTTCTTTAACGGATATTTTTTCTATGTAGATTTTTTTGGAAATTTAGAAGATACTTCGAGACTACGTGTTTCAACTCTGTCATGTATATGTGACAAAAAGGAATATAAAAATAGGAAAACAACATCTATCATTTTTGAAAAGAAAAGGATTACATAGTAATATATTGTGCTCAAATTCTTTATAATTATTACGTCAAATAATTAGGCGTGCTTATCATTGAAATTTTTCATCTAAACAATTTAGCTGATCTACCTTGTCTCTAAGTGTCTTGGAGTATAATAGGAGTTATGGTCAGTGGCCCACTCTTTAGGCTTTTTCTGATGAAAGTTTTGTGTAACAAAACATTGCAAATAAAATTGACTTTAGAAGTAAAATTTTTAAAAACCTAGCCTAGCCTAAACAAACTTTATATTTATTTCATAAAGAATGAAATAATGACATTAAATTCAAGGCCATTGTAAACATAATGTTCATACTTTCACCATATTTCAATCTAGAAAAAACCCATTTTCATCGAGAACTAGATGAAATACAAATATAAAAAAAAAGCCCGTATAGTTGATCATTACAAATACATTTTGATATATTCTCTAGGATTTTTTTAATGGTCTTTATTTGAACTTTTTCAGAGGGATGTAAGATGGAATCAATTACATTTATTTTAGACTCATTTTGTTTTTAGCTTCAACCATTAAAATATTTGAGTTGTCTCAATACTTTTGGACGTGATTTTAAGTACCTAAAAAATTAAATGATGGCGTATAGAATAAGGACTTTTATTTGTAACCTATAGTTAGATGGTTATATATTAAATTTTGAGGGTTGATTTTTTTAAATTATATTTTAAATATTATTTGCAACATACAATAAATTATAGTATAACTATAAATATTTATATACTTAAAGCCTGAAGGCCCTTTTAAATATCATTAAATAAATATTTCTAAAAATGCACAAGGTTCTTTTTATATACGTATAACCTGTCAAACCTTAAATTAGTTCGATCTTATAGGTACGTTTCTATTACATTCAGCTTGACTATACCTTTCTTTTCAACCCCTTTCTGGCCCGCCTACTAATTATAAGCATACAAATTATGTTTATAGCTGATTGTATGATAAAAATAATAAACTTATATTTATAGATATATGCATGAAAAAAAGTCATTACCTTTTAGCCTTTATTTTGCTCTCTTTGAAGTGTTATAAATTCGTATTTACAAACTATGCTTAATTTATAAAAATGGGGTTGTCAATTTGGTACTACAAAAAGTAAAAAGAGATTACTTATCCCAAGGCTATATGAGATTTCAATTTTTGTATAAAGAGACAAAGTTGATGTTTATATCAGTAATAAATAGTTTTCCTTTTTTGGAAAAATATGGACTCTGAAGTTGGGAAAGAGTGGCCAGTACAATATTTTTTCAAAGTTCAAAATAATATGCTATTTTTAAGACCAGTTTCATAGCAGAGTGAACGGTAATTTAGCTACAACAACAATTTTGAAATATTCATAAAGGGTTAAGACCAAACCCAACAATAAAACTGAGTCTCAACGATTATACAAGTTTGATTATATAAATATAAAATAAATAATGCCTTAAAAATATATTAAACCTAACATTATAGAATCAAGTTAATTATACACATAGGTACTTGAGATGACAGGAATTTTATATGTTCTTTTTTTTTAGTTTCTTTCTCCATGTATTTTCGTTTTTTGTTCATTATTTTGTTATATCCTTATCTAACCTTTGCCAACTCGCCTTGGTTGCTCTTCGACCTGAACCACTAAATATATGTGAATTCATAATAAATTTACTCTATTTAACCTTTTAATTGATCAGAAAAATTATATTTTCATAAAATAAAAAGTTGTAAGAATTTAACCTAATACTTGAGTTTCAAAAGAAAATTAATGAATATGAAAAATATTACCCAGAGATTGTAAATTTAGATTTTGAGTTAGAACTCAAAATTTGAAGCAATGATCATTCTGAAAGATCTGTTGCAAATTCAACACTAATAGGTAAGGTTTTTCCGTTATAGGTCTAGCTGTTCTAGTGGTTTAAGCAGTTCTTAAACAGCTACAACCGGAACCAACAGAGTCAAAACAATATTGGAACCAAGATTGCAATATAATGCTTATTGATCTCGATTCATGCACTTTTGTTCCTATACAGAATATATAAGGAAAATACAATATATATTATAAAAAATAATTTAGCTTTTTAATCAATAAATAAATTTTTCGATTTTTATTGTGTCATTACAGCGTTTTTCAATAATTTTTTTTAAGTCGCCAACGTAATACAGATGTATTTGAGTTACAAATAGCTAAGGGCTTCTTATAGATCTTGAAAAGGGGTTCGAGGCACCAGAAGGTGTAAATAAAAGAAGGAAGGGATGGGGTAAATTATTGATCCAGATCCGCTACTAAGCATGTCAGGGCCTTTCATATTTATTAAGCCAGTGTTTCCCAAACTTTAATATACAAGGCCCGCCTACACTATTACATTTTGTACGAAACATGTGTAGTATGTATGTGTAAACTGAAAGCAATCCTCAATTATTCATCTTTCTGTGTCTGTCTCCCTCACAGCTCTACTTTGAAACCAATTCACTTAAATACCCTTCGTTTCTGGGGTCCTTGCTGAAACATGGGCAATAGGTACACTACGTATAAGGTAGCTACGACCCTGTTTGTATCTGAGATTATTTCTGGGCGACTTCCCTTATTTTAAGTGCCTATTACCAAGCTGATCCTGTAGAAAAAAAACCGAGATCAAAGACGGGAACCAAATATATAAAGTTGAAACGAGAACAAGACCGAAATTATTGAAATGAAAGAACCGAGACATTAACTTGTAGAACTGCTGAACCTGAAATGGGCATAGCCTTGCTAATTGGTGATTAATCCACAAAAGGTTTAGATAAAGCTTATTTAAGAAATCGAAAAACACATACTTTCCTTGGTCTTTCCTAAACTTGTTATCGCAAATCATTTTATCTATAAATTTAATGCTAGATCAAATATTTTTTCTTTTAAATCACCATTTGAAGTTTCTCATACGCATATCGTATAATTATGATTGCAAGAGTAAAATGCATCTCAAATCAAGTGGAATATTTTCAAATACATTAACTACGGGAATCTTTTTTATGACCATTGTAATTTATCACTGATTGTACAGACGCATACTTTAGTACATGTATACATAAATGTATAAAACAACTGATTGGGCCCCAATCATTTTTGAAATGGTCCGAAAAGTAAAATTTTGAAACAAAACTATCTAGTTAAAATACTGTTACAAAGATATTAGATAGTGAAAATTAGACATTAAACTTCACCGTTATTTAAAAATCCTTCAAACAACAATAATGCTATCATATACAAATTATTTCTTCCCTTCTTTTGATATTGCTTCAATTACAGTTATGTTCATTTGATCCATATAAAAAGGAAATTGTTTCCATTAAATCCATCACAGATTTTGATATCAAATTGTAAAAAAGTATTTTTGAGTAGATTAAAATTTCTACAGTAATAAAATAACAACATTTATGACATAGCTTTCTAGTTTCGCACAAAACAACGGTGAAATAGCACCTGGCGTTGTGTCAAAAATGAACCCACTTATTTTAAAGCCATGTCCAATATTTTGAAATTTTAATGAACATACTAATTTTATCTTTTGGCTAATATGATTCAATAGTAAATACGCTCTAGAACCAGGGGGGTATTGCATCTACCTTCACGGGCTGCTCCCACAAAGTTTAAAAATTATGCTGGTAAACAAAGTAATGATTGTTCAGTCTGTTTTGATTTTAATTGTTACTGTAAAAGTATTTACTTTCTGTAAAATTGCTGAGCACATGTTTGAACAATTACAAATCGATTCGTTCAAAAATGATTCCACTGTCCTATGAAGTAGCATAAGACGTAATACGATGATAGAAGACTATGCCTCAAAAATTGTATATAGGCATAGTAATCAAAGACTTTATGAATTACAATTTTTTTAAAGACCATGGAAAAGTCCAAATTGATATCACAAATGATACCATCATCTTTATAATGTTAGAACATCATTTCATCATTTGAAAATATTTAATAAATTATTTATATTTGTTGGTAAAATTGAAATATTATTATTCATACGCTAGTACGTTCCCGTAATATATATTTTATTTCGAATTATATTAGTAATGGTTTAATTAACTCCAGCATTTAGTAAAACTTATCGATAGACAACATTTGAAGTTATTTTATTCCTAACTTCCTTTTTTTTATCAGTAAACGTTCTCCCTTTTCCATTTGTACAATAATTTGGTTTTGGATTTCTATTTTTTGGGGTCATTTTCAAATCAACATCTTATACCTTACAAAACTTTGAGACATGTGATATTTGATTGTGGTTTATGAAAAAAGATCAACTTATTTCATTTTTAAACAAACTTCCTCTGCATATCCAAATAGTCTGGTCTGATCAGAATGAAACATAGCCCTAGGAATTTATCTTAGAATACCGTACATCCTTTATTTTTAGTCTAAAGTCTGTATCTATCTGTTTTTTTGTAATAAATATCATGGCTATACGTTTTTGTAAAGGGACATACATACAACTATATTATTATACTATAGAAAATAATTAATAAGTGACTTAAATTGTAATTGCAACTTGAACAAGACATATCCTTTTGTGATATGTTAATAAATATTATAAAAAAGGACTTCAAATTTAATCTGTCACTAGTTCTTATCAAAATGAAAGAAAACATTAATTAAATTTGAGAATGTCAGTTTTATGAAAGAATAAATAAAAGGATGAAAAAATAAAAAAAGTATAAGACAAGTATTATCAAGAAAAGATTAAGACTTTTTTACATACAAGTATATGAAACTAGTTTGAGCCGAACTTATAAAAGGAGTCATAACATTTTATCACGTAATTAAGTTTTTGTTCTTTTTCTGATATATAGAGTTTTCATTCTAAAATTAAGTTTTTTTGTATCGTTATTTAAAAGTATTCATAAATTAACTCCAATTACATTTTATGTCACGAAGTCTAAATTAGTTATAAATATAAAAAAATATCCCACATAGACATATATAACAAACTAAGTCATAGAGAGTTCATTTTATTAACGATTTGATTATTTCATATTAAAAGTCTTTATAAATACATTATTGAAGAAATTATATTTTACTATACGTATAATATATTAATGACCTATGCCAACAACAATTCAAAAATATATTATATGATTTTTCATAAATAATTGAAGTGTTAGTAATGAGCTTGAGTTAATAATATTCAATTGGGTAAATTTCTAACACATTTTTGATAATATTTAGATACACACAAAGGAAGCCCCAATACTTGAAATAGCATAAAAAAATCACAAAGAACGTGATTTTTATAGAATCAAGGAAAGATGTCTCAAAACCGAATTTCTCCATGTTAGAATAGTATATTTTTTATAACTGTGTTCTCCTTTACGATATATAACACCATCAACACCCAAGCAAACAGATTGGACGCTCTTGACGATAAAAACCATGTCTATGGCGTACCACATTGTCATGATGGCAATTCAGAGCGAATTCCGATTTGGTTGAGAGGTGCAGCAGACATTTTTCTACACGACGCCTCAAACTTCAAAGGCGAAGAGGGTACCATGAAGGGAGGCCAGAAGTCAACCACACTGTTGCCTACAGAATTGTAAGTTAATTAGATTCAAAGTACAAATATTATCACCCTACCCATTCTTAATGGTATTCTTGATAATGTAGAGGGTTTGTATTGAGGGGTCTGGGTCAACAGTCCCTGAAGTCCTCTCAGATCTGACACTGGCGCAGAGACAGCGGGACAAGTGTTGGTTTTTAATGCAGCTCTGACATTTTCATACACATAGACATGGTGTTTTTTTATTTGTTTTTGTTTCGGATGCTATTTAGTTGCGTAATAAAACCTTGTAAAAATAACGATGATTAAATTTAATTTTATTGATAATCCAAATTTGGGGTTCCTAATCTGTAAACAAAAAAATATATAAATTCAACGAAATTTTTTGTTACAAACTACAGGGTAGTTTAGAATAAGAGTCACATTAACTTTACAGTAAATAAATTAATACTATTGTGCGTGGAGAATTCGTTACTGAAGTCAAAAAATGAACAATAGTGTTTAATCACAATAATATTTTAGTTTGGGCTGAGGCCCACAGTACAAAGACATGTTTGGACACTTTTGGTATTCCTTTTCACTTAATCCTAACCCCCTTAACATGGCAATTTAATTCATAATGGAACTGAGGGCAATGCAATTTTTGGGATCAGAAAATTATCCTTAATAGTAACCATGTGGTTTTGGATAGGTAAAAATTGGCGAAGACGTTGTTCTTACTAAATGCATGTCAATGATGAAGTGTCTTGGCCACGTAGAATAAGTGAAAAATTGGTATTACTATGTAATACTATGTAAGGAAGACGTGGAACAATTGCAATACTTTTTGCTAAAATCCTCAACTTGTTTCGGCTTAGATCTACCTAAACTGAACAAACCATAACTACCACTGTCTGCTATTTTTTGAATATTTTAGATATTATAGCATTCAGTAATTTTTCCACATTTATATTTGGATGCTACTATTAAAATATTAAAATTTCCCCGATAGTCAAAGGCCGATGCAACGGTCGTTGGGGACTGTTGAAACATGCTGAATGAGTAGTTTGTGTAGATAATCTAGAAAATTAGTTTAGATAATATCTTTATAAAAATATATTTATAGATCTCTTAAGATTTAGAAAAATTAACCTAGAATGTGCTATAGCAAAGAAGAGCTTGACGTGTCCAAAATAATTAGAGACAAGGCATATCAATCATCATTTTTTCTATCACTCCAGGCAAACTTGACTAAATAATTTCAATTTCTAATTATTACTACATTGAGTGTTCATTATAATAAGTGATAGAGATCTTGTGTATTGTTTATCAGACCGGATTTTTGGTTTTGGTAATCAGAAGAAAGATTTTTTTCGGCAGTTTTCATTATTTTAACTCCTGATTAGGTAACTTCTTTCCCTACTACTATTATAATTATTAAAAATAATTTATTATGAAAAGATCAGATTGGGATAATTTTTATATGTCAAGGATATATAAGAATGGATTTTCTCCATAAAATTATTTATTTAGAGTATCGATATATTAAATAAAAAAATAAAAATTGATATACCACTGACTTCTTTCTATGTATAAGATGTTATTGATCTTATGTTGTTGGATGGATTCATAAATAATTATTAACTTAGGGAGGACTCCTATAATCACTGTATTGAAGCCTTTCTCTGTTACTATTTTTCACAAAATTATATTTTTAAAATATGTAAATAAGATTATTAATGAATAAAAAAAGTATGAGTACTTTTGGAATACTTATTACTTTTTAAGAAATAAATCAATTTTCTTGTTATTCAATATAATTTCGAAAAAAGTTAGTATAGTTTCCTTTGAAGTTATCATTTATATATATGGAAAAAAATTAGTGTTAAATATATATAATTTTTGGAATTTTTTTAATCAATCGCAATTCTACGCAACTAAATCCAGACAAATAGTAATACTTTATTAACTTTTTTAATTAATATTTCATTTTTTTATAAAATGGTGAAATACAAAATTTCTGTATGTTTGAAAGTAAATGTATTACTTATTTTTTGGAGTTTTTTTTTTTTGTTCAATTAAATAAAATAAATTGAACATGAATGCTAAAGTTAATATATCAATTAGGCTCTTGATTTATTGGTTTATTACTATGCACCAATTTAACGTCAAGGTCGTCTTTTTGGCATCATCAACTCACATTAAGTCAATTAATAAGTTGAATTTAAAGTAAAATTTTTGGATAAAGGAAGTAAATATAAAAACATAATATTTTTGTTTATTAAATTCAGAGTATTTGGTTTAGTGTGTTATATTATATTTATAAAAGTTGTATTTAAGCCAGAGTGTGAGATAAAAAATATTTTTGAGATAAATAAAATTATGTATGATATCTACATAGTGTATTTACGATAATAATATATAATACTGTTTTTAGTACAAAAATATTTCTACATATTTCAAATCTTTTTGACCTATAAAGATAACACAAAACAAATATTACTGACATAATTTAATTTTTAACAGACACCTTTTATTTTTATACAATTCTTGGAAAAAAAATCAACAAGGAAAATAATTGTCAGACTTTTATAGCGCTCAAAACTCAAAAAAATATTAACAATAGGTTACTTTTATAATTTATTTTCAATTCACTTTCAGTTCTTGTGCCTAAATTCCAGAGCAGTTGTATAACAATATACATTAGAAGTATGAATACATTGCAATTTAGTAAAATTTAAAAAAAAATGCATATGTAAAACGGAAAAAATAAATGTACTAGAAGGTAAAACACGACTGAAACTTTAAATACAGTTATTAAAAAAAAGCTATATATATAAATGATAGCGTGCATTAAAATCCCCTCTAAATAGTGTTTTGAAGTTGACTGAAGGTACTTAATTTATTTTAAATAAAAACCCAAGAATTATTACTCAAAAACAATACTATAATAAAGACTGTTGCTACAGCAATAACAATTGTTTACTTATAGCTCCTGAGGGTGTATCCTATCATTCTTTGGTATTATGTTTTAAAGTGGATTAATATTATGATAAATTAGATGGCATAAAGTTTAAACCATGAATGCAATTGAAATTAATATAAACTAACAACTTTCTTCCTTTTTTATTTAGTTAGAGTGGACTGACTCTGTCCATTTGATTTTCCCAAAAAAAAATTGAGCAACCTCAAGTGTTGCTCAGATTTCGTTCTGCCCCCACTTGCATAGATACTTAATAACATCCGAATTTGTACAAAGACGTAAGCAATTTTAATTATGTTCATTTATAGTAATATTTGTAAATAAGTAGAATATTTGAACCATGAAGGTTATATACATAATTATTCCCCTAAATGTTGTCTCTTCTTATCAGTTTTGTAAATATTAAATTTTTGAAGTGCTTAAAGAAACGTATTGTGGAGGCACTAAAATAAAAAAGCTTAAAGTTAAAATATATAGGTATTATGGCTTTCACATACTCATCAAATGATGGGTATGAGTCAATGATGGGTCATTAAAAAAAATTGAAATGAATTGTGATTTTTATAATACCTTTGAATCTCTTTCTACATTAATTTTTAAATAATGATAGGGCCAGGGGAGGGGTACTTACGTCCATAACTTATCAAATCAAATTAATTTTTTTTAATGTCTCACACGCTGCACGTAACATATTTCGAAATTTGGCCCATTCCTCCTCCATTGCAGCACAGAGATCTTCCTAATTTAAATATTGGCAGCTTAAATATATTTATTATCTTTGACTTTAGGTAATCCTACACAAGTTAGTCGAGGATATTAAGATCTAAACTCGAAGGGGCCACATAACTGGACGCAAAAACAAAATATTGCATCCAACCACTCTTGGCATTGAATACGGGTATGCATTAGAGCTCTGATTCGATGTATCCTGACTTATAAAAATAACTTTAATCTCATTTGTTTTACTGCAGAATAGAAATATATAATTCATTATAGGTTTGTAACCTATAGGAAACTTTACTACCAAAATAGTAAGCGACAAATCTTAGAGGCTAAGATCCTAATTTTCTTTTTATAGTGATTTTTAAAGAGTTTTTTTTATGTGTGGGATAAGGTACCATCTTAATTCGATACCCAATTCTCAAGCTGTTGAGAACAGGAAAAACATTATTTGTCAAAATATTTTGATATTAGGTTCTATCGATTTTGCCATTGTCTTAGACTGCTTACCATTAATAATAATTCGCAATTACTCTCAATAGCATGTCTAATTGATAATAATTTTCACCTTTCCATATATTAAACACAGTAGGCAACACAATTTGGATTCCAAATGATGTGCTTAGTGATTCTGGAATTAGTCGCATAGTCTATAGTTTATAGTTTATACAGTCATGCGCATAAGTATTGGCACCCAACATTTTTACATAGATACTCATTTGTTATAAGCAAAAAAGTATAGGATGAAATAATAATAATAAAAAAATGTTAATTGATAAATAAGGATCTCAGTCCTATCTACTTTAATGAATTTAAATATTCCATTTCAGAAGCATGTTTAAAAAGAAATAATTAACAAAAGTATGGTCAGCCCTTAATTAATAGTCAATTGTGTATCTTTTATTTCTGATATCCTCAACTAATTTTTATTATAATTTACAATTAAGCTCAAACAAGTTGTACAAAGAAAATTTTGCCACTCTTCAATAATAAATGGCTTTTGTTCTTTGATATTTTTGGATTTTCTGGCATGAAACCGTGGTTTTAACTCCCCCTAAGAATTTAAGCATTTTAGATATTGTTCTTCCTGAAACAAAACGTCTCCTTCTTCTCTAAATCAACTAAAATCACCTTTGTATTTATTTTGGGGTTAATTTTGAATTTTGTTGTTTTTTTTTGCTAGTGAGGAGATAGTTTTGATGGCCGACGAGTCATTTATGATAACAAACTTCTCCATATTGTTTGATTATATTGCGAACAGTTGATTTAGACACATTCAATTTTTTTTCAATCGATTTGTATCTACTACATTTGCTTACAAAATTGAGCAATCTTCTCTCTGACTTGAACACAATGTTCTTTGGTTTTTGGCCATACTTGACAATACTGATGTAGTTTCTAACATCCAAAAAGATTATCAATGGAAGATTTAAATTACTAAGATTAAAGAAGCTCTCGACTCTCCTGGTCTTCTTGTGTGAGTAAAAGCATATTAATAGTAATATTCTTGACTCAGATGAAAAAATAATACAACAAATATTAAGAACTAACCATGAAGATAGCCAAAACATTTGAGGGTGCCAATACTTATGCGCATACAATCATCTTATTAAGCTAATAACTTTTGACAAAAAGCTATAAAAAAAACATAATTTAGTTTTTTTAATGAGAAGTATTTATTTCGACCCAATATTTAACTTGTAATATTAAAATATCAAAAAATCATAGAAAAAACTATAAAATCTATGAAGTGCCCTTAAATATGCGCAAGACTGTGTATAAAATGACATAGAATAACAATTAAAGCAAATATTTAATGATTTTGTAACAACACTTCTTTCAACAGATCTTTAATTGTTTCATTGTAAATAAATGAAAGAAAAAATAAGATACTTCAAAATGTGTCTGCGGGATATTAAAAAAGGCAGTATATTATTTTTTTTTAATTAGGAGTCATTTGTGATACTCATATATGATGATTTTTTTGTCTCTATATTGTTTTATACAATAAAAATCTTTATATTTCTCACATAACTAATTTAATAAAGAAGTATGTTGAAAATTAATTAGAAAAAAAGTTCGTTAATAAGTTGTTTAATGGTTAAAAAATATGCTATAGTAGGAATAAATAATATGAGTTTACTCATAATTAATAGTAGTTATATATATATATTTATATAAAATACTAAAATGGTTAATATGAGTACTATTTTTTACGAAAAATAGTACTCCTAAAACTTTTGAAATATTTCTTGTGATATAAAATAGATGAAACAAAATTTAAGTACGAGTATAATCAACATATACTTAGAGAAAGTGCAACAACTTTGCTTTAATCTAGAATTTATTTCAAAAACATACACTTAATTACTAGAAATTGTATCTCAGTATTTTCTGAGTTTTTATAATATAAAAAAATACTTCAATATCATAAGACTCATATTTGAAAAATAGGTCCGTAATAGCTCATTCATTATAAGATATGGCTTAGCCCATTCTTTTTGGAAGTAAAAGGAGCAATAACGGTAAATTAAAAAAAGGTTCTTGTTGAAATACGATCATGGGCCCTTCCCCCTCATGGCGATCACCGAGGATACATCTATATTTTTTTAAACTATAAATACGCGCTTGTATATTGGATACATCCAAAAAATACTGCCAAGTTTCTGCATGTGATTCGGAGTCGTTTCTAAGATAAAGATACTCGTTTCAGACGAATTGAAAATTGAGATCACAAGAAATTTAAACCTTCTAATTTTGACTTCCTTTTTGGAATCCTAACACTTCAAAATAATTAAATACCTAATTTCAAGGGTTTACCTGTTTTGAGATAAAAAAATATACAAGAAAAAGTAGCGTCCGGTAATAAGATATTAAAGCGACGTTGAAAATTTTGGTCTGAAACGAGTATCTATATTTCTGAAACGAGAGGACGAGAAGAATGTGCCTTGATGTGATCTCACATTCTTTGAATATCCAAAGTTAAAAAAACATTTGAAAATGTTTCAATAAATTTCTATGTATTTGGATCTTTTTTGAATTCTTCAACTACCGTGTACCCTGATAATACATCCCCACAAACCAGGTAAGATTTTCCATATAATATGAACAAATCGATTGACATGGATTCAAATACTGCTTGTTTGTTGTTTGTTATAAACTTTCTTGGCATTTTGAAAGCGCTTTTGTTTGACAAGTTTCAAAGTTCTCAATAATCATGTTAATTTTGTTGTTCATTCCAGGCCACAATATAAACTTACCTGCTTTTATTTTGATTTGGTCTTTCAAATGTAGTTTTGTTAAGATTTTTTTTTCTACGTTCCTTTTCCTTTCAGACCACATCCTAGAATTGCAGGAGTGCTTGATAGTCTTCATCTGCCTTAGCTGTACTTGGGTTCTCTTCAATTATTTGATTGACGAAACCAATATTTCGGATTTTATCTTATTTGACCGCTACTCGAACTATTGCCAATCTAATCTTGTATTTCATTCCATTGTTTAATTCTTCTTATCTTCCAGGATCATCTACTAGAACTTGAGACTAAACATCTGCAATACTATGATATTTTCCTTTTTTTCATGATATTTTGAACTGGTAATGCTGATATTCCACTTTATTAATTTTACTGCGCATTACTGTTCCAACATAAGTGATGCCTAATGGTGGATCAATTCATTCTTTGTTGTTGTTGTGGAAAATCATGATGGAGAACACCTAGATGGATACATACATTCTGTGTTTTGAAAAATTCATTCACTGAAATATTCCTATATTTATTTATAGGTGCAAGGTCAAAAATTCATGATAAGTTGTACACTACCCAGAACATTCAATGAAGATCCATTCACTTGAATAATTTTTCGATTAAAAGTAAGTTTCCAACCACTTTAAGTAGTCAGAATACCTGATTCCATGTCCAATTTGAGTCGGTGGCTGTACGTGAGTTTTTGGAGAATCGTCGCTGGTAAAATCGCTTGTTTCTTCAGGTGAGTTGTTCTATAAATATTCATCTATCTAAGTTTTAATATTAATAAATTTATCTTATATTTCAATGTACTTCGAACCCTTTAAGTTCCGAGAAGATACATCAAAAAGCACACACATATCCTCTGTATTCTGCTTAAATTTTTTGGAAGGTCCCTTCATTATTTACAATGTCATAGTAATCCTTCCTCCATGAGCTTTGTAATGTTCGTTATTAGTGCATCAAACAATCTTATTTGTGCAATCCTAGATTTTTTGAAGTTTGATAAATGGAGATATATTTTATCTGTTTGGGGCATCATTGGAATTAGGAGACGAGTCTATCTTCACCTTTTCAAGTTGAAATTATACAAAATATCACACTCGATTAAAGATATATTTTCTACAACTCCAATTATAATCTATGTATCAACGAAAAAGTTTTACATTATGTGGGTATATATCATAAGTATTGTAAAAACTCATACTATATAGTATTACATTTTAAAAACTGTCCTAATATGAAGAGTTACCTAAAACAAAAGACAATTTTTGTTATTTGATGGGAAAATACATCATTGACAACCAATTTATTTAAAACGCAAGACACATCTTTCACAAAGGATTTACTATAAATGATATGTATATGTAATGAATAAATATATAGGATCAATATCATGATTAATAATACACTAGAGTAGAGATACAATTGTACGATTAGTCCTTATTTATCAGAGACATAATGAGCTTTGTAGTTTACTTATAATAACATTTTTATTTGAAAATGGCCGCATTTACCTTGTTCGGTGTTTTTTATGACTAAGTAACAATACTTTTAATCTATTTTTTCAATTTGTTTTATTTAATTAGAAAAAATAAGATATTGTTCAAAGAAAGATATACTTTGATAATCATCAGAAAATTTGGGTGATGGCTTAACTAAAATTTTATGGTGCATTACAGTAATAATTATGTTTTTGTAATGAACTGGAATATTTTATATTTCATTTTATCAAAATGCTTCTTTCTCTTTTAAGTCTATATTTTGTAAACAATACCTTAAAGTTTGCTCCTAAAACATTGAACCCGACTATTTATAATTCTTTTTTTATCTTGATAATGCATAGAGTAGGATTTCTTTGTATACTAGTTAATTATTAATTCATCCTTAGTAAATTTAATTTAATCTTTTGCTGACAGGTATTTTGATTCCTTGGATTAATTTTATTTTCTTCATTTTTTTTTATATAGCAAATTATATCTTACTGATACCCTAATTTATATTGTGTAGATTATTTGAAAGTAAAAATTTATTTTTTCTGAATTCCTTATATTTATACAAGTATTTTAATTCATATTTAGGAGTGAAAAATAGATGAAAAGGCGAAAAGAATGATACAAAATTCAAATAACGTAATTGTTATAACCGGACAATAATTATCATCTAATTAAATATTTTTAATTTTTTTGGTTTTATTTTTTAGCCTTTTCATAAACCTGTTATAAAAACAACATTCACTATTGGAGAGTTAATAAAATTTTTTGGAAAATTAGTGGTCCTAAGGTCTCAAAATTTTCACTTGAATAAAAACAGTTAGTACAAGTTCTAAGCATGATCAATAAATATTAAAAGATAATAATTGATTTATCGATAAAACCTAATAAACTGGCTTTGGAAGATTAAGATATTGAGAAAGTGAGATGGAAGTTGGTAATTTTGACACTGTTCACAAAAGCAAAAACAAAAAAGATGGGATATTGGTTTGCCACACCTACTATTAAATTATAAATACCAAGAGTTTTCATCAAAATCTCGAACACTTTGAATTTCAAATTCCGTGAAGATATAGTTTATAATTAATAATATAATTTCAATGAATTAATAATATTTAGAGAGGTATGTTTGAGCTCTCTTAACCATTAATGTAGCTTCTTAGGGGCAATGATCGCTTCCGGGCTCTGTTAGAAGGCATGGCACCCACTGTGGGTGTAGTCATTGTTATGGGATCCAAGTTCTGGTTGACAGTGGTTTTGATGACGTTGGTGTTGGGACAAGAGAAACTGCAGGCCTTCCCCTCAACATGGACCAGAAAAAGGGGTTGGGATCAGGACTCTATGGGGATAAAAGTTTAAAAGGTAGTTTAGAAATACAAAAGACTCATTCCAATCTTCTTCAAAAACGTCTTGCAACGGTCAAAATTGGCTTCTCCAACCTCACATGGCTCTTTTCATCTACTTTTTTGACAGATCTCTTATACCCAATGATCTTTTGAATTGGCCTGGGCTTTTTTCTTTAACTCCTCCGTATACAAATTTGAATTTAATAGGGATCCTTTCTTCCTCTCCCACGTTTCGGACTTGTTGACGGGGTAAACAGTGCTCAAGACACACCCAACTACATGGAGTCTGCGAAAAGAAATTCGTCGAACACTATTAAATGTACATAGTATGTTTTTTTTGTTATTATTTGAATTATGTCTTATCCATTTTTAAATATCTATACGCATGTACCTAGATAGAAGGCTCTCATACAATCCTTGATATAATCAGATAACACATGGTGCAGTTGACAGTACTTATGGAACACAGAAGATTTTCATAAAAGGAAGAAAAGTCCTAAGCAAGCTGAAACTATTATTCTATGAAGGAAGTTTCATTTAAATGTTCATAATAATTCACCAAAAATAAACTTGTTTATGACTCAGTAAATATTTATAGATTTGTAATATGTCAGTTTGCAATTCAAAAAACCGAGATCTGCAGGCTTAAAAAAACAACCTGTGCGCTATTAAGAATATTGATAAAATGAAGAGCATGATAATTGAGACATAATTATGAGTAGGACAAAATATAAAAATAAATTTCAGAGTATATATTATTTACGAACAAGATCCTGCAAAAAACATTTCCCCGATAAATGATAAAATATATACATAATATATTTCGGATTAAAATCAAAAGTAGCATTGTAGTTTCATTACATTAGTTATATAAATGTTTTATAAACTGATAATGATGTAGTTTGAACGGATGGACTAAAAAATAAAAAAATATATACCAAAAATTTATTAATTTTATGAATATATGACTGTATATTTCACAGTATATAAAATAATAATATATATCTTATTATATAATTATCTGCTACAATTCAACACCTTAAAAAGACGGAAGAAAATAGTTATTTAGTCTAAAAAAATTGAGTTTGAATAAGAAATAAGTCAAATTAAACTCTTGCAACTGCAACATATATCATGTTGTATTCAAATGAAATTTATAAGAAAGTTATTAATTTGTAAAATTTTATTGGATTACAATAGTAACATACATATTGTGCTGATAGTTTTAGTTAAATATTTGCGTTTCGGAGTAAAAACAGCATCGAAAACAAAGATAAAAAGTTGTAAATCTCTATCTGGTGTATCTTACAAATATACTTTAATTATATTGCAATCTTTATTTTGTCCCATAATCAGGAATACTTTTTAATTTATATTAAATTTATAAATACTCAAATTAAAACAATATTTGTCTTGATATACATGTATTATAAAAAGGTAAAAAAATAATATTTCCAACTTTTAATAATTTCAGGATATTATTCTTAATAGAATGTGTTTCTTACTATTTAAGAGGTATAATTGGTTATTATCATTGCTATTATCGATTAATATTGCATGAAGTGTATTTTTTATGTATAAAATATTAGTGTAAATTATTTATTTGGGTATAGTATATTAGGTTGGCTGAAAAATTCAAGATTGGCACATGGTTGGCACCATTTGAATTAAATTATTTAATTTTTCGTTACTATCAACATTCAAAAAATACGTGTACAAGTATATTCATTCCAATATCAGAAAATTGGCTTGTGAGATATAAAATTGTCATTATAGCAACTTTTGTAATTAAATATATAATAATTGAATTTTAATTTTTTTTTTGTGTTTTAATCAAACATTTTTGGTGAAAAATAATTTTCTTGTTGGCAAGTCTTGGCTTGATAAATATTAATTGAACTCTTCACCATCAAAGACAATAGTTTCAAAATGTGTTGTACAATGACTATGAAAGACGATTCACGCAATAGACGTCCGAAAGAGTAGTTACTCAATGAAATATAAAAAAGTCCGGCAAGTAAATTAAAACTATTTTACACAAAATTAATAAAGTTATCTGAGACTTTAAAAATTTCAAAGGAAGATATTGGACTTACAAGATCTGTGTATAAAGTGTGTACTGCAAGAGCTTAATAAATCAAAAACAAGAATTTCTTCCTGACTCGGTGTACACTTTCAGCAAAAATCACGATTTTTTTAGACATTTTATATGTATATAAAATGTGGCTTTATCACTACACTTTAAAGTTCAATCGATGGTCAGCCGAGTGGACTGCACCTGATAAAGGAACTTAAAAAGATACAAATGTGTGTTTGCAATGCTATGGCATAATCATTTTAGGATGTTCATGGTACGATTTTTATTGATAACCTAAAAAAAGGAACAAACCATCCACAAATATAATTCAATTCCATTGTTGAAACGTTTGAAGGATTAAATCACATAAAATCAGTCTTATTTGAAAAAAAAAGTGATGGTTCATTAAGACTTTATATCACAAATTACTGAAAACGATGGTAAGATGTCATAGATTACGTTCCAAATTGCTTTCACATCCACTATTTCTCAAATCTGAACCAAGTGACTTTTTACGGTTAGCAAACCTCAAAAGAATCCTTGCTGTTTTTTTTAGAGGTAACAGAATTGCTAAAATTTGATATTATTTTAAGACTTAAATGGAACCATACAATTAAAATGGATTTGAAAAATTGTACGATCACTTTTATTGTTATACTGCTTCCACATTTAACAAATAAATCGAATTTTGTCAAATAAATGTGTTTAACTATATAAGCTTACAAACTTTTCAGCCAACCTATTCAATAGTCTGTACTTTCATTAAACATGATTCATTTCTTTTTGGAAATATATTGGTTACAAAAAATTTAATCCTCAACTTTATTTTAAGAAAGTATTTGTTATTGTAAAACGTAGCATACTGTTTTAAAATTAAAAGTAGTAGTTTAATATCTGTCAGTAAGCGTTATGTACCACACGTAGACAAATGAAGCAGAGCTGAGTTTCAATAAAGTACGCATGAATGACAAAACTTAAACAGCTAAGATTTGGCACACACTCTTTCCTGAAAAATAAATGTGTATCTTTCAAAAGTCATCAAATTATGTTATGCTTAGACGACATTTTGTTCTTTTTTATGTCGATTTGACTTGAAATGGCGATTTCTTTCATGAAACCATTAATTTTTATGTTGATGTTTTTACATTGTATGTATTTATTGTAAAAATGATTTCAGTTGATAATATAAATAAAGTTTAATTAAGCAGGAATAATAATTTATAATAAATGACGAATGGATTGTACAAATATCCTACTCTAAAAATAAATAACTTTTATATTGTTAATGTTCATTCACTCCGTATCAGTAAAAATAATTCTTTTGTTTAAGAGGATATTTTTTCTGTAAAGAAAAGTTGGCAAATTATACATCGCATTCAACAATTTCTGATTTTTATTAAATGGTTGGATGCCAATTCTACTTGTGATGTCCCTAAAAAAAGTAACATAAAAATACTTAACATTTTGAACTTAAAATGAAGCATATAATCATTTTGTTTACTGGTATATTTTGTAGTATTGTAATGAAATAAGACATTAAACATTGAAAAATTCATTACATTCTTTAACAGAATAAATTTATTTTTCATTATAAACTACGTCGTTTTAATAGTAATTTAAGGCGGCTTTCATGTAATTTTAAAGTTTCTTGAAGGAAAAAAATCATGTAAAACCAATAAATAACCTTATTACATATTTACCTAGAACCAATTTTTGTATGAGAATTGACTGAGAAGAAAAAAAAAGCAGTCCTATATAAAATATTTAATACTTATAGGGAAAAAAAGAAAATTTTGAATTAGACACTTTAACTAACTTAGTTATTTTTTCCATAACTTTTTCATTATCATCAATATTTTTTTATAAGTTCCTATCAAAATAAATTGTCTATAACGTGAAAAAAGAAAAAACTCTGGTTCTGAAGTGAAAAAATAATAAATATATTTTCTCTTAAAAACTATATTTATATACTACTAACTGTAAAGTTAATCCAATCAAATACATAGATATTGATTTCAAGACCATTTTTACACACATAAAAATACTATTTTATACAGTATAACTAAAAAATATACTTTCAAACTGCGAGAAACTGAAATAGCAGAAAAAAATATTTTGAAGTTTGTATTCCTTTCTCCTCATTACTTCAAAGTGTCAATTTGTTTTTGGATTTATTATTTCCTTTCAAATATCTTTTTAAAAATATGGTTTTCCAAAAAAAAATCTATATAATTTTTTATGGAAAAAAGATTTATTATAATCAAAAGATAAAATATATATAATACAATTTAAGGGTAGTAATGAACCTTGAACTCCAATACCAACTAATGAGCTACTCTATATGTATGTAACTGACCTGTCCTTATGACTGTCCGTTCTTTGGACTGTCAGTAATTTAACTTAAAAAAAAAAGTTGAGACACGTCATCAAGTTCCAAACTTCGTAAGATTTTAGGACTGATGTGTCGGATTAAACTGGAACATACCCAGAGAAAACTAGATAGGACTGCAGCCTTTAGTCCCAAATGAGAACTGACAAAACTGAAATTATCGCTTATCTCCAAAAAAATGCCTGTTTTTTCTTTTGGATGATCTTCTTAATTTCAGAGGTAATCTATTAGCTATGATGACGCATCCAAAAATTTCTAAAATTCAAAAGACACGACCTGGGTATACTTATGCTTTTACTACATAGTTTATTTTAAAACAGTAGCTTGCTAGGATTAAAGTTGTATCAATAAGAAAAATGTAGTGTGAATCATGATTACCACTGATTAAAAATGCCTTAAAGAAGAGAAACATACAGCTAACCGAAAGACAAGCCTCTAATAGATTTCAGGAACCATTGCTTACTCCTACTGAAAAATGGTCTTTCTTGCCATGTGACTACTTGAACCTGGAAAGGGAATTATTTAAAAATTATAACTAACTAGAGTTTTTATTAAAGAGAGAAGCTATGAAAGAGAGCCTACGACGTTCTTTTATAAATTACAAAGCCGGAATGATATATAAGAATATTTGTGGCCAAATATAAAAATAAATTTTTGCACCGAAAAAGATTATCAAAAATCTAAAAGAAAATTAAAAAAAAAAGGATTAAGTTTTGTAAAACCCATTTATGGTACATAAAATCTTAATTGATTTATTCTCGAATTAGACCAATGACTTAGAGTTCGCATGTATAGTCAATCGGAGGAGTCAAAAGTTGAATCTATTATATAACTTAAGTTTTTAATGAAAATTATTGACTATATCATGATGTTATTTTTATAGTTATTTTTTTTAAATCTAAATGTTCAAATACTATACTTACATAAATAAGAATCCTTTTTTATTTCATTAATCAATAAGAAATATGTATATAATACGAGTTTAAATATTGAAGAATCTTACTAATATACTATAAAAGCGTCTATATCCTCTAATTAATGCTCTTATTGGAAGTGATCCCATAAAGATCCCACTCTGAATTTTAGATATGTTTGAAAACATATATTGAGACATGTTTAACCCAAAATTAAAACAAAATCAGTTTTTCAGCTTGGCAGGGGCGCCATTTTGAAGGCCCCACCAGAGCCCCAAACTTTTTTTTATCCAAATAAGACTAAGATATAATAAAAATTTCAGTTTGTGATCTGGTGCATCTTTTGACGTATTTTTTTGTTAAAATCATGCCACTATAAAAGGAATTATGGCCTTCTGAACAACACTGGTACACGCATTAGGCCCAACTTTGAGCAGGCCTGGAACGGCCTAGTTGAGTCACAGACCCCTAATATTTTATATACACTCTTCTTTCATTTAAAAAAGCCAACTCACCAAAAATCATACCTTAAATTGTAAAAATCTGTTTACACTTGACGTGGAATTACCCATAAACAAACTCATTTAATCATTCAGTCATTTTATCATCTTGAGTGAGTAACAACTAAAATAGCAGTGCATTTCAGATCTCCTAGATACTGGAGTTGATATGATGAAGATTACATACATTGTTAAGTGTTCTATGAGCCTGGTTTTGAAGTTGGCCAAGATTTAAAAAAATGTAAAAGCCCTCTCCAGGATGTCAGGAAGTGAATGGGATAGTTTATAGAGGGATGCGAAGGTATTGTTATGTTTGGAGAAGAATATAGAAGAGGATGCAACTAAGCCGATGAATCGCCTGACCAACAACTTCTCTGTGGCTCCTAGGACTATCGGAAGACTATAAATTATGACTTGGGTTTAGTTTCTTTAAAAAGGACCCTACGCTACCTTGTGACAGAGGGCAAGAACGCCTGGAAACTCGAAAAGTGCAAGAAAATCCACACATAGATCAAGGAAAGTGGTTTAAATATAAAAAAAATTCTTTGACAAGAAGATTTTCGCAGTTGTTTAATTACTCGATTCCAGAACAAATGCTGGCTTGCAGAAACAAAAGAAGAAGTCATAGGGACTTACCTTACCAAATATCCGGTCAAATGAATGGTCCTCAGTGTTCGGGTCTCTGATGGAAGGAAGATGCCTTTTTGCATGTTCAGTGAATCTGCCAGTGAAGCCTACTTTAAGGCACTTAGATACACCATCTTGTAATAGCTGTATACCAACTACCTAGAGGGTAAGTAGGTGTGAACTGAGGACGCCCCCCTATCACACGTTCGCCAAGTGTCAAAAGTTCTGTGGAAATAACATGACTCAACTCAGATCCAAAGAGATATGGCCCCCTTCATTACCACGGTTTGAGACTACTGGACTTTTCTAAATGAGTCACATTGGAGAGGGAACCCAACTCAATATCACACCTAAATATGGGCTCACTGAAGTCCTCCGTAGTGGCTGCATGGGACAACTTGTCAAAGGACATTAAATAAAATTATTAATATATTTCTAAATCCATCCCTCGAGTCCATGTTTTGCTGCCCTACCCTGTATATTATGATCAAATCTAAATTAATTAAAAAAAATATGTAAAATAAAGTGTTATGAAATATAACATCCCTTTTTTAATGAAACTCTTATAATTACAATTTAACAACTGCCTATATTATTTTGAAAATTAATGTGGATATCTAAGTTTTCGACAAATAAAATTAAATTAGATTATTATAAGCTTAATTTGAGGAAAAAAATACATTTGATTTATTTTATTATAAAATTTATAAACTGCAAATTATTATTATTTTTGAAATTTAGCTCATTACCTTTTTTTATTTTATTTATCATATTGTAACCCAACTATTGGACTGATATATATGAAAATTTCTAATTACGGTTAAATCGTATTAACCGTAAGGGAAAAAAATAAATTTTTAATTACTATGGCCTTTATTACCTTTTTTTGATCTTTCACGGAATTGACTATTTAATTCAATTAAATAGTTATTAATTACATTTCTGTTCTCTTTTCCTGATCATGTATAAAATAAATTATGAGTGAATTATAAATTAAACAAAGAGGACATACATATTTATCAAAATAATACAATTTTTTTGAAACTATAACTTTAAATACCGGCAACAATAATGGAACCAGTGTCTGCCATTTGCTAGAAATCCCTCTTTGATGGAATTAATTATTGAAACTGTTTTCCCAAAAGTGTAAGGTGTCACATCGTCAACAAATGTTCCTTTGTTCAAAAGATTCAAACAAAATTGGTCATCGATCAACAAAACTAACTTTAAGCCTGGAACTGCAGATGAAGAGGTGGCCAGTCTTTTGGAAGACATACGGGATTGTACTATTTTATTTGCATTAGATAATCTAAAAAAACGATATTAAACATACACAAATGGATCATTATTAAAACTATTAATTATATAGCTTGGCGATGCTCCTGAGTATGGAGTTAAGTTCATGTAGCCTGGTGCAATGCACCGTGTCGGTTAGCTTTCAAAAGTGATATATAGATTTCTCAAGATTTGGATATTGAGATCAGAAATCAGATTGACTCCAAGGGAAGAATGAGGATTACGTGATATTTGTGTTTTCGTTGTAAGAGTATATATCAAAACTTAAATCAATCCATCACATGCCTTCAATTCTCCTTTGAAGGATCTAATGAAGTTTTTAATCGAATATTCTTTCATTAATAGACATAATTACAGCACCACTTCTTGCAAATGTTCTAAATATTTATGGTAATTGTAGGAAGAACTTGTTTGACTCACTTTCTTCGATGATAGAGTAAGTTTAACTTAAAAAAAATGATTAGCTCTCTCGAAGTTAAGCACAGGAGGACAAAAAAAACTTAAGCAAAGACTTTATACATAAAATTATTTAATATTTTGTCACGAAGAAGTTAAAAAAAATTCTGGAAATTTTTGAGCTGCCCATAGAAGTTGACCCAGCACTTTGGAATGGTTGGAAAGACTAAATAGAGGCATAGGAAAAAGTGGATTCGCTCCACGTATATATTAATCTTGCTGAAAGAGGAGTTATGTATCATCACGGAAAATAGTGGGGTAATAAGAAATGATGATTCACAACTTCAAATTCTTCTACAAGTTGCGAAAGACCATCGAAGGATCTACCCCAACACCTATAAGAAAATACTTACCATAAGTCATTAGCATTTTTCTAAAACTTAGAATAAGCAATTACGTACATACCTATATCTATGATATTGTAAAAAAATATAAATATGCTGGTTTGAAAATAAATTTAGAGAAACAATTTAATAATTTAAACTAAATAAATCTTGTGTCGAAATATATTAACATAAATAAAGTAAGTATTTGTTCATTTATTTGATAAATCATCAAGAAAAAATAATAATTATGTATCCCAATGATTTTTTATGTCTTAAAATTGAATTAAAATGGTAATGGTTTCTGTGAAAAGGTAACTAAGGCCATGGCTATTAAAAAAAATTATAATTTTAATATGATTTAAACGTAATTGCAAAGTTCATATTTGTCAGTTCACCAACAGGGATACAATATGCTAAATAAATAAAAAAATTGTCATGCGCTAAATTTCAATTAACTTAACTGAGGTTGTTATTCTCATATACATATTATTTTGGTTGAAATAACTATAAAATATATTTTATTGTAAATTTAGTAAGCTCAAATGTTTGTCTTTAATTTGAAGTATATTTACAGTATAAAAGAAAATACTCAGGTGTTTCGTTGAAAATGTAAATTCTGAATATTTTAGGCCTGTTCAGCTACCTCTAAATATATTTCAAAACTGTTTAAACTTTTTTTATATGTTTTTGTACAATTAGGAATCATTCTGTAACCTAAGCCATTTACTTTTCCTAAAGAGTTGATTTTTTGTGTCACACTAATGAGGGCCCATGTATGAGATCTTGGGGTTTCACACCAGAATATCCAAAGAGCTATAGAAAGTGGGTGGAAAGAGCCTTGTGAGGGTATACAGGTCATTTTTGACACAAACAATAAAAGAAACACAGCTCCATTTGTTGTAATACTCTTTTGAATTAGTCCTTTGAGTTCTTTTGGACTCTTTTTTGACACTCCCCCGATACCAACCCCCCGACTACAAATTTTCGGTACATGTTTAGGGAAGATATGAAATGTTTGTCATTCAAACAGTGAGGCCCTAAAAGATATATCTGCTATAAAGACCTCATTTCTCCAAGCAAAAAGGAAAATGAGTATTTCCTTTGACAGGTTTCACGGTCCACTTAATAGTTGAAGACTGTCGTTGATAAGCGTTCGAAAATATGGAAGGTTCTGAACTTTTATTGGTTGGAAAAATGTAGAATAGCCGCCGGGGATATATTCTCAATAACTGTCTGAAAAAGAGACAAGTCTTCGTTATGGGTTACCCCTATGCTAGTTTTAAGCATGCTCTGGAGAATCTTGCAATATACTCCAAACAAATGCAGTATCTATGTAAAGGGTGCATGGATGTAACTCAGAAATTGGAATTTTATCTTGCTTGGGAAATGCCCATAGGGAAACACTTTTATTTTGTGGAAATGCGAACGATCTACGCTGACAATGCCTGCGTACGATTAGTCAACCTTTCTAAATGATGAAATTGCTATAAAATCCTTTAAATCAAGGTTAAGTGATTTTAAGTTTTCGTAAGGCCATTGATGCTGTTCAGTATGACAACATCGATGTTTTCGACGTCAGAAATCAGGAGTTTTTTTCAGAAAATCAACTATGGTTCGTTTTTGTGATTATTTGAGAAGGAAAGCATCAACAAAAGAGAATATAACAGCATCAAAATGTTAAAGAGAAAATATTTGACATCTTCGCAGAGATTGTTTTATATATCACCTACTCTTGAACGTTGGAGGTTGGAGCCAAATTCTTTAACAACCAGAGGAATATATGCCCATTTTGGAATCAAGCGAGCGAGACTCTTAACCATCTCTTTTGAAGCTGCAGCCTTTTAAGAGAAACTTATGAACAGATCTCCAATGATGTTTTGGATAATTTTTGCTACAGCCGCATTTTTAGGACACTATTTTGAGAAAGGGGGGGGGCAAGGTTCACGTGATTATTGCCAAAAATCCAGAAATAATATACGCAAAAAGGACTTAGAATGACTTAACCCTTACAGACATTATCCTTTCTATTTATTTATATATGAAAGCTATTGAAGAAATGAACTAATTCATAGTTAACAAAAGACTATTTTGCTACATACATTACTTTATTTTCAATTGTTTTTCTTCAGTTCTTGTTATCTTTATTTATAGTAGGGACTTTTCTTATTTCTACCATTGTTTTTAATCTGCAAAGTTTTATATTCGATGACCTTTTTTACAATATTAAGTAACGTCAGCCCCCAAAAAAAAAAAAAAGTGATATGTAGAACATACTGTAGAACTATTTTAAATTATTTAAAAAAATAATTTGTTTCATGTTCAAATTCAAGTTATGGATTTAATTACAGTTGAATTTTGTAAAGGAGGCATAAAAAGTAAAGACTTTCATCAATTACAAACCAAATATGCACTATTCACATATTAAAAAACTTAAATCTAATTAAAAAGTTGAGTGTCTTGAACGTATATACGACCTGCATAGAGTTACGCCCATACTTTCACCTTCTTTGCAATGACATATTTTTATTAAACTTATTTTCCTACTACATTCGATTATATTCAAAACTTGATCGAACATTTGTTAAGATATTTATATAAACATTTATAGTCTTCACACTTTATTTTGAACTATTTCATTTGATAGTTAAAGGTTTTAGTTTACATAAAGAAATAGAGTTTGAAAAAGCAAATTACAGAGATCTTGTATGTAAGTACCTGAACAATCTATTGCCTCAGGGATCAACTAAAGGAGGCAATATAGGATATCACAATGCTTCTGGTATGAAAATAAAACTTAAAATCTTTTGAGATAAATATGATAAGATAATCATCGAACCGGGGGTATTTTGATTAAACAATCTAATTAAGTTAAAGTATTTTATCGAAAAAGATAAACTATGATTTTTTTTTTGAAAATCTCAAATTTAGTTGAATTTCGCTCAACTTATACAAAAGAAAATAATACTTACATAGAACCCTGTTTGAGAAATGTCTTAAAAAATATATCCAAAATTAATGGCTTCTCTTGATAAATATTTTAAATAGTCATTTTTTCAAGTCAAGTATTTAAAAAAAGTTCTGTGATTATATGAATATACATATGGAGTTTTAAAAATAACCTGTTAAAAAAAATGGGGTAAATTTAAAATATAGCAAATATATACTTCAATCTGTTTTAAAACTATTTTTTGCTTATTTAACAATGTTTTTTTATTGTTA
Source organism: Lepeophtheirus salmonis (assembly GCF_016086655.4). Lineage (NCBI taxonomy): Eukaryota > Metazoa > Arthropoda > Copepoda > Siphonostomatoida > Caligidae > Lepeophtheirus > Lepeophtheirus salmonis. The sequence continues at coordinate 39,826,762 of NC_052132.2, read as the reverse complement.
TCACACAATTGACTACATAATTTATTTATGATTTATCTTGGAATATTAATGATATCTTAGAAATATAGCGAAAATAAGAGAAATGTCCAAATAACTATCTCAATTTTTTTCTATTAAAGAACTGTCTCTTCATCATACAATTTGATGATACGATATTTATTATGTACTTATGATTGATAATCATTTATCTCCTTAACGTACATATGAACGACTATTTGATATGCTCTCATATGATCTATTGGTTAAAAGATCAGTAAATAATAATAATTTTGTATAAAGTAATGTAACACTAAGTAGAAGAAAAATTCGGCAAAGTTGTATACATGCTAAATAATACATTTTTTTTTTTGTTAAACTTCATAAAATCGATGATTAGTTTATTTTAATGATTAAACTACGTCAAACTTGTATAATGCTTAAGTGAATATACGAAACATTAAATAAAAAGAATATTTCAACTAATTCAATTCTGAGTAGTCAAATATTGGAATCCATCAGTTATGTCAAAACTTTTGATCAAAAGTTTATTATCTTCTATATATATCTAAAAACGTAATTGACTTGGATTTGATTTCTCCTACCTTGACTCATATTGTAAAAAAAAAAAACCATTTTATAAACCTGAACCTTCCTCTGATCATAAATTGATTTGCTTGGAATTACACAGTCTTTATAAAACTTCTAAATTAAGGATACCAAAATGGTTGATTGAAGACGATAAATACAAATTGAAAATAAAAAAAGAATTTCTAGGAAGTTTTAATGACTCTTTTTCATCCAACCAAGCGATTCAAAAGCTCATAAAAATAATTCATTCAGCAACTTCAAGATTTCTTTTGGAAAATAGGAAGAAAACAATTTTATACGCCAGTCAAGTGAATAATGTTCTCAAAAATGGATACATTTTTGCACAAACGTATTTTGCAGATTCTCTAATTTTTTTTTTAAACTGCATAAATTGTTGAGATCGAAATGAAAGAAGAAGTTGAGTTAGAAGGGTCTGCGTGCAGAAGACTTAAGAAATGTTTTCAGAAAGACAGATTTTCTTAACCTAGTGTTAAGAAAATTATTCATGAAGGAAAAGTTATAACTAAACCGGTAGATCTGTTAGACTACTTTCATTCCCATTTCCAAAACATTGTTGCCATAAAAAGAAGAGGCCATTTTCCGAAAAAAGATGTAATTTCCACTGTTCAAGGGAATTATATTTTCTCGAAAGATATTATATCTAATTTTAAAGGAAAGTATCATAAGGAAGATAAAACCTTTGGTCCAGATGGAGTGTCGGGTAAAGTCTTTTCGAATTTTAGCGATGAAAACGTTCCGTATCTTTTAAAAATAGGACATTCTATTGAAAAGTTTGGACGACTACACAAATCACAAGCTAAAGGAAAAGTTGCATTGATTCCGAAATAATTACTGTTCTCAATTAATTAAATAGGATTCGTTCTTCAGTATTGGCTATACAGATGCAACCAATTCTCAACAAAAAGTTGGGTTTGAACAAAAAGGATCTTTAAAGAATAGGCAAATTTTCGATCCAAGCTGCAATTGGCACAGTAGAAAGTACGAAGAAGTTTGGAGCAGTAAAATAGCAATATATTTATGCAAGGCATTCGACACTATTTCACACGGGTGAATTTTTAGATCTATAAAAAAGTTTCTTCCAGGACGTTTTTTTAACTCCGTACGTGCCTTCTTATGTAACGGTACTTCAGTGATCTCATTAGGAGTAGAAAGCCAGCCAATCATCTTAGAAAAGAGCTGCCCTTGGCTCCACTTCTTTTCATAGCTGCACTCGAAGAACTCGTTTAAGGTGTTACAAAGAGGTACAGAGGCTTTGGGTTTGGTTTGGGGGGATATCAGCATATTATTGATTTGTATGCAGAGGATGTAACTTTAATGGTAGAGGCGAATTCTGAGTCTGAGCGAATTGCTAGAATAAAAGTTTAACTTAATTATTTTCGGAAGTGTCAAGAAAACAACATGATTGGCTGTGAATAAAAATAAGACCTCTATTTTACCTTTGGGCTCCTGGAAGCCTGAAGAGGATCATATAGTCGGAAGTTGTAAAGTTAGAAGAATGGTGGGAATTTTGGGTATAAAATTGAATAGCAGTGGTATTCATGAAGATAACTGTAACGAAATTCAGACCTCCATCATCACAAGAATCTCTTTTTTTTTTAAATTAACCTTAAAAAAACTTGACTTTTATATCAATTTGGTGATACCTTTATAGGTGGTGGAGTAGCCCAACGATCTGGTATTGTCAGAAAAATGTATTCCAAAATTTTTGTAGATATTTCATGAAATCTAGCAGGAGAATGGAGAAGAAGTAAAACAAACCAAGAACTGTACATTTGGCTTATGATGGGGACTAATCTGACCAACAAAATTACATCTTTGATGTCTCCAGTTGAGGATCAGCCCAGAGAATAAATTGGATGCTCAAACCTGAACTTAGAAATTACTCAACCATTGATATAATTCGGCAAAATATAAATAAAAAGTTCTTTTTTTAGAGATTTAAAGGACCCCTCGATTTTATATGAACACGCAATCACACGAGATATTTTATCAGTTCATAATTTAAATTTGGAAGAATTACTTGACGATGGTAGAATAAGATTTCCACTTGATAATTCTTCACAGTATCATTTAATGTCATGCCCGTGGCACGTTAAGATGGTCCCCCTAAACTTTGATGCAGCTGTTAATTTACTCTGGGAGCTGCATAGTAAGCGTTTGGGCCTCCCTATGGGTTGGAAAACAAAAAATAGTGTCGTCCCTGAGGGGAATTAATGGTGATAAAAAGTTTACGGTGCAGTTAGAAATCTCCATAGATTGTATAAATTATACTAGGCCCTGCAACGACTGTGGAAAGCTATATAACACACTTCCTGCGTTTGTGGACTGCCCTGCCATCTATATCCTTAAATATTTTGTATCAATAAATCTAAAAGGACTGACAAATGGGGAAGAAAAATATGTTAAAGATCATGTTCTATTTGGAATTTCAGAGAAGAAAGGGTGGAACTTCCTGAGGTAAGAAGGGCTCTGGACTTTGCAACTCTCAATTGTAAAGCCCTCATCGCCAGCCAACGAACTAACTATCAGCCTAATCGGGAGGATGAGTTGAGAGGTATCATCTTGGCAGCTTCAGACCGCTATGTCTCTCTCACAATGAAAATGTCTAAATCAGGATGTGAGTCTTGGAATTTTGGAGGGGAAGAAATCCAGTACCCTCCATCAACTTCATGGAATCATCAAAGTATTTTAAAAAGGGTTTAAGAAATGTTTATCAGAATTGTTAATTTGCATGTTTACTGTAGTCTTTTTTAAAGATTGATTTTAAGAATATTAGCTGAAATTCTACCCCGGAGCATTAAGTATGAACTAACTAGTTGTTTTATGTACTTTTTACGCAATTACTCCGGTTAATTTATGTATGTATGTTCTATATAGTATATAAACCAAATAAAGAATGTTGAAAAAAAGGATGTACAAGTTATTAAAGTGACTTATAATTGTACTAAAAAAACTTTATATTATAGAAACAGATCCATTCTCAGTTTTTTAATTTCATGAATCCTCCAATTTTCATTATTTTGCCATGAATTAAAAAATGTTCATATAGTTGTTACCAACCCATAATGGATAAACTTGTAGACATGTACTTTCAAGGGAAAATTTGTTACATCCTAAATATATATATATATTCTTCATTAAATTACATAATCAATATCACTCCTTATATGTTTTAAAAAACTAAACAACAATTTATGGAATAAGTAGTTTTAAAACCTTTTTAAAAGTCGAATAATTTTAATTACATATAAAATAATGTCTAACTGAAAAGTACTGTCAAAAGCTTATTATGAAAAGTGGAATGATCCAGATAAGTAATTCAATCGTTAAAACCTAGGGGTGGTGGGTGAGTATGGAATTGGTCGAGGAAGGAATTGTCTGGAGAGGAGGTTGGCAAAAACAAACCATTATGATGTAACAAAGTCAACAATTTCTTCCCTATTTTGATCCAGTTGGCCTTGGATACTGTTGAAAGCAGTTGTATGAATAGTCGTACCTAATAGGTATTCCCTAAGCCCTTCACATAACTCCTCACAACCAATCACTGACATAGAAAGCCTTAGCATGCTGCCTGATGGGGTTGGCCGGACTTCTGCTGATTTAAGTCTCTGTTTCCTCCATGATCTCAATTTTAAAACAAAGAACCTCTCAAGGCTCTGGCCTGAAGCCAATATGATTTTAATCTTATAAACTAGACCCAAAGAGCACCCTTTGCCTTTTCCCCTCCATGTTGACAATTGTTGAATCTTGAAAGCTACATGATAACACTGATGTGATTTCACATGGACTGATAAAACAAATTGTTTGTAAACAATATTCTAACGCTTACAGCATTTCTGTCAAAACGAGTCACTTTTCACAAATAAAAAGCATGTTAAACTTATCCTTTTTGAAGGAATAAAGGCATTATTTTTGGCTTTATATACATAAGTGCACTTCTTTCCAAATAAATACCAAATCCATCATTGCTGGTGCTTCCTTCAACAAGTAGAAGATCCATGAGTTCACGTTGATTACAATGACCAAGTTTGATGTCGGTGATACGAGTGATGTTTAAAGGTGATCTTTTCTTGAGGACAATCTGTAAAACAAGGAATAAGAATTTTTAAATTTATTAATTTGAATCTTCAAATTAACTATTTTAAATAAAATAATGATTTATTATTTAAAAATCATATACATTGTATTAGTCTATTTAATCATTTGTATAAATTTGAATTTTGTATGTGGTTTAAAAAAATCCATTTATACTTCAGGAAATATACGATACCTTTTACACTGGTCAACGATTTTTTTTTATTGCATGAATTATGACAACGGATTCTTATAGAGTTTGGGCTGCTGATTCCGAATATATGTTTAGATTTGCCACACCATATCAAGTTTTTTTTATATCTGATATTTAATATTTGTGGATGTTTACATAAAAAAGCCTTTAATGATAACACGTGTTCCTATTATGTATGTATCTTTCTCTCTCTCTTTGACTAGAGTGCTTAACGTGTTTTAATATATATCTCGATGTGTGCCAGCTCTTCCTTTTTTTAATCAATATATCCTTTATTTAATCCAATCTCTACCAGTAAAACTCTCATTGGATATTATTTCTTGTTTTGCTCTCATTTGGATTTAGTAAACGTTGGAGATTATATATAAAATATTTTTTAAATCACCATCATAGCTGTTTACGAAATCCGAACACATCTGTATAAGGGTATAAGCTAGCCATGTCTACTTCCTCAGGGAGAAGAAAGTGCTGTAGCGACCCAGATATATTCTGCTATATCTGTGGATGATTCACTTTATCACCTCAAAGACGGAACATAACTCACTTCGTTAAGAGTGTGTACCTTGCTTATTTTAAAGTATCGCTGTGAGACCAAAACCAAAAATGGGCACCTTACATAGTATACACGACTTTTCTCGAAACTCTGAGATCTTGGTCTCAAGGAAAAAATGCTAAGCTCAAATTTGGTGTGTCGATGATTTGGAGAGAACCAACAAACCATCTAGATGATTGCTACTTCTGCCTTGTAAATGTTGAAGGATTTAATAAAAAGAACAACCGATACATGACATACCCTATTGTCTCCTTTGCAATACGGCCAGTTCATAATTTGGACGAAATTACTGTACCTGTTTGTACCAAGTTAGCAGATATTGATGGTGAAGCACATACTTCAGTCGATGATGATGATAAAGAAGATACAGATGCAAATTACACACCATTGGGTTCATTGTTTGGTCAACCCTTTCTGTATAGTCAACCTGAATTGAATGAACTGATTCTAGATTTGAATTTACCTAACCAATCTGCTGAGTTGTTGGCTTCCAGACTACAAGAGCGAAACATGCTTGCTCAGGGCACAAGTGTCACATTTTATCGTAACATAGATGCAGAACTGAGGAAGTTCTTTGATTCCGACAATCACTTCGTATACTGCAGTGACATTGAAGGGCTTTTTGTGGCTATGGGATTATCTGCGTATCATTCAAGTGAGTGGAGACTCTTTATTGAAAGCTCAAAATGAGGTAAGTGTGTTTTACTTCACAATGTAACATATACGGATGTATCCCTATTGGACACTCAGTCTCCATGAAGAAGGAGTATGGAAACATCAAAATACTACTTGAACGATTGAAATACCTCGATCACCAGTGGTTAATCTGTGTGGATTTAAAAATAGTGAACTTCCTTTTGGGTCAACAAGGAGGTTACACAAAATACCCTTGTTTACTTTGCTACTGGGACAGTTGAGCGGACAAGGATCACTGGATTAGAATGGAATGGCCATCAAGGCATACGTTGGTACCTGGAGAGAAGAATGTCATTCATGAACCACTAGTTGATCGAAAAAACATCATCCTTTCACCATTACACTTCAAACTCGGTATTATGAAGCAGTTTGTAAAAGCTCTTGATCACAATGATGATTTTCCCCCAGATTAGAACATTACTCAGGGACTTACATTTCATTGAGAGGATGACTGCTGTCGAATCTCGAACGTGGACTGCATTTACTAATGTGGTGCAGGGTTTTCTTGTGAACAAGAAAAACGACAATTACCAAGAGATTGTGGATGAACTTCTCCTTAGTCTACGAGAGCTCGGGTGAAGAATGAGCATCAAACTGCATTACTTAAACGGTCACCTGAACACATTTCCAAACAACCTTGGAGATGTTAGTGACAAACAAAGAAAGAGGTTCCACCAAGACATTAAAGTCATGGAAGACAGATATCAAGGTCGTTGGGACTCGTATATGATGGCTGATTACTGCTGGAGCTTAATGAGAGATCATTTAGATTCTCTAAATAAAAGGGCGTCATCAAAAAGAAAGTTTACCCAAAAATGAACTAATATATTTGTCTACAACCCAAAATACACTGTTTCTGTATCTACTAGTTTGATATAACATTCTATGTTTGTAGTAATATTGATGTGTGTCAAATATGTGTTAGTACATTCATGTTTTATATTTTTTTTAGTTTTGTATGTTTAAACAAAATTAAATTGTTGTGTCTTGTATTGAAAAATAAAATAAAATCTTTTAATCAACCTACGACCGTCTGAAATTTGAAAATATAGTTTATTGGCTTTGTTTTTCATCATTTATAATTAATTTAAAAATCATCAGCACAACAAAGGAAAATGCACAGAAGAAAGCTATGATTTAACTGTTGATACCTTACCAAAAAATTCCTTTCTACCCACAAGTATATGAGAAGTGTTGAAAGTTGTTTTTATTTTGGGTTATGTTAAAAAAAATATTTTGGGGGAGAGTAGTTTATCTCTTTCATTAGATCAGCTGCAATCATCTTTGACAAAAGAGGATAGGGAAACGAAATAAACAAGGGCATTTCCTAGAATTACTCCGATGTCGATACCGAAATCTACTCTGAGTTTTAATAGGACTTACAGTTATAACTGGTCTACAAATCCTCAGAGCTACTCTTCGGCTTTCTATGAGCACACACGAATGTTCAATCATGTTTTTAGTATATTTGATTATTGTAAGACAGGAAGCTTACTACTCCGGAGCTCAATAATAATGACAACTGCGAGAGAAAATAAAATGTATTCTTCAGATTACCCATTCCAAAAAAAGTAAAAAAATACACAAGATTTACATCACCAGATACAAGTGTTCCAAAGAATTCAAACATGAATAACTTCAAATGAATACATTTGAACTAAACAATATCTTAAACTTAGATGTCTCAATATATAAATAAACATAATTTTGTTGAAAGATCATTCTTTAAGAATAATAAAGTAAAATAGGCTTTATGTTTTTTTACATTTTTATTTTCAAATGTGGAAAAATCACATTATTATAAAGTAGCTTATTAAATTTTTTTAACTCAGTTGGAATGAATTATTGTAAAATATGAAAGATAGCTTGACATCTTAACTATTAGATAATATGTTTTAAAAAAAGTGAAGCAACCAATACATAATTTATGGAACCCTGGTAAATTAACAAACTGATTTCACTGCATATTCATATATAGGTGTGTTGTCGACAATTAGCATGATTAAAGCATGGGTGCAGTTTGAAATAGGGTAAACATTAGTGTGGATGTTATTTTATACTTAAGAAATCAATGTTTTTATTGGCATTCTCCCAAAAACTCAATCGGTTCTAATAGTAAAAATGTATTTTTTTGCCGAATATTGTAATATTTGCATTTTTGAAAAAAAATATGATCCAAACTAAAAGTGGCCCTAGGCTTTTAAACTTTTTACTCAAATTGTAAACTTCTCAACATTTACTGACAAATGAAGCAAAGAATGAAAATAAAAAATTTACTACTATAGAGAAGAAAAGAGTGCACACAATAATGGTTTGTGTTATGGATAAAGTACTTTGTAAAACAATAAATATTAAATAATATAATTGATTTACAAAGGATTGAATATTGAAAATACATAAAACTACTTTACCAGTAAAAAAAAGATATAGGCACTCAATTTATATTTACTTACGGACAAAGTTTGCAGGTATTGTAACTTTATTTTATTAGAAAAAAGATATCGATTTTTCCGCCTTATTTATTAATACAAGGCAAAACATTAAAAGGAGAGGGCAACCATTAAATATTAATGAAAGGCAAAAATATTTGACAATGCAACATTTTATTATGAAGGTAACAAAATGAGAGGGTAAGATAGGTAAATGATTGTTAAGGACCGCCAATAGAGGGGCATACCCCCCTCAGATTTTATGTAACCTCAAAAGGTTCCTATAAGATATGCACACCCTTGAATGCCCCACGAAATCTAAAAATCATAACTGCACTTCAGAATGAAACCATTGAAAGCTTCTTGAATTGTTGTGCAAAAACTAACAAGATTCGATTAATCAAAAATTATAATTGAATTACCTTTATTTTTCTTGTTATCTTTGAATACACTAATCAGGAGACTACATACATTAGCTCATGTTTTTCTCTTAAAGCCTGGAGAGATAACTAGTGAATTTGACGATAGCTTAAAGGAATATTTGTTGTACATTTTTTATTTCCGTCTAGCTACCATCAACATTTACATAATTTTATTATTATTAGCTTATCGAATAATATAAGCCTACGTCCCCAAATTAATTAGGCTATTTAAAAATTCGATTTTTTAATGGACTGTAATCAATATATCGATTTATGTATGAGTCACTAAAGGATTTCTATACGTGGTGGAGATTGACATATTTTTATAGGTGTACAGCTTTTAATTATTTTTTCTTATTTAGGTTGGATATAGAGACAATAAAATTAATTACATAATCTGTCATTATTGGTCCTTATCTAAAAAAATATTTAACTTGTTGTAAAATGAATTGTAAATTATGTTTTTTTTTTTAAACTATTAATTATTGTTTCAATTCGCTTATATATAGCCACAATACCTGATCATGATTTTCAATGTAAACAGATTGGCACATCCCCCGAGTTTTATAGACACACAAAAATTTATAGCTGTAGAAAAAATCAATATTTTAGTATAAAATAATACATCTACATCACTAATCATCCGTTATTTTAGTTTAGGTTAGAAATGAGGACCAAGAGGAAGGGAATAAAGGACAATTCAAAATGACAACCATAAAAAAAATTAGATGCGGTTGCATCTGCTCTTGAGTCAGTTTTTAAATACCAAGGTGGACATCACTTTATAAAATATCCAGGAACTCAATATTACTCAAAAAAATAGTTTAATTATTTTTCCTTTTCCAGCAGAATTTGCTAGCGGTCGGTGGCATAATTAAGTACAAAAATTATAATAAAAATTGTCAAATAAATAACACTTTACATAAAACATTTTCTCGTATAAAAATGTAATTTTAAAAGTTATTCAAAACATATTTGTTCATTAAAAACTTGCATTTTTTTACATTCATCAAATACAAAAAAAATAATTCAATTCAAGGTTTTTGTGTCCATATCCTGGTAGATATATGATTTACATTAAATCGGAAGAGTGAAATCTTATAGTCACAATATCCTGATGGTACTATGAAAGTGTTTCACTGTATAATAACTAAAAATAAAGAAAATTAAAAATATTTTTTAATGTTCCCTTAAAAAGTATAAAATTACAATAATTTCAGGTATTGTGTTTTTATAAAAAGTAATAATTTAGACCAAAATTACAGCAATTGGGTATTTTTTTTTAATTGGCTGCATAAACAAATATATTTTATTTTCGTGCCTTGGTTACAAAATATAATAATATGAATTAAATAATTGTACAATAGCAATGTTAATACCTACGATCATCGTTTACAAAATCTTCCCCCCCCACCTCCCGCCTCTTTGTACAATTAGAAATATTTTCATTATTTAAATTCCTCACTCGATAAGTGCTTAAATATAGGTAAGTTATGTCAATCATTTGGATTTTTTAGCTGGCCTATTCTTTTCGAATTGGTAATTAAATTTTGTTTTGCTCGTTCTTTATAATGATTATTTAACTCTTGATTTGTGAACTTTCTTACCTACAAAAATCAATTTTATTCAAACCCCTGATTGAATATTTGTGTGTGCACATAAAAGACAGAGATTAACCTAATGGATTTGTTGCATACTTATAATTTTAGGTCCTTGTTATACTTACAATTAGAAATTGGCATCGGAGTATTTCTTATCTTTGTCCTTGGTTATTTAGTTATCCTCTCCACTATGGGTACAGCTGATTTTAGCTAATCTATTGAAACGTCATAACACCAAAGTTGCTCTCTTTCAACACATTTTTCAAATTGTCAGGGCTATCATATCTTTTTTTTGAAATGCCAAAAATAAACACGATTTTCATGAACAGTTAACGTTTAGGTAAAAATGGGACTTTTTGACACGGCATTTAGGTATTCGTATATTCCTCAGCTTGTAGAAAATGTATCAAAATCTGAATTTTTTACGAAGTTCAAAACAATATGCAACATTTAGCATTAGTTTCACAGCGTATTTAGTAATACTTTAAGTTTAATTTTAAACTAACTTGGTTCGTCAATGGGGAATGTTAAAACTGTAGTACTTAAATTGATCAATATAATAAATTTAGATTAATATTTCAATTTTAGTATAATATTAATAAATAAAACAATTTATTCCAAGAGTGTAAAAACCAAATTCCAAGAAATTGAATGCGTTAAATTTAACAAAGCCGAGAGCAATTATTTTTGAAAAATAGCGTGTATGTAAAGCTCATTGGGTTTTGTTTTATTTTTTCAGCCTGGAAAGTTTATCTTAATGAAAAAATAAGGCATGATATATATATATATATGATTTCTACTTTTTAAAACATAAATTTAATCATTTACTCATTATTTCAGCAAACAAATTCCTTTTTTAAATAAGAACTCATAAATAACAAAACAAATTATATAATCTCTTACCACCGATGGAAACATAATTGATTCATAGCTATAAGGTATTTTTATTTCCCTAAATTGAATATTAATATATTATTCATTTAATAGTCACCCATTGTTGCAACTTTCTTATATTATATTGTCTTTAATTATATATTTTTAAAACACATTTTTAACTTGTACAAGTAAATTATAAATCTTTTAAAATTATATCATAATATATAAAAATATGTTTTTATATAATAAAATGAATGGAATGAACTTTTCCCGAGATGAACTTTCCTTTCTATAAAATTGCTTCGAGATTAAATTTCGTCGCGTGGAACTTGCTTCAATATTAATTTGTCTAGAGATGAGCTTGTCCAGGGATAAACTTACATTAGGATTAATCTTCCAGGTGTGAAAAGAGCGCGGTGAACTATTTCTAACTGAGGAATAAGTTAAGCACTAGTAAGAATTGGTCAATTTCTAAGTTAGTCTGTATTGTTTTTTTGGTTTTTTCTTTCTTTTTTTTTGAGTGGGGGAAAGGTTGCAAAATACAATAAAGATAACGGCTTGGTATATACATATATCAAATTATTTCTTCTTTTTACTCATTGTAGGAACTATTTTAGATATCTATCGATATTATTACAATATTTAGATGAATATCAAAAATACTTAAATTTATGCCTTTAGTCAATATATATACATACTAAGCACTGCGTTCCGTGCTGTTTTTAATTGCATATATGTGTTAGTATCTAAAGTATTTTAAAATATAATATGAAAAGCAATACTGCACTCAACAAAAATATGTTTAATGACGAATATAATTTTTTGTTCGATAAAAACATAAAAAGCAGTAAATATTTGAACTTTACCTCCTTAAAAAAAATAGAAAAAAATAACTGTGATACCTTAATTATATACCAGGTGGAGTAGCTTGAATTACTCTTAGTTATTAAGTTTTGACAAAAAGGCAGACAAACTTTACTTTTGATATGTATTTCCCTTTTCTTTACTTTTTATATTTTCACTGAGCTTCAGCTACACAGGCTCATTGATAGATTGTTATTTCTTAAATGAAGCAGTAACTCAGTTCTAAAATTTTAAGCGTACACTCAAAAATGAGGCATCGACTCTTACACTTTTCTTTATTACTATAGAAATGAATCTTTTGTTAAAAGGAAAAGTCCTGATATTAGTTGGAAAAATAAGTAAATTATATCTTAATTTAAGTATCATACTAATCAAGTAATAAAAAAACTTGAGATAATATTCTATAAAAAGACGTTGTGGACTATATATTCCTAAGAATTCTTAAGAATTTATTCAAAACGGAAAAACGTATTTCAAAATTAATAATTATATTCAAAGTTCCTTATAGAAATGATAAGCTTAATTAATGTATTCATTATTTGACGAGGAGTTAGACAGAAATTATACTCCTGCCCGTTCGAAAAAGTAGTATTAGTATGAATTACCTTATTTATTTCATTTATATACAAAGCATATTAAAATATACATGTAAGTGATAGAATAGACATGAATGACCATCAAGTAAAACGATTGAATCGACAAATGTCAACTATATTATTAACTTTTTGTGTTAGTGAGATAAGGATGTGAAGGAGTACTCAAAATTAACTGATAGCTGGTCAATTACCTGACTCTCTCCAAAAATTGGTTGATATTCTTTTTAACAATAGAGATTAATACAACGTCGTTACTTTTATTGTATCAGCCAACCTTCCTTCCGAACAGAAACAAGGCATAGAATTAGTTTGTCGTTTGACAATTCTTCCCAACTAGTGAATTATAATTTAGAGGAATTATTCAAAGCTTAAACAGAGATAATTATAATTAATCAAATCAAAATTCAGAGCACTAATTATTAGAAAAAAACAGATAGATTGACAGCTAAACGCTAAATACAGTGTATACTTTTCTTTTATTAGCAAGGTTGTGTCACGTCTTAGCCAGAAAATAATTTAAATTGAGTAAATCAACTTCAAAAAGTAGGGAGTTGTAAAAAATATTACCTGGTAGAATGTAAAAGAACCCTAAGAAGTACAGAGTATCTCAAACAATTTCACTAATATTTGGGAGAACAATAGTGTAAATGTCATGACGTCTCATTAGATTAACTGCAAGTAACTATGAGAGGTTAAAAATAAATACAAATCCTACTCCATAACTGGCATTGACAAGGAAATGAATTACTGCGATGACGATCCTCGATTCAACTACCTGTCCTTCAAGGGTAAATGATTAACTTTTTCCAACAAATAAGTAGCTCTTCATGAGTACACGTACTTTATATAAAGATTTGATCTTCTTCAGGATAAAAATATTTGATGACAGCTTTAGAAAATTGAAATTAATGTTAAGGTTGTAATTTTAGCTAGACTCACTCTCGTTTCAGCTGATATTTTTTATAATTTAATCTCTCAATATTCCGAGAGCTATTAGAGCAGTGAAATACATCCTGAAGTTGCAATGGGAACATTGTTTTTTTTTTTAAATTTTAATCATATTATCATTATTCTCTCATTCTTAAGTAGTATGTATTAATTGTCTGTGCTCATGAAAGACGGAGGATTTTTTAGGGACTTATAAGGGTAAGCCCATTATGGAGTCGGTATATAATTGATTATCAACATCAGAGTAGTTCCTGTCTATGTCTTCTCTAGTTACGGAGAATAATTTGTATATATTTATTTATTTTCACATAGCAGTGGTATCTAATCATATAAACCGCCAAGACAGCAATGCTTTCCTCCTCTCAAATATTTTTTAAAAAACTAATTAATGTTTTATTTTTCGTTTCACACTATAATTATAAAATTTAAACTAATTACAAAAATAAAAAAACACACACAACTTTTTTGCAGTCCTCGCTTTCCTTATTATTTTTTTGTTCATATATTTTATTTTTAGTTCATTAAAGAAATACAAATTATTGCAAAGGAAAATTTTGTCCTTTGTGCCTATTCTTGGATTAAAATGTAATATCTCGTATGGTCCAATGAGCCGAAGAATCTGTTAAATTATGGATAGCGTGGAAAAGTACAAACATTACTTGCCAATATTCACCGCTGTTGCTTGAAGTTCTAAAGAACTCCAGTCCTCAAAAAAAGAATATCTTTGGAGAATAATCCCTTAAATTTAGAAAAATTATCTTTGAGAGACAATGCCCAAAAATCGTCGATAGTTCTTAACTGTTCAACAAACAAAAAATTTTAAACCAAGGCACCATTCAGATTTTTGAGCCCACTAACGACAAATAGACATATATGGTATTCGAGAAGATCAAATAAAGTATGGTTGGAACTCCTGCAAGACGTATTTTACCCTCTTTGAATACGGTACAAATCTGATTAAGTTGGTTATACAAATTATTAGTAGAGCTCCAAATTTGAATTCCATATAGGTGGGTTGATGAGTACATTATAATAGTTAATAACTTATTGAATAATAGTGTCCACAAAAGCCTTGATTGCTCCGAATTTCAAAAATTGAACCCTCGCTTGGTATTTTTATTCCTAATAATGTTGTAGATCCCAAGTACTTCATGAATGGAAAGAATCTCATCATCGATTCCTTTTGGGATGTGAGTAATACTGTCTTATTTATATTAAGAGACTAAACCTAACTTAACGTAAATAATTTTGAATGTATAGACTTCTGGTTATAGTAGTACTGATATCATACACTGTAACAGAAGTAACATGCCTTCAAAAAGTTTTCCTTTCAATCATTTTTCTAATTGTCAGAGTTATCAAGAACATTTCATTGTTTATTTTATGCTGACTGGTTTCATTTTTCCAACTCTAAGGATAGAAGTCAACAGCTGGTAAAAATACTAATGACACATAAATATATTAGAATAATGTATTCACTATTTCACAATTTATCATTCCAAATTTTACAAATAGCATATTTTAAAGAATATATGTGTACATAAATAGTTCAAATTAAAATATATAACGCTTATTTGTTTTTTAATTGATTCATTTTACTGGTGATAACTTTGTAACATGACAATTTGATTAATGGTGCAATAATTGCAATTTACAAACTATTAATTAAATTGCATATAAAATTTTACTATTGAATGATAAATTAACACAAGAATGATAGTGGTAGAGCATCTAAGTTCACGGACTGATGGTTCCACCAAAATTTCAAAATAATAATGGCCAATAAAAGAACGATATTTTAGTCTGGAGGGATTAATATTGTTAGAATACAAGTATAAGCTTGTTGAAAAAAATGAAAAGTTGAAAAAAAGAAGTATGTTATTTCTTTTTGTTTCAAAAATTTGGAATTTTCAAAACTTTGAAGAGTTTAAAGTATCTCTTAACATATTCAATTTGCTCACACTTTGTTAATTGTATTTTTTTTTTAAAGAATTAGGTCTGAACCGGCAATTTGTACTTTTCTACAAAATAAAAAGTAAAAACACTCTACTCACTATAATTTTAAAAAAAGATGACTTTTAAAAATAATTTCTCACATTTTACGGGTGTGTGTACAAAAAAACTCCCCGTACAATGGTGATTGGTATTGCTGTCAAAATCTCCAATAAGGAGTGGTCTATCAATATTAAATCACATGTCTCCCATAAAACTTAACGAATATCATTGTTTTAACTTATAATATATATGTATTATTATTGGAAGTGTTATACCATTATAAAATATATAAATGATCAAATGTACTTAAAAGTGACAATTCTAAAATAGGTTCCCATAAATTCCTTAAAAATCGGTGAAATATAGCGGATTTGTAATATTCCTTGATCTTCCAGAATGGGTTAATGTCCCAATTTTACAATAGTTTCAGCTAATTTCATGGTCAGTTCTTGATATTTATTGTATTTTTTTCATCCGAGTCTAGAATATCACCTTTAATATGTTTTTTATCAAACAAAAAGATCAGGAGAGTCGAGAGTTTCTTTAATCTGAGTACTTTAAGTCCTCATTTGATAATTTTTTTAAAGTGATGAACTACCACAGTATTGTTTAGGCCAAGACCAAAGAACATTTTATTCAAGTCAAATAGAACATTGCTCAATTTTGTAATCAAGGCTGTTCGATTTCAAATCGATTTTCAAAAAATAATATGCTCCTAAATCAACTATTCAACTATGTATCATCAAGAATTATGGAAAAAATTTAATTGTAAAAGAACTGGTCGGCCATCAAAACTATCTCCTTACCCCACAAATAATTCCAAGATGATTTAAAGAAGAATGGGAATTTTTTTTTAGGAACAAAAATATCTACAAGACGACTATTATTGGAATTGTGTCCAAAAAAGACACATGCATCAATCATGCATTGGGCCTTCTTTTCTTCGAAAGGTACTGAAAGGCTTGTTAGAGTGAATGAAAAAAGGGGATTGCCTTAATCATTAAAAAAGCTCAGACACACAGAAAGGTTTCAGAAATATAAAGATAGTTTAATTAGTAACTTACTTTCAGTAAAAAAAATAAAAGCTACTTTGGAGATTAAGTCGAGCCAATAGTATTAGATCTTAAGTTTTCGGTTGTGTTAATAAATCAAGTTCAAGCCCACAAAATATGGACCTGTATCTATGTGGAGTCTCCAGTCCTAGTCCTTAATTCTAAATAGCTCTAGGCATATTGGAATTTGGTTAAAAATACTTTTCTTTACAAGATACACATGTCAAACATCATTAGATTATTTACTAAAAATTTAAAATCCTATGTAATTTCATTAAAAAGTTCAGCTAGCTCTTATTTCATCTGCATACTTGCCTGAATAAATAAAGTTTCTGTGCTTCAATATTGGGAGTACCCTTTTTTATGTTAACGTATATAAAAGAAATTACTTTTTAAGTCTTAAACCATTAAATGTATTTAAAAAAATTATTAGTTTATTAATATATTTATATTTGGTGTCTACGATATTTTTATTTTCTTTCTCTCTCTTGCGGCATACAAAATAAATATGCAATTCTTTTACAAACAAGCGTTGATAGTAAATTCAAAATTGAACAGAAAAAAAATAAAAACATTACTTTTGCAACAATATTTTTATGGTTCGTGAAAGTTATGTAAGTTTCATAATCGTTGCACTTCAACTGCGCCACTAGTAATATATTTTTGGAATAAACGTTATGCGCCCATAAACATTACTTTTATTATTTACAATGTTCGTGACGCTTCACAATAGAAAGGGTATTTTACTCAATTTACAATTTGTATTAGGTTCATTTACCGTACAAAAGTTTAACATACATACGATAAATCTGTTTCATGCTTACTTATTTCATCAATAAAAAATCTTACTTCAAAAATAATTTTTTTATTTTATTTGAATATAATAAAAGGAAGATGGTAATTCCTACTCGACTATACCGTCTAAGCCAGACATGATTTTTATTGATATAATTATTAAAACAGTTTGTATAGCCATATCTAAAGATTCAATATGAAGTTTTTTGAAATATTCCTGTAGATGATTTATAACCCTTTGTTACTTTTAAACAGAGATGGGGGACTTTGATCGAAGGCTTGTGAGTCCATTTGAATTTAACACCAAATTTTGAAAACTTGCGGCTCGACTTGAACTCTGGACAAATATTAAGCCTGTGGATCATATATTACAATTATGGACATAAAATAGACTCGATAAAAATATTCAAGGACTTCAATTTGTGGTCAAAGACTTTAATCTGGACTTGGACCCAGCTCTGTTTTTTATTCAATATTTCAAAATAGGTTCATCGAAAATTCAAACCACAGCCCAATAATTACTCCATGTAATTTTATTTGTTTAGAGGAATTACTTTTTTAAGCTTTTCATTAGAGTTTCTTCCAAAAAATGTACATTTTTAATTCAAAACTATTTAATATTAAACATTAAAAAAAATATTAAACTCTGTACTTTGATAAGTCCATCTCCAAAGCAATTGTACTTTTATTTATTTCAACTAGTTATAGTATAAGCCTATATCTAGGGTTGTTACTTTTTTTAAGATGAGTGAGCATACTCCCAATTGCCATTTGGTTCCTCGGTTTTGTTAATTGAGATAATTATCCTCGAAAATCAATAATAAACATTACTAATTTAATTGATAATTGTACTAGCTATTATTCCCTAAAATTCATATTTTTCTCATAAAAAGTCACAACAATACCGATAACTGTTATTTTTTTGTTATATTCAAATTAATAAATGTACAAATTGTTGGGTCCTAATATTGAAATATATTAAAACGAACGTCTCTAAATATACATACATATATTAGACAAATAAGAGTTTTGTAAAAATCGCTAGAGGTCAATTCCCTGATGAGAACCCAAGGGAACATAATTCCATAGAAACCTGTTCCCTATTAAAAACTTTGTTTGCAGATGTATTTATTGGGGTTAGGGAGGTAGATGTTGTTGCCTTCTGAGAGTTTTGTTACATGATTTTGCTGTTTCTATAGTCATTTTATATGTTGCTTATTGTAGAACTTAGCATTATCTGTAATAATATTAATGAGTAATTGAAAATAATTTTTTTAATAGCATACATACATATATATTTGCATCTAGTTTGCAGCATAAATTTTGGCAAAAGTTTTACTCAATATTATTTCCCTTATTTCAAATTAACATTTTGTGTAAACATAGTGATATTTTGATTATTTCTAGGGGCATCCGATATGCAATGTACACACTCTCATGACCTCATAATCAAAAAATTTGATAATTTTTGATTTTGGTGTTAGTCCAAACAAGGAACATAATATGTCAAATTTTAAACTTGTTAGAGCATCAGTGTCCGTTTTAAAGGAATTCTTAACTTTCAGTAAGATTTAACTCCAGTTTAAGTCAACTGATTTCAAAAATATTTGGTTCAAATGCTCAAAAGAGCACATGGTTAAAGTCCAATTCTATTAAAAAGTAGCATTTGAGCAAAAAATAAGATGAAAATATTTTTGTAAAATATTAAAATAATAAAAATGCTGCATTTTTGATTTCGCCCATTTTTTGTAAGAGTTTTAACGTATTTATACCCTGTAGGCATGTAAAAATTTAATTGACGTATCAATTGTAAAAAAAATTCGTTTTAAAAAAATGTACAGACCACATGTTTTTTTAAGTACTTGTGTACTTCAAATCACAAATGTATATTTCAAACAGTAACACAAATCTATGACGTGGATATATCGTCATCAGCCTTACAAACAAACTTTATTTGTAAAGAGTTGTTAACGTAACTTTGAAGTTATGAAAAGTATGTGCATATTAGAGAATGTTGACAAAATATGGCAAACTATAAGAAAAGTTTGGAGGTACTAATTTCAATGTTGTTTTCTTTTTTTACACTTTAAAAAAATATTATATAAAGAACATTTTCTTAATATGTTTAAGTAGAAGGTGTATGACGTTTAAGTTAAAAAAGTTGTTGTTCATGAGTGCATGTTTTAATTTTTTTTTCTTTAAAGTTGGTTGTTAACAATTTTAATAAACTTTATTATGTGCTTATTTAGTTAAATCAATGGTATATAACTAATGTATCTTTGATCATCATTGATATCTACCATTTTTCAAGATAATTATGAATTTAATTATATTAGACTCGATGCCCACTTCTCAAAGATCCCTCTGTGTAATTTTGCAGCAAATGTTATAAGTTCCCGTTTTATATCACACATATACATTAAGTCTGTATTTGGTGGTATTACCTATGGAATCCAAAACAGTTAAACAGTAAAGTAAAATAAGCCCGTAGGTTTCCTTTGGTATTTTTTTGGCCTTTCTAAGTCATTAAGAGGATGTTTTAGACATCAAAAAATCCTTCTCTCTTTCTATATATCTCCTATTCTCAGTTTCTGCCCTCTTTTCTTTTCCGTCTGTCTCATTTCTTCTACATTCATTCTTTGTTTCTATTCCTCTTTATTCAGCAACACCAGCCCCCTCTAATAGTTTTTTATATTATCAGCGTAGCATATTGCCTGTGCTGAACATCCAGTGTAAAATTGGGATGTTAAAAAAAGAAATCAAAAATCAATACGGTAAACCTGACAATTTAAAAATAGAGGAGAGAAAGAGAATTTCTCATGACTTTTCATTAGATCAGCTACAATCAGCTTTGACATCAGAAGAAGGATAAAATGATATAAACAAGGACATTTGATAGAATTACTACCATCAGTATGTCCAATTAAACTCCGAGACCAATGAGGACTTAGAATCATAACTCCGCAATAAATATTCTGGGCCGAATGTTCTCTCAGATTTTGAATATACAAGATATCCTTGTGGAAAAGATGTTCTCTACTCAGGTATTGAATAATAATGAAACCTGATTAGGAAAAGTAAGTTCATTCTTGTAATTAACAATTCCAAAAAAAAATACGGGCAAACTAAAAATAAAACACCGGGTTTTATCAACTCATATTTATATTAATTACGGCCCCTTCCTCAAAGTGAAGTTTTTTGAGGAAAACACAACACATTTTTTAATTATAAGCATCTACATTTAGATCCTAAGATCTAAGCATTTTGTGTCTCCTAAAACGAAATTTTTTAAGAATGCATATAGAGTTAGAGAGTCTGACAGCGATGTTTACGTGTTTTCATATTTACAGTGAAAATGTATAATTTTCAAAAACATGAAGACTTATCTTATCGAAGTCCCGTGGCAAAATAACCTCATATACAAGAAATAAAGATTGAAGACATTTAACAATGACTTATTGATACAAATTGTATTAATGTTAAGATTACTTTTTTATTTAATATTATTCTAAATAGAAACATTAACATTCTTAAACGGCTCAGATGAGACACATTTAGTCATCATGTGGACGCAAAACTTTTTTAAATCTTTCAAAAGAAATCTGCATATTATTCACTTTGAACTTAATATGAATAATGAGGGGGATAGGGGAAAACTCTCTGCATTACTATAATCTTACTTTTGCTATGATAAAATATTCATAAATTATATTTTCCGCATTTCACCCTCATGCAGTAAAAGGTGACATTAGGATTAGTAATGATATAAATAAGTGCCTGCAAGAATTAGTGTGCTACATCTTACACAGCTTGAAAACAGAAAATGACACTCTAACTATTCAAAAAGGGAATGATCCTTCCAGTTTGTCAATGAATTAAAAGTGGCAGGCTAGAGGGTTTATAATTTAAAAATCTAGAGTAAGATAAAACACTTCATGTGGTCCTTTCAGAATACTGAAGCAGGAAGACTCACTCTGAGATAACAATATTTAATTTGTCTACAGTCATACAGCAATGTCACATGATCCATAACATGGGAGGGATATATTTATATTTATGTAAAGTTTTATAAAATATGATATTAAAGCAAGGGATTTTTTTAGATAGCCGTCTGAAAAGTGTTTTTCTTATTCTTCAAAGATGTTATAATTTTGAAGAGTAAACATCTAAATATAAAGCAACAACTAATGCATTACACATGAAAGACGGATATTAATACTTAGGATTGGTGTGTGACTTATAAGTGTTAGACCTTGTTGGACTAAAAGGAGTATTGAGGATCGATATCCACGTAATCCTTCCATCACAGCTGCTCAACGATAATCTAATAACCCCTCAGGACAGCTAAACTGCTCTTATCCCAATAATTCTATAAATTGTAAGGCTTACTATTGACAAAAATCAATACAATCTGATGTTTGTTTTGATTTTGTGCTATTAAAAATGTCCTGGCAACCAGCAAAATGGGAGAAGGTGTACAATCTCTTCTGCGCACATGTCGACAAATGGACACTGTTCTGAACAGGAGAAATTATTGTTTCTTGGCTGAATCATGAGTTCAGGTCGAGGGAACCTTAAAGACCAAATCCCAGCTCAGATCATGGTCCTCGGCATCGTTGTCCAATGGCTGCTAGATGAATCCACCCATCTTCAAGGCCAACAAGAAAGTCAATGTGGACGTCTACTACAAGATCCTCAGGTTCCATGTCTTGCCGTAATTGAAGAGCACATTCAACAGGGACAACTATGTGTTTACCCCAGACAGGGCCCGGCACACACGTCCAAGAAGATGCTACATTTCTGCAGGGAGAACATTGCTGCCCTCTGATTGGCAGACGTCGTCCTAACCCGACGTTAACCCCCTAGACTACGCTATTTGGTGTGTGTATCAGAGGGCGAGACGAAGAATTTTTCCCACCCGAATGTCGATACTCGGAAGGCCTTGATTACGGAAAAGTAGCACAACTTGTCCTCGGACTTTATGAAGGCAAGTTGTTCTGTTTGTCCCCGTATTTTAGCCATAATTCAGAATAGAGGGAGACATATTCAATAAAAAGTATAGAGATTTGTTGAAATATCAACTTTGTTTCAAAAGTTTGCTATAAAAATGGCACAAAATAAAAATATAGAAAACTGAAATCTGCTTCTAAATTTTTTAAATTTTTGAGTCCTCGCCCTGTAAATCTTTTTAAAAAGCTATTTAATAGCTTTGAGGACCATCATGATTAGCTTGTAAACATTTTACAAAGAAAATAATAAACAATCTACACTGATGTCAATTACAACACTAGTTTGAGTCCAACTAGGGCTTACACTTAAAATTCCCCAACTGATTTTAAATAATACAGTTCGACTTTCATGAAAACACGCACTAATGATAACTTTATAAATTAATGTTTTTTCTTCAATAGTTATATAATAATGAAAACATCTTCAGGCCTTCAGAAGTAAAATAAAAAAACTCTTCGTATTGGTAATTACACAAATTATACAATTCCAAACACCTATATTAAGTTTATACTGACAAATAATATTTTTCTGTTAATGAGATGCATGATCTTTTTTTTAAGTCAAATACCGGGCCGTGCAGAATTATTTACCGATTTTTTTTCAGAACATATCGCAGACAATAATGACATTTCAAATGACTTGAGAATCAATTTATTCATACATTTTTAGAATAATAAAATAGTTTGTGATCAAATTTAATCAATGTAGCCACCATTTGACTCAATGACACTGGTCAGGCGACGTCTGAAGCTGCCACAGACTTGCTGGATGTAATCGGCGTCCATGGAGGCCCAGGCCTTGTTGACAGCAGCCTTTAAGGCATTTATGTTCTTGTGTCGTTTTTTGCAGGCCTTGGTCTCCACGTGCGCCTAGATAGAGAAGTCTAGTGGGTTCAGATCTGGGGTCTGAGGGGGCCAGTAGTCCTTGGTCCAAAAGTTCATGTTGTCCTTCAGCCACTACTGAGCTTTCTTGGAAACGTGGGCGGGTGCTCCATCTTGTTGAAAACGCCAAGGAGAGCTGCCGACTATGGATTTGATCCACGGAAGGACCTTGGACGCCAGAATCTTCACACAATCCTCCGCCGTTAATCTGTAGCCAGTGGGGAACTATACCGGCTTCATGGCCTTCCCGTTGGAGGCCACGAGACCCAACATCATCACCGAAGCAGGGTGCTTTGTTGTTGCCACATAGCGGTGGTTATTTTGCACATCTCCAAAGCTCACAACACGGTCATTTTGCCTGTTGAAAACAGGATTGACTGTAAAAGTTTTCTCATCTGAAAAAATGATGATTCGTCCAGATGAGCTCTTGATATCATTCAAGATTTTCTTGACACGCTCAAATCTGACTTCTCGCTGACGTTCAGTTAGCAGAGGGCGTTCAGTAAGCCTCAGGGACTTTCCTCCAGCCCTTTTCAATGCCCTTGAAACAGTTGATCTCGACGTTCCCATATTTCTGTTCATGTCGGCAATGGACCTGTTGGGAGTCCTCTTGAACACTGCCTTTACTTGCCTTGTTGAGACAGTGGGCTTCCTGCCAGCCCCAGGGGAATGCTTGAGATCACCCCCATCCTCCAAGCGCTAGGAAACGTTGTAAATTGCCTTCAACGAGGCCCCAACCTGTTCCTTAATGTTGTTATGAGGCACTCCCGCTCGGAGGAGGGCTGCAATTTCGATCCTCTTTTTTTCCTGATTGGACATGGTCTCACGTGTGGAAATTGTTACGCTCTCACAAGAAGGATTTTTGTTTATTTTAACAGTAAAAATACGAAACAATCAGATTGGTTGCCACAAAACCTCTTAAAAAGTATATTTACGTCATCGGTAAATAATTTTGCACGGCCTGGTAGGTATGAATAGAAAAATTGATTTTTCTCGATTTTTTCTTTTTTTTACAACCTGCTTTTATGTTGACATTCTACATATGTAAAGTATTATATTTGGCAGATGATATATTTGATTTTCGTTCTAGAAGTACTAACACAGTGACAAAAAAATTGTATTACATGTGACGTGTCAACAAGTGTCACAAGTGCTGCAATTTTAAATATAATAAATCAACTTAAATAACCATCAATGCCCGTACCTATGGGGGAGCCTCCTTCCTCACGGACAACTCAGCTAACTATATCTTAAACTTTCACAAGGTTGCTAATGAACTTCATACCACCGAAGATGATGCTTCTGAAAGTGAGTACGAGCAGGATACCAAAAAACTGATTGCATCTCCTAGAAACATCTGGCGCTTTTTCCAATTAGAAGTGAGAAATACTGATAACTCAATCCAAGATAAGTATGAATTTCTAGACTTTGATGTCGTGGAGGTTGCAATCCACAAAATAGGTATTCCTTCTATTATCATTTCACATATCCGCGCAGAAATGAGTCAAAGAGAGCAATCATTTGTTCTAAGGACCCACTTGACATAGTTAAAAAGTTTAATAGCATGGAAATTCTCTTTATTTATAATAAAATGTCTACAGGCAAGGCATTTTTAATAAATGAAAGAGTGCTCTTGGACAGATCTCTTCGTTCAAGTTCAAGGTTGTTGCTTTTGGATATATTATGAAAAGCCTCTGAAACACAAATAGTGTTAAACTTATAATTATTAGTTAGAAATCAAAAAGTTATCAGTCCGGTTAGATCCAAAAAAGTAAAGAAAAACTCATCCTGCGTTCAAAGCTGAAGGTAGAACATTTTGCTCGAGCAATTTGCTCATTGAGGTCCAAGGTGACATAAAAACCATTCCTTCACGTCTAACCATTAGAGCTAACATAATGAAAACTCGAATTTGTGAGGGCGAGGAACAATGCTCTCAGTGCTTCCGATTTACTCATACCTTGTGAAAATGTGAGAACAAAAAACATCAATCAAAGCATATAAGGTTACTATATTGAATAAAAACGTTTCAAATGTTTGAGAAAACTACGATCAAATATCCAACCCCTGAAAACTTAAATCTAGAAAAGCAGACATTGCTTCAATACAACTTCCCCTTGATAGAAAATACAGATGCCTCCAAGGTAGTAGCTCTACAGACAAATCTCAGAACTTGAAGAAGACTTCGACAAAGACCAATCAGATATTGACAAAGCAAACTTCATCTTCCGTTTGTTAAATTAAACTCTCTGAAGAAAGAACTAAGACATATGCTGAAACCTTTCTATATATAAGGAACTCCAATGCTAAAACATATCGACGAGAAAACATAAGCGACCTAGAATAGGGGACAATCAAACAATAGAATGTAAAGATCATGAAATTAATCCAACTAATGACATCTCCCAAACAACTTCATGGACGGAATAGGTAACGCTTCCCGAAAGTGACATTGAAAGTGCCCCCACGTCTACTCAATCCCCTCACTGAATGACATTTTCGGCTAACCAAAGAATAGACGTTGCCTTATAAGGAGTCACAGGGACAATTTTGTAATTAAAGAGATAATTTATTTTATGTAGACTAAATTTCTTCCATTTGTTAATTAAAGAATTAATAATAAAATTTAGATCAGTCAAATATGTATAGGAGGTTTCATTACTTTCCCTCTAAATACTTAAAATATTGACACTCTTTTTGATAGAGTAATCAGCTATTCTAAGTCCTCTAAAAGGATCCCAATTACCCAGGGGGAGAATAAATGTTTTCTTCTTGTTAATCTTCAAACCTGACCTCTTTTCATATTTCTCGAAGTAGATCATTAAAACTTAAATCTTCCTTATTAATTGTTTTTCTGACTTTGCCTCCAATATCATAGTGATATCGTCAGCATACATATCAATAATATGTTTTGACGTACGTTCTAAAATCAACTCCAAAGCCCCCAAACTTATGTCTTATGGTTTCCCCAAAATCTTTAATCCCTGTAGCGAATAGCAGCAGAGTTGAAGGACAACCCTGGCAACAACTCTTCTTTAAAACTATTAGATTGCTCTCCAAATCACATAATGCAATAGTCTATTGAATAAAAGAGCTCTAATTTGAATAAAAAATCTTCTAGGAAGGAATTTATTTATTGCTCTTAAAATATGTCGATGTGAAATGGTATCAAAGGCTTCGCAGAAGTCAATTGCAATTATTGTATCAAAACTCATATTATTTTGTACACTTTCAAGTTTAAATATTTCTTGATATGTCAAAAATCCCCTTCAAGAATCCTTTCTGTTCTAGACGAAACTTGTATTTAAAATTGTTTCCATTTAGGCGGCCACAATACCAGAAAGGATTCTATAGCTTGTATTAAGAATAGTAATTGGTCTATAGTTATTAACATCCGCAGGAAAAATTTCTCTTCGTTCAGGACTTTGGAAGATGGCCATATATTTCCATGGAAGTGCAACTGAAAAAGATTAAATATCTCTCGAGAGTCTATTATAATATTGCCTTCATTGACGTTGTTTGGGAAGAAGGTTTTATTAATTTTCAGTGTCGATTTTTGCTTTAAAATTCAATTCAAGAATTTCTGAGAATCAAAATAAGTTTATAATATCTGCAGAAGTAGTTCGTACAAATATAAAACCTTTTCCCAGAACTTTCCCTCAATATTATTTTTGAGTCGATATTTCTCTCTATCTTTTCTTCACGAACAAACTCTAAGGTTGTAGATTTAACTATATGATACAGAAAATAAACAAGTCTTTTTGAATTAAATGAAGGGTTAAATTGATTAATAAAACGTGTTTAAAGTTTGTATGTAAATTTTTTGTCTTCCAATACCCATTTGCGGGACGGAAAGCGTGTTTTAACTCAATAAAATAGGAAAATAATTTTAATAAGCTTATGATCTTAATCAAAACGAGGCCTGTAAAATGTGTTTTTAGTTTGGAATAGGATAGATGAAAAGGCAATAACCAGATCGATTCAGGAAGTCTTTTGGCCAACTTTTGAGGAAAAAATGTCTTCTGGGCTCAAAATTATAATTAAATTGCTCAAACTCAGTTTTATTATGAGTTTGGATACAGTTTTTTGATCAGGAGTCCTGACGATTCGTATTCTATAAGTCAACATTTAAATATCTAAATGATCAATAGAGGATAAAAGTCATTCTAACAAACATTAATAATAAACTGATAGATTGTGAAGGTGGGACATTTCACATGGGTCCATATGCGTTAACTACTTAAAAAATTACCATTTATAATCTAAGATTTACCTCTGCTAGATCCATTTCTTCCATCGTTGCACTTTCAATTTTATCTTCTTCCTTCCTTTTATCTTTCGCTGCTGAGCTCCTCTGAGCTTACACACCTCCATGCGCAATATCTGTTACCTTTACTCCTGACATATCTCCACCAATAGATACATCTTCGACACTACGGATGCCTCCTTAAAATTCCTATTTCGTACAATTGTTTGCTTCAAAATGTTCTCATATTCATAAAACTTCACTCTACTATTACTTCAGTTACATTTTGTGCGACCTACCTCAAAACAATTCTGACGCTGTAGTCTTCCTTTATTTTAGGGGAAGGGGGGCCCAAGTTGTTTCTACCAATTAACAGCTCTTAACTCATAGATTCGAAAGAGTGCTAGAAATGTGCTAACCATTGTGACAGTAACTTTTTATCGTTATTAAGATTAATTTTGGCCATGCCTTTTAATTTTAAGTTTTTCATTGATAAAGCTTCCATCCACAGTTTTAACCTTAAATTTGTGTACCCTTTTCAGTGCATGTCATCTTTTTCTCATATCAATTGAAAAATTGTGGTGTAAAGCCCCACTTTGACCATACCAACGAATGGATTTGATCCTCCTAATTCATTCTCTTTAAAACCATATAATAATGCATTCTCATATGCATCAATATGCCTCAGACTTTCAATACCAAAGGGGTTTCCATTAATGTCTTCAACTCAAACAACCAATGTTTCCATTTAAATCTCTTATCTCAGTCAATAAACTTCCCTTCATTGTCACTTATACCCTTCTTTGTTTCACCGCCGTTGAATATAATATACGAGGAGATAGGGCAGAAGAATCTTTTGTTGCTTCCCCGTCTGATGGTCGAACGAGGAGGAGCCAAGCCATCTTTAAAAAACAGCTTCTCTAATTAAACAGTAATATGCACTATACCTTTTTATAAAGAAATTTTTAAAAGGACGGTTAGAAAACCCAATGTCATCGAAAAAAACACTTTTGTGCAGTCCTCAGAAGTTTTAAATGATACAAATTAAATTCTCACTTGATAATGAACACACTGATACAAAAAAAATCCAAAGTAACAGCAGTTAATTTACTCAGAAAAAAAAAATATCACACCAGAGAAAATAAGACCTCTCTTCAACATAAATAAATAAAAATTTTGACTTTATGCAGTTTACGGCCCCAATCCGGATAAAACGAACTATTTCGGAGAATTAATCTATGTGCATGATGATAAAAATATATTTATAGTGGAAGACATAAACATTACAAGGAATCCAAATCGTGATGCTTTAGAATATGGAGATTCTACCAGTACTAAAATTATGGATGAATTTGAAGAAATCATATCAGACCAGTCACTTGACGATATTCGTCTGGTCCACCAACCAAACAGCTCTAAGATGGTATGGTAACAAGTTGTGAGGAACAGTGGATTACATCCTAGTTCCCTAGGAGCCTTCTACACGTTTATCGGAATCCTCCACATTCCCACGACTAATATCAGATCACGCCCCAAAATTTGCAAGATTCAGAATGCCTCCATCAAGTATTATTTTTTTTGGAAATTAAATGTATTCCACTTTGAATGTTCAAACACCTTTAAAAAAGTGGAAATAGCAAAAGACAAAATAATTCATAAAATGGATTACGGATTATATTCCCCTTGTTATACCTTGAAAGAGATGGAAGCTAATTCAAAAACGATCTTTTTTTCTTTAAAGTTTACGATGACCCTTCAATCACTGATGTACATTTTTGAAGACTATAACAATGAACGGAAATCTCTTTTGAAATACAAAAAAATTTTTTTTCTATGATTAGACTGAAATCTAAATTGATTGAGCAAACTAAAAAGGAATTATGTCCTTTAAAAATCTAGAAAAAAACAAACATCAAATGCCCTTAAAACTGAGTGCGCCAAGAACAGACAACAGAAAGATCTCAAATAATCCGCAATATATTGCGCAACAAGCTACAGATTATTAATATAATAATTTATCTATTTGAAGTAGTTTAATAATATTTCATAAATAAATGTAGGTATACTATTGTTTTACTCCCTTTTTTCCCAATAGAGAACGGTGTTTTTAACGCTATTACACAAATTTTAGGAGCTCTCATGTAGAATATGTTAGGTTTAGAAGAATAAATGGCTAAATAATTACAAAAAAAATGTCAAAAAAA
Organism: Lepeophtheirus salmonis; assembly: GCF_016086655.4. NCBI lineage: Eukaryota > Metazoa > Arthropoda > Copepoda > Siphonostomatoida > Caligidae > Lepeophtheirus > Lepeophtheirus salmonis. Next base: position 39,796,721 of record NC_052132.2, on the reverse strand, counting down.
AAAATGGTAGACTAGGATCAGTAAGGGAATTAGTACAAAGAATGAAAATTTAAAAATGTCTCATATGAACCCATTGGCACTTTAAAGGCTCATCATTTTGTTATAATATTGCCTATTTTCTCTTAATGATTTACGATAAAAGATACTTAAAATAAATTAATTCACTAAAAAATTTTTTGCATTTCAGTTTTGTGACTAGAAGCTCGTATTTGTAAAAATTAGTTATTGGGTAAGTAATACGATTTTAAAAATGATTTATGTCATGTTATTGCTTTTACAACATTTTCAAGTATTGTAATTCTTTTTATGCAACATAATTAATTGTTTTCCAAGAATTACGATTTGTATCTTGTCAATAACAATGGTTTTTGACTCTATTTCTTCTTATTTGTAGTATATACTCGTACAAATAAATATTTGAAAAATAGAATGTAATTAATGATTGTTATCAAGGCCTAATGCTTTGAAGACTGTATCCTTTATATAGACTATTATATATTTAGGTCGTCTGATAATGTAAGAAGCTCTTTTTTTAACTATTAATCTGCACAACAGGAACTTTGTATCCGGAAATTAATCTATGTATTTTTTAATTCAATCAAATACTCGTACTACAAATATGGTTTATTTTTTTTGCAACATAAGTCTCAAGATTTTCTTACATTTTCTTACATACATTATTAATATTCGAATTTATAAGAAAAAACATAGCTATCCTGTTTGCTAAAAAAAAATAGTGGTCAAATGTGTTTAATCCGTAAAAACCTAAGTTAAACTTTTTACTTTTTCATTTTATCTTTGAGTACTTTTATTTTAAATTATAAATAACAAAACCACTATAGATTATGATATTGCAAACAATTTAGAAATAATTTGGTATAAACAGCAAAATATTAAAGCATTTTCGCTAGGAAATTATTAATAAAATATAGAATCAATATTTTTTTTTTAAAAATCTATATTTGCGTAAACATCACAATCCATACATATAACCAAAAATAAATATTAGAAATCTTCTTTAGCACAATATGCACTTTTAGTACAATAGTTATTAAGTCAAGTTTCAGTAATTTCGTTGGATTTAAATGTTATTTGGATCCACAATTATGTTGGTAATTTATTCGAATAGCTAGTTTGAAGCATTCCATGGAGCTTTTATTTTCACTCATATCTTCTTGGATATTTGTATCAAGTATGTAGTACTGATATTGCTTTATTTGAACAGTTTATTCTACCTACAAATCCAGTAGTTTTTGCAGTTTATTTTTTTATTTTACAAAATAGCTTAATAGTTTTACCTCAAGGGTTCACAGCAAATTGCAATGAGTAGTTTTTTTAAGGAATCTATTAAAAAACAATATTTTCCTATCTAAATCATTTACCAAATTATCAATATCTTATTTGTCTCACTATCCACTTTATCAAGAAGTGTACAGATTTGGTCAATAATAAGACTCCCATTAATTAAAAAATATATTTTATTGTATTTAATCACGTATCTTTAATTCAACTGAGTGTAATAGAAATTCAAATGACTTTACAGAGAGAATTTGATAATATACTTTTTGGATACATTGAAAAACAACTAACTCCCTTCCCACTCAGAGGGACAATCAACGCCCCAAAGGATTTAAATATCAATAAGTTCTGTTATATTCATACTGTGGAACTAAACAATATTTTAAACATAGATGTCTCAATATAAAAGGGCTGGGGAAAAAGTAAATTCTTATTTTTACCTTCAGTTCAAAGCCTTGTAAGAAATGTCACTTGGTTCCAGGTCTGGAATGTAGGGTGGATGCATAAATACCTTCCAATTGAGCTCCTGGTGGCCTGGCGTTGTCTTGATGATATCTTGTTGTCTCCTATTCACAAAGGCAGGTTGCTTCTGTTCTATCGCTAGCTTCAAACGGTTGGATTATTCACAGTAGATGGAAGAATTGAGCAAGAAAAAAAACCTTTCCAACGACTTTTGTGTATACGAACCGAAAGAGTATCGGCCCATTATACATCAACACTTTTTTGTCACTTTCAAAATGTTTACCCTTTCAGGTAGCGAAAATCTAAGATTTGGCAATTTTTTTCACTTAGGACTTCCATATTCGACCCACAATAATTAACAACTCAATCCACCAAGCGCAATACTGTCTAAAAGGCGTTTGTAAAATACATTCACACCTATAGAACGCTATATCGTATGATCCAATGTGACTAACAATAAATAATATATACTTAGTTAAAAAAGTTGCGAAAAATATGAAATTACTTTTTCCTCCGACAATTTATAACCATATATATGTTTTTATATGCAAACATATGCATGATTAACAAATTATTTCCCTTAAAAAATAAAAGAAGTTATAAAGTTTTTGAAAGGTGAAAAAATGATGAAATTCAGTAACTTACACAATATTCAAACTTACTTTTAATAAATCAATATGAAATATAGTTTGACATTTTAGCTATTTGCTAATTGCTTTCAAAATAACTAATTCATATTGACTTTATGGGACACCGGTGTGCCCTGGATCTGAGAGGGATAAAAATGTTTAGTATTGATTGCGTACTTTCAAGTAATCAATCTTAAGCTATAAACCAAGTAACAAAACAGGGACGATGGGATCAATATTTGTGCAAATATAATTGGCTAGTCGATAACTTTTTTGTTCACGAAGGGTTTTGAGTAAATTGGGATATTACTTTATATTTAACTATAAAACATCTATATTTATCCATTTAACTGAATAAACAAAGTGAATGCTGGGAAGATAGAAAAAAGTTGCATACGTCATGAGAAAAGATGATACAAAATAACGAAGTGAAATCATTTTTGTTATAAGAAAAATCAATATCTTGAGTAGGAAAAATATATTAATAAGACAAGGAATCTACTCAAGATAACAGGTGCATTTTGCAACTTTGTGTAATAGATTTGATTCAATCTTAATCAGTTTTACAGAAAAATTTAGATCTGTATCGACTTTATGAATGAATGGTTGATGACAAAAAGTGTGTCTCGAAACTGTGGACGTGAATATAATGACGCCATTTGTAGTTTAAGTGATTAATCTGTCCAACTTGTATAAAGGGGATATAGAGAGAAAATCGGCCCATAAAATAAAACAAAAAAAAAATTGTCCCTGGTTTCTGATAAAATCTAACCCCTAATATTTATGTACAAGGTTTGATTCCAACTAGACTAATTTTTTGTTTGTTCATGCCGTTGAATACGCCGGTACGTAACCTCCATGAATTCATATTGCTAATTAAAAAAACAAGGTGAGCTTTGTAAAATAAGCCAAAGATTCCATACGTAACAAAGACAAAAGATAAAATTACTTCATTTGTATTCTTTTTGAATATATTTACATTCAAAGCGACAACTTGTCAAAAAAAAAGTTGTTTCCAAATCAACAAACTTGTCCTATTCTAATTTGTTTTTTTATTATTTTCGTGTAAGCATTCGTTATCACAAACTTTAAATTGAGAAATATGACTTTTTTAAGACCTATATCATGAAAAAGATTTTTTTTTCTTTATGTATAATGTATAATTTTTTTTTAAATCAGTTTTTTTTTTTTAATTTATGAGGAAAAGTACATCTCTAAACTATCGCATTTTACAATTATGAAATATTTAAAAGTTGAAATCATGGTATGTAAGTTATTTTAAGTACCTACATATATATGTGTTTTATCGCTTAGAGTATCTAATTTAAGTATGTGAAATATTTTCCAGGAAATAATATTATATAATTATAATACGTCATTTATAATGAACATCTAAGATGCCATAGGCTGTCCTTTATGAAAAAGATATGGGAAGGATTATCTCAATAAGTACAAAATTTTCAATCTATCAATATATACATTTTTAGATCCATATCAGATTGACTTCTATTTATGACAAAAATATTCTTGGATCATAATTTGATAAATATTATTAAATGACAAGATAATAGGGATATAAATTATTCATAGGATCGATCAAATAATCCCATGTATAAATTTAAGAATAATGTGACAATTTTTCATTTTCTGAGAGAGCTAAGATGTTTTTCTCGTTTAAATAATAACTTTTGACCATAAAATCAACGTTTTATCATACAAATCTATTCAAATTTATATTTGTTGACAAGGTTTTGATGTATACAGGGTGTCCACGATAAATTGGAACTACTTTAAACTTCATCCAGATCCATAATGTGGATATTTGGGGTTAAGTCATACTAATAAAAAAGGTTGCGTGAACAACACACTATAACTTCACCCACAATTGTTTTGTTAACAAACAATAGTCCTCACGGACCAAGCAAGGAGAGACGCCATCCTCGAATTGGCTCGCGCGTGACACAAGCCCTCTGCTTTCTACAAGCTTCTTAACTACCCAAAGACCACGGTGTACCGGGTCTTCAATGCCTGGGAGGTTGAGGGGAAGATCTGCCGCAAGGCCCGCAACATGAGAAGTGACCGAATCCGCAATCCTCGCTTCCTTGAAGGCCTCCGGAAGTCCATCAAGGCTTCGCCGGGGACTTCCTTGTCCAGGTTGGCCAAGAACCGTGTAGGGAGGAAGCAGCTGGTCTCCAAGGTTGCGAATGAGGACCTCGGGCACAGGTCATACCAAATGGTCAAACAACACATCCTCACGGCATCCATGAAGGCCACCAGGCTCACCACCAGTAAGCGTCTCCTCAATGACCTGAAGAGCCATAGAGGAAGAATCATCTTTTTCTCTGACGAGAAGAACTAAACTGTTGACAGAAACTACAACGTCCAGAATGACAGGTGGCTTGCCAAGGAGAGAGAAGAGGTCCCTGCAGTCTTCCCCACAAAGTTCCCAGGCTCCATTACGAGGGAGTGGAATGCTGTAGATTCCGCGGAAGTCATCAGGGCATGCAAAACCTTTAGGGGCAGGATGGAGAAGATCGTGGCTGCTGAGGGAGGACATGTTGAATAAATTTATTGTATAATATCATGTCTAATTTTTTCAAATTAACAAATACACTCCAAATTCCATTTTTATCAAGCAGGTTGAATTTTAAGATAGTTCCAATTTATCGTGGACGCCCTGTAATTGGGTAAAATTCTTGTCAAAGTAATGACAAACAATGTCACAGTTAATGTGCAACAAATACCACTTTCGAATCCAATATAAACACTGCCTCCACTGCACTACATTTACATCAGCTATGATGACTTCTGTGACCTTTTTTTGTGTTCCTTTAATTTGTCAGATGAAGTTTCACTGATTAAGTATTAGTAAACATTAAGTAGGTTGGTGTCAGTCCTCATATAGACCTGAAGACTGTAGTCCTGTCGAGCTCAGTTTCGGCTTGGTCCAGTTCAGTTCGACATATCAGTCCCAAAACTTATCAAGTACGGTCCTTGATGACGTCAATCCGTTTTCTTTTTTTAATCAATTCTAGTACAGATAATCCAAACTACTGATCCGAAGGACTGATAGGAACGTTCTTAAGAATGGACTGAACTAGACCAAATAAATAACACTAAACTATATTATAGAATTTCATTTATTCTGTATGACCTCGAAATCTTCTTTGAAGTAAAAATACATAGATATATTATCTTCTCTAGGAACTACCTGGGCACAAACCTACACACATAGAATTCAAGATCATAATTTCCCCTGAGCACGTTGTCCATTGAGCTACGTGGTTCCATTCCTATACGTTTTTATCAATAATTATAATCAAAACCATTAAAGGCAAACACATTCAATTCTGATAAAATAAAAATATTTAAAATCAGTAAAACTAATTAAACACTACTAATTACTTCAAATATTTCATTATTTTCCTAGGAAAAGTAAAATTAATTCATATAATTTCTATTAAAAAGTAGCTTCAATTTAATATTTCTGTATAGATGTTAACAACAAGCATTTAAAGTTTTAAAAACAAAGAGATTTCCCAAATTGTTTTAATCTTCTTTTAAAGTATCCAAATAAAAGATTAGAAGATTCCAATGGCTTTAAAATGTTATAAATTATTTTTGAGTTATAAATACATTACCCCCTTCCAATACAAACAAAATCAATAGGGTACAAAACTACATATACTACTAAAATTAACATATCAAAGAAACACTTGGTTCATTTGTAGGTGTTTCATATTACTATGCAACAATTAATTATCTTTGTTTTTTTGACATCATTAATGATTTTATGGAGGATTCAGAATTGAAGTAAATTCTTGGAAAGAGGAAAAAAATATTTTATATGATAAATTTGTTTATAAACCTAAGAAAAGGGGTTGCTTGTTTTTCAGAATTTATACTGAGCAAAATAGTTTAGATTTTAATTCAACTTAAGTGTGTGCTATTAATATTTTATTTAAGTTAAAAAAAGGCACTATATTGAGATATATAATTAAAATCATACCTATATATTGAGCTCACATTTTCTTAGTCTAAGTCAAGTATGAGTATTTCAGTTCTAAGTAGATGAAATATTATATATATATTTTTATTATTTATTCAACATTTAATTTTAATTGCAACTTATGAATAAAAAAACATTAACCCATGAAAATAAAGGGGTATTCACAACCCAGGTTGCTACTCAGAAAGGGAAGAGGATCTGCCCTAACATTACGTCTATCCTCATTGGGGAGAGAGGGTTGGTCAACTTAAAATCAGAAAGACTTGAATCACGTGTTAAACTGACATAAATGACGTCACAGGGAACATACGCACAAAAATGTGTATAATACAATTAGTGTGGGACCAAATTATTATTAAATAATTTTAATGTTTAACGAAAAATATTTAGAAATTAATACTTTTCTGAGTATTGTTATGGTGATATTAGTTACTTTTGTAAAAAAGTAATTATTTTAAATAAGAAACAATCAAGTCTAAAGGACTTTTTGCAAATAAAAAGTTTTGTAGAATTACACATAATCTGTCAATTTATGTTATATCTCAAAAATTGATCTTTACTTCTTTTTTTTCTTTTTTTTTTTTTTTTTTTACTCTTTCAAAAAAAGGTAGTAACTATCCAAAAGCCATACTGTTATCGTGTATAGTGCACACTGAGAATGTATTAATCGATTATAATTTTTTTTTTTATAGATCCATCTAAAACTGCTTTTTAAATTATATTTCATATTAATTGATGATATATCTTATCAAGCCAAGTTTTTTTCGAATTTAAAAATATTTATTATGTTTGGAAAGATAATATATTCTTTATTCTACAAATAACTACCCTTGAATAATTTTTTTGAGGCTGTTAATTATATATACCTCAATTATTATTTTATTATTGGATTGATTTTGGAACTTTTTGTGATTCTTTGTTGTTTTTTTAATTAAGGTTACAAATCTGAGAATTATATTCCCTGTTTGAATGTATCTTTAAATTTAAATTTCAAAATCTATAGTTATTTTACAGGGCTCGTAGAATGTTTGACTATTATATATTTTCAAAAGAATAATAATTTAAGGGCAAAATATATATATATATTTATGATCATCATTAAAAAGCAAGATAAAAAGATATCCGTGCAGTTTTATGATTAAATTCTAAGTTTCCAATTTTCTAAATCAGTACAATAAATAACTAAAATATCCTTGAAATTTAATAGTGAAATTTTGTTCAAATTAAGAATTTCTCTCTTTTGTCATTTTATTTATATATTTATGCTCAAACTTTGACGATTTAATATGTTTTGTCATTCGTAACATTTCTTACATCATTATTGCAACTTTTCTTTTGCTCAAAATTCAAACAGATTTCTAAAATATTATCTTAAAATTGTTTTATTGGTACAATCATAATCTTCCTTTGAAAATCAGAATTGTCTCGTTTTTAATTATTTGTGACATTAATATCCCTACGAATTTAAAGGCATTTTCTTTGTAAATATTTCAAATGATATATCATAGTTTTTACGTAGTGCTCATGACATTAAAATATATTTATTTTAATGAAATATAAATAAAAGATAGAAAATATACAATAAAATATATTTTCAAATTAATGGTAGTTATACAACAGCATTAAAAAAAACCACAGAGGGAATTTGTGAATTGTGCTAGAGAAGATATAAAAAAATTAACATTGACTTAGTTTTAGAAATTACAGCTAAAGATATCTCTGTAAGCTGTTTTAATCATTTATTTGAAAAAAATATTTGAGGTCCTATGATAAATGACTAAAATATTTTATTCAATAGTATTATCTATAATTTTTTTGTCAAATACTTAAATACATAATAAATATGAAGACATAAACATAGATTTTCTTAGAATCAAAAACTTCTAAACATCGTCGGTCCTTAGGAATGTCAGTACTGAACCTGACTAAAAAAGAATAAATAAAGTTATGTATGTTACATCATAAAGGACGGGGTTTTATTAGTTTTAAAACAAATAAGCAGGACAGAACTGAACGGGGATGTAGTCTTCAGTTCTAAATAAATACCTAAACAACGCTAATTTCAGATACGTAATGGGATTGAAGGGATCAAAAGTAAGACAGTTATAATGAAATTTCGAAAATAACCCTTATTTTGACCAACTAGAGGAGAAAGAGAAAAAAGTGTGTATGTTCACTATATACATAAAGTATTCTTTGTAACAAATAAATATGGCTCAAATAAAATAAAATGGAGGAAAGATAGGGTTTATGTAAGGTTGTGTGATAATGTTACTCCTTTTGTTCCGAAATTTTTATTCCTAAGAGGACCCGATATGCTATGAGAATATTTAAACTGTTGATTAATACTGAGTGACATAAAAAAAAACTTAATATTAAAAAAAAAGACATATTAAGCAAATTTTGTTAAATATACATCAAAACGTATAAAATAAATTAAAATGATGAGACAAATATATATATTTTTTATCAAACTTAAGACTATCCATCTTTTTTAAAATCTAATTTCAAGATAAGCCGAAAGTGTAAAAATATGTAATGATATACGATTGTATTTTAATTTTTTTTATTTATCAAATTCAACAATTAAAATATATTTTTGAGTCAATTTTTGTCAATTTTTTAGAGATATACGAGTCCAAATTCCAGCTAATTTCTGGGTGTACTGAGGGCAGTAATACTTTTTTTTTTTTTTTCTTTATTGAGAACGTACACCTCAAGTTTGGGTACGTATGTATTTTAAAATATTAATTGGTTAAGGAGTAAAAACATTTATTAGTAAAAGGTAATTCTGTAATTACATAGTTATATTATGCAAGTATATATTAAATTTAGGCTGATGTATCGTACTGAAATCGGAAAACTGATATATTGGGTATATATATTTTATATCTGTATCCTATCAAAGAAATTTCGATATTTGCTACGATATGTATGCTATATGATAGAAACAGAAAAAATGAAGGAACTGAACATAAATTGTTTTTCAATTTTTAAGATTACATGGAATATTGAATACAGAGAGTATTGACACTTAGATAATTAATGAATGCATCAGTTATTACTTTTGTACTCTTAAAAACAGTGCGACACAAAGTTTGATGCTCTGGTAAAAAATACAAGTTAAAATTTATTCATTACAGGGGCGTCCACAAGAAGTGGGCTGAAAAGGGTGTAGCCCTTCCCAAATAAATAATTTTATGCTTGTTACTAAAAAAAATAATATATGAAATTGAATTTATAAATTTATTTTCAAAAATATATAATATTTGTGAAAAACTGTTGATTCATGAAACTTTTAGGATAAAATTTAGTTTTTTTAATAACTGTGGATTTTTAATTTTTTTTTCAGAAAATTTAATTTTTGAAATATTTTAAGTTTTTTTTTTAAAAATAATTTTTGGTTTTCTTTTCAAAAAATTAATTTAAAAAAATTTTAATCCATAAGATTTATTGTTATTTTTTTCCACAAATTTCTTTTTTGTGAATAATTGTGCATTTTTGAAATTTGTGTCGAAAAAATTTAATATTTGAAAAAAAAATTCACGAAATTTGATATCGAATTTTTTTATTAGAAAGTTTAATATATGAAAATTACGTTTTGAAATTTTTCTCCAAAAATTAAATTGTTTATAGCATTTAAAGAAAAATAATAATTTTTCTTTCTATTATTCACAATCTTAAATTTTTGGATTTCTTTTTCAAAATAATTCCAAAAACCGAGCCCCCTCAAAATGTAATCCCCGTTGATGTCCCTGCATAACCACTGCTTGTAATATGGTGATCAAATTTACGTATCAAGACAATACAACTCAAATATTTTTATTAAAATAAATTTGTCACTAACAAGTTAGCCTTTTTGATCAAGTAAAGAATTAACCAACAAGGCTGTCAACAAGATTAATGAGAAACAGGTCATTAAAGGATAACAACTTTAAAATAACCTGTCAAATTATAAAGTCTTGTCATTGAAAAGAAACAAATAAATATTAAGTTTTGATTTTTTAAATAGTTGTACCCATAGTATGTGGATTTTTTGTTAAACGAAACAAACCAATTGTGTCAAAACAATACAAATGTTTTTTTTTTGGGAATACGGGTACAAATAGTTATTTGTAAAAAAAATAGATGGGATTAAAAAAATAGTTTTTTCATTAAATTTAAAATTCCTTAATTAAGGAGGGGCGGAGCTAGAGCCAAGAATTATATATTAAGTTTAAAAATAATGGAGAAATGATGAATCAATCCTCTTTATCCTTATTCTATACAATAACTATTTTGTTTCCATTTGAATGCAAAATATAGAGGTCTGGAATCACATTCTCAAATGGCTTAATTTAAAGATGAATTTCCACATCTATCGCACGAATACATGTAATACATTGTTTGTAATAAATATTATCTTTTTAAAAACTATTCATATTTTAGCCTTCAAAAGTCCCTTTTTCAATATATAGAGATCTTAAAACGATTCTTGTTTGAAAAAGTGAAAATGGCCAGAATAGGTCAACGTTAATAACTCTCTAGTTTTCAAAAGGTAAATTATCGTGAAATTTTCACTCCAGCAAACAAGATTATTTTAACTCACAGAACTTTTTCATTTTGGAAAGGAGAATTGTTTGAAATAAATAGTTCATTGATGCAGTCCATAAATATATATGTATGTTGTATTGTGTACACGTCCAATGGGTGGGGAAATTCAACGTAAGTCGCATATAAGTACAATGACTTTTAATCTATAGTGTTCGTTTACAAAACATCAATATATCATTATTTATTGAACTAAAACTTCAGATGTAATGAGTTCAATTAATATGGATAGAAAAATATTACATTACAATAATAACACACGCCAACATTCTTCCCAGGTGTCATTATCATTACAATAATAAATAAAAGTAAAAACATATTCATTTTGGTATCAGTATTTATCTATTTGGACCAGTCCAATGTTAGGACCAGTCCTTAAGACCGCTGGTCCACCAGACTGTCAGTACTAAAACTGATTTAAAAAAGAAGAAATAAAGTTGAGGGACATCATAAAGGAGCTATTTTTACTAGTTTTAGAACTGAACTGAACTGGACCAAGACTGTACTGGACGGGACTGCAATTTTTAGTCCTAAATAAAGACCGATACAAATGCAATATCTACAAAGAGTAAATACGGTTTTATATTGATAAATATATAATTTAATGTTTGAGAGGCTAAACATCCCGAGAAAGTACTTTGGATTAGGATTTAAAACGAAGAAAGAAATAGTTAATAGTTAGAAACTAACACAACTTCTCTCATAGTCTTAAATTTTAGACTAAATTCAAACTTGCTTTTTATTACCTATCATTCTAGAGATATTTGGAATTTCTTAAATTAGATAATTCTTTTGTATATATGTAGAATGAAACAAACTAAGGGTATATTTATATATATTATTGTTCTTGTTACAATAAATAATTATTTGTATGAATTAATTATTAAGGAGTCATGTTTCTTTATTAAATATTTGCTTAATTCTTGATGCAACCCACTAATATATTTGCGCAAGTTATTGTCATTGTATCACGCAACCTGCTTAAAACACATGATTATAAATTAGTTAAGTTTTTCTACTTCTTAAACATGAAATATCCCTTAAAATAATAATGTAAGCAAGATTTCCCCTTTTTTATGTTAGCTTATGAATGATAAAGGAAAATTTAATATTTGAGCGACCATATTTTGAGTTTTAAAAAAGAAGACATGTGGATCGACTGTCAACAATAGAGGAGAAGGTATTATATTTGTAAATGAATAAACTTAAGATATAAATACATCTTGATATATTCTAAAAAATACATTTTTTTTAATTTAAATTTTTTTTGTCTCTCTTTATTTCTAACTAAACTTCAATTTTTAAGGTGATAGATTAACAACTTTTTGTTACATAGACAATCAGACATCTCATTAATCTATAAAAAGTCACAGGAAAGATGAATTGTCTGATGAGTAGGGAGGAAATTAAAAATGAATTTGAAAATTTCATACTTTTTACAACAACAAAATATATTGATATATTCGGTGGTAAAATCAAATCAGAACACTAAATAATTAATGAAGGTTGAGTGATTGAAAATAAGTCATATTTCAAAGCATAAAAAATTAGTGAAAAAAAAAGGAACCTGTATCTGTAGCTTAAGTACAATACGAGAAAATTACATTTGAAAGTGATTGAAGAATTTCCATTTGCACACTCTAAGCAATTGGGATTCTTCAGGACTACTGTTTACACCAACAGCAAGTCAGAAACGTTGGAAAGATATAAAGGCTCTATCAAAAAGGTCAAACTGGAGTCAAGGAGTTAAAGAAAACAACCCATGTTATGACAGAGGACTACATCTGCAGCGGGTGCCTGGCCTTCCACCGCCGCCTGGAAGCCACCAGTGGCTAAATTTATGATTAAGAGACCTCATACAAACATCTATTTATAATATTAATTTTGTTAAAATTCTATTGTTAATAATGTATATCTTGTTGAAATTTAAAGTTTAAAGTGTTCAAATTATAATGTACCATTCGGTATTCCTAACAAAGTATTATATTATCATTTATACAATACTGGTTCAATATTTGATCAATTATCTACAATAGTATTAGTACAGAAATATACATCATTTTCTCAGTGTATATCTTCATAAATACAGATAATATTAATATCATTTATGAGTTATTTTTCGTAGAATTTATAGATAATGAAGATGAACTATTAGTAATAATATGTTTTTCTTTTAGTTTATTTATTTAAAACACTCATTGAAACGAGGATGTATTAATTAATACGCTACTTGATAATATAGACAGTTGTATTTTGAAAAGGGTACAACGCAACCGTTAATTATCCTTTTAATTTTCTTTCATTGACAAGTTTCTTGTTTTTTGTGTGCACCTTGATATTTGTTACTGTACAAGTAATTATTTTTTTGAGCATCTGATAGCCCTAAGGGGGAATATGACGATGTATTTAGGAGTCCATGTTCTAGAGTTTTAAATATGAGTTAATTCAGTAAGTAATGGGAAATAGTTATTTAAAGTATTAACAGTTATATCCCCTATCCTAAATTTGTTGCTTTTTTATAATAATGAAAATATTTTTATGTAAAATGATTAAAATGTTTTGTATTGTTTCAAATATATGTATCACTAGAATGATGTGGCATCTTAAAATGGAAATTCATTGGGGATTGTTGGAGATTTTTTTTTTGTCAAAAGATCTTATGAAGTGGTTAAGGCACCTGGAAAAATAGAGAAAGAGGAAATATAAATTCTAAAGTCTCTTAGAGGAATTAAGGATGGCAGAAATTTTAGAGCACACTTTCAAATATCCACTATAATAATTAAGTTTTTTATGCTTACAAGGGTTGTAGTAAAATGTTTAATGCCACTCTAATACCTTCGTTGATTGTTCCTCTATGGTTGTTTTAAGATCCTTGGTAAAGATTAAAATGAAAGGATAAGAGATCTAATGTGACCAAAGGTATGATTTTGTTCGAAATATTCAAAAGTAACAGACAAGTCTCATTGGAGACCAAGGCTATAAAGTTTGCTTTACTAATTTTAAAGCTTTAAAAGCAAACATAATACTAAATAATGATCTGTTACATCCTCAGATTCAGAATCCCCGGCAGCAAGATATTAAGCACTTTTCATTATAGTTCGGTCTTTGGGAATATTTCTTAGAATTAGGCTCGAGAAGAAATTAAGTACTTTCCATTAACTTAAAAACGCCATTTTATGGCTTTAAACGGATTTTTAAACAATCTAAAATTTTAATTATTTTTATTGTGAGTGTCGTATATTTTTACCTTTTTATAGTATTTATTTAATCAGTTTTACATTGGTATTTTTTTGTAAATTTTAGCTATGTTACAATGTAATCTTATCCCAAAGCATTTAATTAAAACTAAAAAGTTTAATTATGTGTATACTTTAAAGTAACTGCTTCGGTATTTAAGTGTAGGAACGAAATTTGAAAAAAAAAAAAAAAATATTTAAACATTATCAGTTGTCTAGGGATCATTATTTAAATTATTATCAATATTAAAATTATGTGTTAACAATGGGAAATAAATTCATAGAGGCGACAAAACGCCCAAATGATTTAACAAAGGTTTTTGCTGACAAAAGTAGTATAATATGACGTCACATCTGTTTACTTTCTTAAACTTATAATCGGTAATTCTAACATTAAAATTGATATTCAACTTTGATTGACTCTGATAGTGTACTTAAAAGATAACTAATCATCTTCCTTCCTTTAGCTGGCGTAGAGTTCATATTACAGCTTTTGTACCTAGAAATAAAAAAGTATGCAGTAATACCTTGACATACGAGTTTTTCTTTTTTTTTTGGACTAGAGTTCGTAATTCAAGCTAATTTATGTCAAAAGAAATGACAAAAAAAAGAAGCTATAAATGGCTATTATGTTCCGTTGTCAACTCTCCACTAGGTTGAATCTGAATAAAAATTCGTATTTTGCTGCATTTCTAAAAATATTACTTTATTTTTGTTTCTGTTTTTTGCCATAGTTGACGGTCATTGCTGTAGTCTGGAAATTTAAGTCTACTACAGCCTTACAATGCCGAACTACCAATGAAATTCTTTTGAAATATAAAAAAATAATATATATTTCTTTCTTTATCTGCCAACTATTGTTTTGCGTAGGATCTGACGGTTACTGTCAGTATTCGAAGGTAAATAAAACCATTCAATCAATGAATAATACATACAAATGCTTATTTAAACAAATGATAAAAATCACATTGACAGTGTTTTTTTTCAAACGCCATTTTGAGGTATTGAAGACCAAAACCAATCTTGAAAACTACACAAAGTAGTCTATTATGTTAATACTTTAAATAATTAATGTATTCCAAATTATATAAAAGATTATTCACCGGTTAAATAAATGGTGGGGACAGTTTTTTTTTTTTTAAATGGCATTACTTATTTGTGCAAATGCCATATGCGTGTATTTGCACATTGTATTTGTTTTTCTAAAAGTAGGAAGGGCAATATTTCGTTAGACTATTTATTCCGTCGCCTCTCCAGTGTTTCAATACAACATAAGTTCGACGGATAGGAAAAATTAGTATTAGAAGCTCAACATACAAAAAAATCAACAATTTTTTTAAGATGTCGAACTTCAGAACATATACAAATAAAGATATCATTAAATATTATTCGTTTGTCCTTCAGTACGGCCCCAGCACAATATTTTAATCAGTGTAATGACTTTTTACAATTTCTTATCTTTGAGTAATTTTTGAGTGATTGTTGTGGAGAGATTGAATAAAATTTGATTTTTCAAATTAAACAAAAATCTCCATACGTAAAACGATTTTAAATTTAAATTATTTGCTTACATTTAATCACGGGTCTATTTATATAATTATTTTATCATGAGGTTTTAATTATTTCATTTTTGTTAAAGTTAGAGATTTATACGTTTTAAAAATGTTCATTTTATTAAATAGTATATATATTTAGTCAAATTTCATTAAATAAAATATAATTTTTTTTTAAAACAAAAAAAAATTGCAATGTAAATTTATTAGAAGCTAATTTTTAAAAAAGTATGACCTTCGAGGTAGCATGGGATGATAATGTCTTGTGTGAATGCTTGTATCAATGTCATATTGCACTAATTTAAAAAAAAAAAACATTTCCAAAAATGTATAAAAAGTGGTTATTAAGTAAAAATTTGTCCCTATCAAGCTACTTCATAGACAAATGACTACAAAACTTTGATATAAGCAAATACGAAAAGCTAACATCAGTAAGAAAAAACTTACGTTTTAACTAGTTAGTTATGTTTTTAGGAATCTATAATCAAAGATCTCCCATCTAGCCTTAATTGTTGAGTGAGCCTGAGATTGTGATAAATAAAATCATTTTGATATTTGTTGAAAAGTATACAGCTTTCTCTGTAGCTTATCTTCACATTGAGTCAAAAAAATAATGTGACGGAAAAAGAAAACTTAGCAATTAAAAAAGAGTCAAAAAGACAAATAGTTTTAAAAAGTTGAAAGTAGAAGGCATTTCTTTTACAAATGTTGATGAAATAGATGTTTACATCCAATGTATTAAAAAAAAGAAGCTAGATAGATTAAAAATAGAAGTCTAATTTGAAAGAGAATCTTTGAAATTCCTCCCCAAAACTGACCCCTTCTTCAGAATACAAGTGACTGCCCAGTAAGAAAAGGAAAGAAAAAACCTGCTGACGAATAACTTATTCCATTTAAAAAACTATTTGGGAAAAGATCAGATCCAATAGAAACTGTTCCATTTGGACAGTTTAGAAGTTCTACAAAGAAAATATATCAGATTTAAAAAGTAATATTTCATGTAGTAAGGATTTTATCTATTTTATAGATGTATCTATTTCAGAAATAACATTTCTGTAATTCTAGAAATTATCTATGAAAGTTAAACACATAGAATATAAAATGGATATAGGTTTAATTATATATTTTTAATAATTAGTATAATTTTTCGGATAAGATTGTCAAAATATAGATTTCAAGAAAACAACAAAAATTTCCTATTTTTTCTACTGTACATGGTAGGGGCAAAAATTAATGCAAATATAATGTGTTAAACATTTTGGGAAAGAATGAGTAAAGTGGAACATCATAGTTTCAAAAAATTCTTGTTTATCACCCAACCCTATTCTGGATAATGGCGATATAAAATAGATCTTATTATAATAAATAAGTAATATTTAATTAAACAGGAAGCATCTTGCAAGAATCTTTGTTTATTAAGTATCTAAGACTTGTTAAAAATTTATATTTTATTCTAAGAATATTTTGTTTATTTATTTTAAGCAGAAAAAGGGCAGAGGAGAAACAAAAACAAAACAAAAATAAGTGTCACACAAAAAAAGAATTTACTAAAAATCATTTGAGGTCAGCCTCACTTCCCTGGCGAAAGTAAAAAGGTATTGTGTTCCAAAAAATAATAAATCTGTAATAGAAACTATTTTTAAAAATGTCAATCTTTAGTTTTGGTAGGTAGATGGTGTTTTGAGTGGATAGTCTAGTTTTATGGAACAGATAGCCTTTATTTAGTATCCAGGTTGGGGGAGATAGGTTAATCTTTTTGCTTAAAATTCGGTGTATTGTAATCATATCTTTAATTGCACGTCTATGAGACAAAGTGGTGAGGCCAAGTCTTTTGATGTTGCATTCGTGGTTCTCGTTATCTCCCAAAGAAGGAAAAAATGGCACAAACTTGGCTTGCACCTTTTCTAAGAACTCAATCAAGTGGTTTCTTGAATGATTCCAGATTTGGACATTAAAATTGGGAGGACATACAGTTTATATAGTATTACCATAAACAAAGGCTCACAAGTTTTGAAGCTTCTTTTAATAATTCCCAATTTTCAATTCGCTTTATAATTTATTGTATATGCTTCTTCAATTTCAAATCACGAGAAATGTAGATTCCTAAGTCCAAGTAATAATCTACCACCTTAAGACTTGGAGAGATGCACTTTTTTTGATAAAGGAAGACACGTGTATTAATATTTAAAGGCATTTTCCAAGTTACATTCCAGTTAATAAATTTAAAATCATATTAAATAAATAAATTAAACTTCCTTTATTGATTATTTATTATCGCATCTTGACACTTTTCGGGATCCCGAAATTTAGAACTGTTTCCCTTTGATCTCAAACATACAGCCTCCTTGATAATAAAAAAACCCAGTATTTACGTAAAACATTGAATACATATCTTATGATGAACGAACATAAAAACAATCTTGAACAAAAAGGGAAGAAGAAATTTCTAATTTATTTCTAAAAAAATATACATTTGCATAAAATCTCATTTTTTCATAGAGATATTTCAATTCATTATAAGCATAGCATGTCAATTTCTGGGATAAGTTAAGATAATTTATTAATTTGGCTTCAATAATACCATCAAATGAAATATATTTAATTCTTATTCTTCAATTGAGAATAATTATTTTCTTCTATAAGTGCAATTTACAGTGCCTCTAAAGATCTATCAGAATATTTTTTTTTCTAAGCTTCACGATCATATGAAAAACAATACATAATATGCTATCCAGACTCAATTTTTGAAAAAAAACCTTCTTGCTTACATTTTTGCAGACGACGCATAAATTTGACGTCCATAGAATAATATATTAATATAACAATTGTATTTATTGTTAATTAATAAATATTCTTAGCCTTGTTGAGTACTAAAAATTAATTAGCAAAATAATGTAGCACATAGATATCTCTTGAAGCATAACCTTTCCATTTATTCGTTAACAAAAACGGATATCTTAGGTGATGTTCATTAAGTAAAATAATTTTGTTCATTAAAGCACAAAAAAATAAGATTAAGAGGAGCATGCAAGAATTTACTATAGATGATTCAAACAAAGACAATATGATACTAATTAACTTACTCATGCTTAAAAATGATATGGTTATAATCAACAACCAATAATGTGAAATTATTACTCAGTGGCAATATAAATTAGAATAATAAAGAGATTATTAACACTAAAACACATGCACGATTTGAATATAGCTTTTTTTCAAATCACTAAGAATACTTTGTTCAATTGATAAATTAAGGGCACATATACACGACTAACTTTTTGGAATAAAAAAACGATACAATTTATTTTCCATTCAGTAGTTTACATGAGTCCCTTTATGTATGATTTTTCACAAGAACGACGGTGGTACAGAATCTCCCTTTGACAACCATTGATTTCAAACATGATTCCACCTGTTTATAAGGAATACCAATATGGGTAAAAAAATTATTTTGAAACTTAAAAAAGGGTTTAATTAAAATTCTAAATTTATTTTCAATATATATGTTATTGTAATTTAATCTTTTTACGTACTACGGTCATGCAAAAATGAAACACTAAAGTTTCCAAACTATCATACACAACAAAACAATAAGGTTTAAGTCTGTTATTTGATTGATATAGTTACAATAAAAATATTAACTTGCTGTAAAACAATGATTTCCTATACATATGTCTGATTTCATGTTTGAACAATAAAAAATTTGAGTAAAGGATTCCCACCATCTGCTGAAGCAGCATCAGTTATGTAAGTTAAAAAGACAATGGCTCCGAAACTTTGTCTAGAAGTAGTATCAACATATTTAATAAAATACAAATTTTTTAGAAAGGATTAGATAATACTTTACAGCAAAGTCAAAATGGCGTCAATAAAGACACACCTTCATCGTTTTAGTTTAAAAACAATTACTCTACTTATTATGAACTCAAAAAATTACAATCCATATAATTGTTATATTAATTTATTAAAATCAAGAATTATTTTAGAACTCGTGTCTTTTCATACTCTAAAAATTGATTCTTATTTTGATAAAAATATCAATTACTCAATGCATTGATAAATAATTCCTCCATAATAATTAACAATTGGCAACAAAAAAATAGAAACTATATGTGCTACCTAATTTTTCTTGACCCTTGAGGTTCTAATTGTATAAAAAAGCTCGACTTGATAAATACAAAATTGCTTCGATTTATAACATTTTTTTACAAAATATAACTGCGTCATTGTTTAGTTGCCAATGGTGTAAGATGTGAAGGGGGGTGGTCAGTTGTTGAGTTTTCTTTCCATTTGGATAAAATTAAGAACTTTTTTTTTTGAAAAAAAATAAACCCAAGAAAAAAAATTCGTTATATTTTCTCAGACGGTCTTTGTTCTATATATAACGTGTGTGATGCTGAAATTTGTACACTAGGCAAATTGAGAGATTTTGCTGAGTTTTTTAAGAAATGAACATAAATAACGCAAGGGACATTGAACATTTCATAACACTCTGTAGAAATTTGTTTGCTAATATTATTTTAAATTATCAAGAAAATTACGTTTAAATATGACACTTGCATGAAGGTCTACGTGCTCTTGATGCAGGATTTAAAATCTGGAGGCTCACTTCCTCCCGTGGGTCCAGGTTTACTTCCCAGATGATAATGCGGTCTTGCAAAAAGACGGGAATCCTACTCAAACTGTCAAATATGATCAAAGACGGTTGAGAAATAACATCAATTTTTGGTCAAAATAAATATGGTCCCTCTATTCACCCCACACCAATCCATTGGATTACTCCTTTTCGTTACGTGTAGAGTCTAGGGCCTGTATCCTTAGGGACGAAAACATCGTTGCCTTTACGACTACTGTAAACAAACACGGTGTCAATATGTTCAAAGAATACATATGAAAACGTACCAAGACTTCATAAGGCGTTTTGAAGTCATAATGGTAGCTAAAAGAAGCTACATCCAAGATTAGAATACCCAATATAGCGTTAGAGCAGATCTCTAATATTTTTTTACCTGTCTAGTTGAATAGCGCATAGGTACGGACTCACACTCAAAACTTAAAGTTTAGGGACGTTAAAGTATTATTTTTTTAAACAATGGATTAGCTCATTTAATCAAGTATTTGATAAAATGTATGAGTAACATCTTTTTACTTAGTTAATATTGAATACAGCTTATTATATCGTAACAAAATAAAGAAAGACTTATTTTTGTTACAATTATTCCTTTCTTGGAAAATTTTCTCAATTTTTCATACTTTCATAACAAGAACATACATTGATTAAGAATATGTCAATTACAGCATTGAAAAGGGTTACTGAGAGGATTATTTATCCTGACATTTTCTCTTTCTTATTTTCTCTCCAATTACTTATTCATAGCTAAATGTACATGAATATTCTGTACACATTCAAAAGAAAAATGAGTGTGCTAAGAGAGAGAGAGAAGGAAATATTATTCATGTTATTAGTGCTACTCACAATAGAAGTTTCTTATATACAAATATACGAGTGTACCTATTATAAATATGACATATCCATGGGAAAAATACAAAAGAAGGAACAAAAAGATGTTTTCACTCTGACCAAAAAAACAAAATTATGCTTAGGGCTTCATCGTAACTAAAGAGAATTTATGGAAATCGTTAGCATAAGGGAAATTTTATTGAACGACAAAATAATTATAAAACACAAATCACTGTGAATTCTGAAAGTTGTAGATATTTAAAGTGTTCTACTTACATTTTGATTTCTTGTCATTATTTGGAGTGATATTTTTGAAGAGAAACATCAAAGTTTCCAATACCCTCGTTTTTTATAAATGTCCCATACCTACGCTTTTTTTGATTGAGAGTGTGAGAATGAATGAGCATAATTCAGGCATTATCATTTTTTTTCATTATTATTTTAATTAACATGTCATATCTCAGGTCAAAGGGTAGAGCAAAGATAAAATTCTGAAGACTATTTCATTGATAAATCTAATTAAGGCATAAATCAGTCTAGTTCCTATTATCAGTCTTTGAAAAACGGCCGAAATTTCCGAACGCTTTCTCAAATGCTTCATTTTGACAACTATTATAGTACCATTTGTATAAGGTTGCTTAATTTTAAGTACTTTTTATTCGAAATTCATAAAAATGGATTTACGATGAAGTTACAGGGTGATAAATAATTGCATCATTTAAGAAAGATTGTTCGTTGGGAAGGCTCTTGCGTCTCAACTGGACGCAATCTTAAAATTTAAAACAAGACCAGACCGAAATAGGAAAAAGGAGACTGGACCGTTAAAATGATAATAAAATAAAAATATATACCTCAATTATGTGCACTCATTTACATACCCTCTATCAAATAATACAATATTTCTCTACAAAAATCATATCCCTAACTATGAAGAAAGTCAAAAATTGAGCTAAACACATTAAATTATTTTTAACCTATCAAAACTCAAGGGAATTTTTTTTTCCTCATTTATATGAAAGTCGGCCTATTTCTTTAAAGTTTCTTTAATTTCAAATATACAAAAACTATTTTTGATCATTTTTTGTTTAGTTAAATTAATCGCTTATAGTTTTGTGTAAAATATAATTAGTTATCTTATTAACAAGCAAATACTTATGTATTTCAAATTACATTTATTATATATATCGAAGAATGTACAGTTGATTATAGACCTGGACAAGAGGATGTCGATGCAAATTCATTTGTAATATTACTGAATATAATTAAAGTAAGGATTAAGAAACATACTAAAAAGTAACTTCAAACGAATAAGAATCATTGTATACATTTCGGTGTGAATAACATCCCAGTTCACTAACACTAACAAAGAGTTAAATTTTTTCTTATAATTTGGTGTAGAATGGCCCATATAAATTATTGCCTTTTGAAACATAAAAGTATTGTCTCGTTATAAGGAGAAAGGGAATATATTTAGTAATTTATCGTCTTCTATGTATAAATTAAATTTTTTTAATTTTTTAATGCAATTTAACCTTTTCATCTTGGACCTCTGACTTTTTCCATTTTTCCTCGCAACAGCCAGGGACTCTATTTTTACGTGTGTGCATATTGCATATCATTATTTATTACTGAAATAATAAAATTTGATTTTCTGAAATTGAATAAAATTTGATTTTCTTCTTCTATTTTAGAAAAATAAATAAAAAAGAGGAGAATTAGAAAATAGACAGGAGCCCAATGAAGAGCATGAGAACGATGGCCAAGTTTTGAAATTTAAAAAAGAAATTTAATATTTGAAATTTTATTTCCAGAAAAATAAATTTTCTGTAAATAGCTTTTAATTTTTTCAAAAAAATTAAACCTTTGAAATATAATATTTTTGAATTCTCTTTCCAAAAGAATTAATAATCGATTTTTCTTTTTCAAAAAAATCCAAAAACCAAACCCCTGCAGACGCCCCAAAAGGGATTCTGTTCAAAGTACTTTAGACCGCCGTCAACCCCGGACATGAGCCACCTGGATTATGAGGTGTGGGGGCCATTGAGATGAAAGCTTGTACGACCTCTTTACCCAATGTGGAGTGCCTGAAGGATGCGGAGGACAAGGAGTGGAAGGACATAAGGGAAGACTTTGTGAGTAAAACGTGCCTGATCTTCTACTCCAGGATCGAGGACATGCTAGTGGACAAGGGAGACCATTTTCAGAAATTATATAGCTAATGACATCCTAATAAAATAGTAAAAAAATTTAATTATTTGCCTCTTTTATTTTCAAAAATCTAGACGAAATTGTGCACGGGAATCAATTACTGCAAGATTCGTTGCCGCACACTGTATATATAAATACTTTTTGTTATATTTTATGTAATTTTTATATTTCCTAAGAACCATACATTTGTAAAACCATAAAAATATTTATTTTTACTGAATTAAAATGATACATTTAGAACATGTATGAAATAAGATAATGTTGATATTCACATAATTTGATACTTATATAAATATTATCAAATAAAAGACTTTTAAATATTTTAGTAAGTTATATTGTTAAAGATATCATTGGTCTCTTGAAAGTACTGACTTGATATGAATTGTATATTTGTTAGACCTAAGACAGATACTTGAGTAGCCTCTTTTTACAAATGGATCGTTTGCATTGGTGGTGAGTTCGTTTTTCCTCGGACAGATTTTAAAATTTTCATACGTACAGCACATTTTCTGATTATTTTATCCAGTTACTTTTTTTATAGTAAAAATAATGTAATAAAATTTATTTATTATGATCTTTTTTTATAAAAAGTTACTCCCATATATATGGTAGACTCTTATAACATCAGTCTTGGTAATTTAAACACAAGATGTGACATCGGTAGGGAAAAAAAAGTTGACTGCACTAATTTTAACTTATAGTTACAAGATTAGAAAATGTTTTCATAAATCTCTATTTTCGACAAGATACCATTTGAAACATAAAAAATTAATGTTCTTTCTAAATTTACCTGAATACTTATGATCTCAATTTTTTAATGAACTAAAGATTGTTAAAAATGGACCGTATGTATTTTAAAACAGACTCCATTAGAACATCATGCAAAGAAAACTTGTCAAACATATATTAATTTTCTTGACCTGACCCAAAAATTAGAAAAAGTAATAATGGAGTCAAGGAGAATAGGAAATTTACGACTCAGTTCCAAATTTCGATGGGCAGTATTTACTTCAATTCTCCCTGCAAGAGTGCAGAGGAAAGGGGAACCCCAGGGGGTTTCGAGAATTAAATGAAGCAATCGATCCGTATTCTTGGATACTTCACTAAATATGCTTAATGTTTGGTTCATTAATTTACCACTATATATCAGTATGATTTTTTAAATCTGAATGCAACATTTATTAATTAATTTTTGTTTAGCCGTCGTCCTGAGTAGTTAAATATGAAATAAAAGCGTAAAGTATGTATTATTTACTAGGGCGCCATTTATTCAAAATAGTCAAGAGTCCAGCTCGAATGAAAAACGTTGTTCAATTTAAAAGCACAAGCAAATATTTCACAATGTCCAGAACGACCGTTGGCTTGTAGCTTGTGGAAACAAAAGAAGAAGATTACGGGGTTTACACTCCAAATATACGGCCTAAACAATGGCCCTCAGCGTTGTGGCCTCTCATGGAAAGTAGATGCATCGGATCTTTTTCAGGCTGGACAGAAAATCGGTCAGGAGGCCTACTTTAAGGTTCCTAAGTATACAATCTTATCACGGCTGAAGACCAACTACCTGGAGGGTAACTATGTGTGGACTCGGAACGGTGCCACTCTCACATGTCCGCCAAGTTTCAAAAGTTCTGCTTAGATAACATGGCTTAATTCTGGTCTCAAGAGATATGGCACCCTTCCTAACTATCAAAAAATTGAACATACGGGAAGTTATGGGAGTTTGGGAGAGGGAAATCAACAGGACCTCACACTAAATGGTATACCGGGTGTCCCGAAAGTCTTGCCGGTACCTTCGATGGCTTTTTCGAGGTGTAAAAGACTTTTTACGTAAATGTTGCGTAAATAAAAGTAAAAGACCGTTTTCCGATTAACAAGTTTTGTTTCAATAACGTTTCGAAATTCATAATTGTTTTTGACATGGAGGCTAAAAGACATGAAGTAGCTGCTCTGCTTCGTGCAGGAATCAGCCACAAGGAGATCTCTGAAGCCACCAGCATGTCTGCCAGCACCATTGGCAGGATTAAGAGGAGGTTGGACAAGGGGGAAGGCCTTGAAGACAAGCCTCGAAGTAGGAGACCTGTCTTAAAGGCCCCCAAGGCCACTAAGAAGAAGATCAGGGCACAGATCAAGATAAGCCCTCTTCTGAGCATCAGAACAAATTGCCAAGAAGAACAACATGGGTAAGACTAATGCTGCCAACATTTTCAAGGACATTGGGGGCAAGTCCTTGGTCCGCGCCACCCGTCCCATGTTGTCCATGGCCAATATGGAGGCCAGATACATCTGATGCAAGAAGATGTTGAACAACATGAAAAACAATGGGGACAGAATTATCATATTTTCCGATGAGAAAACTTTTACAGTGGATCCAATCTTCAACCGCAAAAATGATCGTTACATTAGCCTTAATGGTTATGTGGGATATGAGAAATATGTGTCCATGACCAAGCACCCAGCCAGCATCATGATGCTTGGAGTTGTTGGCTCAGATGGTAAAGCCATGCCTCTAGTCTTCTTCCAATAGGGCTACATACTCACCTCGGAGGACTACATCAAGGTGCTCAAGACCAAGGTGGTCCCATGGATCAGGAAGGAGTATCCTGGTAAGAGGGTGTGTTTCCAGCAGGATGGGGCACCCCTACACACAGCCAAGAACACCCAGAAGTGGTTGAAGGAGAATGTGGAATTCTGGCCTAAGGACTTCTGGCCCCCTCCTCCCCCGAACTGAACCCCTTGGATTTCAGCATCTGGGCGCACATTGAGAGGCAGGCTTGCAAAAAACGCCACTGCAGTACCAAAGCTCTCAAGGCCAGTATCACCAAGGCCTGGGCCAAGATGGACTCCACCTACATCAAGAACACCTGCTCCTCCTTCCGTCCCCATGTTGTGGCTTTTATGGAAGCTAAAGGCCAAATTGTTAAAAACATATTATAGATTTTAACCAAGCAAAGTTTTTTTATTAAAAACATTTCTCTGTATCTCTACTTTTAGTCCTGGTAGATCTTAATGAAGTTGGAAGTTAGATATCAGTCAGGACTTTCCGGACACCCGGTATTCACTCAGTCCTCCATAGTGGCTGCATTGGACAACTTGTCAGCGGAGTTTATCATCAACTCCTGTATGTCTTTCAAGCGACGTATAAAAACAGTGATTGATAATCAAGATGGCCTTATTGAGTAAAAAATCTTGTCTACATGATTTTTGACCATTATTTTTTCCCCAATTATTGGGAATATATCATTATTGCTGTATTTCTGAATCCATCTTTCGATCCCAGGTTTTGCTGTCTACCCTGTATATGTCTCCAAATCTTTTATCTCTCTTACATCTTAATGCTTCTTTTACTGGCTTTAGATTAACTTATAAAACGGCTCTTGTTGGGGTTCAAGGGATCTTTGGATATTTAAAAAAATAATTATTATTATCTTATTTGAGTCATAAGAATACGAAATAAATTCCCAGGTTGTTTCTAACTGTCTTAAATAACTATCAGTTATATAGTGCCATATCATTTTTCTACAGTCTGGGAACGGTTATAGATTGACATTAAATTGTGGTTAATTTTTTTATAAGCTTTAAATTTTAAAAAACTTCGATTTATCATTTCCACTTCATATTTATAAAGAAAATGATAGAATTATTTAACAGACCGAACTATTAATTTTTAGTATAAATTCATTGTTTGTCTAACGTTGTGACAGTCCTTTTTAATTTTGTCCAATTTTGTTTAAGACTGGTCCATCAGTTTTTATGAATATTTTTCCTTAAACTGTCACTCCATGGTGCCGGTCCTTAACTGTAGTTCTTTGAAGTTTCTTAAAAATGTCGATGATATATAAACAAATAAGATATATGATGTATTAAAAGCATTGCACAATCCACATATCTTACAAAAAAAAAGTATGTTTTCATTATTATACAACGTAAAACGAACAAATTATATTATATTATAAAAAAGACTAATTTGAGAAAAGAAGGAACACCCTATTACGTCACGAGGAATCAGTTTTTTTTTCTTTAAGGACCAAAAAATTGCACTGGGCTGCACTGAACTGAGGTCCTTGGGCCTAAATTATGGCTACACAACATTGAGTGTGTCTAAGCAGAATTTAAAAATCTTTTGATTGGACGATATGACCCACTAAAAAAAAATTATCGAAATAAAATACTTTTACATCAATTTAAAGATATAAGGCACTTAATCAAATTAAACCTTGAATTACTTTTTTTACATGATCACATAAATGTAACGGGTAAAAGGGTTAATTTTGATCAAACTTTATAAATTCTTGAGTTTATGTTAATGATTATTTATAATATTTGAACATATGCAATAATGTTTTTTATACCAAATCATCAAAGTAATTACATTTGTAGGCATATAATAACAATATTTAATAAATCAACTCTAGCCAATTATTTATACATATAATACAAATAAAATAATGCAAGTAACTAAAAAAATCACATTCCCCAGTTTCATATATAATTTTTGTTTGTCAATTTATTTTCCCAGGATATGTTGTTTCAATTAATATCAAAGCTAATGTTTTTAATCATTGTATTTGATGAATATAAGTTTTTTGAAGTGGATAGTGTATACATATACAAAAAAAATAATAACAAGAGTCCTTAAAAAAATTTCACTATCATTTTTTTTAAATAAAAAGTTAATAGACGGAGAAGCGAAATAAAATACTTACACACACTTTAAAGTCAAGATTTGTTTATAAGTTTGAACAATGCATTTAAAATTATTACTAACATCTGTCGTATTTGGATTTGAGAACAAATTTATTAAAATAAAAAATTATCAACTATTTTAAATGCAGCGGGAAGTTTATACATAATAAAACAATTTTTAATGGGCACTAAACATGTTTTACTATAAAAATAGAGTTCTTTGGGCTACAAAACGTGAAATTGAGAGGATGCTATAGAAATACTATAATACTTTTTTTTATATTCAATAATAACTGCCATAAAAACATAACAAAATTGGTAATAATGCCTTTGCAAACTTGATTATTCAATATGGCCACATTCAGCATCAATCAAAGCCTTTATTTGTCACCTGAAGGCCTGGCATGAGAAATTTGGGGTTTGGATTTTGTTGGTTTCCCTCTATGAAGGGTCTCACTCAGCAAAGTCCAGAATCTAGCCATGTTATCAGCTTTTTCAATTTTACCCTCCAACTGTTTCCTTCCTGGAGAGATCTTCTCCATTATTCTTCATCTTGGCCACCTTGAAAACTAAGCTACTGAAGCACTTCTCAATGTCAATAATCCTGAATCCCTTTTGCTGACAAGATGACTAAATGTTTAATATAGTTGATATATTCATGAATGAATCAGAATGTCAATAAAAATCACTAAGCCTTTTTTTATAAATATGATGTTAAAACTAATTGACAGTCCACGTTTTTTTACCCGAACCTGTATGACAAGAACCTCGTTCTTACTAAAAAATGACCCACCTATTTTTAAGTAATCGATAAATTAGTCGATTTTTCTAGTAAACTATTTCGAAATTTAAAAAGTAACAAAATAAACATTCTTTATTTATGTGTAACAAATAACATTAAATATACAATTTAAGAACTCTAAACAAACAAAAACAACTGTGCTTAGCTCCTGTCCTTGCAAACTGAGAGTGTCAGATATGATTCCATTATTGTTTCAAAACTATGCTAGCCAACAAAAAAGTAAAATATGATTCTATTCTGATCAATATAGTTACAACAAAACTATTAATTAACTTCTAATAATCAAAATAATGAATTCCGATATGTTTGAGTACATGTTTGCACAAATATGAATAGGTGAATGAAAAAATGATTCCTTGGTCTGCTTAGGTAGCAATATATGTTTTAGGGATCATTGAAAAATATATATGGCTACAAAACTTTGTCTAGACGTAGTATTCAGAAGCTTGATAAATATTTTTAGAAGCCTGGGGTTTGAATATTAAATAATATTTGAGGGCAAAGTCAAAATGATATCAAAAATAATACCGACGTTGTTTTATTTTTGTAAAGTTTTGTGTCTTTCAGACCATAAACAACAAAGTACGGGTAGTTTTAAAATTGCAAAAATTCAAAGTTGGGAATGTGTTTAGTGTTAGTTTTTTTTTTTTTTTTTTTTTATTGGATTCATTTGACATTAAGTGATTAACAACTCATTATAACTAGCAACCGGGAGAAATTCGTAAGTGAGATCCTATAAACAGGTCAACAGTCTTTGAACGAGATATTAAGCAAAATATCAGTCCAAATCAGTCAATAAAAAAAAAAATAAGATTGAACCTACAAAAAATCGGGTTTGGAGCTTGTCTCAACTCTAATAATATCTGTTATATATGCATTTTTATTATATTAAGTAAATTAAAAGTTGATGAATTTATGTGGTCAATTGAATTTATACACACTTCATAAATACAAAATATTATTCTGTACATATACTGATGTAGTTGGTGAATGGTAAAAACTAATTAACTGCATTTGTAATCTCTACTTTTTGTACGTAATGAAAATATATATTAATTCTTATTCATACGTATGTATCAAAACCATGTGTGTGTTCAAAATATATCTTAATAGAATAATCTTTAATAATCTATAATCTTTTCTTTTGATGTTCTTTATCAACTTCTGTAAAATATTCACACACACCTAAGTTCATAAATATACATTATAGGTACATACTATACACATAATATTGATTAATTAATGACACTCTTTTTAATTTATTCCGATTTTGTAACATGAACTTCACAATATGTTTTCTTATGATGTATTAGTGTTGTCTCGGTTTGAATCGGAAATTCAATACTTTCCGATAATAATTTGATCTAAAACAGCATATCCTTATTTTGAAGATGAGGTGGGTATATTCTGCGATCTACTTAGAAAACAATCGAGTCTCTCTGAAAACAGGAAGAGCAGAATCAAATCATCGTTGAGAGGAATAAATGACAGACAAAAAATCTGGGTCCAATTGTAGATTTCCGCTAATTGTATTTTTTTCTGAAGGCCAAGTAAAGACTGTGGTAAGATATTCAACGAGACAATTCCTTGCCTTTATAAACTTCCAGTCTCTAACCATTCTACATAAAGCAATTTGTAAAATTAAATGTATAAAATTTGATGATTAAAAATTTCATGGAGCAATTGTGTTTTTTGGACTTTCAGGAAGGAAAAAAGGACCTACCTCAGAAAAGAACGTAATTAACTCATTTCAAAACCCTTATTACGAGTAGGTTGATATTGGAATCCCCTATGGTAGTGGAAGAAGAAAGAGCTATAATTTTAGCCGCATCTGTGGGATATGTAGTCCTATCGCTAAAAATTCCAAACATAGGAACAGATACATGGTCCAAAGCAGGAGAAAAAATCATATATGTTTCCCAGCAAGGTTTTTACAATAATTGTAACAAATTTTCGGAAAAACTTGACATTGTATCTTTTTTTTATTTTATAATTTCACTTTATTAAGTTACTTTTAGTGGGTATCCTGTATAAGTTGGCCCACACGTCATACTTTCTCTTTCTATCCCCAAATTGGAGACAGCGACAGAGGATAGTTGAAATTCACATCTCGCAACCTTTTAATGACAAGGAAATATATTGTTTAAATTTAAATCATGGTAGATAATAGAAACATTTGTAATGCCTTACATCATTAGATATGATCTCTTCCGGCCGCCTCCTCTCTCAGTCGATGGATGGACTCCGAGAGAACTCACCCCCCCTCCTTTGAATACTCTGTAAGAGCCAAATTCACAACTTCTTCTACTTTCGTGACCTTTCAAAAAGCTAATTAACCGAATAACTCGGAACAGTCGAGATCCTTTCGTCCGTCAATGTATTCTTCGCTTCACTTCGCGTCTTCTTTTCCTCAGCCAATTATATTCTTCACTTCACTTCGCGTCCCTACGCTTGACGTACAAAATTTATTTCCTTATTATTAAAAGGCTGCAAGAGCTAAATTTCAACGATTCTTTGTCGCTATCTCCAATTTGGGGATAGAAAGTCAAATGTCATAATTACCCCAGACTTTACTATTATATTTATATTTTCTTTATTATATATTATAATATAATATATAGAAAAAGTAATTTTTACATTTTCTTTATTTGAGCTTTATAATAAAATCATATTTATATTATTATAAAGCTCATAAAACTTAAGTTCTTCTCAATTAGAAAAAAACTCGTCTGAAAATTGAGCAAAAAAATATCTGATCGACCCACTGATAAGCAAATAGAAACGAAAGAGTTTCAGCCTTGTATACATTGTAAAATTTTGTTGTTCACCTTTGATACGTTTTTCCCTTTCAGGGAGTAAAAATGTCAAATATGGATATTTCTTTCGGAACAACCTCCAGACACGATGCACAATCATACAAAACTGAATCGGACAAGCTCAATACTTCAAAATGTGTTGTCTTTTTTTTTTTTTTTTTGTATACACTCACATCTTGAAATCACTATATCTTATGATACAATGTGATCAATAATAAAGGAAATATACTTTGTTAACAGAAAATAGGCGGAAAATACAAAATTTGTCTGTCCTCAACCTAGTATAAACAAATATTTTGTTAAACACAATTCACATACAATTACAAGTGCCTCTGCAGGGTTTTTATTTTGGGGATTGATGGGGTTGAATAGCACAGAAATTGAATGAAATCATAAATAACAATGTTGATTTTTGATTTGTTCGCAAAAGTTCAATTTTCTGGATTAGAAATAAAATCAGAGAAACCAAATTTTTTAATGCAGCAGTGCTGAAAGAATTGTGCCATTATCAACGTATTATAGTATCCTTTTCAAATTCGCCATTACGCTGATATCACAAGAGTACCAGGATAACAAATATAAAATAATATAAATATATGTTATGTAATAATTTATAAAAAGTAATAAACACATTTATATGGTTTAAGAAAGGCACTTGAAACTCAATGTATACAATATACATAATATCCTCTGTAACGTTTATTGTTCAAAAATATTGTATATCATCTTAAAAATAAGGTAATTCGGATCTTCTATATTGGAATTAATATCCATATTTCCCATTCCTCCTATCTTCCCTTGAAAAACGTTCATAGATTAAAATGCTCTAATTTGGAAACCGTTCTTACTTACTTATGTTGAATTAATAAAAGAAATTATAAAACTTCTCTAGAAAAAAAAATTAATTGAAGAATTGCTCCACAGTTCTCACAGCTATTGATATAAACCTCCGCTGATAATCTCTATCGAATGAATAAAACTATCCAAAATTTCATTTATATTACTTATTATACAAATAAGCTTTCAAGCCCATTGTCTGAATATGAAGGGACCGGCAAAATCAGACGGTAAATTTAAATATAGATAATTAAAATTTCAAAATAATAATTCAACCTAGTAAATTATTTTTTGCAATGATCCTTTTCAATATGAAATCAATTTATTTACAAAAAGTGTTAAAATTTATGTACAAACCTACAGGAAGACAATAATGACACTTGCAGGAAATATAAAATTTTCTTCTAAAAACTTGTTAAAAACCCCTTTTTAATTATTTATTCTGTTTTAAATTAGTTTTGTTTTAGCACCTTTCATTGTTTATATGTATGTTAGACTGTAACAAAATTACAAACTTGGGAATTTGGTGTAGCCAAATGTTTTTTATTTTGCATTTTATTACTTTAAACAAGAAAATAACCATCAAACGACCAATAAAAAAAGGACCTTCATGGACGCATTTTGATTTGAAAATCTGTAAAATCACGAAAAAAGGGAAATTTTGATGTTGTT
The DNA here is from genome assembly GCF_016086655.4 of Lepeophtheirus salmonis. Classification (NCBI taxonomy): domain Eukaryota; kingdom Metazoa; phylum Arthropoda; class Copepoda; order Siphonostomatoida; family Caligidae; genus Lepeophtheirus; species Lepeophtheirus salmonis. The sequence continues at coordinate 39,763,464 of NC_052132.2, read as the reverse complement.
TCTTTAAAATTATCAATTTGAAACCAGTTACAGTTTATTTTAGTATTTTATTATAGATGAAACATTAATTTTGGCTACCTAATAACCAATTTTTGTCATTACGGTACACCCTAATATACATATGGCAAAGATCTTACCATCGTGGAAATGGCGTCTTGACAATAGAAATGAACCTAGATTAATATATTTTTGGGGGACTCTACACCCCATACACCTTCCCCAATTTGAGGCTCAAAAGTTTCCGTATGAATTATAAAAACTTTTAAAGCATAATTAAAAATATTTGTGTTAAAATATAATGAATATCTTATTCTATTTCACAAAAATGACAAGAGGTTTTCCAAGGGTTTAACGAGTAATAAAGGCTTGCGCGTGCACCGTTTGGTATAAAAAGTAGGACTTCTATAATTTAATAGTAAAAAAAAATACGAAAATAAATAACAACAACAAATTTTGGCCTTTTTTGTAAAGAAAATACTATTTTTCAGCATCTTAATTTATAATACTGTATTTCAAATGTTTTCAATAAAACATACATTAAACAAATTCCAATCAACAACTATATATAAACATCTTTATTTTTGAAATATTGATGTGGGGGGGAACCTAAAAGACGCATTTTTCGCCTTGATTAAATATTTACTATCTCAATCTTTGTTTTTGGACGATACCCTCTACTCAATTGTATATATTTTATACTCTTAGATCTTTACAAAAGCTTTAACCATGAATGAGACACTTTATATATAATTTTTTTATTTATTTCACACATATTTGAGGAGAATTATCTATCGGCATCTAAAAATAATTTTATTTTCATTATCAAATTACATAAAAAATTGTTTATAACCCTTCATAGAGATAATAAAATTGGAAGACACCTGCTTGAACAACAATTTCTCTCTTAATCAGATAATGTTGAATAAATAAATCAAGACAAAAAAGAACGAATAACTTATATTTGTATATCTATTGTTATTTTTTAATAACAAAAGAAATAGAACACATTTTGAAGGTGATATACGTGAGAAATCCCAGGGAAAGCTCTCATTAACCATCCCTGTTTATCAATATATAATGATTAAAAAGTGCACCATCATGAGAATATGACTGTATATACTTGAATGATTGTTTAGAACAGTGTTTCTCAACCAGAACCTTGGGATTCATAGTTCATCGACAACAGATTGCAAAAGAAATAATAAATGTAAAATTTGGTTAAACATATGTTATATATCGCAAAATATTTAAAATTTGCAATAGAGATTCTCAGAGATGAAAAGGATGGGAAGAACTGTTTAGAAAATTACAATAAACTACTTTCACATGATTAAAAAGCAGCAACAACAAATACAACCATGGATCGTAGTTGTTGTTTAAAATATTTATGAAGAATTTACAAACATTTTTTTAAAGTACATACACTTTAGATAAGGAGAGGGGAATTACATATAAATTGGTCTGTTTCTCACTCACAGCAAATACATATATATGTATGTACATGACTGCAACCCTTCAGGCAGATGGGCAATAATATTGGTCTAAATGGAGAATACATTTTTATGTTCACCAATTAAGTATCATTGGCTTATAACATTTCTCAGAGTCTTATTTTTTCCTTTTTAATTAGTATCTTTTGAGAATATAGTTCCTTATGAAGAGTTTTTGATTGAAGCTATCTAATTTTATTGATCACCAAATCTCTTTCCGGTCAAATAGTTCTTTTGTATACCATATGTACATATTATGTGTCTACAAGGGTTCGTGGGAAAGTGTTGGGCGTTGTCCATTTGTTCATCATTCTTTTACACACTATGAGGAAACCGGATGATTGATGGATCCCCTAATTACTGTCCTTTGTTTTAGCGCCTAAAATTGACATAACTATAAATGCTCCAAATAAGTTCATTTTTAGTGATGTGTCAGTCCTTATTTATCCGATCCAGTCCAGTCTTAGGACCTGTCTATCAGTCCACGGGAGCGGTCCGCAAGGCTGTTGATCCTTCGGACTATCAGAACTAAAAATATATATAAAAATAAATTTGAATGACGTCATCAAGGACAAAAATAATTCATAAGTTTTAAGACTGATATGAAGGAATATATATTGGACCGGACCGTGACTGAATTCGACAAGACTGCAGTCTTCATTCCTAAATAAGACCGACAAAACACTCCTTATATTTATACAAAAAATAGTCGTGGAAATTAAAGTGAGTATGTGTTATAGTCACAATACGATATTTAGCCAAAAATGATTTTTTATTATTTGTTTCGTTGTTTTTTTTTACGAAAAAAAAAATTGAACAATCAACTGAAAAAATCTTTGAAGGCTGTTCATTTAGCTGTTTATTTCTTGCCTCTATTTCTATCGTTCTCCAAAGATATATTTTTGCCCAAGACCACATTGTTCAATTTCATTTTCAAAACAACGATCGAATAATTAATGTTATTCGAATTTAGTAGCCTACTTTTAATGTTAGCTAGACCCATAGTTAGATTATCATGAATAACTCTTTAATTATAACTAACTAAGCAATGTTCATGTATTCACCCAAGGTGAATTTTGCGAAAGAAAGAAACAATTGTTTATGTCAAATAATTAAGTATCGTCATCTGTGGTATCTCGGAAAGTAATTTTCAGGAGAAAACTCTTTGTTCGTAACCAATTACAGGGGTGTACAGAGGAGGTGGGATGGAGGGCATGTAGGCCCCGAAATTAAGTTTTCCTATAAATTTAATTTTTTTTTGAAAAGCTGTGGATTTTAGAAAAAAAAGTTCAAAAAAATTAATGTTTGAAAATTGATTATTTAATTTTTTTTTCAACTAAATTAATTTTTTGTGAAAAAATGTGAATTTTCCAATTTTTTCAAAAAATTGTATAATTGAAATTTAATTTATCAGTTTTTTTTCCAAAAATCTTAATCTTTGAATTTAAAAAAAAAAAAAAATCCAAACCCTCCTACCCCACAAAAAATATATAAATACATTAGAAGAAAACTTATAATTATTCATTGGATTGGTATTTTGTTCTACAAAATTGACCATATGAACGGAAATGAATTAACGAATAAGGGCATACTGTTCTACTATCAATGAATATGTTTGTTTATCACATAACATAAAATAAAAAGCTTACAAACATACTCTGTTTGAAGAAGGATACTTAACTATCATCATTAGATTGGGTGTTTCTCTCCACCATGGCAACGAGGACTTGGACTCAATATTTACTCAAGATTATGTATGCTGTAAATTATTACATACTACATATGAGTAAAGAGTCATATATACATATTTGCTAAAGAAATCCTTCTACTAAATGTTCATTATGGAAATCTTATCTCAGTATGTGGAGCGAGGAAGCATAGTTTCTTAAATAAATTAGTAATAATACATTTTTATTCATTTTTTTACTATAAAAAATGATTTTTTGTTTGGGTATGTTTGATTTTATCATTTTTTTTGTTTTAATCAAACAAGACTATAGTTTGAAACATACATCACACAAAAATGTATGTTTCAAACTATAGTCTTGCTTGATTTTTTGAGGAACTTATTTTTCAACATTGAGAAAAAAAAAGAAAAACTTTAGAAATATGCTGTATGCAAAAAAACAAACAAGATAATTATAACATTTACTCAAATTCAAGGCTAAATTTAATTAATTAAATTTGTTTAAAGAGGCTGATTTATAGATTATTTTTTTTCAAACTAATAACTTTCACATTTTAGGCGATAACGATTATAATCTAATTTAGTATGTAAAAAGAAATACCTACCTTCAATATGAAAAAAAAAAAATACCTTTAAACCGTTTTGTATTGGTTTTAGTATCAAAATTAGGGTCGATTATGCTTTTTCGCCTTAAAATATTTATACAAAATTACATTAAGGCAATTTGATTTTTAATTATAAATAACTATTTCATATTAAATTTTAAGTATTAAGGTGACCAATACGTTTATTTTTTATGTGATTACAGTTGAAGATCGGTGTTTTTGATAATATTTTGCAATAAATAAAAAAAAATTATAGAAAAGCAAGGTCCAAAATATCTTTATCAAAAAGAACACACATTTATATATACTGTGTTATTTTTTTTAAGCTTTCAAACAATTAATACTGTCAAGGAACTGATATGACAATATATATGTCATTTTTTTCAAAATATGGTCACCATTATTGGAGAAAGTTGAAAAGAATATACAAAGTACTGCGTCAGTCTCAAGTAATTTTTTCCGGTTTATGTCTTATGATCATTCCTATGGACTATCCGTTCTTGAAACCAGTTCTTATAAATGTCAGCCCTCGAACCATTTAAAAAAAAAATATATTGTTGGTGTATTAAGGCAAATAAGAGATATCAAATACGCATTAAAAACTTTGCAGATATCTTGGCCATCATAATGCAATAAAATAAGATAATATTATTTTTTTACATAATTATAAATACAATTTATTGTATTAAATAGTTAAAACAGGAGAAAACGTATCGTGGGTTAGATGTTACCTTCTTTAAATACTGAGGAGAGGGACAAGACAGAACTGCATATTTTGCTCTTAAATAGTCCTTATATATTGTAAAAAGTAAAAACATATTATTTTTAAATTCTGCATCCATTTTGTTGGAGCTATCCCCTTATCATCAAATTTGAATACGTTTGACTATTTTTAGTTAGGTGTCCTTAAAATTAAGGTAAATGCTACTCCACATCCCCCCCCCACCCCTCAAATTCAAATTGCTCAAAGCATCCAATAGTTATGTGTAGAGCTTATATCCGACTAAAAGAATTATGAAGGTCTGTGAATGTTTCCAACACTCTGTTGAAGCTCTTATTGAGACTATTTTATTGAGAAAGTTTGTTAGTATATAAACAATTTTGTAAAGTTTCATTCAAATAAACTGATTTGTCAAAAAGTTATAAATAGTTCAATATTCAATTGCTTGAACCACCATTAATCGTTGTGCACCATGTACATTACAAATCTTTTGTGAAAGCATTAGTGTAAGAACTTTTTTTAAATGATCTTCTTAAAAAAGTACAATCACTACTTTTTCTATAATATGAAAGTAAGGAACTTCACGCATGGTGTAACATTGTATTTCATTTGATAATAGGACGAAAATCATAAAAGAATAAAAGTAATCACTTTAAAAAGAAAAGAAAATAGCTTTTGTTTGTTACTAGTCAGGCAACCTTTCTTATTGAATCGAATAAGTTATACACAAAACAACCATTTTCACAGGAAATGTTTTTGTATCAGTTCTGTGAAAAAGAGTAGGAAAATTTAATGATATAACGATTAAGAAAGGCAAACAAAGGGAAATCATTATATAAGTTGTACATTTGATATTTACTACCGCAGGTGTACTGCTTTCCCATACCTAACTATTATTTGGAGTTAAACAATTAACTTATAGTTTTTAAAGATAATGCAAAAGCTGACAAGTTATCCGAAATAATAAATTATCATTTATTATTATAAGACAGGGGAAAGTTTAAAGATTTCCTTCTTTTAGGTTAACTACATAGAGTTGGTTCGACTCAGACCCGCAAAAATGGAACTGTACATATAAGTAATTGTTTGATATTGTTTTAATCTATTTAGAAATCATAACAATTTGTAGTTTTTAGGAATATTGTAATTGAATGTGACTCGTTAAATATTGCAACTGTCCCCATACTGGGGACAGTGGCAACATTTGCCAAAAAAAGTGTGCATAAGCAATTATAATAATATAGCTAAATAATATTTTTTAAAGAAAAATTATTAATTAAACTTTTTACAGCGTTGAATCAATAACTTTCAATGTATTTGATCAGAACAAAATGCGAGAAAATGAATATTAAAAATCACTCTTTAGGTTTAAATTTTAAAATATTGCTACAAATCTAAAGTGACAGGATAACCTGGAATAAAAATGTACAAAACCAATGGTTTTGTTTGGACTTTCAAAATGAAAAAGATCCGCAGGAAAGACTAATGCATTGGAATTAGCGCTGTTGAATTCCAAAGCTTTTATTACGGGCAAAATTACCTGTTATGAATAGCCTTAGCTACTGAGGAGATAAGACCCGTTATGATTTCAGCTATTGGAAGATATGCTATGTTATTTTTGATAATTCAGAACATATTGGGTTATGAAGGTAAGGTGGTGTTGATGTTATTAGTATTAATTCTTTGATGTCATCAAATTATTTGGACACTTTAAAGGGGAATGAAGGGTTTTACAAAGCTTTTAAAAATAAATAAACTTACTATGGGGACTACTGGTACTTTTAATAGTTATTGAATTTAATTCTTATTTGCTCTTGATTCGTTTCTAGTTGTATGATTGTATGTTTCTTCCAAATTCTGTAAATTGACGGACTTTATTAAGTTCTTTTTGCCCTATGGTATGTTAATAATGATTAGGCAGGTCTTCAGGAGAGGGATAACAATAAATTAAAATATTAATTCACGTAATTTTTTTTTGTGTGATCCTTCCTCCTTCTTTTACTACTGATGTTGTTTGTGATTATAAACTAATAGCCTCACAAATAGAAAATAAAAATATTATACCTTAACAAAAATCTTTAACAAAATAAGTTTTTCTCAAATATTCTATAAAAAGTTTTAAAAAATAAATTATTTTTCGCTACACTACTTCAAATTATATTATACGATTTATAATGTAAATTTTCAGACTGTGTTTTTTTTTGTTATTCGCTAAAAATGAACTTATTCATTTATCCCTGGCCTATTGCACCAACCACGCTCTTTTGTCCCAATATGTCGTCTTTTTAACTCCTGTTTGTTGCGTCTTGGTAATTTTTTAAATAAACATATGAAATATTAATAATTCATTAATTACTAAATATATAATTCTCGTACTCCCAAGTTATAAGTTAAATGCTCTGATTATTGCCATTTTTTTGGTAATTAAAATAAGGTTATTATATATAGTTTTAAATTAATTAATTGGATAGAAAATCTATTTATTACTTTTCTTAAAGCATCTTGAATGTTAAACTTTTTTGTTGTAATTTTTACACTGGATGGTCCAAAATTAGAATGTCATAAAAATAAAAACTAGATTACTTTCAGATTATGATTTCTGTAAGAATATAAATCAATATTTTTTTACAGTTAATATTGTCCAATCATGGTCAGTGATTAGGGGTGGGGGGAGGGGGCATCCCTCATAGAATATTAGAGTCGAAAAAAATGGGATGTCAGTCGGAATTTGTGGATTATTTACTTTGTGACTTAAAAAAAATTAATAAGGTTCATTTGGAATGTTAAATGATTAGATGTCAATCTTCAATTCTACTCTGAGTTGAACAAGAAATTACAATTATAACCCGTGGTCTAGTTGCAACATTAAATCAGGGGAGGGGGGGGTCAGCAATTAATTTTGATTTTTAGGGGCTCAAAGGACGGGGTGATGTTCTCACCAGATAAATTCTTGTAACTACAGTTTGTTCAAGTGTAATTTTAAAGCAATATTTCAATAAATATAAACCATAAAGTTAAATGGAGAGTAAATATAGAAGCAGTGTCATATGCATTGTTTAAATTACACAAAAGGGCAGTTGAAGGGATGCCTGTTTTCGAGGGGAGTGATTTCTGACCATTTTCTGTGAGGGGGATGATTTTTGAGCATTTTCATTATACAACGCGAACACTGCTTTCAAACAAGGTTGTATAGTTATCAGTCTAGCTGTTCCGGCTCTTGAACCAGTAACACCGGACCCCAAAAGTTGAACTGAGACCGGAACCGAGCTGCAATATATATTGCTTATTGGTCTCGGTTCTGGAAATGTTGTTCTTATATAGAATATATAAAGAAATTACAATGCATATTATAAAAAATAAATTACTTTTAATCAATAAGTAAACTTTTGGAGAATTTTTTTGAACAATTGTATCGTTTTCCATTGATTTTTTACGTCTCCAGGGTGATTAATTTGGATCGGAGTTTAAAAAAGTTAAGGTATTCTTATGGATCTGGAAGAGTGGCTTTAGGGACGAGACGGTATAAATAAAAGAAGAAAGAGGTGGTGCAGATTATGGAACCAGGTCCGCTATTAAGCTTGTCGGGGCCCTATAATATGATAACAATAATATTTCTTTATGCAATAGTTTCTCAAACTTCACTATGCCAAGTCCTCCCTACACTCATACATTTTTAGCTGAGACACCCCTTATACAAAACATGTTTACTATGTATGTGTTGACTAAAAGCAATCCTATATTCTCCATTTTCCTAGACATACCCCTAGCCTCGTTTCACGGTGCTAATTTGTAAACCATTTTCTTCAGCAATTTTAGTTTTGTGGACCTTGATGGAACTAAGGGCAATACGCACCGGCCGTATAATTTAGTTACAGCCCTCTTTGTATCTTATATAATTTTCTGGCAAGAATTTTCTAGCAACGAACGGATACATAGACCAAACCCGTTGAAATGAAAGAACCAAGACCGGGACCGATAGAACCACGGAACTTGAAATGGGGACAACCTTGCTTATAACTCGTTTATAATTCCATTATTAGTTAGCGCATACAATAGTGATTTCTTTATACTTAGACATTCTGCTTTCAATTATTAAATAATAAATGTAACAACTTTTGAAAATTATTAACACTAATGTACAGCGTAAGCTATTTTGGTATGTAAAAAAAAAAAAAATAATATGACTAGCCGTGCAATTCGAATTGTATTTTGGAGCACTGTAGCTTAGGTGTCAAAATTTTATTACTAGATTAGCTGCGAGTAAGGAAATAAACACAAATCCAACTCTGTAGCTATCAATGACATTATCAGAAACTACACCGTTGTCGATTCTTAGTCCTACTTTGAGTCCAACAAGGACAATGTGTTCATGTGTTCTTTTGATATTAAAGAATAATTGTAACAACTGTGGAAAATAAATAAGACTGATGAGTTTTGTAACTGCAAAGAAAAAAAAATGCACACATTATACATCCTATTTTCTACAACTCTAATTTTTAATATGTTCAGTATTTTTAGTTTACCAATCATATTTATCATTTACAATTTGAAGCAATGTCCGCAAGAAATCTTTTAAATAACTCCTCCCCCTTTCTTAAGAGAGTTTGAAGCAGCTTTTTTATGCGTATTTATTATTAGTGCGTGTAGTAAGTGTCCAAAGGAATGTTAGTTCTTGAATAGCGTTACTCCTCTTCTTCAGAAGTTAGTTCTTTCTTCAACTCCTCCTCCTCATTTTTTTCTTCTTTTCTTTCCTTTTGAACATTCTACATAATATGAAATCGTATTAATACAGCCAATTGAAACACCATCGGTATTCAGAGAAAGGAAAGAGAGAAATATTATAGGAGAATTGTATACTATGAACGCATTTTATATAGGATAAAAGATGTGAATATAATATTTTTAATTAAGAATAAATATAAACCGGCGACTTAGAGCAAGCAGGAATGATTTTTCTTTAAAAAGAGTATAGATTACCTAAGTAATTTTGTCGACAAATTATAGTCGGTTTCTATAGAGAAATTAAGCCAATTAATATTTTGGAGGCAATTGCAATCACACATTGGCCCATTTATATCAACTTGACTTAATTTTAAACTAGTCACTTTTGATTTCTATAAATTTTACCAGACTTATATTGAACTAAGTTGGTGGAATATTATTATTGTGTTGGTCCTCATTTAGAACTGAGGGTCACAGTTCAGTCCAGTGCTCCTTTTTGGTCCATGATAAAGGTAAAATCGATCCCTCGTGACGTCATGGAGGATGTTTTTTTTTATTAGTCCGTTATATAATAAAATAATTTATACAATGTTCTTAATGCATATCTCCAATGTTTTATTTGGCACAATAAACCAGTCTCATGGGCTGACAGTACTATCCACCAATCCCAAGGATCTTTTCCAATGACCAACAATCCTATGGATCGATATGACTGATCCTAAGATTGGATTGGACGGAATAAAAATGGACTGACACGTCATAATGCAACAATTACTTCATGTAGCAAAACGTAATATTCACATTAAAATAATTATACATTGATAAATTTAATTAAAAAAGATTATACTGGGAGTGATTTAAATTTTCTAAATCAAAGGAAGGTTCTTAACTACAAGTAACATTCGTAAGTATTTCAAATTATTCAGGAAATTTGAAGTTAAAGCTCATAATTTGCAAAATTTATTAATTAAGCACTGGTTCTATAATTATACTATGTAAAAAAATAATTTGGACATCTCTTTTTTTTTTAAAGATTGTGTTCTTGTAGACTTTGCATTTTAAATCGAAGCTATTTTTTCTCTCTATTTCGAGAAACAGTTTTTTTTAAAAGTAATTAGGCTCATTTAACACAGATCGCATTTTCTATTAGAATTTATCACACAAACAATATTTTTTTGACCATTACGCGAAAAAAAGTATTTTCGAAAAATAGCATATTTTTAGACAACATCAATCAATATGTTTAAATATTGGCACGTCATAGGTAAATAATAGAATTCAAGGGTTTGATTTTTCATTTATTATATTTGATTTTAATTTGTAATATAAAATGATGAACATAATTTTATCGAATTTGATGAAGAATCATCATTTTTATACTTAGAATTAACTCTTTATAAATTTAAATTATGATAACCAACCATATCCTTACTTATCATGCATGTAATGTGATGATGTTTGAATAGGGTTTCACATAATTATCAAAATTCAACATATTTGATAAATAACATATACCATATGAATGTTTTGTAATTTACGATATAGATTTTAAAAATTATACCTATTTGCGACTTTAATTCGTCTATTTGACAAATCAATCAAAAAATACTATATATAATCACACATTTAGATATTTATAATTTACAAAAAATTAAACTTTGTTAAAATATGTATAGAATTGTAAATTCTAAACATTTACTCGTGTGTAATTTTTTTATAGTTTGCAATCTGTACAGCCTTTATTTATTTTATTTTTAGTTATTTTTTAATAATTTATCACAAAATAATATCTAAGTATTAAGCAATCAAAAATGGGTCTGCTTATTAAATTTACAAGAGGAATTTGTTGGAGAGAGTAAATGTATGTAAGTCCTTGTTGAAATAGGGGTAAAATTGACAATCGACATCAAGTGAACTTCTGCATTTATCTTTGCTTGATACATAATGGTTTTTTTTTTTTGTCATAGTTGCTTGTTATTTATATAATAAAACCTCATTGCAACTACATTAATTATTGCAATCAATCGTTGTTATATTCTTTACATATATGTACAAATATAGTATTTCTTACTTAGACACAAATCAATATCAATATGTTAAACTAAATAATTTATTATTGTACATTTACATATGAGATTGAGACACTTTTTAAAAACGACATTTAAAAATAACTCTTGGACTGACCTTTTCAAAAATAAAAAAGTTTTATAATACAATTGACCTTTTCTTTTTTTATTATTCCTATCTAATTGTGGTTAAAAGTTTTAAATAAAGACGCACATTTAAATAAAAAAAAGGAAATGACTTTTTTAGTTAAGTCTAGATATGTATATATCCATTATACGTCATAGATATTTAAAAAGAATATTATGTTAAAAACCACATTGACTAAATATATGTTTTTCTATTTACCAACACGCCATCCTTTTAAGAACTAGATATTAGAAGTATTTTTTTTAATAATTGTTCTATATTTATAAGAAAAAAAGAACTAAATGCTGTAAAATATCGGTAATTATATGCATCACATAAAATATCAAAGAAAATCTTATATATGGATTCCAAATGCATTACATATTATGTCATCAAAGAGCTGCTATTTAGTTGCAATTAAGTTAAGTTTCTAAAAATCGTGCTGGGGTTTGTATTTCAAATTTAATTACCTTCCACTTCTATTAACAATTTTATTTTATAGATGACTTAAAGACGTTATCTTAAATATCGCGAAAATTAATGCTCAAATATACAAAAAAGATAAAATAGTTTATATGTTACAAGCAATATTGTTTTTAAACAAAGTTTCATATATCAAATGAAGGCTCCATATGATAGTTAATAATCTGAAGCATCTTCAAACATTTTACTATTGATAATATGAATCCAATAAGCGACCAGGAAAAAATTATTTAAATATTGGGACATTAATATTTAGGAAGTTAAAAAAAAATTGGGAATATATTCTTGTCTTAATAGTGTTTAAGATTGTTTTTGTGTTGACCCACCTTGGGTTGTTCATAACCATCCATTACAAAAGACACGAGTCATGCTATAATAAACGTTCCAACAACAAATAGGGTCTAGAGGTAATGTGATATCATCTTCCTTTTATATGTAAAGGGGAGATTATATTGAACATGTTGGGTTTTTAAATAGTAAATGACAAAACATTGGGGGTTGGATAAGGATATGAAGAAGAGAAAAGGGAATGAATGATCTCAGGCTTCAGTAATTAGAAAACTTATTCTTGTGCGTGATTCTCTTTGGATTAGGGATTGCTTTAGATCATACTACGAAAAAAAGAAAAAAATATCTAATATTAAATATTGTATTAGCATGTAACATACAATTCCTATATCGTATATAAATATGTTTTGTGGTCTGATATCCAGAAATTATGTAATGAAAAGTGTACCAGTCTTATTTATGTTATTTTTTTCGCTCTCATAATGATTGATTTTTATAGGAAAATGGATATGGGTATTTCCAAAAGGAGAGTGCCTTGTTTGATAATTTTTTGATGAACTTTTGAAATAAGACAGACTGCATAAGAAAATACTTCAAAATGTCCAAAAATATGATATTTCTTCACATTACCTATATAAAATATGGATTAATGCTTGAGTGATAATGATTAAAACTAATACACAAATACCTTTGCAGACCGAATGTTGTAACAATGAAATAATTAAAAAGTCGTAATATTATCAAAATTACTGACCCCATTTTTTTTCTCCATCTTTTCAAAAAAAGGAGTTAGTAAGTAAATGATAAATATTTTATGCTGATGCTTTGTGACAGCATATATACATACATAGCAAATGAGTTCTTTATGATCTATTGCGAAGAAAGAAATATTTGAAATTGTACGTAGAACATATTGAACTAGAGATCAGAGGTCTAAGGAACAAAAATTACACCTTTCTTACAAATAATATTGATAGGAATGAATAGAATGTCCTAAGAATATATTGATGTTATCATCAATGTATCTTGACTAAATAAACATCCAAGTGTTACACGAGTAGAAATTAACTCGTAATTGTTATGTAACATTATTGGCACACAATTCTTGGTCATGAAAAATTATTTTATTATACTATAATACAAAACTTTATTGTATAATTGAGTTGCCATTAAACTTTTCATAATACGGACTATTTGAGAAAATATAAAATTTTGCAAGTACTGGCATTGTTTAAACAATATCAGATGGCATTTTTTTAATAAAAACTCATTATTCATCCTATACAAGCCTCAATGTGTTACAAAAGAGGATTTTACAAACTTTTATGGTTTATGAAACACTTATCTGAGGGAAACCTTGTAGATGGTACTTTAAAATTTGGCACATTTTTGAAGGATCGATAACAAGGACGAGTTAAAGCCAATATTGAGTTCTATATAATTGCTGATACAAGTTGGAACAGTGGTAAATTATAGTGACAAGTGGTAAATATTTTAAAGGGTGTCAAACTTTAGGGCCATAAAAGATGAAATTCATAAAGAATAACAAAATTAGAAATTCTCCGTACCAAAAAAAAAAAAAAAATAAACAAACAGGGCACCAACTTTTTAAAATATGTAGTGGAGAAATGCTAAAAAATAACACATAACCCTTTTTGAAGGTCATGTTACTCCACACCATGATATATATGTTTAAAAATTGCAAATAAAATTATCAATTGCACAATTATAAATAGTTTTTCATTATGCATATCCTTTTAGTTGTTAAATAGGTATATTAATTCTTTTTTTTTTTTTTAAATGTTAGTATATATATAGTTAATATTGTTTATGAGGAGATCAAGTTACAAAAACCAAAATAAAGGGGCATACAAGAAAGAGTTCTAAATACTGCTAATAAACAGTAATTGAGTATTTATTTGAGATTATAGCCCTATTTAGGAGTCCTTAATTGATTGATGTCTCTTTGTAACTCAATACATTTTTTTTGTTTTTTTTCCTATATTACGTTTTCTTCTTTTAACCGTCTTGCATTACTATTGGGAATTTTGGTGGAATATGCTAAAGGGAAATAAGTGATTTCTTATAGATGTCTACTTAATACAAATAGAATCTATAGATGTGTCAGTAGAATTTTCTTGGGAATTCAATATGTCAATTAAAATATATTAAATGGTTCATTATGGCTGTATTGTTTCATTCCCTGTAAAGATTTTATATCGCGTTTCTGCAAAATATTAGTTTATAGTATATAGAATCTTATTATATAGTTTGGCGGAAATTTATTAGAAATATATAAATATTAAAATTTTGATCATCCTTCCTGTCTTGTCTTTAATATGGACTCGTCTGAATCCAACACTAAAGCCGTCCAAAAGAACAATCTTTGCTAAATGGTGTCATCATAAATTTTTGCAAGGGATTCAATGTCTTAGTCGAGGTTTTGTTTTTGGGGGAGGCTGGCTGGAGTGACTATGGATGACTCACCAATAATAGACTAATATATACTACAACTAAAAAAATATAGCTCGACCCCCTCCAATTTCCTCCATTATGCACGATAATAATTTTACAATACTCTTATGTTGGCTTAACTGAAGTATTTATTATTTTGATACACATTGCACCGTTGAAGTATACATTGTATCTGTCGACTCGTTTTCATACATACATATATTCATTCAGACAGACAGACTTTACAGAAGTCTTTCAGAGCGTTTTTGAAAATTCGGGAAGATTTTTAAGGAACAATAACAGAGACAGGACGGACGGGACATGGGACAACACAATCAAAATTTATACATTGAGGACTATTACAACCCTACATTGCATTAATCGAGGAGCATTAACATGGTCAGGCTGTGATTTTTAAGAATAACCTTGTGAAATAATGGAAACATTTTATTTAAAGGAATTTGTTTATAAATTTAAAATTAGATTTGACACTTTTCCAAAACGAGTGTATTCACAATTATATAGTAATATCTTACTATGGGTTGTTACATTGAAATCTCAACCCTAATTAATTCAATAATGAATGGTGTTGTAAGGTTATTTGTGACTGAGTGGACTACAAATTCAGAAGTTTAAACAGGCATTTATGGTCAAATCAATAATTAAAAAGTTAATGTGCATAAAATATATCATGTTTAGATGTTATCAATACATTTGATCATTTATCAATCCCATTATATATATATATTGAGTAAAAGCTAAAATTTCGGTTTACGGTGCATAAAGGGATTGTATAAGCTAAAATTTGTAATTTTTCAACCAAAAATGCCATTATTTACATCAATTACATATTAAGCATTGATGTAATAATCAATTATTCCATTATCTTGAACCATTTCTCTCATATCGTTGCCCAGAGGAAACACTTCAGAAAATAGTCTCTATTATCAAAAAATATAAGAAAATGATAACCTGGAAGAATTATTGGGTTAATATGTGTTTAGGGATAAACGTTAATACATTTTCAGCATCGGAAATATAATTCTTTAATTATTTTGTCTAGGAAATTGTAAGTAAATTATTTATTAGTAGAAAAATAATAAAAATTGTGCTTTATTAAATGAAGTTTCAAATTAAAGAAATAGAATTATGATTATTATAGAATGTTAAAATAAAATAATTTTATTCCTGTAACACTCATGAACTTTATCTTCATGATATTGCTTGAAAAAACAAAAATTGTAAATTTTTTTTTCTAAGATAGATTTTTTTTTCTCGGGGTATGTTTCTTATACTCAAAACATTGCTAATAATAAAGAAGTTTGCAACTTATACACAATACATTTTTCAAAAATAAAATGAAAAACCGTGACAAAATATATTTTACAATTAAATTATCCAATTTTTACAAAAGAGACAAGGTTTTAATAACAAATTATTTATAAAGGATCAGAAAATAAAATAAGATAAAGATGATTTGATGAGGTTGAGAGATTAGAAATTGAACTGACTCATAAAAAATATATACTCAATCTAACATCGATACATAATTTGAGTCATGTGGAAAAATTATCAATTCTCGAGTCGATTATTTATTGAGTCAGTACAACACTAAAATGTACTATATTATCTAAAATAACCTAATTTAAAATTATATTCATAGCATTGTTGATCAAATTCTGTGCACATACAAACTCTTTAAAAGAAAGTATTATAAATTATATATATGTAAATAATAATAAATTATATGCTTCATCATAATTAGCAGTTACTTGCATTTATCACGATACAAATATTAAAAATTTACTCTGTTTTTATTTTAATATTTCAATGACTATTTTTATATCTTAGCCATGCCTTGAATTTAAATTTACCCCTTGGCTGTAAACTTTCTAAATTAAGCCTCAAATATCTCAATTTGTATTGTATAAACACACACATGACAAACCACAAATATATAATATATATTTTACATCATCAAACACGTACAATATCTACATAATATATTTTTGCTTTAAAAAGTCCTTAATGAATCATTTAACCCATCTGCACAATGATAATTAAATTTTAATAATGTCAATTTTTATACTATAATTCTATGCATGTACATTCATTAGGGAACATTTGAAAAAAGTATGAATTTATAACCAGTATGCTTTATTTTTGAGCCATTACTTTTATAGCTGTAACAAAGATCTGTACAAAATTTCAGGCCATTTCAGACACATGAAGTGATAAATTATTTACATACTAATATAGCTGAACAAGAAAAGGGTAATTTTAATAAAATAGTTATATCTGACTAACGGCTGATTCTAGAGAGTTAAAAATTAGAGTTAACTCTTATGTAACAAAAAGTATTAAATTGAGTTATAGTTAGTGGTGTGCAGATCTTTATTTAGGACTGAAGACTCCTTCGTTAGTACAATTCAGTATTGGTCCAGTTGCGTAAAAAAAAAAAAACTAGGTACGTATCTACTTACTTTCTCAGAATTAGGGAGGCATTTTTGAATTTTTACTAAACTTACCATGTACACATGCACCAGCACCTATAATGTACAGAAATACCCTCTCGAAATATTAATTTTTATCGATTTGGGGTCTTCACATGTCACATACCCACTTTTTGTATCACTTCTTTTAAGTATATCATGTGATCCTATAATTATATAGGAATGATTTTAAATTATTAAAGTCTTGAACACAAAATATATATATAGTCTATTCAGACTATGTGCATTGTTTTTGAAAATAGTGGGGGCAATCACTGTAGCTTATAACAAAATTGATGATATATAATCGGTGACCAACCGTCGACCTTTACCTGGATATGTCCCCATTTTACATCCTGTTAGAGGATTGCTTCGTAAATTAATTAAATATTTATTATTTATAAGTGAAGTTAATTTTTAAGATGTAAGAAGGATATATATTTTTTCAAAATAAGAAAGTTAGTGTCCCTAATTTAATATAAAAACGGATTTTCTGTAATAATAACTATATATATTTTATTTAATCAATTTAAAAAAAATCAAAATCATTTTTTTTTTGTATAAGAAAATCTAAGATAATCAACAATTCATTTTAAGTTTACTAATTTCAAAATATTTACACTTTCTTCCATAATAGTGGCAAATATACATTTTTCTACTGAGTGGTCATTTAAAATCTGAAAACTTTTAATTTTTAAATTCAACATGATATGATTTATGAAATAACAATAGAATTTCAACAAAATTTATATTATAAATAGATATCAGTCTGAGCTATCTGAATCATTAATGTGGCCGTCGTTATCACCAATGGTAGCTGCTACGCTGCAGAAGGCCTGTCACCTGTTATAGATGTAATCATCTGGCCTTACATCCCAGTGCTGGCTGACATTAGCTTTGAGGGCCTCGGTATTTGAAGGACGTTTTGCCTTTTCGACAGAACCCTTCCTCCTTTTCAACATTTTGTACTTGCTGGCGGTATAAACAGTGGTTCAGGAGACGCCTAACTACTTAGAATGCGCAAATGGAAATTTGTCAATCACGTGCAAGTGTCATTTTCTCGATATGTACGTTAGCTAGAGAGCTCAGATTTGTTTTGTTTTTCTAATTAATCGTTTATGCTTCAAAATATCGAAATAATAATAAATTTCAATCATTTTATCTTCATTAATATGTGTTCAGATTTCAATGGAACACCCGATAAACCAAAATTAGAAGCATCTTACATAACTACTCCTATATGACTACATTCTCAAAAAACTGTGTTAACAATGTTCCCTTGTTGCACAACTCCTGCTAATATAGTGATTCTAAATATTTTTTTTACATTGAGTACCACCTGAGAAAATATCATTATCTTTAAGTACCACCATTTTTTAAAAATGACAATTTGTTGACTTTTTTAAAACAGACTTATTTTGTTTTTGTTTGATGAATTTATTTTTAACTTTATCTAATCTTAGTTAGGGGAATCTTACTACCCGTCTCTTTAATCACGTCTTTATGTAGTACAGTTAGGGAACCACTGTTCAAAACTATCAATATGGTTTACCTATACTTTGTAAGAGAATCCAAAGAGTTTAATATATGTTTTGGACCAACATAAAAAAAAGAATAAGAATTCCCCAGATGCAAACAAAATTCTTATTTAAAAGTCTTTCCTCTTCAATTATAAAAAAAAGTTCAACGCAACTGTCAAAGAAGCCTTCATGGTTATAATAATTCAAATCTGATTGATTGAGTAAAGTGAGGTTATTGTTATTATATCTATTGAGGGGTGTCCTCTCAACTTTTGTTTATCACATTTTTTGAACACACATGTATTTATTGTATATAGAAAAACACTAAATTCTTAATAAAAGCCCATGGGACTATTAGAATATGCAGGATCCATAGGTTTTTTTCTTCATCATTAAATCAATATAAATCATATCAAATGATTTGAAAAACCTAGCAACAATAGCCTACTTTATTTGAAAATACAATATGGTCGTGCGTAACACAAACAGGGCTAATGAAGTAAATAAATGTGCAGATGTCGGATAAAGAAGGGCAGTTGGTCTTGATAGCAATACATGTAATTTATATAAAGGAACTTATGAAATACAATATTCCTAAATAGTGATACTAAACTACAAGTACAATTTTAATATATGAGGGCGATCACTTCCATTATTGTTTTTAGAGCTTTAGTATGGACCTTCTCTTACTTCTTCCTCTCCGACTAGAGACCATCAAAAAGTATAGGGTCCTCCAAAATGGACCAAGATTATAATTTTGACTATGAAAGTAGCTCCACATAACAAAAAGCTATTAAAGAAGGTAGCAAAATACACCTGTTAGCTCGAGAAGATTTATTTGACTACAATAAAACTCATTTATGTCTTTTTAAGGTACATATGTAGAGTAAATACTTCTTAACATAGATGACGTCACTTGACAGTAACTCCTCGCGACGTATTCATTTTTTATTTCGTTTGCAAATTTTACTTTTTAACCCTTTAATATTATATTTTCTAGTTTGATTTGAATAAAATGTCAATAACAAGACGTTTTATAGGGGCAATATAAAGTAGAGAGAACTGTAAAAGTAATGAAGTAAATAATATGAGGTTTTACTTCAAAATTTGGAATATTAGCAAAAAGGGCCATAAAATCTTAAGTACATATTTATCCAAATGCTGCAATAATCATAATATTCTAGTAAATCATTCAATCTTTTTAAAATGAAAGTGTAATAATCAGATTAAAAAATTTATTAATTCTGAAATTATTCAAAACACTCACCTATTACACTTATTACCTTTTTATTTGGTATGACTATGCAACAAGTTGTTTTTCAGGAAACAAATTAGAATATAAACTGTTTGTCTTTCCGTCACTTTATTTTAAATATTTGAGCAGAAGTAATTTCCAACCCAGACCTTCTTATGAGTAGAGTTATTAGCACATTTATGAAAAATGATGAATGGCTCACGCATAAATCTATTTAAAACTCCCCTCCAGATAGATCAATATAATGGCATACAAATATTAACAGTTGATAGACAAAATAGCTGTGGAATAAGTTACATATTTTTGTGTTTCAGTTCGATATATAACGATTTATATTTAAAATGTGTTTGACACTCTTGTAATAGCTGTTTGGGGTCCTTTTAAAACACAAAAGTAATATGAAGTAAAAAGATGAAAGAATGTAAATAATTTTATTTAATAACATAGTAGTAAGTTTAGTTTTTCTTTGTTAGAATTCGGAAAAAAATTTAATAACTCATAAGTAGAGGTAATTCGTTATATGACAACAAATGATGGAACAGTTCCGAATTCGAAGAATATTAGTTTATGAACAAACATTGAAATTTTGATACAATTATTTTAAAATCTTAATTATTTATGTATTGTTGTTAAGCGGAATAATTTAAAAGGTGGTCACAATATTGCAGTGTTATAAAAATTTGTATTTTGATTTAATTTCTATTTCACTTTGGGGTAGAGGGAAGTAGTGCAAGCAATTTTTAGTCGTTTAGGTACCTAAGATCAAAAATACTGATGTCAATAGATACGTAATCTATTTTATTCTTATCCATAGATAAATAAAAACATCACGGCGTTACCTAATTAACAAAATAATGTACACTGTATTTTATTGTCAGCTGTGAATATATACATCTCCTTTTTCTAGGCATTGGATGGTTAGATTTCAATTAACATTTCGCCAAAGTAAGACGATGGTAGATTAAAATCAATGCAATGAACATCAGCTATAACTAACTAGTAATACATATAATAATTTCAATGTCTGCTAAAAACATGTTGATGGGTTTATTTTTATTACACTATGAAGTTTGTAAGCTTCTCATGTAAGAAAAACGTATATACAACAAAGTTTTTGCATAATCATTTGCACATCACGTCGTCTTTATAAGGTATTTATTGAATCTTGCAAAGTTTCCTCCACAAATAATCGGGAGGATGAGGCCCAAAATCTGTTGTTAGCTAACCAATCGGCCTAACTATGGAATAATTATTTCATAGCTGTTGGGGATTTCTCTCAGCTGAACAAAAGCTAATTATAATTCAACCCATCAACGTTCAGAACACTCATTAGGGGAAAAGAAAAATTGACAGTTGACAGCCAAATACAGAGTTTTTTTTTCTATTAGTACACCGCACTATGTATTTTTTAATGCTCTTATTATACTTGCGTGTAAGAGAGTTCCATGAAAAATAGAGTGAGGAATCGCCAACCAAAAAACAACAGTATTTGATGAGTAAAAATCAGGATATCTGAACAGAGAAGGAGAGAAGATAATTTTTGGATTTCCCTTTGCACAATTCTACTTCTTTTTTTTACACTCTCCTTCTCTTCCATTCTTTTTCGTTTCTTATACGTCAATATATTCAGAGCTATTTACATATCAATGCAATACATACAGTACAAATACATGATTGTAGGTAGCTGAGCAGGCAAACAGAAATAAACAGAAGATACGGAGAAAATTAATAACAATAATCATTCTATAGGTAGGGTCGTCTAAATTTCCGGACATGAGATAATACTTCCGCATCAATAATAACAAATCCCTTTACTCTGTACAGGTTGTAGTTCTTTTCCCCTACAAAAATAGACAGATGAAATGTTTTTCTATAGAATGTAATATATACCTCTACATATACATAATTAAGGACATTTCATCCCTACTTTTCGACCTCTTCCAATGTACATATAAGCTATACAGGGTGGAACATATTCATCGTTCCCTTTAAAACTTTAAATTAAATGCTTATTTATATAAATATCTAAAAGTCGTTGATGTCACTTAATTTCCTAGACTTTGAGCTCTCAGATAGTGGATTTTTATTTGTCTTTACGCCCAAATAAAAGACGTCCTCATTCACCCAGAAGTAATAACCCGAACAACCATGACATAAGCTGGATATAGTGTACTTTACAGACCAGCAACATCACCTGTAGATATTGGCAGATATCTGTCATTACACATGTTATAGACTTGTTCATTATTAAATATATTTTCTTACATATCTTTTAGAAAACTAAATGATTGACTGTTCCTAGATAGGTGTTTCTGTCAAATCTTGTCTTGACAGTAGATCAATCTTTTCTTAGATTCGTCCAAAAATGGCTGTACTCGAAAAAAAAATGTTTCAATTCTTCTTCTGTAGTAGAATCAGAGTTCTGGCACTTTTAAAGTTATGCTAAGCTCCTGTAGTAAGTGCATATCTTTTGCCATGTGCATTATTTTTGCAAAATATATATTTTTGTAAGTATTTAAAACCAATATTAATATAAGTACCGAAACCCTTACAAAAATATTGTTATAGTAACGACGCTATAGGTATACATTAATATTTACAAACTATTGGGAGGGTTAACGGGGTGTACACACAACATCTAGTCAGCAGGTGTAATGACTATGAACGTAACAACAGTTCAAGTAGTAGCTTAGTTCACTCTTAGAGGGATGATTCATATTGCTGATATGTACAATATATGTACATTAAAATATACTTCAAATAATTACAGGTCATATAATTTTTTTTTTTTAATTTTCTTTGTAAAATGGTTCTAAAACTGCAATATACGACCCACCGGTGGTACACAATTTAAATAATTGGAGAACAGCTATTTTAGTCAATTTATTCCAGAGTGATTGAATCACTAGATAACAGGTACAAAAATTATAAAATAGAATGACGTTGGCATTGGTAAAATTTGAGTCAGTAGTTTCAAATATAATCTTAGCTTTTCTTTATAGGCTCACATTTTTGTTTATCAAGGCCAATAAAGTTTTTGAAATGTTTTAATACCAATTAAAATAGTAGGCAACTTTTTAAGGTAAAAAAGAGTGTTTTATTTTCTTTCTTAAATGACCTTATTAAATAAGGTTAAGCCTCAGTCCCAAAGTTTTAAGGTTCGCTACACTCCTAAATTTAAAGAACACGTACAAATCGGACGCAAGAGCCATAAGCATATCACAATCCTTGATAAATGACTCCATGTCCCGTGTTTGAAAGATACTTAAGATTTCACAAAAGTTCTTCAAAAGGTAAATTGAGATACTACAGCACTAAATTAGTGAAATTGGTGCCTTGAAACACCCGTTTAAATTTTTGAATATTTTTGGGGAACTGAGAACAAGGGACGAGACGATACCTCAATGAACGGGAACAATTTAAGGTCCTTTATTAAGCACCGATACAACACTTAAGTTTATATTTATTTTTATTACATGCAGGGCGTGTCTCAAGTACTCCCCCCTCAACTGTCCCTGAATACAAGGCTAGTATTTACTGTCGGAAGCCTGAAGGTGTTTCCCCTTACTGAAAGATAAGTTATAACTTCTTTGGGAGCACTGATATCGTATAGATTCAGGTCAACATAGACCCCTCCCCATTTATAGATGTGCATAAATATATCTTATTAATAACACAAAGTTTATTTGTATGTATGTCTGAATATATGAAAACAGTCACGAGAAGCAATCTAAATAGTGCTCCCTAATTTATACCATAAGCATATTTTGATCTAAGAAAATAATAATTAACACGTATTAATTAAATATTTTATACGTGTGCAAATACCAATAATCGAGTATGTAATCAAAATATACTATTTTAAAGCATTTACACTATATGTTGAGATTTGGATAACATATAAATGCGGGTATATACAAAAAAAAATCAGTATTTTGTTGGTGCTCACTCCATAGACTTAAGAAATCATCAGTCATTTCATCAAAATTCATTTTTGTTCTTCGAACTCTCACTATTATTCTTTCATTTTGGAGGTGAGAAAACATATGAATTGATATAAGTACTGAGTAATAACGTAGTAGTGTGCTCATGAAAAACGGACAGTCATACTTAGGATTTCTTGGAAAGTAATCTTTTATATTATTAAATCAATATCTGTCTATTAGACTACGTATAATTACTCAGGGTAATGCTGGCGACTATCTTTAGTAATACAATATAAATTTGAAAATAAAAAAACGAAAGAGCAAGATATTTAGATTAAGCAGAAATTCCCCAACAACAGCTAACGTGAAATTATGCGACAACAGAGCTCTAAAGAAAGACTTGGTCAATGTTATAAATGCCTTTACTACACTTCACTTTTCATTTAATTTGATTTTTAGAGAATTTAATGATATATAGGAAATTGTTATTATTACATTAAAGTTTCAATTAGAAGTTTATTTGGCTTTAAAGATATATTCATTTGTTTATTAACATATAAATAGAAAATACATAGATATAAATATGTGTTTAATTACCTCATGTTGAGAAAAAAAATATATATATATAATGGATTTTGATAGCTATCAATACTTTCTTTTACTCTCTATCATCTATCTAAATATATATTCTATACATACACATACATACTCAGACCCATCTGTAAAATTATCAAGAGAGATGGAAGGAAAATACTCTTACCCCAAAGAATAACAACAGCATAAAATCCATCACAGTCAGCGCGTGCCTCCACATGTACAACGTAGACATATATGTATATGTAGTACAAATCAATAATTGAGCTCCAGCCACCTGCTTCGTGTTTTATATGTACATATAATTTTATATTAATTCATTTGGCTTCAAAGGGGTGTTTTAGAAATGCTCATTGAGGGACATATTTATGAACTTAATACAGGCTTTTCCACATTTTGGATGTTTACGAAGCCCTTGTGATTATATATACATATATCTATTTTTAAATAGACACTAAAATGGCATAGTCTTTCTATATGACACCAATGCATTTTTAAAGCCCATGTTTTCTTAGTTCTCTCTCATTTTATGACAATTTCTTTTTTCTACACATTTTTTCATTCTCAGAAAATGATTTTTTTTTTCGAAATTTTTGAAACCTTTTTTTAATAGGCTAGTAAATAAATTTTTATATTTAAGACCATATCTTATTTTGATTTGGGTTTTTTTAATGGATGATTCATACATCGGTGTCATTTTTGACACCTTGGGTATTTAAGGTACATAAAAATTACAGAATGTCCTATGTTCAAACCTTTTAAACTACCTATATCTTGCAAACTTCCATTTTGAAGAGAAATTCTAGACAATAAACTGACATTAATTTTGTACAAATATAGAACTATAATATTTTGTTGATGTTTCCATAATATAGCAACATAACGTTCTATATTTATAGTTTTTTTCCGTTAATGTGATCATAATTGTATATTTTTTCTGTACATGTTGAAACTTGTTTTAGCAAATTGTACTAGTTACAACCAAAGAAATGATATGAATAACTTTAAATGAAGATTTTAGGTACTCTTTATAA
This sequence comes from Lepeophtheirus salmonis, assembly GCF_016086655.4. Classification (NCBI taxonomy): domain Eukaryota; kingdom Metazoa; phylum Arthropoda; class Copepoda; order Siphonostomatoida; family Caligidae; genus Lepeophtheirus; species Lepeophtheirus salmonis. The sequence continues at coordinate 39,738,000 of NC_052132.2, read as the reverse complement.
ATATGAATAATGATAGTCGATATATGGTTTAATTTTGACTTTTTTTTATAAAAAATTAATTGACAAGTTTTTTGTCCTTTATAAAAATAAAAATACTCTTTCATAATAAAAAAAAATATTAATTATCAATTTTGTATTTTGTAATTATAATATGTGATGTCGTTATTAAATTATGCATTTTGAAAAATAACATACACTTGAACATGACATAATATATATATATGTAATAATAGCTAAAGCAGTTTCTAGCCTTCTCTCTTGGATCAATTGGGCTTTTTATCTTACAAACATTTTATTTTAGTATAGTTTAATTGATTAAGGCCGATGAAACAATTTTTAATTTACTAAAGTTTTAAAATTATTATCACATTGTAGATTCTTGTGCTCAACAATAATTAATTTTTTAATATAGTAAACACATGATAACAGTATTTTAGGCAATTTATCTTAAATAAAAAACAATCATTTTTCCAAATTTTGTTCTTATATAAAAAAAAAATATTGTCTTTCAGAGTAGTCAACCATGAATGAAATTGCTGACTACAGCTTTACCCCAACTAGAATTTGAAGTATTTTTTTTATATAGGTCGGATTAATGTAATATATTTTGTACAAATATGCATATATGGTATTTTAGCATACAAACAACCTTGAACAAAGATCAAGTTAAGGAGAAATTATCAATTCATTTTTTCACTTTGTATATATACATATAGACCAACATATTTGAGTCGATTATAGGTTGATTTTTAAAAATTTGTTGTATGATTTAAGCTACCCACGAATTTTAACTGTAGTTTAATACCTTAATTAGATTTTAACTCCGATATGACCTTTCAAATAAAATCAATCAATTAATCGATCTTTTATTGTTATACTTTTGGCTTGTTTAAATTCAATTTGTTAGGCTTTTTATGGGGAAATACAAATATTTTTATAAAAACTTTGTAAAAAAAAATGTTGTCCAGACTCAATTGTAATAAAAGTAATACGTGGTTGATTTTGTGTTGACGGACCACATTACACAAGCACTTGTACACATTTGTACAGCCTTTAACTAATAAATATTAATTTAGCTAATAAAATGCCTTGCTCTAGTAACAGTAGAAAGTAACCACCTAGTAGATATTGATTTGTATGTACTACAAAAGAGCTGATGCTTGCTTGCTCCTACTTCATGTGTATGACTTCTCTCTTTTTATGAGATGTCATCTCCCTCCTCTCTTTCCCCCCAAAAATTAAGCGTTCATCTGCTTTGATAATAATTATAATCTTTCAAAAGCAGCACGAGCTTTATACATAGAGAATATAAAGAGAATCGTATTATTAAATAAATATATATGTACATATATAAAAGAAAAAGCTAAAAAAAATAAAAATGACTGAGCTTATTTTTGCATCTATCTTTCATCTGCATGAATTTTTAAACAAAGGGAGATTGAAGTAAGTACATACATACATATAGAGGAATCTCTCTTTGAAATTCATCACCTGTATGGTTGCTTCTCTTAATCATGACACGCGTGGTTATGTGCAACATCTGCTACAGCTGTCAAATAACAGGTACCTCGACAAATTTTTTGAGTACATATCATAAATAGGATATTATTGTTCATATAGCAGTTAGATATTATTTAATAACAAAAATAACATTTATTTGTAATAAAGAATAATTAAATCGTTGTACAAAAACATTTTTGTAACTACCTGTAACATAATTTTATTACCAAATAATAAAAAGTTATTAGTTTAACATTTTTATTATCAACTTTTTGAAAAAAATTTAACCATAAATACAAATTTTACCAAAGATTTTCAAAACGATTCCATTTTGAATCTTACGGGCCCGTAAGGACGTAAAATGTTAAATTTGCTCACGAACATCGTCAAAGATATCAGCCACTTACGATATTACCAATCTTTGTTCAGGTTGTAAATAATAAATACTTTAATTTAGTATAAATTGTGAGCAATGATAGCAAAAATTTATGGTATATAAAGCAAGCTTTATGAAGGAAGGGAGCAAAGTTATCCACTTCTTAGTTAAAATTGTTTGTATAGCGCTTTTATGACAATATAACAGCGATATTTATGCATGAGTTGATTCTTATTAGTATTACTATTATTTAATATGTTTGGTATTCCATTGTTATCACATAGTTAGTCGTTTGTTTCTCAGAATTTGAACGAAAGGATAACGATGGTAATTTTTTGATCATCTTTATGGTATTATTAAACATACGTATATCATTTAGTTTTGAAACTTTGTCATTCTTAGCTAAATATATGCTTGCGTAGAGCATGTTTGTAGAGTATTCTAGTATATTTGATCTCTGTTAACTAAGTACAACTTTATGATTTCAGATGAAAATAACTTTTTGTGATTTTCTCAAATTTGAATCTATGTGGGGATATTGAAACAGAATTGAATAACAAACATGAAACTTGATGTGATATATGTAATGGATAAACATAAAACATTATTCAAGAAAAATCAAGAAAAGAAAAGTTAATTATTATTTTTTACTTCATAGAAGTATTTCAAGCAATTAAAATCATTGAGGTCAAATTTGGAGGACAAATTAAGATACCCAAGTAATTTAACTATGGTTAAGAACCTTTATTAGATTCGAAAAAACTTATATGGGGTTCCTATATGATCTTCAAATAAAATATATCAATTTATTTATATTTTACTGTAACAATCTAGTTTGACTATTTAATAAAATTTGAAGCGGCTCCAAAAATTTAACAGGAATAATTTTTAATTGAAATTGTCGATAGTTGTCCTTAATAAAAATGTATTCCACACTCCTTTTTTAAGAAACATTATTCTTGGTTTCTTTGTTGTTAACAAGCCACATATGTAGATTACATGTTAGTTTTTTTTTGGGATACTATAAAATAGGAAAAATAATACAAAAATGTATTGTGGACGACAATTTTTTTAAATCTTGTTCAATTTCAGATGTAAGATTTCATCTTTACATATTTGTTCCTTATTTTACAAATAAATTACCCAACGTTGATTTCAAACCTTTTTGCTTTATGAAAGTCAATTATAAGACACGGGAAAAATCTAATATGAAAGCTATTAGAATAATCAACACAAGATATGGTAAAAAATCCACCAAATGATGGCAAAACATTTAACTCCACGTAATTTTTCAATTGTTACTTGAAATCAAAACCGTTAAAGAGGAGAATTAAAATTGTGCTATAAATGAAAAAAATATGTTTTAAATTAAAATATTGCTATAAAGCATGAAATTTGTTATTTATAGTACTAGGAAATAGGGTGGGAATGGGTTTTTTTACGTCACATCTCGAATAAAATTCCCTCAAATTTGAGTTACATGACATTTACATATCCATGCAACAAAAGTTCCATTCAAGCCAGAGAGTTGAACTAACCAATGTGTGTTTTTTTCCTAATTAAAACTAAGCCTGCATCATTACTCCATCATTTATATTTTACTTTTACAACCATTTGTAAATATTTTTGTTAAAAAAAAGACAGGAAGTTGTTTTTTAAAGGTCATTTCTTTTTGAATGGATAACATGCAATGAAAAAAAAATGGGATTATGAGAACCATATCTCATGAGTTTAATAAAAGTCTGTATTTTCTTTTAATGGCTGTAGGTAGTTGGCAGTGTTTGGTTTCAATCAGAAAATTCAATATCAACCAGTCTGAGGCAGTTGCGATTTTTGAAGAACAGAACTAATTAAGTCCAATAAATAAGTTTGGTAGATAAAATAGCTGCTTAGAAAGATTTGACAAAAAAATAAGTCGTGATAGGGTCTGAGCGGTTTTATTCATAAACTGTTAATGACGTCATATATTTGTTTTTTTCAATTTGAGGACATCGGAAAAATAGTGTCATATGAAAATGTAATATGTTGTATGTTAGTACAACTTTTATAACTGGATAGTAGAGAAAATCAGGCCTCGGTCCACATCGTTAGTATTGAACCATATCTCATCACTGATATAAGAAAAATTACATACTTGAATCACACATCCATTTTCTCTTCATTTTTTTAACAACTATGAGCGATTTTTTAAAACAAATAAAAGAGTTATAAAATGAACGAGGAAATTTACTTAAAAAATCTTGTAATAAAAATCGTCAGGAATTACATTGAAATATAATTTTTTGTTTCTAAAGGACTAATAACACAAATTAACATATAAAAATCTTAGAATAATAGAACTAGATTGAATGATCCGTATGAAAGATGGTTATCGAAAATTTTCGATCTGATTTTTTGAAGAATTATTACTTGAGTCACTTAGATCATGAAAAAAAATTCAGAAACAAATAAATAAACTAAGTTTTATTTAAATTTCTGATTTTTTTTTCTTTCTCAAAAGTTGTCTCAAATATATGAAAAGTGTAAAAATACTTTAAAAGCTTAAATTCAAAATTATCAATTAACCTACCAGACATTGCAACTCTTATACATTATTCTCCCATATTTAGAAAAATTCAAACATATTAGCAGCAAAGGAGTACTTAAGTTTTAAAAGTGATCTCATTCAGCAAATATAACATCCATCAAAGTTGTCAACGTATAATTTTCTTTTTGATTTACACTCACGAGGATTTAAACAATTTTTATTGTAATAATTGCATATTTCTAAATTTAACAGGTTGTCGAAACATACTGCTATATTGGTCGCAATTAAATCGATCAAATCTAGTCTTTGAGCTCGTCCTATCGATCCTTTACTGTTGGTCCTGAATTTTTTTCTATCAAATACGTAATTTGAACAATATATATATAATGCAAAAATATTTATGTTTTCACTATAATTAAATACTGTAAGAACATTTTATATTTTTACTTTGTATTATAATTGATTTAATTATATATAACTAAATAATGAAAACAAGGAAAAACACTCCTAATAACGTCCATATTGATTGATTTTACCTTTTCTAAGACTGATATTTGCGAATGGACCAAGAACTATAATGAGATAAAAACTAACAAATCGCTCAACCAGGATGAAGTAATTTTCTCTATATATTATTAAAGGAAAGTGTGTTCCTCTTTTAGTAACTTCGTTGCCTCCTAATAACACCAAACAATTGTGGGTACTCCCGTTGTTATTTATATTACTTGAATATATTTACTCAAATGTTGAATAAAAAATCAATTACATAACTTACCGTAATATTTTTAAATGACTTCCAAGTGAATAATAAATGAATAAATCATCTACAATGGATTTCAAGCCATTAATTTTAATTTGATTTTATTCTAACGTCTTTTGACTTCTCTTAATAAAAAATGATACAAATTTCACTACCTACATAAATGCAAACAATAAAGAAATGCTAATTTCATTCATTTCCCTCACCTCCCCCTTATCAAACACAAAATAATAATGAACTAACATAATTTGCATGTATGTTTAATGTAATTAAATTCAAATGCATCTACCACAACTTAAATATGTACAATGTACATATTTATTCCATTCTACCAACGGAAAATAATAAAAAGTTAGTTTGTTTAGTTATAAAAAATTGAATTTGAATAAAGGCTTGCCTCAACAAACATTTACTTTTCTTTAGTATAGAATATGAATAGAAGTCAAATTCAATGAACTCGCTGAATTCTTTTGATACTTTTGAGCAAATATTCAAACACAAACAAGAGAGACCACACAGTCACACCACATAAAAAACAAATAGTAGTTCTGATTATCAAAACACATTGTTGTAATTTTGAATTGTGTGATTTTTTTTTTTTTGTTATTAGACCTCTAGAGTCTTAATATTTCTTTTTTTATAAGGTTTTTCATTCCCCGGTAAAATGTCGCTGAATGAAATACATGAAGTTTTTTTAATTTTATTAAATTTTGGGATAATGTAAACCACACTTAATTTCGAGAAAATTTTTTAGAAAAAATATTATAGCTTGCTTTGGTGTTGACAGCCCACATATGAGATATGACTTTTTAGTAAATAATACTATTACCAAACAAGAATGTGTTTTTTGTTTTTTTCGATAAACATGCATTTGTGTGTATATACTTAAGACCTTTCTCAAATAAATTTCGAAACTACTAAAAAACTTTTGTAATTTTTTTCTTCAACCAACTCAATCCCATATTTTTGTCTGACTAACAAATTTAAACTTTTTCTTAGTTTTGTATTATGTTGCACTTATTCATTGAGAGAGAGTTATTATTATGTTATTGCAGATACATTACCCCCTAGCCAGCTCTTTCTAAATAAAAGAAATAAAAACCCACTGCATTTATTTTTCAATTGTGTCCATAGTATAATTTGTAGGCTTTGTAATTTTCAACCCGTAAGGGTTTTTTTTTAGAATATCATCCTCCAAAAAACCTCAAAAAATGTTACGTAAAATTTTGTTAATCATAAGAAATTTATTTAATTTTTTTATGTAATTTGAAGGAATTGACTTGATTTAAATGTCATATATTCAGGTATTTTAAAGATACTCATAGTTTTAATAAACTTATTCATATATTAAAAAGAGATACTTAAATATAATATTAGTTAAAATGATGTCTTGTAGATAACGCTTTAAAATGTGGAATCCTTCCAGAACAGATAAAAGGAACGCTGCTAGTTTTATGTCCCATATTAAGTACCGATGGAACAATAATTTTTACTGAGTTTTCATGGGATCATTTATATAATCAATCTAACAATTAATCAAGTTTTTTCTCCCTAAATATTATTTGTTATTGTTTTCAAACTATATTCAACCAGTCAAGAATAATATTAAGAATCTTAATGGATAAAAAAGCTAAAATGTTCTTATTTCTATACAGTATACCTTTTGGTGAAATGTATTTTTGCGAAGTGTCTATCAATAACAAAAATAAATATTTCCTTTTTTTTTTAAATTTAAACACTATTATTTTTTAAGGTACCGCTCTAAAGCCAGTACAAATACTAAAATGTAGAATAGACTGTCTCGTTGTCTCCTAATTTTTTTCTTCCACTCCACATATATATGTTCTGCAAATAAAAAAACTGACTGGCAAAGTTTGAAGCATCTTCAAACTTGAAATCTTTAAGCACATCTTAAAAGCAGTGATATTTACTTTCCTAAAATAGAACAAAACCATTCAAGTATGTAATTTGTAATTCAATTAATTTTTTGCAAAAATGGTATTTTGTTATTCATAGATACATAAATGAATTTAAGTATTTGAATCCATTTGTGAAAAATCTAATGAATTATTATTTTTACGATGTTAGATGTATAAATATGGTTCTAAATAATTTTATCCCGAATATTATTGATGTCAGTTATTTTGAAACTTGGAAATTTTTGCCGCCTTTTAATTCTTCAACCATATATAAAAAAATTCAAAATTTACCCTACTGATGTCAATGGAGGGTCTTGCATTTCGTTAAGCATCAACAAAGATCATAACTACAAGTAAGCTACCACTAAGAGATAAGTCTTTTTGAAATATACTCATGATCGCAGATTCATAACTCCGTCCTCTTTATCTTTAGATAGTCAATACGATATGTATTTCCTCACTGTTAATTTATAGCTGAGATACAACAGTAAAAACAATGAGTAAAGTGGCAAATACATCGGGAGGCAAAATATTTAAAAAGCGAAAATGATTGTGGCAAAATGACCAGTCACACATAAATACATTTGTATTTATGTATGGAACCCCAACTTTCATAATATAATTATTCTTCCTGACCAATTGTCGTTAAGGACAAAAGCTCAGTGGTTAATCTTCAATTTAGAAAATAAATTAGTATCTACATACAGACACATACACATATATATGAACAACAATAAATCCCTACAGCGTATGAAGAGGGCAGGTGGATGATGTATGTAATAGATGCGTTCCGATACATCCATATGTACTTACATACATAGCTATACACTACATAGTACAGTCTCCTAGAGGGAGATGAAGCTTTATTGAAAGTTGCAGGTGCAGGAGGGGATGATGACATATACGGAGAGAGGGATCCCGAATCCCCCTTCTCTCCTCTTCTTGCACAGTTCATCACATCGTAGTACATATTATAAACCAAAGTAATGAGATGCGCGTACGCCCTTTTGCCTCATCTCCGACTACAACTACATATGAAGGCTTTTTAAACAACAATAACAAATATGATGGTGTAACAACTAACAACACCTGCTGGTTGAATGTAGTTGATAACGATGCTGCTTTTTGAAATTCCTATGGTAGAGAGTCCTAGATCGAAGCAGATTCATCTGCCTTTTTTTTCTTTCGTCTCCTTTTATTTTTTTAACCATCACTTAAATTATCACGCCTTTCTCCTATTAGAGGATTTATGCAGTCCATTTACAATCTAACTGTATAAGTATAACAAAAGAAAATTGTGGAAACAAAAAATCATGTATAATTAACCCATCTCTACCTTCAAATAAAAATTATTATTCATATTAACCCTTTGCAGGCGTCAAAAATTGCACTAAAATAGCCAAAATTGATTGTCACATTAAAAGGATAAGAATCTGGTAGTTTTTTTTCGGAAAGAGCCATATCATGGACAATATAAGTCTCTTAAATCAAATAAAATTTAAAAAGAACAATGATTTAACACCCATTTCGAGCATAAACGGATATCAAAGAAAACCATTATATTTGAACTAAGTCAAATAGTTGCTAGTTAAAATTTATATGAAATGGTTAGTTTTTTCTACAATTCATTTTGGATTAGGTGGATAGAAGTAAAGTTATTGGACACGAACATTTTTATTTGCAAAATTAATTATATTTTATTATATCTGCCTAGTCAACTGTTTAATCTTAGAGATATACATTTTTGGTAGACAATTAGTATAGCGATAATCTAGGAGTACCTGGTTACTGAAGTATTTAAAATTAAAATATATGAGAGGATCCCTCTCATTCATGTGGAAGTCGAAAAATAAAACTTTACTCTAACACAAAAATGCCATCATTTTTTTTTACTAGCCTTCGCCGTCCCACCAAAATTTATCTGAATATCTTTTAACTACTTTTTTTTTGTGATTGAAACAATATAGAAATATGTTAAAATATTAATGCTAATTTTGGTTTTGTGGCAACATTTCGATGTAAATCCTTAATTTTCATTTTCACATCTAAATAGACCAAAGTAAGTCGCTAATTTATTTCATATTTATTTAAAAAAAAGGTTTGTTTGATATTTGATTGTTTTGGTGGTGTTAAATTAAAAACACCTTTATTATATACTATTTTTAAAGCATTGCCCTATATTCCATTATTACAAAACCACTATAGTTGATTTTTGATTTAAAAATTAATATTATATGCCATGTAAGAACATGTTTTGATCTACTTTCGAATAAGGAAAACTATACTTAACTTGACTTTCTAAATTTAGCAAAGAAAATAAAGTATCTCCCTCCTCTCCTTACAAGTATCAATACTCTATATACTTTCTTCTTCATGCTTGATATATTAGATAATATGTAGGTTCATACTTTCTTCACCCCAGAATTATAAAGAAAAAATAAACTATATTATTTTTCACATATTAAATGTATATACTAATATAAAGTATATTTGATCCCTACGGATTTTGACAACTTTATTTTCTATTTTATTTTGCTATACTTTTGTCATTCGCCCCCATAATCAGTTTTTATCTTTCTTCTTTCTCTTAATCTTCTCTTCATATGGGAAGTAAAAATACATCGAGGTAGTACAATCTATATATCTACTAGGGTTTTCTACCGGAATACCGTTTTCCCGGAATTTCTTGAGGTTTACTTCCATGGAAAATTTCAGTAAATCCCATATTCGCTTATTTCATAATATAAGTTTTATTTAATTATATATAATTAAATAGGTTAAGCGTTAAATATATCTAAAATAAGTTAATGGTTTGAAGCTAATGATAATAAAATGTGCCCAATAAAACGTATTATTTTTATTTATTTATTTGCTACCATCGGCAATAATCAAAACCTACAATGACCTATAGTAAGTGTATGTAAGATATAAAAATGATCAGTCTTAAAAATAATTCATTAATCTAAGAATATTAAAATTTTAAAAATAACGTAATTTAATCTTAAAATGTAAATATTGTATATATAAATATGTCACACATGAAAATAATGAAATATGATTGCTTGAAATAATTTTCACTTCTCTCACGAATGCATAGGTATATAATTCCAAAGACTAGCCGATCTATAATAATCGTTTACAACGACTATTTTCTTATATATATACACTATAGATAGAGTAAAATATCTATTCCAGTGATGCACGAATATACTTTAAGCCCGAGGGTTGGATAATCTATTTCAAATTATAAAACCTTAGCTCCATTCAAAATTTGGTTCTTTATCACTTAATTTTTAATTATGAATACATGTATAAGATTAGTTTAAAAATGTTTTATTTCTCCTTTAAAACATGAAAAATAAAAATAAATATATTATACAGTTTTTATGATATACCAACAGAATCCCAAAATTGATAAAAATACTTCCCGGTATCCCACTCAATGACAATTTACCGGGAATGAGAAACTCTACTATGGATGTATATGTATGTAACTAACTGAAATAAGAGAAACATTACTGTCATACAACATATGTACGTGATTATTTGAGCGGAAATTTAGAAATGTTTTATTGTAGCATATATAGATAGTGAAGTCTGAATTATGTCATTCTCCCGTACAAAAAATAAAATTAATATTTGTGAAAATAACACAAAAAGATGCAAATCCTTTGATCAAGAAGAATATTGAAAAGATTTATATATATATATATATATACAAAATAAAGTATCTCCCTTTTTCACATTTCTTCCCAAATATATGTATGAGGAACCGCAATAATCCGATTTCATTTACTCAATCCCTCCCTATATCAAAGATATAATTAGTGCTTTTTCTTAAACTACCCTCAAAAGTAAAGTCTTTAGAAGATAGGGAAGTAATTTTTCCCACTAAAAAAGCAACAAAAAGAACCAACAACCTATTAATTTCTCAGGGGAAAAATACATTGTCAATTGAACTCATATTGAATTAAGTATAAAATTTTCTATTATAAAATACAAATTTGTGTTTTTCTTTATTTGTACCCAGCAGCAGCTCATAGAAATAATAATAATAAATAATGAAAGAAAGACATACAAAAAAACAGGAAAATAATTGAAATTTAGGTAAATCAAGAAGCAGGAAATAGAGACAGTAATCATATCCTTCTCTTTCACTTCTTTAAATCCTCGTGTGATTCTTCTTCATTATTATTTTGATTTCTTCTAAATGAAATACAAAAAACAACCAACAAAATTATTGATATATGTATGTACTTTGGTGAGTTCCTTATAAAAATAATTACATATTTTGTTTTCATCTCAATGCTATTGATGGTAAAAGTTAACACAAGGAATAAATAGCCTATATATATACATATGAAACATTTCATTTCCATTTCAATTTTTTGACCACCTGTGGATAATTTCTTATTTTCTTTTATTATTTAAATAGTAATAAAATGAAAGACAACGTTTAGTTAAAACAATTGTGTGATGAATATCTGAAGGAATTTAAAAAAATTATTTTTATTAATAGTTATTCAAATGATATAAAATAAATAAATCAACCAAAAAAAGTTCATTCCTAAAGCCACACTTTTAGCAAAATTGTTTTACTTTGCTTTCACCTATAGTTTTAACAACTTAGGACCAAAAAACAAAAGAATACAATGTCTACTTATAGAGTATTTCTTGGATTAGTGTTTGTTTGGTCAAAATATTTTATGATGTATTGACGCTGCCTGTGCTGGTTCCCAATAACTCTTAAAGTTGACCATTTTAAATGCACCATTACTCAATGATCAATATAGTAGCAGTATATTCTTAAAAAAATTGTCAAAATCAATGCAACTACACTAACCCTTCTGAAATCCTCTGAGAAAATGTGGTGAAAAATTATCAAAAAAATGAACAATTGTTCTCATAGAATATTTTTTGAATAAAATACATTTTTTAGGAAATTTCTTTTTGAAATAAACCCCTTCCCCCTTACTCTAGGCACTCACAAAAAGGAATTTCGTGTACTACCAGTTTACCACGTACCATAGTTTGAGAACCACTCAAGGTGAAGATTTAAAAAGATACACTAATCGCAATTGTAATTGGTGCTTACTATAATTTTTCTTTGCACAACAGTTTTACATCAAATATTATTTTTAAGAGCCTACCTCCCCCTCCCCCAAACACTCCTTTCTTGGTAATGACTTGGCCTCCACTCTGCAAACTCTTGGTCTTGAATAAGGTACTTTTGGCCATAATGTTAAAATTTGTCCAAAAGAATCATTTCAAACAACATATAATGGTTTTCGATCCTTGCGTGCGTTTGAGTTACGAATGAATAATAAGTTGTTATTGAATTAGTAAAAGATACATTGACCCATTGGCATCTGCTTCTATGTACATCATACAAGTACAATAATAGAAGTTATTTGTTGTTGTTTATTCAAACTTCCCTTTTTTTATGATGAAGGAATTTATGTATCTACAGTTGTATTAAGAGAAAAGAAAGGGATGAAGTGGGTTAAAGGTGCATGTAAGGATATTCAGTGAATGAAATAATATATGTACAATAAGGGTTATCTCCCGGGATGCCTTTGTTTTTTTACTATAAGGAAAATTCCTAGTAAATCCAAGTATAGTTAAAATGAATTAATATCATCTTACAGATGAATAAAGCAAAGTTTGTCTCAATGTATCCTTATTGCAAAACATTTTTGAGTATATCTTAGGACTGAAGTACACTTATATTTCAACCTATGAATCCCAGACAATGTAGAGGTAAACGCGCACAATAAACAGGAAACCCAATTCCGATAAAACTATTTTTATGCTTCAATAATTTGATAGAATTATGAGGTTCCTTTTGATCTGATTTGATAAAAAAAATGTTTTGAACTTTTGTGGTAATAAAGTTATTTTCATAATAGTAGATACTTGATCGAAGAAAAAATGAATAAGTTGAATACTCACTCTTAATTACGAGTGTGTGTAGCTAAAGTTTATTTGAAATACAGAAATAACGACATGCATTCTATATTAATTCATAAAATATTGGACGTGAATTTAAATTAAGTTTGATAATACTGAGCGTGTCAAGCTAAAGCTCATATAAAAAGCGCTCGAGTGACTATAGTACTCCCTGGCTCATCACGACATATTAAAAAAATTATCAAACTTCTACTATTTTTTGACAAAAACAAGTTCTTTAAAAAAAATTGACAACTTTTTTTTTAGATAAATAATGCCAATAGTCAACATAGACAACTTCTATCTAGTGATAAAAAAATAACTGACAAACAACGTTGTCGATTTAAAAAAAAAATAGCGGACCAAATTTTAATAAACCTTCTATACCTTGTAGTTATAAGACGGATTGTTCAAGCTTTATCATCACAATACGAAGGCTAGATGGATGTGATTTACCTGATATTATATAAAAATATAATTTGCAACACTTGATATCAGAATTATTAGTTTCTTGTTTTGTAAAAATTGCATTTTATTCAAAATTATTAAAAAAATTTCAAGTCTAATTCTATGTTTGAATTTACTACTTAATTATTCCTATCTAAGAATGGATACCTATTCCACTTACATAATTGCATTTCTTGATATAAAAACAAAGTTTTTAGAGAACAAACAAATTATCAATAAATTTTAAGATTAAAAATCTTCTAAATTGACAGTATGTATATACAAATATACTATGAAGTATATTTACATAAATAAAAAGACATTGCATATATGAGCGTATATTGTTAAGTAAAAAAAAAAAAAAAACATTATTAAAATTATTTAACATAAATATGTACAATAATATTTTGTATATGAATATTACCCTGAAAAAATCAACCATCCACGATGAAATGTTTCTACAGGAACGTCGTTTGAGCATAATGTATTATAATTATAACTTTTTTATTAAAATGAATGGATAACGGAATGAGGGAGATGATATTATTTCTACATTTAATATTATGTACTCTGATATGTTGTAAAAGAAAACACTCTACAAAAGATTTTTGAGTAAATCATTATGTCAATGTATATATAATATTACTTTTTCACTAAGATGAGTGAGACGTGCGTTGTTTTCGACTTTTTAAAGCAAATGCTCTTTACAAAACAATGAATGAATGTTCTTAACTTAGTCTTATGTTTAAAGCAAAACATTTCACTGTCAAATAATAAAGCAATTAACAATGGTTTGCTAAAATTTGCTAAACATTCTGAGGTGGCTGAAAATGATAAAATTATATGATTTTAACTATTTTTAATATATTGAAACAATGTAATTATTGTCAATGAACCATGATAATTAAATACCAATGATATGATTTAAGTAGATTGATGTCGGAGTGAGACTTACATACAGTCCCGTAATCAGACCTTCGTCAAAGGATGGACATTCAAAATTATAGAAGTCACGGTCGGACAAGGCATTATATTTTTTCTAATGGCTGACTTGCTTGAGATATTATTTTTTTTAAATATTCTTGAATTTAAAAAATAAAATTATATTTTCCAAAATTTTTCTTTAATTCTTTATTAAGCTTTTCGGCGTTGCCCTTTGATTTGTAAACGACACAATACATTTCATCAAAAGAAAATTGGAAACCTATTTATCCATTATATTTTAACCCATAAAGCCTATTAAATTCATGCTTTGTCACAATTTGAATTTAAAATCCTTGTCCATTTAAAATTTTAAAAAAAATTACATTTTTGAAAATTAATCAAAATTGAACATTTTTGAAAATAAAAAAAAATAAGATTTTTAAATTGTGAAGTTTATAAAATTCAAAGTAACAGACTAACAATTTTTGCTGATAGGTATAATATGTAAAATATGATTAATTAACGTTAAAAAATAACCATTTCCATTTTATAACTCAATACTGTTCACACGTATATTCGAAGAAAAAACCACGTTTCTATTTATCACTCCTTACGCACGAAATGTAAATATCAACGATAAAATCATAATTTTCTCTTTACTAACAAATGAACTAATTGATTTATTTGATGGTATTAATACGTATGTCATATATTTATTTTTTTAATTCAAAGAGAGCATATTACGAAGCACTAGAGAAACATGATATAAAGATGTCATAGATTTAAACATCCCAAAGTTTGAAATCAGAAGATATGAACTTTTATAAAAAGGGGATATTCCAGGATTCACACTCTACAGGAGGGGCGGAAGAGTCTAGTGTGGTCAAGTGTTGTGGCGTTCCTTATTTATGTAGGACTGAAATATGTAATACAGTCAAATACCACTTGTCAGCCCTTAAAAGAAGGCCAAATCAATTTCCTCATGAAGTCATTAAAGGTGTTCTTTCCTTTTTTTAATAATTTAATTATATACATAAATTATAAAACGAAAATATAATGAAGTGTCCGTAATACCTTTATTGCAATACAATGACACAGAATATTATTTTCTTTGATATTTGTGCAATACTCTTACCACATATCTTATTTGTATTTTTGGGCTAAACCCACAATTGAAATTTTTAAGACAACATCAAAGACCGAATCAAAGCAAACCTAGAGGCCAAATATCAAAACGAACACCATATGATCAATCTTTCTACAAATTAATTGTCTTAGCAACACTCCTTTCTTCTCAAGGGTGTAAATAATACTTGAATATTACTATATTACTAACTACGCAGTCTCCAATAAAATTGTTCCAATGACTAAATGGACAAAACAAATCCTCAGAAAGGACGAAAAAGTTACATACATTATCAAGGAAAAATGTAAGAAAATGATATAATGATGTCATTTGTAGTATTATAAAAATCTAAATTATGTTTTGGAGAAAAGATAGAAGAAAGACAAGACTTTTTTTCTTTTGTTTTTTTTTAAGGAAAAAATATATTACTGAAATCAAATTTAATACTAACTTTTTATTTAGAGCTTTATTCTCTCCTGAATTTGATAAGAAAATGGCTATAAAACGAATTTCTCAATATTTAAAATGAATAAATATTTATGGATCTTGTGCATTCTTTAAATAACTTTATACATATTTGCCCGGTGAAGACAAAATAATGCTAGGATGATTTTTCTCAGAACTGAGCCTGGATTTCTGTTGTGTTTTAAACCTATTTATCTAACATTTTTATGATTAAATTGTGCATATAAATCATTTGATGGCACCTTAAATGCCATTTACAAATTGACAAAATTATCGATCAATTATACAAGTGATAGATTTGATTATTTTTTAAAAAGGCATATCAGAACTAAAATAACTACTTATAATTTCTAGAGGGGATTAACTTATGAAGTAAAGCAGTCAATAGATAATTTTTAATTTTTTTTATTGATTTTATGTTGACACACCACATATATGCTGTTTCTTAGTCAAGAAATACACAAACACATATATAATCAAAACAGAAGTGTCAACGGCCTTAGATCCGGTTGTTTTTGTCACTATTTATTTTTCCTGAATCATCCACTAGATTTTTAATCTCATTTGTTCATTGTTGAATAAAAACATTCCTACGGAAGGGATGTCAATGATCACCTTTCAACTTTTATCCCTTTTCCACCATTTTCATACATCTACATACAAGAATAAAAGGATGTATGGAACAGAGGAAATTGAGGAAATGAAACCGAAAAAGAAAACGATGAGATATGGGCATTTTGAGTAAGAATGGGCCATACTCAAATTTTTATACCATCTCAATTTTAAATCTATGAACCAAATATTGTAATATTATTGTAGTTTAGAGGTATTACATATAGAAAGAGAGGGGGGAGTGTAGGGTATGCACTGCACAACGAACATCCAATTTTTTGAGTAGACTTGAAATTATAAAATATCCCCAAAAAAATTATTCAAATTTTAATATAATTCATAAGGGACGTCTCATTAACTTTTTTCTTAGCTTCTGAGTAAAAAAGACAAACTAAGAATGATATATAAAATTTGACGGGGGGGAATTTAAATTTTATTAAATTTTTAAGCCCATTTACCACTTTAAAAGACTACCAACCTCTTTTTAAAAAATAAAGTTATCTCAGATGTGTTCAATGCTCTTTAATGGGTTAAAGTAAAATAACTGCTAACTTAATTAATCTTCCAAAAAGAATAAGAACTGTGGAAAATAATCAAAAATGCCATAATTTGAAGCAACTTATATATTCAGAGATTCTTTGACATATTATATTTTCCAAATGAATGGGCTTTTGACATGTCAAATATTACATAAGCTACCTAATATTTTGGTACTAGAGTGTGCCTGATATCCTCTTACACAGAGATTTTCAAACTTTTATGCAGGTACCACTGATGGTACGCAAGCTACATTTACAGGTACATTTAATCTATCTTAATAAATATTTCCCCGTCAATTTTTTTGTGTAGCGGTTGTTGCCTAACAAAAAATTCTAAAAATGCTAATTAAATCTTTAAAATGATGACATTAATATAAAGCTTAAAAAAACGTAACCCAAAATATACACCTTTTATTTAAGATCAATGGCTTTTAAAATATTGACACCCTTTCCGTTTCGGATGTGTCCTAAAAACTTAAGATAGGACAGGAAGGTTTACCATAGAACCTTCTTTCTTCTAGGGGCATATCGTCAATCCAACTTCAGCAATTACTACAAGAGTACATCATAGAAAGTGGGGACTCAAAAATGATAATTTAATTTTTTTGAATCTTGCATGTAAACGACTCATCTGGTTAAGAAGTTTGTTTTGTACAAACTGATCTACGTTCAAAGAGATTTTGTTTCGTTTATTATATTTTTCACTACGACCAAAAAGGAACAAGAAAAAGGTCAAAGGGTACACAATCTCATTGATGCCCATGTAAGACAAAAGGACATCGCTAAGCTTGTCAGTTTCAGCATTGTCCGCCGTATCCAAAACACTAGAAACACTGGCTTAAGCACCCAGAGGTATATTGAAAGTGGTGACTATCACAAAAAGAGAGATGATACCTTCATGAACATCTTAAAGGCCAAGCTAGATGCTGACCAAACAAACAACATGAGGAGGCCCACCGAAGACATTAACATTGACACCACGACCATCATGGTGGCTATCTATGAAGATTGTGGCCTCAATTTGAATATTTGAGGTTCAAAGCATCTCCTCAGAAAAAAGTTAAAGTAGAAGATTATCAAGAGTTGAAAGAAAATCCGCCCAGTTTCCCAGACCTCAACTCCTCTTATATTTATATATGGTTGGGCAAATCAAGAGGAAGACCAACACGACCCCTCACCCAAATTTGGACTACCTCAAAGCTGCCATCGTCATGGAGTGGACAGAATACCTGGAAAAGAATATGAATAAGGTGTATATCAGCTTTAGGGCTAGAATGAAGGCCGTCATTGAAACCAGTGGAGGCCTAAATAATAATAATAGAAAACAATTATCATGCACGAAGGATGACACTTAATATTTTACTAATCCAATTCAATTGGTATACTTATTATTAAATTGTAATATCAGTAAATACTGACGTGTTCAGAGGGCGTTCTAACATGATGGACTTTTGTTAAGGACCGATAAAAGGTCAGGAAGGATTTTATGTCCCATATTAAGATCTAATGCAACCTTACCTTGTACAAAAAAGAATCTCTAAAATTTGCTTCAAAATTTGGTTAAATTTATGAAATTTTAAAAGTTTTAGTAAATTAACATCTTGACATACAACAGTGTAAAAAGTTTGAGAACTACTGCTCTGACATTGTACACTTTGTATTTGACACACTCAAAACATTAAGTAAGGACATTCTAATATATATAGTAATATGTACAAATGTATATTTTGGAAAAGAAAGAAAATTCTAGAACTTCAAACTACACAAGTATAGTCTATACTTATAATTAATGGTGCAGATGATTAAAGATATCAAATTGTTAAAAATAAATAATAAGACTGACAAGACAATATTGAGATCCAATTACATAAGGGTTTTCCTTTTTTCCTTGGATAATTCCATATGTATAAAACAACTGACCTCCTCCTCCTCAATTGTCTCCTTAAATTAATATGGGAGTTATATTATGTATATGAAGGAATTAATCCATATTAAACGTTTGTAATCCATGAAAAATAAGTGTACATACATTAGATACATTTTACATAATATATATATATATATATATGAATGTATGTAAGTAGTACGTATAACGGTCAAATCATGTTACTAAAGCATAATAAAAAAAACCGAGGACAAATCTCCACCTGCTAATCAAAATTATGTGATAACGTTTAATCAATAGAATCTACGCGCCAAGAGTTGCTTTTTGATTGTTCTTCCTAATAATACAATTATACATTTGAATTACATATAAAAATTATGAAAAAAATAGAGTTACGGATTCATTTCTACATTTAAAAAAAAAGTTTTAAAATAAAACTTTTTGAGTTCCCATAAGAGATTCTTGTTGTACAATAGAGTGAATATTATTTCCCTTAGGCAGACGAGCCTTAAAGAAAGTCCTTATAAACTTTTTCACATGTGAAAAAGACACACTTAATACGTTGTCATTATAATATTACACTTGATGTATTCACTTTTTTTCTCCTAATTAGTATTCTAGAAAAATTATCAATTTTGAAATTATAATTTTTTTTTTAAATGTACGACTGAGCTAAATTAATATCATACCAGTTTTTGAATTACTTTTGTCTTTTTGAAATACAAGATTTTATTAAAATATGTTCATTATAAAAAATGATTATTAATGATAATTAATAAAAAACATTCATTTTGTTTTTAATTGTAACATTGCGAATAATTGCAAAGAGGAAAACTAATATTTATTGTACTTTTATTTATTTGCGCATGGATTCAGCCTTTTTGCAAAAAGAAAAAGAAGAGAAAAACCTCTCAAATAACTCCACCTACTTTTGTAAATACGTCGTCAACCATATGATCATGCTGCTGTAATACATGTTACAATGTTTATATATTCTTCTTCTTCTTGGAGAAGAAGTAGGGGGAAACCAATCGCGTAGCTTTACATAACTCACACACTCACCGTTCCTAGCTGAAAGAATGAGCGCCTCAATAAATACTTCAAAACACATTCCGCGCGCAGTATTTCCCTTTATTTCTTCCTTTTTTCTAAGGGGATTTTTTCCAAACCAACTTTGAGTGCGCTCGGCGGAAATATCCCCCTCCTTTCCCTATATAAAAGGAACCTCATACAAGACAGATATTCATAAGCAAATGCACTCTCCTAGGAGAGACAGCTCCTAACAAAAAATAGGATCATGGAGTGAAATATTTAAACGAAGAAGAAGAACTACAAAGTCACCGGGAAACTGTCAAAAGTTATATACTATTCGAAACCATTCTAGTCATCATTATCTCTGTACATAACTATTTAAAAGCCTGTATATAAATGTGTTTTTATGTTAATTCATCACGAATATGAAAACGTCAATCTAGTCAATTCTATCATATATTGTACATATACATACATAGTCATCGGAACACTCTCTAGTCAACATAAAATACATATTGAACCTAGTCCTTCAATCCAAAAAGTTTTAGTCATTTTTTTTCGATTAATAGTCATCAGTATCTAGTCAAGCAACATGCATGAAGGAAAGCGAATCACGGATTCTCCCATCATTGATGTCGAAGAAGATGAGGATGAAGAAGAAAAAAGAAGCACCACAACACCACCACCTAGTCTCATACCCCCAAAATATTTCCAGTCAGAGGATACTCTAGTCAAAACACCAACAGAAACTTTTTATTCAAGACTTGCTGCCTTAACAGCATTGCAATCCTCTTACAATTATTATCTCAATCCATTGTCCCTTGTGACACAAACAGCAGCACTTCAAAGAGCTCTTCAAAATAACAATAACAATAGTAGTAGTAGTACTCTGTCCTCGCCTGAATCACTGGGAGGAAAAAGATCATACGAGTCACTATCCAGCTCATCCTCCACCTGTTCATCTCTCGCCTCTCCCGAAAAGAGACCCAAGATGTGCAGAAAGAAATCCGCGAGAAAATTAGCCTTTGATGAAGATAAAACATCCCCCGTGTCTGGTACGATCATCCGCCAACGAGCTGAAGGGGAAGAGATCCCTGCAATTCATAAAGGTAAAATAAACAGCTCATTTTTCATTCTTTAGAAATATGTTAACTAACAATCATTTTTGCATGTTTTAGGTGATATTGATCCTGAGTTTAATGTTGTGGAAATAACGGATGAGGCCAAGGCAGAGCTATCAAAAATTGAAAACAAAATCGGAGATTTTATTTGCCGATTATGCAAAGAAGTCTATGACGATGCATTTGGACTAGCTCAACATAGGTAAGATTGTCATATTTTATTTTATATTTATATGAGTATATTCAAACTTATATGCTTTAAAAGTGTCCCAGCTTCAAATTTAATTTATGGTTTAAATTTTGTTCAGGTGCAATATGATTGTTCATGTCGAATATAGATGCCCAGAATGCGAAAAAGTTTTTAATTGTCCTGCAAACCTTGCATCTCACCGTCGATGGCACAAGCCCAAGAACAAGGAAGACATTAGCTCCTCCCCCAACAATGACAACATCAATCCCGCCGCTTGTCAAAATACCAATAATCCCAATCTGTTGATGGAAGATCCGAATACACCTGATCGATTTTCTTGTAAAATTTGTCACAAAAAATTTAAAAGATTGCATTCCCTCAAAAAGCATTTTCAACTTCATTGTATAAATAGCAACGGTAATAGGCCTTTCAGCCCCCTTCATAGCTTAAACAACAGTAATGTTGCATTATCTGAAACTCCACCAAAATATTCAATTGCAGACCTTTTGAGTCCAAGAGTCAAGGATATTTCTATGAGTAATAATCCGGGTAACTCTGACCTCCATTTCCCTTGTCGTGTTTGCTCAATGAGTTTTAGCTCTTTGAGTGAACTTACTAGTCATTCAGCCAAAGTACATTATTCCTTGCTTTTTAATAGTCCGTCACTACTAGTCCTTGCATCTAACCTCACACCTCCAAATGGGCTAGTCACGCAATAGAAATTTGTACATATATATATATTTAACTGTAAAATAATCCAAAGTGAATTTTAGTTTGCCATACTTTCTAAGTCAAGTCAGGCCTAGGGACAAACTCCTTTGCAATATACCTACCTACATATATTTGGTAAAACAATGCTTTAAATGTACATTTTACTAAATTATTAAACCCCTTCTTTCTCTTTGATTATCTAAGTCATACAGCCCATCCTTAAACCAAAGAAATCCTTCACCTACAAAGATTAAATTTATATCAAATTTTAACAACATATTTAATTTTCAGAGTTTATTTATCAATCATTTTTTATTTTACATAACTTGTTATTTATTTCTCTACGTGTTTTCCCCCATGAAAATTGTACGGTAGTCACAGCTATTTGTATCATATTTTCCCAAAGTCTTTCAAATATTATAATTTATTAATAAGACTATTTATTATTACGTATCTATTAATAACGAAACCTAAGATGAGTAAAGTCTAGTCAATGATGTTAAGTCACATTTAAACTTTATTTAGTCACTAAATTTGATTTAATTTATCATCTTATACCAATGATCTCTTATAATTTTAATTTTATTTATTTATGCTTAATTATTATTATTAATTATTGATTACTCCTAATCCAAAGAGCGAGTGTTCTCTAGTCACTAATCGTATTTCTACTTTGCAACAATTCCCGTTTGAACTCAACCTTCTTCTTCTTCACTTTTACGTATTACAACTCCTATCAACGCCCCTGTAAATATGTAAATGTCACTATAATTTTGTCTTTTGTTTTTTGATTTTTAATATAAATATTTTTTTTTATAACTAAAAAAAATATTCACTTAAATGTCATTTCATTAAAACAAATATAATATTATTTTTTATTTAATTCTAATAACCATTTGTATATAATTATTGATGTGTACCCATTTGATTAAATAATCTTTGTTTAGTAATAAAATAAACTTTAAAAATGCATTAATATGAATCTATTCATTTATTCTTTGAGTGTATGTACATAAATTGAGAGCAAAGTATTTTACAATAATAGGACAGTGATTATAAATTCTGATTAGGTAAATATGTGTAGTGTTGTAAATCCTAAGCACTTTTATCGTATAAAAAGTCAAAAATTAACATAGTGATCCTGAAAATTTGAAAAATGATTTAAAATAGAGTAGCTTAAATATCAGGACGTCGTATTAAAATAGTTGTGAGATTAAGGAAACAAATATAAGTTCAAAACTATAGGAGGGAATCGATGCTCAATTTTACTATAATTTCAAGAAGGACTTTTACTTATAACTTCCCAAAAAGTTGTCAGGGTTACTCTATGTCTTTCATGAGTACAAACACACGTGACTACCATTGATACTTATATGTTAGTTTAAGTAAAAAATTCTGAGCTTTTTTTTTTTCTAGATCTTTTTAGTAAGCTTAATCTCAAAATTAATATACAGCAGAAAAAAACTTGAAGTATGCTGAAAGGTTAAGCGTACACTGGAAAAAAAGTTCATTTACAGTTTTGTGTCTGTTGAAGTCAGTTGTGTGTTACAGAGTTCCAAACTGGAAGTAAAAAATTCCCTACTTTTTTCAGTATATCTACGACCAAAGTTAAAAAGTAGAGCAGGAAGGGGAAAAAATGTGTTGTTTATCAAATGCAACAACACTGTGGTGATTTCAACGATTTTGTTCTGGTTATATGGACGTCGAAGATGAAGGAGGCTATGGTAGGCCAATCATCGAAAATGACGATAAATTAATGACTTCAAAATGGACTAAAGTTATCCACCAATATTCGGTGCATATTGAATCTAAATCGGATAATCTTACCTATGTTAATTTTGATGTCAAAATAAAGCACAAAACGCTCAGAACTTTTGACTTCCCCAATTAATATTTTTTTTTTAAATAAATAATATTTAACTTCGGGAAATAAAATAAAATTCAGATTCCAAGGACCAAAAACTTGCACGCTAAAAAATGATTTGGATTTACATTCCTATACATAAAACATTCATGCAGTTAACTTTTAATACTAAAAATTTTTATGTCTAATTTTTTCTTTATTTATCTTATATAGTATGGTTAAAATTTTGTAAAAATTATCAACACTAAATTAACAAAAAATGTTTTACTGAAGGATCTCGATTTTTGTAAAAAACAAAAATAAGCTAAATTTGATATTTGATTTAGCCTAACTTTTATTTCTGACAAATATCGGTATAATATAAAATATTTATTTTCATAAAGTTTGTTATATTGAAAATCAAACATTTTGAAGTACTTTTTTCTTTTGAATCACTCTTTCAAGTTGTTCTGGCATGTATGTTGGGAGGAAGGTCTGCAGTTTTTCATCATCTAAACACCCAGGCCCTCAATGTCATTGCCAGCACTACGATGGCATGTCTTAGGACTACATCAGCAGCAGCGGGTGCTAGGCCTGACAACATTCTCTGGAAGACATCATTGCCACTTAGGGCGGTTATATTAATGATGAAGACACTTTAAACACACTTCTTTTTTTTTAGTATTCATTTTGTTGAAATTCTGTCATTACTTAATAAATAATATCTTGTTGAAGTTTAAAATTTAAAGTGTTCATATTTTAATGGACCATTTGATATAGTCAAGATCGATACATATTAGTGAAATTATTTTTCCCAAATATTTGAATCCTTCATTTTCAACACGTTTTATATTCGTGACCTTCTGACATTGGAATTCTAGACATGTTTATCTTATTTGGGTTACAGCATAGAATTATGGCTATAATTTATAATATAATGTATATTTTTCTATATAAAAAATAATAATTAGAAATATGTTAGATTACATTTGCAATGATTAAATCAAAAATGACCATTAAGTCGTTCGAAATGGGGAAAATGTTTGTTAAAGTATATACTAAGTGCTTAAAATTTTACAAGAAACTTACAGAAAATATAGTATCCAAAAAATTATATGGAGTTTAAGACAATGTTACATACGTGAATTAGTACAAAATGATAGACATTTAATCACTCCAAAAAATGACTATATAACTTTATAATATTAATGAAATGAGTGAAAATTGATTTTTATAATATTATTATATAAATAAATAAATGTTACATGGTCAAATCTATGATAGATAATTAATTTATAAAAGGAATAATTAAATTAATTAATAAAAAAGCAAATTAATTATTTTATTATAATTAAAAATTTAAATAGATCATTTCCATAGTGGCCGTTTCTTATAAAATAATATTTGTTTCTATTTAAAGATATTAATATCTTTAACTTACTTAAAACGTTCAATATTCAATTACAAAAATACAAATACATTTTTCCAACCCAGGGCTGCAGAGTCCGTACATTAAATGCACAACTCCAAATCCAACTACAACTCCAGTACATTGAATACTCCTACATTCAATTTTTTAATCATATATTTTATAGTCAATCTAAGTACTAATGAGTCACTTGAGTGAAGAGACTATAAATATGGATTTAATTTATGGTTATAGGTAGTTATTAGTTATATCTAGTATATACTTGTGTCAGGTATAAAGAAAATATTTGGAAATTCATATATTTCATAAGATGAACAACAAACGAAATGGATCAAAAGCTATCTATTGAATACGCTAATAAGTTTCTGCACCTAATTTATACACTTACAAGCGAGGAACAACAATTAACAGAACTTCTCCTTCCAACTTATCACTGATGACATTGACTATTCACAATACTAAGTAATGAACTAGTAGCATACTAATTTAGAGATGTTCATGAATTGTGATTTTATAGACTATAGAGCACGTTTGCAATTTGTGAAGTAAACTTATAAATGAGCTAACTTTTAAGTATCACAAATTAATAGACCTAAATACTTATAATAACTTAGAAAAAAAACAACTTTACAAATACTCAATGTAAGCCTTTATTAACAAAAATTGAAATAACTTTTATATCCGAAAAAGTTGGAGTCGCTACAAATTTTCGGACTCCTGACACTGACTCCCAATCCAACAAAAAAGACTCGGTCTCTGCATCCCTGTTCCAAACTATACTCTCTACTTACTTTCATTTACAATAAGAAGTATCTACTTTTGACACTTTAGCACAAAAAAATAACCCATTTTAAAATATTGATAATCTTCTGTGCTTATAATTTGTCTCACAGGTAGATCACCATAGGTACCTACCACACCAGTGACCCATTTTCTATAAGGAATATCAAAAATGTGTATACATACAGGCAAATAATTTATTTGTTCCTACTTTAATTGTCAATTAATAAACGGTTCATCTTATTCTTTCAAAGAAGCATTTTTAAATGTTTATACTCGGACTAAAATCCACTACTCCGACGTAAAGTTTATTTTAGCACTTTCAAGGCATATAATTCTAGACACATTGACTAATCATGCATTATCTTGTTTTGCTTTATTTCTCTCCTTGAAGGAATTGACTAAAATATTATGTTGCCTCTTTTCTCCCATTTTTTTCCATCAATCAGATATTTGCGTGATTATTCCAGGTCCATGCTAAAGGTAAACATTTGTTCGATGTATGGCTGTATTCCTAATTAAGGCAACATGGTATAAAAAGTTTGCTAAACACTGAAAGTGTCATGTTATTGTATAAAGTACTTCTTAGGAATATTAAATCAACAACATTGTTTTGCGCCCACCTATTTGTTCATTATCCGATAAAAGATAAAAACTGAAATTTCGTGCGCAACAACGGATGTTCTTTTACATTATGAAGTACAGTTAAATTATTTAATGTTTCTTGTAACACATAACAAAAAAATGTATACATACTGACAAAGTCTTTAACTTTGAAGGATTGATCGTAGTTTTTCTTATAATTTTTTTAGGACATGATTCCCCATTTAAACAATGTAAGCAGTCCAGAAAATTTATCAAAGGGAATTCATAAGTCAACAGTGCGTGTGCAGAGGCGTTAACTTTGCAGTTTTTTTTTATTATTTATATTATTTTTTTCCTGAGTTCAAAGAGAGGTGGTTTTCTATCTCCTCATTATTTGTACTTTGGCAATTCCTTCATGTATGATAATCTTTTATTATTACACAATTTTTTTGTTACTTAAGGAAGGCAAATCTTGAAATTTTCATACTTCTAATATTATATGTTAAAAAAAAGGAGTGATAAAAGTTCTTTGCGATAAAAGTTCTTCGCGGACATCATTGAAAAAGTTATAGAAGGATTTATATGAGTTATATTTCATAATTAAAATAGCTTAAAATAGTCAATTTATATCAATACAATCAAACATTATTGTCTTAATAAATACAGTCGAATTGATTAAATTGACAATTTTCCAAGTAGAGAGAATTTAAGAAAAAATGCATCAAGCATATCAATGAAAAATGAAATTCTAGTTGTACAAATTATTTTTCTGTGCGCTAAGTTTATCTTTTGTTTCGTTCTACTGTTAAAGATATGATATTTGTTCATAAAAATTACACACTTATTCCCCTTAGCGTCTTATTTGTGCACGGATTATCAGTTTATTACTTTTGCCAACAAAGTTAAAGGAGGTAATATTTTATCCTCGGTTTATTTGTTTAAAAGTTGGATAAAAAAAAACTTTGCAAGCAGATTATATATTTAAATTAAGAAGCCATTCAATTAGTAGAAATTTGGGTAAAACGCAGAATTACTCATACTTCTGGGTATAGATAACTCAATTAAGTGGCTTTTTTATAAGTATAATACAAATACTAAATATATTTTTTAAGAAGAAGAGGTCAAAGGTCAAGTTTACACAGAAAGTAAAAATTGTCCAACATTGCAAATTTGGACAAATATCATACATCAAAAATGAATGTTAATTTATAGAAAATATTATTTTGGGTGGAGGTTACATTCTATTCCGTGCCATTTATACTTATTTTTGTCAATAGTTGAATGAAACCTCTAGTTTTCATTGTCACCCATATTACTTTGTTATATAAAACAATCTCTGTTGACTAAAAGTGGGTAGACATTCAAAGAGGAGGGGGAGGTTTTGAGTAAAAATGATCACCCCTGGTAAACAGATTTACTGTACTAACTGTCTCTTCACAATTTCTCAAAATAGAAATTTCTTATTATTTTTTTTTTTATAAAAAAATAATATGTGTTATCTTGATATATTAACAAATTACTTTACTTAATTTGGAGGTAAAATAAAAATATTCTTCGTATGGGGCCCCATGCCACGCCGATGGTATTTATTTGACACATATTTTAATTTCTGTACATCCGCATCTAAAGTGTCAAAAACCACAATCTAAAAATCTATATAATAGTGGACTGTTTAATAGTTAGGGTATTTCACTTTTTCTTTTGAGGTCCTCTTATATTTAATTATACATTATTGTGACATGATTTTTTTTAAATGTGCATCTGCATTACTATTCCCTCTTTGGAGCGTGTAAGTGAAGTAGTGTTCTCTTTTTTTACAGTGTGTCGCAACACTTGTGTTCAATTCTATCTTTATGTGTAATATGTAAATATTATCGAGAAGAAATGCAAATCCAATGGAACACACGTTAAAAATTATAAATGATGAGTGTAGGGGGGGATAGGAAATATGACCCTCCTCTTCTACATACATACACACATATTATAAGCTGCTGTTATTTTGTTCTTCCTCTTTTTGTTCTTAAGCAGGAGCAGCAGCTGAAGTATGTATATGAAGCTATGAACCACACTGTATCAAGCTCCTCTTCGTCTGTTATTAAATCCTGTTAAAAAGAAAAGCACTCTCTTTCTCTACTGTGTGCTGTAGTCTGTAATAATCAATGGGGGCCCTCATAGAAGAAGCAGCACTCTGTCATAAGCATCGTCACTTATCTTCTTCCTCCTTTTATTTGATATGCCTGTTGATAAATAAAGATATCACGTAGGGAAAGCCCAGGGAAGAACGGATAAAAGACTAAGCACATAAAATATGTAATAGGCCCATCCAAGACAAATACAGAAGAAAGGAAATGCTTGCACAAGTGGGCTTAGTCCCTTTCTAGGTCGGAGAGACTGGCTTCCTTCTCCTATTTCCTTTCTTTCGGCTTCAAACGCTTTTACCAGCTTTCCACCTTGATAGGAGATTAGAACATCCAGGGAGTTCATATAATGATCATCATCATCATCATCATAGAGTTATTAGCAGATGGCTTCAATATTTTTTTTTCTTCAATAATTTCCGGAATCTCTTTTTCTTTTTTTCTTTTTTCAATTCCATACATGTGTTGTGTTGTGTGTACAGGTGCAATTTTTCTCTCTATCCTGGCTATGTACATGTACATATAACACGCACGCATTCAAGAGTAGGCAATTTTGTTTTTATTCTCTTTACTATTCACGGGTGTCGAATTTCAAATTTATATTTCCAATCACACTCTAGGTTAGGATGTAAAGGATGCAGTCATTCAAATTGCATTTCAGATCAAGGTGTTATTTGTAATTATTATAGTATTTCGTAAAAAGATAATTTTTTTTGAATAGTTCATACTGATTGTCAAATCATCTTAAGGAAGAGTCTTTACAAAACCTTTTATGAAATAAATAATTGATTTCTTAAAATAATACTTAATCAGGATCTTCATAGAATAATTTTTATTTTTAAATGGGATATTATACATTCCGAGATTTATAAAAATCCTTCTTATTTCTTTAAATATATATTTGATAGTCAATAATTTTCAGTTTGTTCCTGTAATATTCAATCAGATTATATGAATAATTATTTATTTACCTCGATAATGTCCTATTTAAAATATTGAAATATATTTCCCAACTTTTAATCGAGGTTTAGTTGAATTTGATTAATTTTTTTGCTCAAGAATTATTCTTTTGTTTCTGTTTTTATTTTTTCTTCCTATTTTCAATGTAAAAGGACTGAAGCGTACAATAATAGCTACAAAATTACAATTTTGAAACTATTCTCTTATATTACACACGCAACATCATCCAAAAACTGAAAGATAATCATTTGATTCTCAATATTTGCATAAAGTAATACATATTCCATAATAAAAAACAATAATTATATGATTTTTTTATTGGAAGATGAACAAATTATATTTTCTTAAAACAGAAACTCTGGTTTTTAAGACTATCGTATTATCAGGATTTTGTTTTCTAGATGTCCTAAATTTAAACAAGTATTTTTAGTATTTTAATTTTAATTTAAGATTGTAAATTGGATTTTTTAATTGTGTTTACCATATAATTAAAAACTTTTTTTTTTTGGGTTTCTTTTAAAAAATTCACAAACTCCATTACAAAAAGGATGTTCATTAACAGAGGTTTAATGTCATAACGCCATGGTATCATATTTGGTACATGAGTTTTTGAAACTTCCATTTGAGGAGTGAAAACATATAATCAATGGCTGACAAAAATAATTCAAATTTTTATATATGACCTTCAAGTTTTTCAAACAAATGGTGTAATTAAAAATAAAGTATTTTATTAGTTACTTTTAGGAAATCATTTCACTAATATTATAATAAAGATCTCTGTTAGCTATTGAATTAATTTTGCTGAAGATTAAGTATCTTTTATCATACTACTATTTTAATCCAAAATTAAGTCAAAATTAGGCTAATTAAAATGATAAAAGATGAATTCATAATTAATGACTGGATGATATACTTGATGACGTCATTTATCAAAAATTGTTTTATGGGGTAGGTTTTGCGTCCAACTTGAACGTGTCTTTTAAATTTAAAACTTAGGCGGACAAGATGTCAAATTTTTCGAACAAATTCAATTATTTTGAAGTTATTCAATTTAAGAAATAAACCTTAATTTTTTTTTTTAATAGAATCTTAAAAATGTTGAATCAAAAAAGGTTATATATAATAATCTAATATAAAGTATGAAATCCTCATAGAAAAGTTTATAAAAAATTTATAGTTTTAATTTTTCTGGAAAAAAAAACCAGACTGAAAAGGTTATTTTTATAAATTATTTTTTGGTATAGAAACCAAATAACTTCCAAGTATTGGTATGTTAAACTATCTCCATCTTTGTTTAAAAAAGGCTATTCATTATATATCCTGTCGTTAAATTACCTATTTGTATCAAGATAAATATTATATTGTTCATCAATCACTTATCGGAAAATTAATTAAAATCAGGTAAAATATAAATAATGTGAGATAACACGCTTACAAAAATCAATTTTTTTTGGTTCATGCAATTCAAAGATACATATGTTTAAAGTTGGGAATAAACGGTAAAAAAAACAAACACATTTCAAAGGGCTAAAAATACTTTTATTAAACTATGGTACATAAAATCAATTTGGGAAGCGGTCGAGAACTTAATTTAGGTCAAATACAACTTTTGTTTTACGACAAAAAATTTTGGTATTTTAAAATAATATTTGACACATTGTTTTAGTATTGAATACTAACACCACTAATTGTAAGATCGAATATTATATATAAAATAAGTTAAACTGAGCTTTGCCATATTTAAAAACCAATATTTTAAACTTTATTTGACCAAATAGCTTCGAAATTCGATAATAATTAATTCAATTTATTTTTTACATGTTATTGCAAAACTTGCTGATTTATTTATAGGAAATTTCAAAAGTCACGAACTATGTTTTTTTATCATAATGTACCAAAAATATCTAGTCTATGAATATGTAATATTTGTTTCTTGTCTTGCTTTACCACATATATTTAAGTGAATTAAAAGTTTGTTTAATAAATTACTGATATTTATTTTTTGATGGATTATATTTCGGCCTTAATTTGTTCTACAGTCCTTAAGTTTACAATTTTAGAAAAATATATGTTATCATTATTCTTTGTACAAACAGTATGTGTAATTGAATTTATTGATGTTGAAATAAGAGCAAAATTCAATTTAACTCTATTTTGGGCGAAGTTTATTTAATTTGCCAAACTTTAGATACTCATTCCTCTTAAAAAAGGAATCCAGTACATGAAAAAACGTAGCTCAACGTACAACACTCACAAGATAAATTATTCTTTTGAACTCAATGTGTGTAGGTTTGCACCCTGGTTGTTCCTAGAGAAGGAAATAATAAAGCTATTCCTAAAATATAAAGTAATATTTTTTTATTTTTGGAGGATTTGTCTTTAATGATAAATATAGGTAAATTGGTTATTCTAATTTAACTAGATTACACCCAAATATGACAGAATTCGGCATTTTTATTTAGAAATACTTATTTCGTGTGTCAAAATTTAAAAAATCTCAAAGAAAAATTATAAAAAGGGCAAAATCTAATAGATTTTTTTTTTTTTCATACCATATATGTTTAAAACCCAATACTCAATATATAATTGAGTCTCACATAAACTTTTTATTTAAATTTTTGGAAGTAATACTTAAAAATTTAAGCAGTAGTTAAGAACCATTGTTTGATTGATGTAACGGAGGTTGAGCCCGATCAGTTTTTATTTAGATTGATTTGGGGTTCCTAACATTGGAAATATATGTTTTTAAAAGTGTTCCATAGATAAATATTAAATATTTAAATAAATTTGGTAAAATTATTAGTATTAAAGAAATAAAAATGCCAATTGTATAATATAATGTAGGATAAATGTCCATCCTTATTAAAACAAATGTTTATGAGGCCAGTTAATACAAAAGACGGTTTTAATATTTTTCTTAAAATTGATTATTGGACAAATTATCGTGAATTACTATATAAAAATTAATGTTATGAACATTTTGAAGGCGAAGTAAATTCTACTTAAAGTAGCCAAAAAGATTGTAACAATAAAATAATGGGGAATTGATTTTACTTGAAAGGTCATATCGGGGCTAATATAAGTCTTTAAAATCAAATCAATACTGTAATCAATAGATAAAATTCTTATGCGTCTTCTCAAATCTACAAATTTGAATACAAAGGCCATATTTGACTCCAATACATCTATAAAATATTATGCTTAAGTACTACTCTGATAAAAAATAAAGGTGTTATTTTCTCATTGCGAATCAATTTCTCATTCGATAATCAACTTTTTCTTTCTTGTGTTGGCTTACATGTTCACAACGTTTTTAAACAATATCAGAGATTTTGTATTGTTAATATGTTTTTACACATAAATTGTTTATAGGTTTTTTTGCTCCAAGATTTTCTACAATTAAAAAAAAAATTAAATGACGTAGTTAATTGGACAACTCCTTTGGAAGAAGTTATTCCCTTGAACTCATTGTGCATAAGTCGTTGATAGAGAAGGAAATCACGCCCCCCATACTTTATTTACATATATAGACTTCAAAAATGGTTCATATGTCAGATGGAGTAAATGTAATACTTTATCAGTAAAACTCTATTTCACCAATTAAAGGAACATAAAAAAAAAATGAACAGGAGAAATCAAATTTTGGGGAAATTATTGAAAAGCTTTTGATTGAATTTTTATTTTTCAAAATTTAGTATTTCCAAAAATAATAAGTTTTACCCTAAATTGATTTTTTCTTTCAATTTTTTTACTCTAAAAAATTGTTGAGCACGCAAAAATATGTATAACCTATTTATCTCTCAAACCCAATCGACAGTGGAAACGTTGGAGACATGTGAATAAACATAATTAATAAAAACAATTTAGAATCTAATAAGAAACTAATTCAGAATTGGAAAATATTTGTTTCTTTTTAATTCGGCCTTGTATATATAAAGTAAAAAGAATAATTAGGATTTTTTCTTCTCATTTATTTTTGTTCAATATTGATTTTATATTGATTTTTTATCGATATATAAAACCTTACCGTATATTATTGTACATTGATTTTCTTAATATCAACAGATCCAAAGTTCTAAGAAAAACTTAAAGAAGAAAAATAATTTAGGATTGTATTGAGTGTGAAAATGTTATCCATAGATATTAAATTATTAACGTATTTTCTAAATAAGAAATGAATTTATTTTGAATAGCTTTTTATAAACTTTGTACTCTTAAATGTCAATTTCAATCATTCAAAATCTAATGTACATTCTGTATCCATGATTTAATCAAGAGCTTGCTTATTCAACCCATTTAATTAATAAACTACATATTGAATATTTCATTTGTACGTATACATATTGACATGTAACTTTAAAAAATCATAATTTATCTTTAATAAAATAATATAATTTATTTTTTTAAACCTTTTACGGATAGATTTGTTTTTCAAATCCATGTCAGTTTCTTGAGGAAACAAACTCTGAATCATATATATTTTTTTAAATAAAAGCTGCACCTGAGATATTTCCGGACTCTTGAGAGACAGCATAGAAGCTGTTGATCTTTGAATTTTGGAGGGGGGGGGGGGGGTATTCATGAATCATCATCACGCTGTCGCTAAAGAATAGTCATGACGAAATTGAAGACTACCTTTCGCTTCATTTCAGTATATGTGAACTGGTTGTCATTCTCAGCATTCAAATTCCTGACTAAGGTACCTGAAAGTATCCAGTGGCCGCTGGTGACTATCATTCATGGGTGTTGTTACATAACAAATGGGTGTGTGGTTAGCGAGCAAAGTGAGCCTAACAACTGGGAGGTTTTTGTGGCGGTGGAAGCTTCACAATTTTTTTTTTTTTTTCGGATAATTGAGTACTTTTAGCATCTTTTTGAGGCATATGGAGGGAGTAAAATTCCTCAAATTTATAGTGGTTTTTTATATGATAACTTTATATTATATAAAATATACATTAGATTTAATAGTTTATTATTTTGTAATTTTAATTTTCTATAAATTCAAATGCATTTTCCCACAAATATATTTTCTTTAGTATTTGTTATTTTTATTTTCATTAAGTTTGTTGTATTAATTATAACAGTAACTTTTTTGTCTGTTTCCAAGTTTTAAATAAATAAATAAAGTCACAAATAATCTAAACTGATGATCTGTGATCTAATAACATATGATATGCCAATAAAACAACACAACTTTCTTAAACATCAGAAGAATTGAATGAAATTTTCAAAAGTTACAGAGTACAGTAATGTCCAAAAGGTGATAGCTTTAAATACTTGCAATTGTATAATATAATATAAAATTCGAGTATATGAATAACTACCAACGGTGGCCAGACAATAAATGATAATCATTGCGAAAAAAAAAGAGAGGTTCAAAATTAAGAGGAAGTACTTTTATAATTATCGAAGGTTCTTATGTCAGATTGAAATGTATGTACTTTGCTTTAACAAATTAGTTTAAAACTTTACAAGATAAATAAATGTCTTAACGTTCATTACACCTTTGTTTTGATCCATTACAATAAACTAGGTGGAAATTTAAGGATTTATTTACATTAAATATAAACGACGTCTAATTCATTTCTCCTATTTTAGTTATGAAAGCTCAGTATTTCTATGGGGACCACAAAATCTTCTAGGCATCTGTACAAATCTCTTGGAAGTATTTTTTTTTTTTCTCCGTACATCGGCATTTTGTAACATGCATACACTCTGCAAGTCCCCACTCTCCCTTCTCCAATCCTTGGCTATCACATACCACCATACAAATGAAATCGGAACGGCTGAGTACGCAGTTTCACATATTGTTAGGTTTATTCGTAGTTAATATTTACTTTTTCTTTTAGAAATGAGAGGATGTGCAATAATTGTAAGTTGAAGGACTGCACCTACTTTATTATATTCATGTATAACAATATATATTAACAAAAATGTGTATATAAGAAACTAATAGGGGGTGTTGCAGTTCCAAAGTGCTATTGATAAGCTACCATTAAAAGTGTTCATCTTTTATATTAACTAATATTTCCTCCTAAGACGAGACATTGCGTCTTCTGCAAAAATGTAGAAAGAAAAAATAAAAATTGGGAAAAAAATATATTCTGTAAAAAGACAGTTGCAGATTATACTACGTTCATTACAAATTGGAAAAAAAAATAATGATCCAAATTATTTAGATAATCAATACATCTTTAAAAAAATTGTTTACAAATCGGGTGTGTTTCATTGTTTTTACCATAAAAAAGCTACAACTGACCTTCCTACCATATAATATACAATAAATACAAAAGATATTTTATAAAACCACGTTTCAAAATTAACTGTTTTTAACTTGTAAATTATTTCTTAAATTAACTTGTATGTCTTCTCTTTTCGACAAATTATGATTCATATGCATGTTTTCAAAATTATTAAATTTACAAAAATCTTAGTTCGACGTACCAGTACTATAGTGCTTTGGAGATAATGACGCAAAATAAACCGTACTATTGTAAACTGATATTAGAACAGTACATTCCAATTGAAATAAAAATGCCTATATAAAAAAAACACCTTAACACAAAACAAAAATTATTCGGACACTCCTGCAAAAGTAATAAAATACCGACTTTTTAGCTATCAGAACTGGTACAAAAATGTCGTAGTCTTAAAAACACAACTCTCAACGAAAGTGTTCATTTTATCGCCATATTATTCTGTACTTCAGAAAAAAATACAGAAATAATTATAATACCTTTTTTTTAAAACCTAAAACATTAAAAAAAAGACTATTTTTTTTTCA
This sequence comes from Lepeophtheirus salmonis, assembly GCF_016086655.4. Lineage (NCBI taxonomy): Eukaryota > Metazoa > Arthropoda > Copepoda > Siphonostomatoida > Caligidae > Lepeophtheirus > Lepeophtheirus salmonis. Next base: position 39,701,398 of record NC_052132.2, on the reverse strand, counting down.
AATTTTCTTTTATTTAGATCTTTTAAGGTGAAAAATTGCACTAAATCATGCAGATGTGGTTTTTTTAATTTTTTTAAACATACGTTTGGCCTTATAAATATCCTTTTTATATTGCTTAAAGAAATAGTAAACAGGGACATAGCATCTGAGTCAAAGGGGGAAAAAGATGAAGCTTTATTGACTAATTTAATCATAATACATTCAGTTGTGAATTGATGATTTTATTTATTTTTGGGGAAAAAAAAACAAACATTGAATTGGGTTAAAAATACATAGTAACAAATGAATTCGTAGGGATAGTAATTAATCTAGTAAAATAATATTTTATTAATCAGTGACATCAGTATACTTTGCATAAAATATTAATGTTATAATTTAGTTTATGCATATATATGTCAAAACGTCTTATTTATTCATAAAATAAAAACAATGGGTTACTATGGAGGAATATCTTTTTTCATCGTTACATTAAACAACTATTTTTGACTGAAATTTTTAAAGCACGTAAATTCTTGTATTAAAAAAGTAAGTAATATAAGTATGGCAAATGTCAACTCCATTTTTATTACTTTATTCATTTCCTTTCAATTATATGAGTGATATATTTCTAATAATTAATTAGGACCCCAATATTAAGAATTATATTTGAACACTAATCATAGATTATTAAGCCATTTTCCTTGAGTCACTCTGGATTTTCTATGCAAGAAGTATGAGTTATGGTTTATTCTGAATAACTTATTAGTTATCTATTGAAAATCAGATGAAACTTTATATAGTTGAAATTAAATTTAAATATTTATAAAATGAGTTTTTTCACGATAATATATTATTAAAGTTATTGATGTAATCCCTTAGCCTGACATTTATTGAATGTGTGGTGCAAGTACCTGTAATTTCTACAACCTTTGGTATCCTAACATTACTTACATCATTTAAAGTTATTCATTATACATATAGCTTGTTATCATTATTCTTCCTCCTTGACATTTAATCAACGTTACTAATATATATTTGGTAGCATAAAGAAACTCATCAACATTCCACAAATTTTTCTATTTTTTTTTCTTAATCCTTCTTTCACTTAATAAATCTTAAAGTGTCTTTTTCTGATTATAAGAGAGGCTTTTTCAGCAAATAATGTGTATTTTTGTATCTTTTGTAATAATACAATACAAATACAATGTGGGTTAACACTCGAGACAAAATATTTCAGAGTGATTTGCTTACACTTTTATAAGCTGTAACAAGCGAAATTGTAGAATTATGTAGAGCTGAAATGGTCTTCTTTTTATTAATCTGAGTGTATTATTTTCTTGGGTGAATTATGACAGAGCAGAAACCAAAAAAAAAAAAAGAATCTTATACCTCCTGATTAAAATTCAAAAAAAAAATAAACACAAATTTGTACATAATATCGACTACAGTACCTTTGCACTAGAAATTATTGGGAGAATAGATCATACTATGGATGAAAAAGAGCAGGAAAGAGTGCTTGTACGTTCACTTTCAGATTCAAGTTGACGTAAATATGGTATTTATATGCGTTCTGAGTTTGATGACGTTTCAGAACGATTGGCACCGCGACGTCTCTTCTTACTTTGCAGTGTACACGCACAATTAGGGCCCTGGACCTAAATATTTTAAGTCATCTTAAAAGTACATAAAGTATATGTTACTTAAAATTACGCTATATATGATATTTTAATGTGTTTTTTACGTATTAGGCTGTATAATTACAAAATTATGGTTTTTTCTTTATTAAATAAAAAGTTTGCTTCCAACCCTTTTTTAAGATACTTTAAAAATTTTGAAAACAAAATGTATTATTGTTTTCTCTTCGCTTAAAAAAGGGGAGTCGAACACAGCTCTGAACATATACAATACATTTTTTCTGTTGGTCTTTATTTATAATATGTATTTAATTGAAAAATACAATATAACAAGACTAATAAAAAAATGATACGGAGAGGCAGGCATATCAAAAACAAAGCAAAATCTTCAAAAACCTTAATAAAATTCTTTACAGAAATAATTGATAAAATAATTTGAAGAGGACAGACTTCACTCAAACAACAGAATCGAACGAAGATTTTGAGAGGATCACAAACACTTAATCGGTTACATCTCCGTTGGATACCTTTTTAGAAAGAATATGATCACAAAAATATTAAATTCCCTAGCTGTCACATTTAGTAAAAATAATTTATTTAAAACTATGAATGTTTAAAATAATATATATAATAATTTTTCAATAATAACATATTGGAATATTTTCCTGTACGGCTTTGCAATCTCACATAAAATCATAGGCCAATGTCGAAAAAAGTGATTTTTTTAAACGAAACTGTTTTACAAGAAATTGCACGAGTGCCCAATTGAATGTTTATTTATTCCAGTGGTTGTTTTGGACTCACATGGATTGATCCACCACTTTTCTTGAACCAAAAGTATATGTGTTATATAAGCATGGGATCTCACTGGTAGGACTTTTTCAATCATCTGATTTCTTATGTCCGCTCAAATTGAAGTGTTCCCCAGTGGATTCCAAATATTTATCGACATATCTCATATGATGACCAATCTGATCCTTCAGTTTTCCTTTTTTTTTGTCTCGTATTTTGCTTTGAGCCTTTGATACAACTGATCATGTAATCTGAATGTGTGGAATAGCATCTAATCGCATAAGACAGTTTCCGAGTATGTTAATCGACCCTGGTTTAACATATGAACAGGTTCTACATCCATTTTCTAAACACTTTTTCAAATTTACTTCATTAACACTTCATAATGACTTATTTGGAGCCTCTGGAAAAACTTTCCCAATACAAATTATTCCTTACATTTTATTTTTGCTTTTAGGGAACCATATCTGGCTTAATAAACATTATTTCCATTCTTCGATCCAGGGGTAATGCTTTTCAATATTGGTGGAGTGCGGATGAGATTTGCTTGAGCTGCGGATAATAAGTTTTATTAAGCAATTGGCAATCAGTAGATTTGGATTTGGTTTTATTCAGTACTTCATTCTATCCCATTAGTTTTGGTTTCTCAATCGAAACATCAATCGATAATCACGTGCTATAAGCATTTTTTTAAGTTTTTGAAAATCATTTTCTTACTCATTTTCATAGCTGCAATTTCTCAAGACTTTTATTGTCAGACTGTGGGGAATATTTTGAAAAATGCAGGATGAATGTGATAGCGAAGGAAGAAGATACTGAATTTAGACAGTTTTCTTCTGGTACAAATCTGAATGGATTTTCCTGTCTCTTATGTAAACCTTGGTGTCCAAAAAACTGGGTAGATTATATCACAAAATGATATGATGCCGTAAGTTTTATTGTGGGATGAACTGAGTTCAGTTCTAAAAATAAAATAAAATAATCTTTAATAAAATACCGCTAAATACTCAATAAAAAAAGATTATTATGTTTTTGTAATATTCACCAATTCGTTAGTGTCATTTTTTCATTGTATATAACACATACTGGATTCTTGCTAAAATAGTATTTATCTTCCAATTGCTAAAAAATGTTAAAAAATTGTTGACATTACTATATATCCTCGAGTAAAATTTTAAGGTTATTGTATATATTATTTAATATCGAGCAATCCCCGAAAATAGTAACGTAGTTTCTAACATTCTTCATAAGAGACACTCTGCTCGCTTGTTTCTATAAAATTTGGCTCCCATTTCAAGAGTTGCAGTAAGTTCTCTATATATAAACTATTTATCTGCAGCCGTTAACAAAAAACCATCAAATGAATGTATATAATATTGGCCCCATCCTCCACATGTCATAGAGAGGTCCAAAATGTAAAATTTAATACAACATGAATCTTTGAACCATCCTGTTTTCAATCTTTTTAATATCACTTATAAGAAAGAATGAGTACTTAAGGAGTTAAATATAATATAATAATATATATATATATTTAGTGATATACATGTTACAAGAGGATTCTGTATCTTACATTTAGTAGAAAAAAGATAAGAGACCCTCGCAAGAAAATAGGTATGAGCTCATATTAAATAACTTAACTACTTATGTTAGGTGCGTAAGTGTCTTATTGTGTTACATATTGAAAAAAAAATTTTTTAAAATCTTCATATGTACAATGTTAATATATTTTGGTCGTTTATGTTTATTTGATAATCAAAGGCTACAAAATTATTTATAAATATGTCGCTTAGAATTAAAAATATTTAATTATAGGATTGAAATTAAAGCTGCAGTATGTATTACCCTTACACTTTTCTAATAATATTTTACAAAAAAATTTATTTGGAAAAATTGTAACTTTTTTCAGTTTTTTTCTTCTTTTTAGATAGATTATTTTTTTGTAGATGGCGTTATTGTAGTTTTAGTAAATCAAAATAAAATATACTTCTGCCTCATTTGATAAAAAATAACTGTATTAGAGATGCATTGTTTACTTGTTGAGATGCCCAGATTTGTTCATAATTTGATTAAGTAATTTGAAGCATATAACAAAACAAGCACCACTTAAATTAAAACTTTGTGGGCCTTTTGGACGACGTAAAGGGTCCCAAATCATATATTGAGAGAAGTAAAAGTTTATTGAAATACTCCCAACTATTTTTTTATAAAAAATTATGATTTTTTCAATATTTGATATTTTGGCCTCTAACAATCTCCCTGAGGATATTTGCCTTTACTAAAATGGATAAGGGATATTAAAAACTACATAATTTTTTATTCTTAAGTAATTAAATCTTTTGACACATTAAAAAAAACCAAATAGCTACAAAACGCAATTATAATACTACATTTAATATTTATTCCAAAAAATTGCCTTATTTAATTTGATCAGGTTATCACAAACCTTACAAAGTATTAACTTGGCAATTTCATAATGATCGATTTCCCTATTTGAGAAATTACTCGGAAGAACAAAATTGTGATACATACATATGCATTTTTTTTATTAATATATGTTGAGATTACTTCACTGATAGATAATGGTCTGTATAAATCTTTTAGAATCATACAATAGCATTAATATTCAATATAATGTAACAAAAGTTTTATATCAGATATGAAAATAACTTTATTGATAATTAATTTTACTGTGTACAGCTTCAATCAGCAGTAATGTGTAATTTATTAGCCATGAACATTTCAATTTGATATAAATCAAATTTTAAAGATTACAAAATCTGTAAAATACCCAGTACCACATATTTATGCCTTACTATATTTGAAAAAAATATATAATTTATAAATATTCATCTCTGAATATTTATGCGAAACTTTATATTTCTTTACATTTACAATTAAAGTATTGTCTAAAAACGAGATTACTAGTTACCATTTGAGGGAGATTTTTTTATTGCAGTGAAACTATTGGTATAGAATCTGACAAAAAGAAAATCCCATTGTGATTGATTGAAAATCTAGACTCCAAAGCTATGGGTTGTCTGTTCTACCAATCTTTAACTATTTGCGATTAGCAAACTTTCCCGTACTTACTCTCCATATAAAAATATTATCAAATGTATCGTAAACTATTAACATAAAATAGATCCAATAACTTTCACTAGTGTAATTGCTTCAATTAACCTAATTTATGCCTTCAATAGTAATGTACACAGAGATTATTATAAATAAAAATCAAAGTAAATTTAAAGTAAACATTACTTACAACAATTTTCTTCTAAATTCTTAAACCATTATTTTTTAGCAAATAGAATATCTTCCATAATAGTTTTCAATGCGACATAGTTAAACCTTTACTTAAAACGTTGCTTTCAGAGGTAGAAGTTCATTTAAAAAATGGACTTGTAGAGAAAAAGATACATTATAAAGTGCAATGAAAACTTAATAATATACTTCTTTCTGATTCATAAAATTAACAAATATGCTGTTAGAATCAATAGATAGAAGATTTCTAAATGAAAAAAATATATATTCGTAAATAATTTGTTAAATAATCAATGTTTTAGTTATTCAATTAAATATTTCAGTCTTCAATTTTGCATAAATAATTTAATAGAGGTATGAATAAAATATAAGAAATATTATTTATGCTTTGATAGATCAATTGTGATGGGACTCTTATTAAATATTTACAACAAAAGAAACTTATAGAAAAACTCTTTTGACCTTTACATGGATTTAAATGCAAATATGAAAATGATTAATTTTTTATATGGGATACAAAAAAAACTTGATATAGGGTCAAACAGAGAGGGATAAATGTTAACTAAGTTCAAGTTAATTTGTGGTTTTATTTTTATTGATGTTTGAACATTCTGAATATGTTTTCTTCATTAAATGATGACGGGCTAAGTATAATCTATCTGAGAAAAAGGATTCTTGTAATTTGACAATTTGTAATTTGAATTTGGTTTTACTAAAAATTTTTGAAAAATACAAAACCATAAATTAATTTGTATGTACAACATATGTATGTGGATAATTTCAGGTCAATCTAACCTAACATATAAAAATTTCATTTGATCATCATATAATTTTACAATTTTTGTTCATCAAGCTCTTAATTATATTAAATAGTGTGTGCCAACATTTGTTACCTTCTTTTACATAATTTAAAATTTATGGAAGTGAGATACTGGAAATTTTGTACGCGACAACTTGAAATGCTGACACAGCTATCAAAGAAATCAAATTAACATTTTCCCAATTTTATATATAACAAATGAATTTGAAAAATTAGTTTTTTTTTATTTGTCATAATGGTAAATTTGGTTCGTCAGTAAAAAAAGATTTCCCACCATTAAAAGACAATGACTTTGTTGATTTTGTGATAATTATACGCCCAATCAAATTGTCACAAAAATTTCAAAGCTGTTCTTCTCGGGGTTTTGAAATAATAAAGGACAAAATACGAATATATGTTCCTCAGAACGACATTTATTAATTGAAATGGATAAAATCTTCAATGATTTGCCCACATTTTTCAAACAGCTAATTAGAACAAACTAAACTTTGGTACATATTCTTTAAAATTTATTTTACAAATAATGGATAGTTGGAAAATATCCATTTATTGATTCGACATTGAATGACCCAAGTGGTTGGAAAAATTCCTTACATTGTAATTCCACATTGAGTCTCAAGTCTTTTCTCAGAAGTACAAAATATTTAATCAATTTTTCAACAAATCAATCAACTATTGCAATCTTTTAGTAAAATTAGTCAACCTCTAAAAATGGCCCATGTGAGCATTGAAAAGAGTAAGAGTGAAGGCAAAACAATTTTTTTAATCCTTTGACACACCACGTTTATATATTAAATGGGTATTTTCAAACTATTTCATTCCAAAATTACAAAGTGCTCACTCTCACCAACATATCCATAAAAGTATAAACGACTAGATTTGTATTAAATATGACCAGCCAGTATATAACAATAAAAGAAACCGTAAATCAACATGTCAATCCTTACAATTTGCAAAATTTCTTGGAAAAGAGCGGCTTAGCTGTCATGACGTTTCATTAGATTACCTACAAGCTGCAAAGAACCAAGAGAAATAAACACAAATCCCATTCTGTAAAATATAACGGAGTGGTTCTTAAATGGTGGTACATGAGATTTTGAAAGAATATATTACAAATGGTTTATAACTCAAGGGGCTCCACAGGAGATTGGCTGAAGGGGGCAGTACTCCCCAAATTAAGGAATTTTTGTTTTTGTACAAGAAAATTTAATGTATTAATTTTTGTACAACAAAATTTAATGTATTAATTTTTGTACAACAAAATTTTAAACTTAATTTAATTGTTTAATTTAATTGAAATTTGTTTCTAAAAATTTCAAAAATTCAAACTGTATGAAAAAAAAAAACTTCATTTTTTGTGGTCAACTATGGATATGGATTTTTTTCTTCCAAGAAACGTAATTTTTTGAAATAGATATGGATTTTTAGATTTTTTTTGAATAGCCAAAGATATTTCTAAATTATTTTTGAAAAAATTTAATATATTCCAACTTTTTGTCAAACGTTTTATATTTTTTATTTAAATTCCAAAAACCGATCCCTTTCTCCAAAATATAATCCTGTAGACGCCCCAGTCACTGAAGGTGAAAATGGTTTTGCATGTAAGGGAGTTCTTAGGTTAAATAAACATTTAGAAGTAGTACCTTAATAAAAAAAGTTGAAAATCCCTGATGTAAGGGAATATCTTCTCCGTAGATCCTAAATACTTCTCTGAGTACAACAAAGACCTACACTTAGTACTTCATCACAAATCATCAATGCTACTCCCTATCCTTCATGAACATATTCATTACTTTATATTTCGATGTTATCTTGTCAAAAATAAAAGAATAATGAGACAATTTTTGAAAATATAAAAGCTATACAGATTGCCCATTAGAAAAAAAATATTACTCCTCTTGAACTAATATTTTATACACCTTTATATGAAGAATATTCACAGCGCCCTCTATGTGACAATTATCCCTACTTTTTAGCAATGGCGAATATAGTTACAAACGTTGATAAAAAAGAGACGAGGCAAATTAATATTAGTTTCATGAGCTTTCTGATTCATTATTTTCCTAATACGAATGGAATGTATGAAGAAGAATTTTCTATTACACTCCATAATAACATTTATTACTACTCTTCAAATATATAATTATTTTCCTAGTGTCATTCAGTAAGTATTGTAATTTTCCTCTTCAAAATAACAATAAATAAAGAGAGGATAACATTTGTTCTTTATTAGAAAAAAAAGCACTCAAGTGGTTGATTGCTTCACCAAAAAATGAAAATAGGGAAAATACATATAAATAATCAGACAGTAATAATTAGAAATATTGTCAATGAGTAATTACAATCATTGTTCATTATTTTATATTTAAAAAAGAAGGATTTTTATCCAAATTATAAATATACTTCTTTTAATGAAAAATGATTACAATATCAACTATTCTAATTATTGACGAAAAAAGTAATTTCCAGACAGTTTACAAGTTGCGTGTCTAAATGAATGTATGTATATTCAAATGTACATGAATGAATACTATATTTATATAATATATAATCATATTTATATACAACTTTTGAATAGATTCAACCTGAAATTAATATTTTTTTTCTTTAAAAAAAAAATTATAAATTGAAATCTATTAATAAAATAATGTAGTTATCTAATCACATCTTATAAAATATAAAAATATTACTTTTTAAGGTTAAGCTTTTTAAGTAGATTTTATATTGTTTAAAATAATAAATTAAATTACTTATTCATTTTGACCAAAGACCATGGTCAAAACCTATTACGGTAGACTTGTAGTTAGTATTTATACAACATAAAAAGTATCATTGTTGATTAATGTGAAACATAAAAGGTTAGAATATTAAAATTTTGAGAAAAACGTAAAGCAAGACCATTCTAAATTAATATATATATTATGTTGATACAGTTACTCCCAAAATTAGAAGTCCTTGTCTGAATTGGTGGAACTTCATTCTGGTACTGATACTGTCTCACAAATATATTTGTCTATACAAATACCAAATTTTTATAAATTTGCTTAACGTTTACCTCAAGGACAATTGTAATTTCTAAGCACATATGAATCATTCCTTTTTTTTTATGGTGTGTGTGATATTTTAAAACATGTTTTACAATAAAATATTTCTATAAACAAAAAAAATTATGATGCTTTATAATTTTTTGTGACTTTAATTTCATTGATTGTAGAGAACAATAATTAATTACGCCTAGATCGTTTATTAAATATAGAAACATTATTAAACTAAAGTACAAAAATAAAAATATTTCTTCCTTTTTTTTGTTACTACGCTTTGTATATTAGTTGCATTTGAGTGTTGTGTTAAACTATTATTTAGCCGAAGTCATTATTTTGTGTTGATATTAAAGACCTCAATTAACCATTTCTGGATAATAGACTAGAAGAGAAGAAGAAGACATCCTTCGCCTTTGCAAAACAATGTCCACTAAGACTTTTGTTTGAGGGGATTATTAGAAACTGGTATTTCTCTACATGTGTTTGGGAAAAGATAATGGTTTCGACAGTTCATCTGGAGGTGGATGTCTAAGTTTTCTTTTGCTATAAAGATCGATCTTTTTAGCAAAAATATAGTTCAGGAATTACATAAAGGGACTGGATTTGTGACTGGAGAGCAACAGAATCTAATTCTTTTTTTACACTTTTTTATTTTTGGTTACATATCTTGGTGGTTTACAGCTCCACTTCATTCAGCAGCACCTTTGAATACTTTCATACTAGTCAATAACTTGATCAGTTATATGAAGATCAATAAAACTTGTGCAGATGTAGCAATCAAGGCATTCTCGTCACATTTGTGGTACCTAACTGAAGAACTCGTACCCTTAGAATTATTTTTTGATGCAGTTAGAAATGACATTACAACATACATGGTATCGAAGTTACTGACTTTAAAATAAAGACTCTCCAGCCAGAGGAATAGCTCAAGATATTCCATTCCAAATCAAAGAAACAGAAAGCAAAAAAATGTATTTAAATGTGTAATGTAGTTATTAATTTAATTATAATTATAAATTTATATTATTATATAAAGATGATAATTAGTCAAAAATAAAATAACTAAAATATTATTACTTTTATTCTTCTTTTCTGAACTGAAGTTTAATTAAGTCTTCTTTAATTAATAAATGGTCCAGGTGTGATCATTTATTGCTTGATTCACTCATGGAAAGTTAAGTAAAAAACAAAAATATAAAGAAAATTTAATCCTTATTTGATTATAGAAATATGTAAGTTTTTAACATTTAAAAAAAAAAAAATCAAGATTAAAAAAGTTTTGCTTCATACACGTTTAGCAATTGCAATTGTGTAGAGGTAAACATTAACCAAATAAACTAAAACTTAGATTAGGTTCTGTTGAATCTAAAAATGTTTGGGCAACAGCATCACCGTAAAATATATAACTATATATATATGTCTTAAACAAAATTGATTGAATTGAAATTATTTGAAGTTAGCCTTTCCTCGCTGACGAAAGTATGGAGGTACGGAATTCCAAAATCTATTTTAAAAATTATTCTTCAAACTGTCTATTTTGGTTTTGGGAGGTAGATGGTGATGTGATCTGTGTGTCTCGTTTCATGGAAGAGGTAGCCAGGGTGAAGGGTTTAGTTTATCGATTTTAATTTATATGTGCTCCACAAATAAATATTTTTAAAAAAATTTAAAAAAATTGTTTAATAAGTGGAAATAAGTTTTGTTATTGGTAAGGCATCGTGATAATGGCATATTTTGAGATTGATTTTTATTTCAAAATATTTTTTTTATAGACAATATAGCCAAAGTACAAGCAATGTGTTAACTCAATATCCTTATCTGGTATATTTTACACAAAAACCATGTTTTAAGCAGCAAGTTTGTTTTTAAAAGTGAATTTTTTTTGTCAAACTTTTTGATAACTATTTTAAAAATATTGTTAAATATTTTTTTTTTAAAGTAAAGCAAATCCTTTTAAGAACAGAAACATGTTTGGTGTCAAACGACAACATTAATATAGTAATATGTTATATAAATTAAGAATAGGGGAAAGTATCATTAAGTGACGAAGACGAAAGAGACAGAGAAAGGAGGGGGGAATCAAGTGTCAATTTATAATGTGGACATAACAATAATAATAAAATAAATACATAAGCACAAATCAGCGTACCGTGAGATTTGACTATACGGCGAATAATATATAACACACTCATATATATATATGAACATCATTAATCAAAAAAACAGTTTTTATATCTAATATATTATTCTAGAATTTGACAAATAATGAAATTTAAATTATATAGAACATAATATTAAACTTTGTTTATGATTTTCTCTCCCTACCGTAATTGGAATGTGTTTATCGAAATGAGGGACTCCACCTTGATTGCAATCATCCGTCCCTAAAAAACATATACATATATTCTCATGTTCCTTAGAGTTATTTAATCAAATATTGACGAAAGAGTATCAAATATCGAAAACATAGTTATAATTAAATTTGGATCCATGTATTTATCTATAAGGATAATTTATCTTACATAACTTGTCTATGTTTGAAAAAGTGTAACCGAGGAGAATTTGATTTGATATGATTTCTTCATTGCAACAGCATTTTAAAGACTTCTTTTTCTAAATATGAATGTTACTAAAGAAGATTTTTTTAAATCGATCATTTTTTATTAAAATAAATGTATTAGTATTCTCACGATTTTTTCATCCGTTCCAATATATGGATCAATAATTTCTCATATTGTGGATTAGAAACCGAGACGGACAGACACATGTTGTACAAGTGCTCAAGAATTCAATGTATTAGGGAGGCCGTAGAGAAGAATATTCTAGCAGAGTAAGGCGTGAAACTAGACGTACTAGACTGGCTCATAATGACGTCCAGATGGAATGCAACCTACATAAATATTGAATTTTTGGCTGTGAGTGTCTTCTGAATCTCAAGCATGATCCGGTGCAGAGAGAAGTGAATCGAAGGTGGTTTTGAGAAATATATAGAGTAATCGATCTGTACTCTCTGATACTTTACAGATAAAGGAGATCAGCTTTGAATAGGAGAATGGGAAGACGGATATGTACAACAAAGGATGAATGAATGGTGGGAAAAAATATATTTTATAGAAGTGTGTTATGTATTTATGTTTTTATATTTTACACTAATTGTTGGTTTTAAAATGATAGGTTTTTTTATTCTTATGTTTACATAGTCTTTCTACGATCACCCGGAAATTTTCGATAGGGAAAATTCTTCTTCTTTTTTATCCTTTTATCTCCTTCGTTTTTCTTACGTCGGGGAAGGGGGAGGGGGGGATATAATTGTCTATATAATATTTATATTAATATTATAATAGTTATTTAAAAATAGACTTGCTTATAACATATTTAAATGTAATGTTTTAGGAGCATAATGGCGATCAAATGTAACTTCAAAAGAATTAAAACATTTTATTAATCTGGGAGTGTGGCTTATCCCAGTTAACTGAGATTCATTGCAATAGACATGTACTTTCAAGGGTTGAAAGATAGCTCAGAATTTTGATGATTTTTTGTAGTTGTATAAGGCAATTTGAATTCTTGTTTTTTTTAATAAAGGGCAATTTTGTTTGGAATGGGATCACAAATGTGATGGGTTATGTCATTTTTGTATGACTTAGTGGTTTTGCATGTATCGGTGTCAATATAAATTTAGAATGATATCGTATTAACACAAGAACGACGATGGTATCATTTTTGTAGTTTTGAAGCCATTTTTACTTTTTGATTATACCTAAAATGTTTTTTGATACCTCAACATAGGGTTGAAAACATTTTTGTACTCATCAAATTTTATTTGTTTAAACATCTATTCATTGGAATTTATTATTAGGAAGTTTATCAGCAAATATATTCTTGTATTGGAACTTTATTATTAGGAACAGTCTCGAACATAATTATTTTTCGGTAAGTATAGTATCTAATCTTTATTGGAATCATTTTTGATACTAAAAGTCTACGTAAAAACCTTTTCCGTTCTAGTGTGTGTTTACTAATATTTTTAAATATAAATTAAGAATATTCTTCTTTTTTTAAATTTCAAATTAATTTTATAGACAAATTGATTAATTTGCATTGATTGAAAGCAGGTGGGTTCATTTTTGATACCAGCAGTACTCATAGGGACTTGACGTACGTTCTATTTTAAAATGCATCAGTACCCCGGTACAACTATAGTACCAGCTTACTGAACAACAGTTCTAGAAAATATTTTTTTTAGATTCTACTGTGATATCATAGTATTTTTCATTTTTGGTGTACATATATCAATGTATATATTGTTATAGTTAGACAGTAGTAGAAAATAAATTATGACTAAATACTAACTCACGGTACGACCACTTGATTTTTTTTTTCTCATCACTTTAGAATTAATGAAATAAAAGAGAGCAATAATGGAAAAGAGATTGCAGCTTTCACAAATAGGTACCGTTTTATGTTATCTTATGGGCGATAACAAAAAAAAACACGTTTTCATACTTTCATCTAAAAACAGCTTTATGCTCTATAAACTAACAACAACATTATGTGTATATAAAACAAATCAGGATACGAGCAACACCTATGGCGCTTCATAAATGTTGTACTTATTCGAAATGGATTTCAAAAAACGACTTTGTATTTGAATTTTTTGTTTCTTTAATACTTGCAAAGTGTATGAGCTTTGTTGATTTTTTTAAAATTAAATTAATTAATTAAAGTATGTGGCCCATTTTGAAGACATAGAAGGTCTCAAATCAAATATTGACAGAAAAGAAAGGATCTTTTTAAGTATGTCTACACAGCATTACTTTTCATTTAAAAATCAAATACTTTTAAATATTAGATATTTTGGCCTCTAACAGCCAAACTGGGGTTATTCAGATTTACAAATGAGGGTTTATGAGATTGATTATAATCCTCTCTTTCATTCTTATATTATCAATCAAATATTTCATAAATTTTACAAGAAGCATATTATATTTTTATTGATAATTTTGTGTATGTAATTATTGAGTTAAAAAAAAAAAAAAAAAGCAAATTTATTTAAACTAAATTAATTTTAATAATTTTGCCTTTAATATTTAATAATTGAAATCAAAATATGATCCTTTAACAATCTGTAATATGCATTATCAAATATTTAATATTTTTAAATTAATGTACATAAGAAGTTGGTCCAGGATTAAGATCATCCAAGGAAGAAATCTAGACATTCTCTGAAAGTATACTTTTATGAAACACAAGGATTAAAGGAAGCTTAATTTTTTTGGATAATAAGTAGTGTTATAACTCGAATTCACAATCCAGGATGTGCGAGACAAAGGCTATTATGCTTAACCTCACTGTATGCATCCAAAAACTTATTGAATATGGACTTTATGAAAAGTAGGAGACTGCGGGTATCAGCCAGAAGCATAAATTTAGTGCAAAACAAAGACTTATTAAAGAAACAAATATTTCAACGAATAACCAACAATCTCCGAAGTAAGAAAGAAAGGTATCAAGTTGGCAGAACTGGAAACTTATGCAATAAGAAATTAGTTATTGATAAAAAAATACAAAGAGGTCTGTACTGGAGGGTGAAATGGCAAAGATATGTAATCTTATTGTTAGCAAAATTGATAAAGTTAGGCTAGGTTTCTTACCTAAAGAATTTATAAATTTTAAAAGTCTGAGGGTCTAAATTTAAAAAAGAGGAGAATTGATAGGGATATCGTCAGTCATATCCCATAATAATCGTCAATACTGCATGATTCTATAAAAATATAGTTATAAAGGCTAATCAAGATCTATAAAATTTCTGAATTTTTATAAGGGTAAGAATATCCAATGTCATATCAATCGAACAAAAAAATTGTATCTAAATCAACAAACCAGACCCTATATGTTTCAAATAAATGGACAAACGTCTACATATCTTTACGGTGAGTGAAAAAACTAGTGAAAGAATGATATTATATATTGGAGTGAGAAAGGAAGACAAAATTTGCGGAAATATATTTGCCGTTACAAAATGGACTCTAATAAAAAAAACTACAAGCTTTGAAAGGCTAATAAAACACAAGTTGACAATGTGCAAAACCAAAAATAAGACGGGGTTTTAGAACGTCCTTGAAAAGTAACTTTTGAGGGGTCTGGAAGTTTAAAACTTTTATTGGAATGTTTTAAATGCTTAAGTGACTCACTCGAAGCAATTAAAACGAAAAAGAATCAGGTTTAAATGAATATATTTATCAATTTGAGCTTTAAAATTTGTATTTCTTTATATATATTTTTTATAAAATAAATACAACTATAGTTATATTTATTTTGTTTGTCTTATATCATGAATGAATAAATATTAGGTTCTTTTATAAAAAAAAAAAAAAGGTATATGTTATTGTATAAAAGTAGATATTATTTTTGCAAAATATAAATAATCCTATTGGCTGACGAGACAGTTGCAAAAAGTATTTATTTTAGTATCCAAACAGTATTTGTTATTTTCTTTGTTAAAATTTTAGGGGTTACCGCCTCCTTGCAAAAAAAAAGTATCACAAAATAATATTTTTGCTCGTTTATGAGGAAAGAAACGAATGAAGAGAGTGAAAGAAAGTAAAAAATAAGTGCATTTGACATTTCTCCACCTTTTCTCCTTCATATATATATGTTATTTATTAAAAGTTAGAAAGCAGTTTACTTTCTAAGAAGTCGGAAAAAATATGTATGTACATTATACAACTTTTATACATTATTATGCTACTACAGCTTTTGTTTTAACAAAGTATATACCTAAGTTTTGTTTATATAATTGCTTGATAATTTGACACTTCACATGGTATTAATAATTAATTTAGATTAACAGTGTAAAAAAATAAGTGGGGTCTGTAATGTTGAAAAAAATGATCACATGTTAATCATAATTAATTTAATTGTATTTATTTCAACTTATTATTTCTTTTTTAAAGTATTCTATGCGTTTTTTTTCACAAATAAATATATCTTTTTAAGATAAGTTTTATCATGGTTTTAAAAAAAATCAAATATTTCTGGTATAGTTAGAGATAACAACAAGTTGATATTCAGAGGGGGCCCAAAACTTGTAGTAAGTTATGAAAAACCTGATTTTTATGGAATCCAGAAAAAATGTTACATCTCAAAACCAAGTAGGGATATGTTTAAATAATATATATTTAGCTATATTTTTTATTTAGTATGTGTTACTTTACAAGCCATAAAATAATCAACACGTTGGCGAACCGATTGGCAGCTCTTGACGATGATGACCGTACCTACGGGATATCACGCTATCATTTGGTTTTGGGGGATGTTAATTCATGAAAATGAGCAAATTAAATTTTTAGCCAACTTTTCGGATGCAAAATGATTTTTAAGCACTATGGGGGAAAAAAACGCCCAAAATCCCCCCTACCCCCAAAATTACTTTTTCACCCATGAATGCGTATTTTTTTAATCTATTGTCAAACTAAGAAGAAGAAGTTCGCCAATGTCGTGATAATGAAAGCCTTTTTGTCCTTAAAGCAATATACATATAACATTTTAAGTTTATAAAGTACATTTTTAAGGTCATATAAACGGTCAACGGTCACAAAAACGTCAATTTCTTCAAAAAAATTATTTTAGGGTGTTTACTAGGGTATCCAATTATTAGGGTGACCTGTTAATTAGATTTTCTGTTCGAATTAGTATTTTAATGGAAAAAATTATGTTTGTAATGTTGTATGGTCATCACCAACATGGACCTTTGAAATGATATATTATTGATTCCTTCATTACTTTGTCTAACAAATCATTTAATACATTTCTGAACTTTTTTTAGTAAGATATGATCAATTTTTTGATCATAACAAAATCTTCTGATTCAAAGACATATGTTCTCTGTCGATGGAAGCATTTGGTTAGTTTGAGAAGAGCAATTACTTATAAAATGATGTTTGAATTAATTGAAAGACTGGATGGTTGGGAAATTCTAGGATATCTCAAAATTTATTGTTTTTAAATCAAGATAATGTTCCGTCATTGTAAGTAGTATTTTTTTAATCAAACATTTGTGGATGTTCCTAATCGGAGGAAAGTACAGTGGCTCTGATCGTTTGAGTATCCGAAGTATTTTGTTGGGCTACAATAAATTTTACATCAAAATGGAAAAAATTGATTATATTCTTGTGTATCACTTGAGGAAAGGAACTTTAATGAAGTTTTTGAAATTAAAAAAAATTACTTTAAAATTCAAACTACCGAATTTTAAAAACTTTTAAAACTTACTCTTCTGAATCCCTTTACAAATAGGAAATGTCATAAGAAAAGTCATTTTCAAATGACTATAGAAGTCAAAAAATGGCCTTTGAAGACTGAAACTTCACAAACATAATAAACTAATTAGAATACAACAGAAGATCGAATTAATAAGTAACCCTAAAAATTGGACACCCTAGTACACACGCTAAAATAATTTTTTGGAAAAAATTGACCTTTTTGTGACCGTTGACCTTTTATAAGACCTTAAAAATGTACTTTATAAACTTAAAATGCTAAATGTATATTGCTTTAAGCATAAAATGGCTAAGGATTACGACATTGACGAATTTTTTATTATTAGCTTGACCATATATTAAAAAAATACCGATTCAAGGGTGAAAAAGTAATTTTGGGCTTATTGGGGGCCCGGATATTTTTTTTTTTTTTGCTAGAGTGCTTAAAAAATAATTTTGCATCCGATAAGTTAGGCAAAAATTGAATATGATTTTAACACCCCCCACCTCCCTCTTACTATCATAATTGTAGCAAGGAACAAATTAAAATTTGTAAGGGATTTGAGGGAAACCTTCTTCTACAAGACACCCATAAATACAAAGTCTATGTGGTTGAGGAGAGTCACAATGAGACAGGCCAAAGCCACTCAAAATTGTTACTACAAAGTTTTGGTTCTTCTTTGCTCTATGGGGCTGTAATGGCTTGATGTTGTAGGATGCCAACAGTCTCTGCATCCTTCTTGAAAATGGCATCACTGCAGAGAAGATTTCACACGTGTTGCCTTTTCTGTTGTTTTTTTCGACATTTTTACAAATAAAGACAGTGAATTAAACATTTTTTTTATGATTTAACTATAGTTTAGTTGCGTAATTAAAGTTGCATTTTTTTTTTTCAATTTCATGATATGCTCGTTGCGTGTCTCTGAAATTGTTGAGCATAAGGACGCCCAAGTTAGTTGGATGAAAATATCAGTAGTCTATATTGTATTGATTAGTAGATTACTAACTTTTTATTTATAATGGAAGGATAATTTTGCTCTCTCTTAGTTGGAACTATAATAATCCCTATCAAATAACATAACACAGGTATATTGGTAGTTATAATAATTATTTACTAACATAAAGCTCAATAAATTTTTGAAGCTATGCAACTTGAAGTTCAAGCAAGAGTCTATTGCTAATCGGCCAAGATTTTTTATTAAAATCGGCTTCTATAGAAACGCCAATAGTATAGTATAAAGTTGAACAAGACTCAATTTACAAATACCTAAAATACCCCACGAACATAAAGTTGGCAATATTCTGCACAGTAATCCAAAGTGGTGTCTCATGCCAAATATCAGCTTAATGCATCAATTAATACTCAAGTCTATATAAAGTCTAGATGAAGGTTGTTCAAATGGTCAATCAAGTTCTTCTTTTTTCAATTATACTAATAATTTTTTATTAATTAGGTGAAAACAGAGTTTTTTAGTTAATTATTTATATGTGACCCAAATTCAACATACAAATGGATAATAAAATAAATTCCCATGATTAAAAAAAAACTCCATCTTTAATTTCTTGAACATTAAATAAGAGAATAATGAAAAATACAAAAGCCTTTCATAAATACAAAGCCATATATTTAAAAAATAGTTTCTTGAAGGCATGTAATGGTCTGTAAAAATCCTATCATTATTTCTTATGAACTAAAACATTGAGAAAAAGACAAATTCTTCTTATTCTTACAAGCTTACATTTATTTTGGCATGCTACGTAATGGTCAAATCCTTTTTTATACACAAAACATTCAAAAAATTTCATATATATATATTCATTTGAATTTCAAAGTTTTAGTTTGAAATAGAAATTAAGTAAATTATCAGAAGAACACTAGTGACATGATAATTACATATCTTTATATGTACCATGTATGTACATATTGTGTTTTTATATATACATATAATATACGAATAATTAAAAAGATTAATCGATATCATTTTTTGACATATTTTCCAACAAAAATAAAGTTTTTAATTTGGGCTAAGATGCGAAGAAAGTTTTTGTGTAAATTAGGCCCTAGCATTGAATATAAAGCATAATTATTATTGTATAATATCTTATTATTTTTTTTCTAAAATTTGAAATCAATTTTCAAATAATAAAAATGAAGTTATCCATCAAAAAAGGATAATTGATTTTGGCATGCTACGTAATGGTCAAATCCTTTTTTATACACAAAAAAATCAAAAAATTTCATATATATATATATATACATTTGAGTTTTATCAAAAATGAAGTTATAACGAATGTTTTTCTGTATACAAATTACAAACTTTTAATATATATATACTTATGCAAAAACTTTTTTTTTTAAAGTATATCATGTAAAATATTTATGATTATTTTAATTTATGTCTAGAATAATATATTTGCATGTAAAAAATATTATTTCATTTAACTAAGTTGACTTTTCCTTAAAATGAAATGAATCAATAGGAACATTCTTTGGTTTTTGTGGTAAGTATATTTGTAAGACAATGTTGAAGACAAGAAATATCCTAAATTATGTAAAAGTTTCAAATCTTTTTAAAAAACAATGTTCAATAAAGATTATCTTATTTAAATAAAGTAAAATCAATTTAGTTTTCACAAATCCGCAAACATTAATTGTACATAGGTATTAGTGTTGTGACTAGGTCAAAGACTGAATTTTGTTTGCTGTTCAATCTGATATTATTTTTTTAGAGACCAATTGAGACTGATACTTTATCGTAGACCACAATTTCATATTATTGACCATAATTGAATTGTTTTCCAATCGTGGACTGTTTTTTTGGTCTCAAGATATAGAGCAATTTTCTTCCGTTTCAATCAATTGAATGATTTTCTTTTTCCAATCTTGATTTATGATTTGTATAAATATGATTTATGCAATATATTTAACTTCAAATGACATTAACAATTTTTGAAAACACATGACATCATTAACAATTCATTTTTAATATGGCTCAAGGCTAAATTTTAAATGAAATCGATCCAGAGCTATATTTTTGTAAGGGAAATCCAGACCAAATTTTTGTTTGGTTCTGGTCAAGATAAAACTCCTTTAATGAAACAAATTGCTTAGGTTCACTAAAAATCAAAACGGTCTCAGACGGGTATAAGATTTTCAGACAGTAACCTAACAAACACTAGTACGTACATATACTTGGATATTGTTCCAATTAGCGTATATACTAAACAGAGCGTAGACACATTGACGAAACTTTGCTGAACAAAAACCTTTCCAAATGACAATTTCACCATTGATTGATAACGGTAATGTAATTATGATTCACATTAATGATTGTCCAATTTAAAAAGATAAGATGTTGTATTATTTGCAACAAATTACAATGATTAATTGATAAATGCTTTATTTCATTATGAAGGGCATTCATCAGTTTATTCAAACTGCTACTAGAACCATTTTAACAAAAGTCGTGACAAATGCTCAACAAAAAAATAAATTATTAATTAATATGTAATTAATTATTATGATGACTCAAACTTAAAATGGAATAATATCATTTTCGTGATTAGTACGTCACATGTTTTTAGAAAAGCTTATAGAATCCATTTTTTTTACTTATGTTAAAGAATGAAAACATCAAAATAAAGATGAAAAAATATTTCTTATCGCAAATAATTTGATTATGTAGATGTTATTTAAACGGGATTATCATTATTTCATAGAAAAACTTAAAGTAACACTTATCTTCGAAAAAGAAAAAGCCAATAAATTTTATCTGTCTATACGTTATTTTGATACGTGGAATTGTTTGTCTCATTAAGTTATAATGTTTATCCTGTTTGAATTTTTTTCTTTCATTACTCCTGGAGTGTGGAACACCTTCGACCTACATAAAGAATGTAATTTATGACTTATTCTATCAATATTGATGTGGCCGATATAAAAAAGATAACAGTATGAAACATACGCATAATATGCTTAATAAGCCGAAGTCGAAGTGTATCAAGCTGGTAGAGAAAAATGGAGACTCACTGTAGATGTCTACACTGGACCCCTTTTTGTAGCCCACCTAAGCAAGTAGAAAGACATAAGCTCAACGTGCAATGTATGTATGGAAGAACTGCAAAGTGCAGACAATCTCATCAATAGATACCCCACCCTATATCTTACGAAAGACATCTAGCAATGAATGAGGAAAACGAAGACTTTCGTATATTAAAATTTATTAAATGTAAAGAAATAAAAATATATTATTGAACAATATTTTAATGTAAACAATTCACTCCCAAGGTGACAAAAACACCAATGTAATGAAGCAACTTGTGCGTATAGAAGAACTAAGTAACCCAGATATGAGTTATATTTTAATTTTCATTTATCTTTTATAAAGAACAATCATATCATTATTATAATATAGAATAAAACCTAAAATGCAACAATAATGAAAAACACTTCCAAAAACTTAATATAAATTTTGTATAGATACAAAAATGGTATAATGAGTACAAAACAAGATTTTTTTTTGCAAAGGATAATTTCCCGAACGACATTTGACCGAACGACAATTTGTTTTAGGGCTACTTGGTAGATTTGGCTGAAAAATATTGATATATATAGGACTCTATATATTAATTTAATTTAAAACGATAGCATGATAAATAGATATTAATCATTTACTACATATGACAAATTAGGTAAATTAGCTTGTCTTATTTTGCAAAAATATTTATTTCTTAATCATTTCATTAATGATGATTATATAAACATAGTACAGTATTATGTGGTTCGAATTTTTGCCGTTTAATTAATATATATACACAAGAGCTAGTCGAATGGAAGAAGTGATGGTCACTTTTTCAGAAGATGGAGATACAGAAAATATACATTATACAATTTGTTATAACATTAAGCCTCATGCCTCAAACTGTATAAACAAATTATTTCAAGCTTCTTGAACATAAGATGACTCGTAGTATACCGTAGTGAGTGAGGGATTCCAAAAAACAGACATTCAAGGAAGTACTCCAAGGCAATCCTTTTTCTTTTTATCTCTCTTTGTTTCTATCTCTTTTCTTCTTTTCTCTTTTTGTTTCCGTTCTGGCTGGGGCATACGAATAAATATGTACTTTTATTATGAGGTCAATCCAAAAATAAGTATTTTCCTTCAAATATTGTCGTGTCCTTATCTCAAATTGACAAAGATATAGAGCGTTTTTGGAGAATTTCTTATTTTTTAAATTAAAGTTCATACTTTTAGCTATCTAATGCAATATTTTGAAATTTTTTGAATCTATTCGTCTTGAAGCTATGAGGCTCAGAATAAAAATCACCTATTTTCAACTTTAAACAAAGATAATTCGAGTGAAAAGTATGATGTAAACATTTTGAAAATGGTTTTAGATTTTTTTTTAAATTGGGTTTTAAAATATATTTATATAATTTATCCCTAAAATAACAAAAAATGAATGGCAGTTTTCTGAAGGCCACGAGACTATGCGAGAAAAAGTAAGGTCATATTTAAAAATCAAGGATTGAACTGTACTAAGTTGAGTATATACTGTTTTTATACCATTTTTGCTGTTGGACAGTGTAATTAATCAGTGTGAAGATGGAAAAGAAAATAATCAATTGTTGAAATAACTTACCCGGGTAATTGTACAAGTGTTATCAGGAACTTGACTGGTTAATCCAAGATTCCAGTTTATTATAACTACATACCCTAGAAAGGATGACAAAAATGTAAGGAAAGACGACATGTCTATCTGTCACAAGAAGAACCCCATTTTTTAGTTACTGATTTAAAACTTGTCCAAAAAAGTCGCATTTAAAGCTTTTCAACTATCCCCAATGCAATTAACTTGTATATATACTTGGATATTTATAAACGCCGCATCTTTACAAAAGGAATTAATTAGTAACGAGGATCACAAATGGTAAGACATTGCCCAACAATAAAAGTTTAATGAAGGAAGAAGAATTTTCTTCACCGATGAGATAAACTGGATCGTGAAAAAACATTCAAAAAGGTTAATTAATGTTGTGGATGATGACTTTCATCTGTTCAAAACAAGATATGATTTTTTTTTAAATTTCTTTCAACTGTGTCATGTTAGATGATTTAAATTATTATTGGTGTATTTATATGTTGTTCAAGTCTCCCAAGAATTATTTTATTTTATCTTCATCTCTTCATTGAGTTTTGGATAATTGTAGTTCTCCACTTATGTTTGTAATATTTATACTGAATTATGTGACAAAATTGAGTGTGTTTTCAATACTTTTTCATAAAAAAAATCTTTAGATATTTTTTTCTGTACATTCATATGATGATTACTTTAAAGTGACATACATTTTATTGAAACGTCTTTTCCTTTTTTTTTTTAATTTGTATTAACCCCCTCCTTGTTTTGTTTTTTGTACCATACAATGTTACATTTTTTTGAGAGAGCTTAAACAATTACATTGCGTGAATGCCACAATATTTTAATAATAGAACTAGAGCCTGTATATATTCTTCCTTTTTGTATGAATGTTCCTTATTTTTCCCTTCTACTAATAGATTCTAAGAAATTGTATTGGTATGTTCAAGTCTGTTATACTCGTATATATATATGTATATGAAAAAATATAAACTTTAAGTTCTTTTGCATGAAATGGGAGGGTCCCTTATAAGATATATGAAAATGTGGACCGATTTTGAATATTGTTAGTATTATTGTTTGTTTATAAATATATAATAACAAATATATATATATATATCTAATGGCTGTAAGAGAACAAGTACTTGAAAATGATACATAAGAAATCGACATGCTTGCTATATATAAAGAGAGAGGCAACGCCTCTTATTGAATAACTGCATGTAATATTCATATGTTCTTTTCAATATATTATTATTATTATTATTATCAATAGATATTATTATTTACAGGGTTGTATTCAAGGTATTAAGAAATTTTCAAAGAAGGCAACATAGCCTACAATTTGCTGAAACAAATATAATATACAATGGTTCATCCTGCAATACTATGAAATGATGATTTCAATCAAGGTTACTCCAACTTTAAAGAATAACTTTTTTAATTATTCGCCACGAATTGCAATAACTCATTGTTCATTAATTGATAATTTATTATTTTTAGGGCTCCTCTCATCGTAAACCTTTTTTTTCTTTATATTGTATCTATTTACTAGCGGTAGTACCCGTTTTGCTCAGAATTTGAGGTGTCGACAAACAAACAAACCAAATTTGCTACAATAATAAATCCTTGACCCATATACCAGGATATATACAAAATAAATGTAAAGACTTTGAAAATTAGATCAAATTTGTCATTTTTAAATTTACAATAGAACCGTTTAAAAAAACAACACTCTGTGTACCTATTAGATACATTTATTTAATATTTAGAATCCAAAATCGCCTATAGTTATGGAAAATTCCATGGAATTAAATCGTGTATATATGCATTCATTGAAAAAGACATCATGTGAGCAATTGTATCTAAAATAAGCGTACCAGTTTCATAGATAAACTTGGATTTTATAGACGGGATCGAATTGATCAATGGAGCTCCTCCGTTATTTCTAAATGCCTACATATCATGCATCTAACTGAATTCCATCAAAATTTGTGCAACGAGATGGACAAAATTCTTCTCCGATTCTTTGATCTCAGCACAAAACGTAATACCTCGATGAAGAGAACAATGTCTCCAAAGAAGTGAGGAGGTCTAGAAATCATTATTTCTTGAGAGATATAGAAAGCTATGTTAGCTGAATGGTTGGTGAAATGCTTAAAAAGAAAGGACTGATGGAACTACTGTGTCATAGATAACACACTAAATGAAAATAACTGTCATCAAGAAATGAAGTCAATTTTTCAAACACTAGGTGCTATTGATTATATAAAAAAACTTATCGCTAATGCAAAAGAAAACCATTGGTTGAACTATCTTGCGGCCTAAATACAACTCTAACTGATGCATTTATAGAAGTGAATCCTTCCTTCTTGGATACCTGGAGGGATTGGATCACAATTTTCTGGCTTCATTGACCTTTAAAAAGCTTGCATGGCTTCAGAGGAAAAGTCATTTCAGAATACCTAGTTTAAATGATATCTCATTCAGGCAAAAACATTGAGTTTTAAATCTATTCGAAGATTATGGTTGCAGTCGTCGTTGGATTTGGTAAAGTGGGTATTAAATTGCAGGAGCGTTGATGTCTCCACTCCTCAGGATTGTATAATCTATGCATATCATCTCCTTACTCCACCTGAGAAATGATTTACGTTTCAAGTAGTGACAGAAAAACTAGAGGTATCAGGTTATTTGTCAGATAACCCTAAATAATATTTCTGCAATTCAGAAACAGAGACAGCTTCACACCTTCTGTGGGAGTACCCAGTTTTAGAACTTGTTTACTCTACTCTTGGAGAGCTGGTAAAGGAATCCTTTGGAGATACAGTGAGTAGAAAGGATTTTTTTCACGCTAGCTTCCAATAACAAAATATACACTATATCATCACGCAGGGATCGTGAAAATTCTAATTAAATAATTAGGCTTAATACTATGGACATTTGATAGATATTATATTATTTTATGTGACATTTGATATTCAATCCTAAATTAGGCTGGTGTCTTCTAATCATTAAACAATTAATGTAATGTTTTTGTAAATTTGATAGTATATAGATGGAGTCAAATTGCACTCCCTCTTAGATACAAAAAAAAATGCAATTCATGGT
Source organism: Lepeophtheirus salmonis (assembly GCF_016086655.4). Taxonomy (NCBI): domain Eukaryota; kingdom Metazoa; phylum Arthropoda; class Copepoda; order Siphonostomatoida; family Caligidae; genus Lepeophtheirus; species Lepeophtheirus salmonis. Next base: position 39,674,862 of record NC_052132.2, on the reverse strand, counting down.
AATTTTTACTTTTTTTTTTTGGTACTTAAAATCAAGGATCATCTTTTGTAGCTTTAAAAATATATGTACAATATATAAATATAGAAATACATGTGAATATTGTATTTGGATTGAAATTTTGTCAGATGAGTTAAGATATTCCAGGGTTTTAAATATGATTTAAAAATCTTTATTCAATGTGAGAGACTATTATTTACCCTCATCATTCTTTTTTGCGACATTGACTTTGCCAAATTGCAGTGTCTCTACAGGGTTAATAACAATAACTTGATGATCAAAATTGGCAATAACTTGTCGAAGAATACAAATGTAATCTACACTCAATTTTGAGAAATATCATTTGAACTTGCTTTTGAATTTGACGGCCGTATATGGTATTAACCCATAAAAAATTTTTAATTAATTATTTTAGTCCAATCCTATAAATTATATATGTTTTGTTTTTTTCCTGAACCATGAATAAAGCTTATAGTTCTGTTTTGGTTATGGGACAACATGTTTATATTGTCATAGAAGTACTTGATAAAAATAAAATACATGTAGAAGCCGACTATCTACTGAATTTTCAAAAGATTCTGATTTCTTTTCACCGTCATACACCTTAATGCATCAAAATTAATTGAAGAAAGCATTTCATATTGGATTTAAAAAATATATATACATCAAATGAAATATTTAATACAACTAATATTTTGCATTGTAAGTATATTAACCAGCTTTTTTCAAATTAAGTGTACCCCTGTACAATTATTCATATTGGTATAATTCATTTTTCATCCATCAGAAACCAGTCTGTGTCAAAAATGGAACAGTATGTAATTAAGGGATGTGAACCACAGGAAATTTTTCTTATAAAAACGAAGATTGCTTATATTCAGAACAAGATAAAAAATAAAGATGAAAATTTATAAACACGAATTTTTAAAGAATTGTAAAAAACTTCCAAAAAAGCTATATATCTAAAAGATAGCGAGAAAATACACAAAAAAAGAAGATCTATCCCTAATAATAAATCTAATAGAAAAAAGCTATAGGTTGAACTAGGAAATCAAATTCTGCTAATTATTACGTTGTAACACATTAACGCCAAAAAACATTTTTGAATATTTTTAAACGATTTTTTAATATAGCTAATATGGATGTAAAAAGAAGATAAAAAATAAATTTTCGCTGAATATTAAATTCTTTAGAAGAGATAATTTAACTACACTACAATGCAGATCCAAATACATTTTGAAAATATTTTATTTTTTCAATCTTTTACTATCGGAACATAGAATGTACATGTGAAAGGACTACAATGGAAGATTATTCAAATACATTTAAATTAATTTCGTCAAAATTTGTAAATAATTCAACCTATGTATCGATTAAGGCATCTTCTTTTTTTGTAAATAAAGATTGAGTAAGGGAAATCGAGATTTACAAAAGAAGATGTGATTATAAACTATTGAAATTTACCACAAATAATCTTTGATTAATGTAAAATATAAGAAGAAAATTATATAATTTATATAATCTTGTATTGATTTAAGAGTTTAGAGCATTGTTGTGTTCATATGATCCGGATAGGGGTAGTTGTGTAAAGACATAAAAAATGTTGGATATGTTTTGTTAATTTCATTTAAATTATATTCTAGGGTCAATTCAGGTACTCCATTCTCGCAAAAACAAACCAGCATTTACTTTCTCAAAAGTATCTCTAGATTACTTTAGTATTATTCATTAAATAAGCTTATATTTTATTAGTATATATATTATTTTGATAAATCCTTCGGAGACTCTGTAAATGCACGTAAATGTCTTAAAAGTTATATAAACAATTATACAAAAATATGATGACAGATTCTAATCAAAATGTGACATCAGAGTTAAAAAAGTCCATGAACTAACTCTATCCAATATAGTTCAAATTTCTGTGTATTCTAATCCGTCAAAAATAAATGAAAATATGTCTAAAATTGTTTATAAAGAATTGCTGCAGTAATATTGCCCTCAAGAGTTTCATGATTAAAAAATTCCCTGCAAGAAAGTTTTCTCATCTGTATAATTGTATAAGGGATAATAAAATAAACCTACTGATTTCCAAAAATGCATTCCATGTACATGGCAAAACAATCTTCGGATCCTTTGTGGGTCATTCCTTTCTTTATTTAGGTAGTTCGGAAATTGTAGGTTGTAATTTTTCTAGTAGCAATTTTCTACTAATTGCAATTTTCCAATGGCAATATCTGAAAGGAAATATATCTGTATAAAATATTTTTAAAACCATGTGAAATAGGTTAATTACATATTAATGAGTTTAGATTTATGATGTATCACAATGAATTTGTCATTTTCTAGAATATAGTTAAAAACTGCATTAGTGCTGATACACCACATAAATTTACCAAAATCCATATACAAGGTGTTTATTTCAAATTTATTCCCCTATGGGACAGTTGTTTAACCTCTGTCTCTCAAAAGTTAATTTAAGAATTGGTCGATCTTAAAGTGTTATATTTACGGTAATCCATCATTATTATTATATGAAAATATAGACCACAATATATTTTTTTAAATAATATATATTTGATGAGTCACAAGTTAAAAAGATGCACATATTCCCGCTCATTACTTATAATTTGCTAATATGTATAAAACAGCAAATTAGCTCTTACAGAAACTAAATAATTATACATGAAAATTAAAAAAATATATAATATTGTTATATATATATATGGTTAAAATTTGTAAAATATTTTAGTTTTGATATAGACACCTCTAATTAAAAAAATTGATAATTTTGTTTGCAATAAACAACATGAAAGTAATTGCAAATACATCTTCAAGGGATCATAAAACATACAAAATGCCAATTCTTTACTTATAAACTTGTTGTCAACGTATTACGTCATCGAAAAAATGCACCGTGTCTTTCGAAAAATTTCACAGTTTAATTATAGAGCTTCTTTTAAGGACCAGAAATAGCAGTCGGTTTTGTCCATAAAAATGGAGAAAAAACTCCATTTTCCAAAAGTTAGTCAACAAAACTACAACTTTTTTTGGCTTTTCAGTAATGAGCTGCGTTAAACATGAACATGACCTTTATAGCATAGAATATTAGGTTGTATTGCATACAGACTGTTTTTTGAAAAATTATTTTCTTAGAACATTTACATCATTTAGTGTTGTTTTTTTCATTTGATAGATCTAAATAATAGAAAAAAAGGTTAATAAAAGTTATAGCTTTTTGGTACAATTTTTTATCAAAATATTTTAAGTATTTTTTTTTTTTTTTTCAATTGGAAAAAATTCCATCTAAGCACAAAAAAGATAAGAAATTGACCTCTACATTGAAAGTATAAAAAAGTCATAATTTTTACCACAACTACAAAAATTATTGTTGACCATAATGTGCACATCCAACTTTATAATAAAAAGCAATACAATAAAAAAAAATTTTTTTTTTAAAGGTTTGTTACTTGAGACAATATTTATCTATATTTATTTGTACATAAAATATTATTATCTATAAACCACAGTATTAATTCAAGTGAAAAATTTGTTTAACATCTGTAATTAGATAAAACAAAGCAAATTGATGTCAAATTGCAATTTATTTGTCAATGTACTCTAACTTTATTAAATATATTTTTTATCTACATATTTTTTTAAAACATTTAATATGACGTTAAAACCCCAACTTTCCATGTGTACAATAAATTCAAGATAATATCAGTGATCGCATAAAATGCAGACTGCTACGTCTGACATATGTTGAAAATAACTTGCTTTCCATCCGACATTCGTTTACAAGTGCCACTTAAGATGAATGATTATAATGAACTTTATGTTATTGCTGTTTTAATATAATACAATAGTATGATTTCTTGGTTGGAGAATCTATTATTTTTTGAATAAAAATACGGAAAACTTGTAGTGTTTACTTAATATTTCGTACATATACATTTTTCAACATTAAAAACGCTCTTATGAGTACAAAATCCCTCACCCTGTTGTACATACATATGTTGAATAAATCAACTTTTTGAGTCTAGATATATATATAGCACATATATGTCCATGTAAATACGACAAATATATTTATCTGATCATTGATTATTTAAGAATCAATCTATAAATGGAAATATTTTTGGGGTCGATCTATTTATATTATATTATCAGAATAATAATTAATATATAAAGTTAAATAAATTTTTCAACACTAAAATGTCATTATTGACAATATTGCATTCTTAAAGTCCATTTTTCTGATTTCTTATCAGAAATTTATCAAGTGTATGAAAATTACTTAGACCTACCTCTAAGTAGACATTAAAATACTCGTAATTGATCAGGATGATGTTGTACATAGAAAATGTTATTTTATAAAAAATTTTAACATAACAATGAACATTAACTATGCATCTGGCCATGTTCAGTCTCAATGAAAGTCTCCAACTGCCTCCGGAATCCCTTGTACACATTGGCAACGTTGTCCTTTTTCATGACACTCCACGGCATTAATATTCAGAGAGCAGATTCTTCTAAATTTGCAACCGAAGGGAGTAGTCCAGTTGATTCAGATCTAGGCTCTGAAAGGGCTAAATGTTCTTGGAACAGAAGTTCATGTTGACCAAGCCCATACTACTAAAGAAAAAACCATCAGATCATGGGAATGGCATTGTGACACAGAGTAAATTTTTAAAAAATAATCAGAAAAATAAATGTTTTTCTCAAAAAGGTAATTCCAAAAAATTATATATAAATAGAGCCCCGTATTTTATGTTTTCTAGAAAAAGGACTAAGATTCTAAATTAAATTTTAAAAAAGAAAGAAAAGATTTGACTCATGGTAAATTTGGGTCGCATCATGACACCTTAAATAAAACTAATTATCGTACAAATCATAACCATAAATATAGCATCCATTTTTTTGTGTTTTTTGTTCGAAAATTCTAAACCCAGTTTGAGGTTTAGGATTTCCCAAAATGATTGCTAATTATGATCAGTAAAGCAATAACGTCTCATTAAGTGTATCATTAACAATTTTTATCAACACAAAAAATCGGTTCAATTTTTGTAAACAATTTAATTTTGGTCTGATTAAAAATATCGGTTTAAATCGATTTAGAAAAAATCCTTTAAGACCAAACCAAAATATAAAAGTTCAGTCTCAGACCAAGTCTCAACTCTAATGTATACATATGTAAAAAATATTTCATGTAATTCAATTTTGTTTAAGTGAGTGATGATGACAAATTATTATATTCGTTTTTAAATATGGGCGGGTCTCTTGAAGATAATATGAGAACGAACACAAAATATAATAAAACATATATCATGGAAGTCCATTGAAATAACCAATAAAAATAAAAACCACACTGAAAGCACGATATATCCTACATACATACAAAAATATACAAATTCAATTTCCTTTCGAGAAGAAATCATAATGGTTAATTAAATTGTGGTTAAGGTATGCTTGCAAAATATAATTTACATTAATTAAACATTCAGAAAATAAATTCATACTTAAAATATGTTGTATGTCAACATTAAAGCAATGAGGAACAAAATTCTAATTTTTCAAAAATTATTAATTTATTTCATAAGTGGATGATACAGCCTCAAATTCGGTCAATTATGAGGTTTATATAAAGTTTTTTGAAATGAATTGAATTGCACATTAATGTTAATTATAATTTAAAAAACTTAATTGATGTAATGAGACTTTATAAATTTATAAAATGTCCTTTTTAAATAGCTTTTTTTTTCTTTAATTATTCAATGGAATGTTTGCAACTTAAAAGTGTCATATGCAGTGTCTCTAAAAATAAATCAGAATAATAAGTTAACAAAGGTTCATAACAAATTGTTGAAAAATACAAAAATAATTACAACGGAATTTTTATAAACATCAATCTGGCTTGTTGTTTTTGCTAACATACCACATATTTACTAAGTTTAAAAGTCTTGAAGATTAAATCTGCAACCTCTTTGAGTTGTCTGTGAACCAAATGTCGTCAAAATATCTTCTCCTTTTTTTAATTCTACGTAGTATATAGACAAAACATAGTCATTTAGTTAAATTTCGTAACAAAAGAAGAACTTTACTCGGAGCTTCAAGAAATTCATGTCACAGAGGAGGAACGAAAATGCGCCTTAGATATGTGTATAATTAATAATCAAGGATAAATTAGTAGCAGGGACATATGTAAGACAACTGCACAGACAATGTGTTAAATCTAGGTAACCAGGAAAAAACTCGAGGATTCGAAGGAACCCAAAAGGACTATTTCGATGTCGTGGAAGTCACAGGAGGACTTCAGGAAGTTCATGGAAGTGAAGTTATTCAAGAAGGTGTGCACCATCACTGACCCGTTCCCAACGAGTTTCTTTTTCTCAATTGAAAACTTGAAGTCAGTGAAAAGACAGTTAGGGCATACATTAACGAGGATCTAAAATGCCAGTCTTACAAGATACAATCTGATAGATTATATTGTCTGGGGCTACCTTGAGGTAAACAATAAGAGGTGTCCCACGACTTTATGATGTTATCAAGGAGCACTTTGCATCCATATCCAGGGACTTGTCAACAAGGCCTTCTCCCGCTTCAGAGGCTTTAGAGACGCCGTAATTGATGTCGAAGGCAATTATATCGAGTAAACCTCAAGACACTTAACCTACAATCACTATTTATTCTATTTAATATTAACATTTTAGAAATTACAGATTTTACGTTGCTTTTACTTCAATACGAGAGAGGAAACATATTCTTTGAGCCCTGTAATTAAAACACATTAGGGTCGTATTAGTCCTCTAAATTGGAATTAAAATCAGTCCGATTCAACGTTTGTTTAATCCAGTCCCGTCTTATTCCTGATATCCCAATGTCCAAAATTTAAATTCTCCCTCTACGTTGGATTCATTTTCAGTTAAATTGTAAATTAAAAAACCAAGTTTACCAATTTAATAAACTTTAAGTGTCTTTAAAACCATTGAACATTTTTCCATTATTTTTAATTAAGTTCTAATAAATGTATAAAACAGGCTTATTAAAGTTTAATTTATGATGACGTCCCTAGCAGATAAAAATTAAAAATACTTATTTATCTCATTTTATAACAAATGAGTCTGATTCTGACAGGACATCAAATTTTTGAAACAGATACATCCATAATACGTATTCATACAGTTTATATCGAACAAATAAAAACCTAAAAAATAATTTGCGTACTCCCAAATTGATAATAAATACATCAAAAGATGAATCGATACCTGGACCAAAAAGCAAATAATTCTGAATAAGATATAATCTCTTTTGTTTGTACTTATAATAATATTGTTATTAAGTAGAAACAAACCCTCAAAAATCCTTTTGAAAAGATGAAAAAGGAAGAATTGCTATAATTTTTAATACCCACAAAAAGATTTTTCTTAAATACAGATTAAAAAACTACAGAGTACTGCAAACCATTCAGAGCGTAAATAACACCATATGTTTTATTTTGGTTTCTTAAATAAGATGTTTATCAATCTTATGTATGTATATTTATATTATAATCGTTGTGTAAAGGAGGGGACTTCTTAGTTGAGCGGTTGAGTATGATTGTGTAAATAATTCATGCGGTTTATTTCTGTTATATTATAATTATGAAATAGTTGTCAAAAATTAGTTATAAAATAGGAAGAGACTGGATAAAGTTGCAATGGTCTCTTTTTATCTAACATCGAAATGTTAAAGTCATAAAATTTACATCTCAATTGTGTAATATAAGGTAGATTTTTTGAAAATAATCAAAATTTATACGTTTTCTGTTCAGTTGATTTTGAGATATTGTACTACTTAGAAAGAGAACATATGCAATAATTCCTGCTATTTTCCTCACATTGCTAATTTATCTGTTTTATTTTGTATAATTACCTTTTGAATGATGTTCTTTTTTTTAACCAAAGCAGAGTCTGGAAGAGTATTTTCAGTTAAAAATGTATCTTCTCTATAGTATTGTGTTATATTTATTTAAGTTTAAGCTATGAATTCAAATAAACATTTTTAGCGTATACTTATGTACAGAAACAATTACACATCAAAATTTTAATAAATCAAATGAAAAGATGAGATTAATAAATAGTTTTTAAGTAAAATGACTAATATTGAAATAGAAATACTTGTTATGAAAATCGTAAATTGTATAATATGTCAATACTATTTGAAAATTATACAAAACCACAATTTGTACACATTGTACTTATATAAATAGTTATGTTAACAACATAAGGGGTGCTAAAAAAAATTCTTGTTGAAGAAGAGGAAATTAATTTTATAAGTTTCAGGATTTAAATTATACAAAGTTTCAAATTTTATCATTTTTTTAAATTTTGTATTTTATTAAATTTTCACACAACCTAAAATGTTTGAACAATCATTTGACATTATTTCATAAAGCTTACATTCACAATATATGTCATATTATGAGCTGTAAAATCATACTATAAAATTAATCAAGCATAGAAAATATTTTCGTAATTTTTGTCAAAAGTTATATTTAATCTGTCGTTGTCGAATAAACATAGGAAAAATTAGCATCATAAAATTTTGAAGAAAAGATTGCATTAAGCACACTAGCCATTTCCTTCAATCCCATATATATACATATATATTAGTTTTTTGAATAGTGAAACTATTTAATTTTCGTAAATTATTATATCAACCTCAAGGTATTATTATTTAAAAAAATAAGTAAAACAAAAACTAATTTAATATTTGTTTAATGTTTATTTTTGATAAAAATATTATCGTTTAGTGTTTGTATAGTAGTTACGTTCTTAACCATATAAATAGACCCTATTGGAAGGTAAGAAAGAGCATGTTCTTCACTTTTTTTCAAACTAATCGATAATTCAAATATTTCTTCTTTTCACAATATGTTATGAAAAATATCAGGGTTTATACATATATTGGACAAAATACTTATATAAAAAGAATAATTTATGACATGGTTCGAATGAATTTGACAAGTTTTAACATAAATTCCCTCTATTTTCTTGATGTCTAAAAGAATTCACGTCATTTTCCATTACATGATATCATTTTATGTCATGTTTTTTTGTGTTACTCCGTTCTTAGTCACGAAAGCATTCCTGAAATGAATTTCCAAGAAACTTTCAATAACAATTCCAATTCTTCTTGTAGAAAAATACTCTGTGTTTTCTATTTATACACTTAAATATTCAAATGAAGATCATGTCATGACATGCTAATTTAAAAGAACTTTTGGAGTTCCTACTTTATATTATTTTTAATTTTAGATTTACATATATTTGTAGGGTTGGTTATTAAAAATGTAAAGTTTTTATTAATCTACGATTAAGAAGAAGTTATATTTCTGAGAAATATATATTACAGATTTAATATTACATTGAAATAATGAATTTTTAGGTACTTATGTAATATGCATGCACATTTATGGAGAGGAAAAATTGTCACACATTGTATTTATTGATCGATATAAAATAATTCAAAAATGACTATCTCTGAGCCCTAGTTATAAATTTGGAGAGTAATATCTGTTAATTAAACTCGTGATGTAAATTAAAACATGAGTTTAATTAGAGTAAATATTTTCAAATTTAATCTACTTATTTGTAGGGATGAGCAGAACATAAAGAAAAACAACAGTTTATAGATTAGAACAGGGGAAACTGTTTGTGCTATCGTTTTTGTTCTTCTTTTTCAATGTTTAATTGAGCGTCAATGTGTTACAGCTCCCTCGGAATTATGAATTATTTGCTACTTTTGGTGATTTTTTATTGTATAAAAAACTAATAATATTTCAGTTGGAATAAAACTTCACAATATTTTCCAGCATTAATGATATTGTAATTTTCTCCCTATACAATCATTTATCAGGCAGTTAGGGTTAATTTTTAATTCAGTAGTACCATACTTATAGCTCACACCTTCTCCATACGCTCTACGGAGTGCACATCTCTACATATTATCTAGTGTTGCTTGCTATTAGAAAACTACATATACATAAATATTATCCTACTCAAAAAATCTTTATAAATTTGTAACTAAAAATAATATTGCTTTGATTAGTGAATAAATTTTAATATGATTTGGCATAATCAATTGAAATAGCTTTTATTATTTTTCCAATAGAATACATTTATCTAATACCCTAACAAGGCATGTACACAAACTAATTGTGTTTTTTTCTTTATATTGGGATTGATTGTTATTTCTTTCTGATTTAAATAACTAGTCATACAATACTTTTTATCAAAGTTAAAAATCAAAAGAGCTTTTTATTTTGTTAGAAGTCCAATTATTAAAAATATACATAAACCATGAATAAATAAAGATAATAAAGTATATTTTTATCCATCTTACTCTTAAGATTTAAGTCCATTAGAGATGATGAAAATTGTTATGGTTATTAATTTATCTCACATAGGAGGAATTGACAAACACCGAGTCCACTTAGGGAAGGATCCGGCCTAAAACCACGTTTGTCCTACTAGAAGGAGAAGAGTTAAGAAGTAAACGTAAAACCACATGGATTTGAATAACACGCCAGGATGGAATGGATAACGGCGCAGAGAACATAGGACACAAAATTAAATTTATTTTTTTGGTTTTTTTTTAAATGTCTTTAAAGGAAATATTGCAGAACTTGTGGAAAAAGTCTATAAGAGTATTTTTGTTTAAAATAAAATTTTATGAAAAAAGGTTATTGATTGAAAAATATGAGTGTCTTAACTAAAACAATTTAATTACTTAACTTAAAAATACTACTATAGTGACTGCATCTATTTTTAAATTTGATTCTTTATTTTACTTTCCCATTTGGTCGCAGCCAGCCATAATTTTGTGACTTTGTTTGTGTCGGAAGAAGAAGATGAGGAGGAGTAAACCCCAGACTCCAACGAATCATCATCAGAAGAAGAAACCTCAAATGTGGAAAGAGATACTTTTATCTCAAAAAATAGTTCTGTAACGTGGTCTTCAACATACTATGACCACCATGGAAGGCATGCCGAACAGAATGTGATAAAAATGGCTCCAGGACCAACGTCACATACATATAACCATACTTATTTGTGGTTTGAAGATATCATAAATTTATGGGAAAATCGTAAATTTTCAGAATTTTCAATGCGTTAAACCTCTCATACTTTTTCAAGATTGCTCAAAATTTGTCAGTCCTAGTTTTTTAACCAAATTTATATTTTAAGGCATTGAGAGATCATCATATCCTAAAAAAAAGTAGACGAAAATTCGTCTACTGTGGCCCTAATAATGTTTCGATATTACTATGTATCGATCAATTAGTAGGGAGGAATCCATAGTCACTCACTTTACTCCACCCCCCTCACCCCCCACCCCCACCCCACCCCAACCAAAACGGTGATTACGATACTGAAGTCTAATATTATACTATATACATACAAACAGAAAACCTTATATATTACCTATGGGTCCAAAAGAAAGGTTAAATCATTAACCAGAGCTTGAACTTTTTCTCAAACTTTTACTCCAAATTTCCCTATTAAGATTCATAAAAAGTTCAAAAACTATGTCTTTCCCTTCAGATTGAAATACTTTTAGTTTTACAGAAATATATTAAATAAAAAAATTCTAGAAAATAAATTTATGTGTCTGACTTGATTCATGTATTAAAAGCCTTGATTAAAACAAATAAAAGTAATTGTTAACATATATATGTAATGTTTTTTTTAACAATCAAAAATAAATTTGTTGTCACGAAACAATTATATCAAATAAATACTTATTAAGAGAAAAAATAACTATAAAATAACGATATGTAGTTGTAGAATTTGTTTCTGTATATAAGTGTAAGCATTAAGTTTTGATTTGAATTCATAGCTTACGCTTAAATATATAGAACAGGACGATATCTAACAAACATAAAAGTTTTTAGCGTATTTTGTTGTCAAGTGCCGATTTTTCTACTTTCTTCCCGTATCAGTGTTCTAAACGTTGATTTTGAAACTTTAATTACTCTTGTTAAAATGAGAACAATTTATAACAATTATTGTATTATAATTACATAGTTAAGAAAAATTGGGGTAGTTATTAATGAAGGTGGGGTTTTTTACTGTTTCTCTTGGAATGAATGGTTGCAATAAACAATAAGGTAATAATTTCATAAATATGTGCACAATGAAAATTAAAATAGAAATTCAGAATCATCCTGTTCATAGCAATACAAATGTTTAATTTATTTTACATTCTATTTTATCAAAGTTTTCTATTTTGATTGTGGGTTTAATACTTAAATGACGACGGCATACTATTTGATAACATTTTGCCTTTGCCGTAAAATCATATCTAATGTTTGAACCCTAGACCTCCAAATATGTGTATTTTATAAAAAATATAAACACTCCCTCCAGAAATTATTTTGGAGCTGCATACTTTTTTTTATTATCCCTAAAACAGTTTTTGTACTTAACGACTTTTACTTGGTGAAATATATTATGTACTCAAGTATATTGAATTTTATTCTTTTGGTGTTCCGCAACTTATTAATACTTCAATTGTAAATACAATTAGTCAAAACAGAATTAATTACCATTTTATTGTTGTCCCACAATAGCTTATAAACTTTTGTGATATCATTTTTGATACAAACAGTACGCAAAGAAACGTTCTAGTCTGTATTTACGATTACTTATTTGAAAAAATATAATTATAATAAAATCTCTTGTGCTCAAATTAACAATTTTTTTGACAAAAAAACCGGGTGGTTTATTTTGATACCAATAATTTGCATAGGGAGGTGCTAATTATTCTTTTGTTAAAACTATATATATATCAAAAATGTTTCATAGACACATTTTAAAACGTAGGTATATTTACTTATCCCTTTTAAAGTATAAAAGTGTGAAAATTACTTGTCATAAACACATTTTTCTGTATAGATATATCTATTATTTATTATTGAAAATTCTTGACAAGGGGATTTGTAATACAAATAATTTTTACTGAGAAAAAGAGAGATAAATGAAATGATCCACAGTGACACGCAATATGTACTAAAAATTCTACCAAGATCATTTTTAGGTAGATCTTTAGCATTAAATATGATTATACATAGTGGAAACATATTAGTCACGATATAAAAACATTTATACTCTAAAATGTAATATACTTTTATAAATATATTGTATCAAATGATCTATTTTCAACGTTCATATTTAGTTGGTAAGACATACTTATTTGAGATAAAATACGCCGAGTAGTCATCCTTATAGGCGATTATAAAAGTTGTAGATGCATCAACGTCTTTTTTATTTTGCAGGTAGCTAATTTTAAAAGGTGTAATAAATATTATTTATTAGTTCAAAAGTCCTGTCCATCTACCGTCTTCTCCTTTGATTCTACAAAATGACCATATTTACTAACTGCCTATAATGACTGATGATTCAATGAGTGGTTTTTGAAGTAATCTTGTTCTCTTGTGATGGTCTCGCACTTTTTGGTAGAGTACGAAATTATAAAGAATTATCATTTTCTGATGATAATTCAAATTATTTATTTTTGTTACTCATTGTACATTAATACATTTAAGACAATAACAAATTAGAATATAAAAAATGATCCATCAAAAATTAAATGTGTTGAAAAATTACTAATATTTTTGTTTATTTATAATCTACCTATAACGCACATTTAAAATTATTACTTATTTTTTTAAATTTATTTTGTCGGCTCTAAAGTGTCTAACTAAACCCGTTTGGACAGCAAAAAAAATTACACCGATTTTCAGCACTAGTATTTACAAATATACAGAGGTACTAAGTGGGGTATTTTTTCTGGTATTAAAAAATAATATTTATTTATCAACAAATTGAGTATTAATTAAGAAAAAAACATGATGATAAGTTTTTTTCTTTCGGTGAAAGTCATAGAGAAAGAAAAACAATGACAATTCAAAAGGATTTCTATTTGCTGCAAAAGTGCGATGCCTAGCAAATACCGAACTTTTAAAAAGGCATTAGACAACAATTCATTTTAAATTTTTGAGGAGCTAAAAGATATTCTAGCGACATTGTTGCTTAAGGAAAAAACAAACTTAGTGTATTTAGGTTTGATCTACAGCAACAAGAGCACTCCTAAAATTTTCAAACAGCTGAGGGTCAGCTGAATGTGGTTTACAATATCTTAAACGCTTAGAAAAGAGAAAAACCTTCAGGATCATCCTTGCTCAGAAAAGCTCGTCAAAATTGATCCTTAGACCACCAAACAAATAAGCATGTAACAAAAAAATTCGGAATTTCCATGGTGCCCTTTGAAATTTATTAAAAATATGTAAACATTGTACGGTTTTTTCAGATAAAAATGTATATTCGATATTGATTAGATCATAAACTGGCTATTATTCGGTCAAGAGTATCCCTAATAAAATTTTCCGAACATACTGGATGAATTATCTTGCATCAGTATTTATCTAACTAAACAAGTTTGATAAAGGAAGCTGGTTAATAACACAGACTTTGTTGTGATCTGGGAGAAAAATATTTTCTTATACTGCAAATATTTTTAAGAGTTAATGACTAAAATATTAACATATGAATGAAAAAACTAGGAATTCCAAAGAGTTCATTTCTAAACCAGGCAAAAAGATGCCAAAGTGATATTGGAGACCTGAAGTTATCTATCAGCAAGGGATAGAGAAAATGAACAAGGAATATATTTTTTAAGTTTTTATGACTTTCCAGCCTCACTTGTAGGTCATTATATGAATGAGGATGCTTTACATTTATCGAATAAATTGATATATAAACTAAACTGTGTTTAATGTCATCAGGCTAAATTACGGTAAAAAAAATTAATATGATAGTAAAATGATAAAATGCTTATTATAAACCTGGAATTGAACCCCACCTTTTACACCACTGATTGACCGTTTAGCATATTTCGAAAATATTAGACCTAAAATTTAATATATGAGCTATAAATCCACCTACGGGCAGGTTTAAATGTAATATCTCTTTTAGCTCTAATTTTTTCCGTTACATTTGTGTACCTTTTCTTAAATCAACCATTAACTCACACGTTGCCTAGGACTGATAATTTTGAACTGTCTGGATTTAAACATTCAAGTATATTCAAAGAATCAATAGTCCTGCTATTTCGAAGTATCGCTATATTCAGGTTGAAATAATTGAAAAAAATATTTAAAAACACAAGAATCAATTAAAATATAGGATTATATATGGAAGCTAATATTATTTTTCAATTGCTTTATTTTAGAGCTAAAACTAAAGAATAACCCTTTTATTACAACTTGAAAAGATTCACTATACAAAAATTAATTTTGACTTATTTTTTCTATTTAACTTTAAATTTTCGTATAGAATATTTAATAGATAATCAACATAAGATTGCGTAAAAAATATTAATAAATTAATATATATATTGATTATTTTAATAAATTGTAATAAATAATTTATATTTTTAGAGGCAAGGAGATAATTACCACTTTAATTTAATTTAATTTATATCTAATGTATTTTATTACATAAGATTATCAAGTAATCTTATCATATTATCAATTTTATTTTTAGAACTTTTCACGCAACCTATTTTATTTTTTATTTATTAAATGTTCTATCAGGAACTAAAACGTTAATTTGAAAAAAAATATACTTAAAACATGTTTTGATAGCAAATATTTTGGAATTTTGATTGAAGGTTTATTCTATAGTTTTAACAATAAAAAAACACAATTTAAAAAAAATGCAAAAAAATATAGGATACGATACATTTTGTAAAAACTTTCTTCAAAATAACTCTATATATATTTTTTTTATTAAATGATTTATGGTATAATTATTTCAAGTTTAAATAAGGATATGAATCGTAAAAATAATCAAAAAATGTGATTTATATATTTTTTTTTTATTTTTAAAGGCCTTACCTATTTCAGTTGAAAGAATAAAGCTCATAGTTCTGTTTTACACTCTAAATAAAAATATTAAATGTTGATTTTAGTCGGCGGGCTTTTCAATATCGGAATTTTGTTGCATAGTGTTACGAAGATTTATTTGAGGAAGATAAAAACACATGAATATCAAAGTCTGTGTTGATTTTATAATTTCAATGAATTTAAATAAATAAACTTATTGTATTTATGTTGTTCAAAACGAGACAATGTTACAAATATTTCCCTAAAACAAAAATCTTTCCAATTTATTTTTTTATTCTAAATATGTTATAATTTAAAATTATTTTAAAGTTTACAGAAATAAAAACTACATATTTTTTAAATTATGCAAAAGTCTAGACCATCGAAACCCGCAAATTGTGTATTACATGAATAACATGAGATACCATTTTTTAACCTTAAAATAATATTCTCTAAAATACATCTGGTTTATGGAAAAACCAGACTTGTAAGCGTTTTTCTGCTACACCACTCAAAATGAAAATAAATATATTGAAAAGTTACCTTAAGATAGAGACAACCCATTGAAAACTACCTATGATATTAATCCAAAATTTGCTCAAAAATAATATTATTTAGATTATAAAATTTATTTGTTCAAATAATATCAATTGAAAAAGGTTAGTAGTATTTTACCAAATAAGTAAATCATAAAATTTATTTTGTAATATATAACCATTTTACAAAATATTATGGAACATTTCTGAAATAATTAAACACGGAACCTCTTGCGTAATAGTTATTTTCCTTTCTTTCTCTCCTTACTTTAACTTAATTATCATAATTATTTAGTAATATGATACATTTATACATATTTGTCCCTTGGTTATGAGTGTTCAATTTCAATGTGGATTACAATTGCTCATATGTAAAAAACTTTTTCATTTCATCTTTTTAAATTGTGATTGTTTGAGAGATTATTTTGAAACTAAATGATATTAACCTTCTAAAAATGTTCATCTCCATTATCCAAATTGTTTTCAGGGGTTAAAAGTAATTTTTTACAATTTTCCTATGAGCAATGTTGTAGAACGCATAATTAGATGTCGATTACAAAGAAAAATATTGTCCTAGTTATCAGCATTAGAAGAAAGTAGGAGAAAAGGAAAACGATTTACAATGATTGAAACATTGAATAAATTGTAAACTTTGTTCTTCCCAATGGCGGCTTCGGTCAATCACTCGCGAAGGAGCGATGAAATAACAATTTTTTTATTGTAGGTTGTGCTCGTAATTAGCTGTCAATTGCAGAGAAAAACATTGCCCTAGTCACCACCATGAGCGCACAGTACGGCATGAAAATTGAGATTGCATCACTCATCCGCGCAGGATCAAAAGGCCATCAGGGAACAGACTGGTCCTCCAAAAACAAGTTTTACCATTTATTCCTTACTGGAGACATTGTACATTTTGATCCATGTATCCATTAATTGGTATTTATAGAGATTATATACATTAACAATACATATAGCTACCTTTGACGAGCTGAATACCTTTTGAAGTCGCAATTTTAACAGTATTTTTAAAGCTGTTTGTAATAAAAAAAATATCTAATTATAAAGTAATAACTTTTCTATGAACAAAGAAAAGTAACACTAATAATTTGTTGTGACGTTATTAGTGTAAGTTTTTTGTTGGACTTGGAGAATTAATATCGGAGTAATTCCTGCTTTTGTCTCAACAAAATAACGAATGGAATTGGTTTATTCTTCCTTCATATCATACCAAATTGCTGCTGATGTAATGAAACGTCATAACAAATTCAAATTGTCAGGATTACCATGTTGACTTTCGGTTTAATTTTTAGCATACTTAAAAGGTTATATTTTTTACAACTCCAATAATACAAATACCTATATATATATATATGTATATATGAATTACTTAACATATAAAGTAATTCATAAATCATATTAACTTATTCGAGTTGTGAACGGTAAAAAAAAAATTTGTCAAATTTTATAAGAATCCATCAGTTTTTATATTCATTGTATCAAATGATTGTCTTTCTATGTCACTGCATATACATTCATTAATAGGGTCCAAACTTTTAAAAATCAATAATGAGCTCTGCTCCTGTATAATCAGTATTGATTATTGGCTCAACAGCCTTTTAACTATTTTTCCAATCTTTTTATGGCTTCAATTTCTCTTGGAAATAATAAAAATATTTAAATATAAAAATATACATTTATAGCGTCGTATCTACGGTTAGGAATTCAATTATAATTATTGTTTTTTATGCAAAAACACTAAAATAAATGTTTATCCTCAAAAGTAGGTTCAAATTAGCACATGTACAAGATATGTATAAAGTGAATAAATTAGAACTTACCTAGCAGTCGTAACAGAAGCAGGAGCTTGAGACACAAGTTTCTTCTATTTTTGAATAATAAGTATGCTTAAAACTTTTAAAATATTAGGACATAGTTTAATGTTAAACTTTTCCTTCTTTTTAATAAGTGTATTTAACAAATTTCTTTATTAACGACTATGTTAAATGATAGAAATAGTTTACTTGTACATGTTTGAATATTAAGAGAGAGACATAAATATTTTAATGTTTTTGAACATGTATATCGTAAATACATGAAATAATAAATTTAGTGAATATAAATCGAATATTTTTCTAATAAATAGCTTTAGTAATGTGTATCTCGTGTTTTATGATTGCGATCGGTTTATGTACATAAAAAACTTTTTAGGCAGTTTTGTAATTTTTTGAGCTTGTATCAAAGATGGACACCAACAATGAAAAAATACGCCATATCTTATAGGTATTTTTCGATAAAGGCAAAACGTAGGCCAGGTAGCTAAAACTGTGAATCGGGTTTATGCTCCGGATATTGTAACTGTCAATCACACACAATTTAGTTTTCATTTATTCGGTTTCGATAATTTTGATATCAAAGATGTACCACACTCTGGAAGGCAAATTGTCGAAAATGTGGATCAAATAATGGAAGTTTCGAGTCTGACTTCATGTAAGGACTGTATTGATTGCCATAGAGATAAATATTAATGGGAGGGAAAAAATCATAAAAAATAATGTGTATCTTTGTAATACGTCTTAATTTACACACATCTCCTTTGTTCGTGTTATGTAAAGGATGCACAAGATCTGAGCTTATATCTAAAGTAAATGTTTGTCCTCTCTTTTAGAAAAATGCACTACAAATTGAAGGTTAGCGTCAATAGTTATCCTTTGTCCTTTCGTAACTTTACTCCCCTAAGACCAAAGGATTTAGAACAAAATAATAGAGGATGCAATTTGTCAACTAATATAAATATTGATACTATACATTCAATTATTTATAGGTATACATACGATAGAACGTTACATGTATCTACATAATATATATGTCTCTGTAGAGCACATTAATTCAGTTTGTAATGAAACAGAAATGCAGTATTGAAGGAAACGTGTTCCCTAATAAATATTTATTATATAGTTATATGTATTATCTCTGCAGTTATGTCCTAATTAAGATAATTTATTTATTTATGTGTGTGTGTACAATTTTGGAATAGAAGGGGTCATTAATATATATTTGTTGACTTCTAATGACATGGATAAAAAACAAGGAACACTACATATGAAATAGTGTTTCTCAAATTACATAAGTACATGCAGCTTGTGGAGGTTGTTTAACAACGAACATTGAGTGTATGCACATGTATGACATTGCTTTTTGTTTTGGTGGCGATCTAGTTGTGTTTGGTATCAATTTAAAAAAAATGGCATCCATCATGTAGTTTTTTAGATTTGCCAAAAGAGACTGTCCTCAAGACTTGCTCCCGTTTCAAAAATTAAGTAGAGGACATTATTACATATTAAGTTTTTTTTTGTGGAATAATGATAGTTTTTAATTTTAAAAAAATGTGTTTGTTTTTAAATTGAGATCGCACCCTATATATGATTTGATACAAACCTTTATGCATATGAAAGAAGTTTGTATATTCTTAAATAGATATAGACATTTTGATATATATTTAAATACTAATTTATGTAATAAGTAAAATGAAAAAAAAAAAACTATTCGATAATAATTAGTGATTAATACTTTACACATAATATGCCATTAGTATTCATTCTTAAAAATAAATTTGGAATTCATTTAAACGAAATTACTTATAATCAACAATAATATTAAGTGGACCACTACTTCTCAAACTTTTTTTATATGTAGGAGGTTGTATTAATCAGATAACGAAATCCATGGACACACCATTGCATATATTTTTTTGTTGTGTATAAATGTTATTGCCCCATCCGGCTATTTTCACAGATTGCATTATGACGCAGTGGCACATAGCTTGAGAAATACTGGACTGACCATTTAATAGAAGATAATAACACTCTTTGACATTTAAATTAACGACTTACTGGATAATTTTTTAGAAGATACATTTTTATATATGCGGATGACACAAAAATCATCCGTTGAATTGAAACTCTGTCAGTTATGTATGTACCAATTTTATAAACTGGAGTGTTACATGGAAAATCCCTATATATATGTGCTGCTTCCTTTCTCCAAAAAAGAGTTCATCCGTCCATGTTTTAAGGTAGTAGATGCTTACTTAGACCTTGCAATTTACTATCTCGTGATTTGAAATTTAAGAGGCATATACACTACATTAGAAGGAAGCCCAATCGATACTTAGGGAATTATAAAAAGAAGCTTCGAAACTCGTGACCCTTCGTCTATGGTAAAACTTTAGCAACTTTATGTCCTCCCAATTTTAATTTATGTATCTAATATATTGAATCCTTCACAAACCACTTGATTAATTCGTTAGGAAAGGTGCAAGTCAGGTTTGTGTAATTTTTACGTCATTCGGAAATAACAAGATTTATGAATGCAAAATCAAAAGACAAGGCCATATCACTTTGTCTCATAGACGTGCTATTAAAGATGTAATTACGCTACACCGAATTTAAAACAAAAGGATCAACCATTCTACCCCACTCTGGATACATAATAAAGGGTATTTCTTCCACAAAACGAGACTCCCAACTCTCAATCGACTCACCAAAACCAAAAATTGACATCTTTAAGCGTAGTTCATTTGACAAATCGACAAGTCTTTGGAATATAACACCTTTTGAGGTATTGAGGCTGACCTCAAGCAATTTTTAGTTAATTTATTTTTTTGTGTGACAAAAGAATATATATATTCTTTACATTTGTGGTTTACTTGATCATGTTGTTGGTTTTTTTTCGTTGCACTGTCACGTTAAAAAAATATTTTGATATTTGTATTTTAAATGATTCACTTTTATTAAGAAGGATATTTTTTATATTTAAAAAGCATTAAATATAAGTCGACCTTCAAAGGCTTTGTTTATCGCCGTTGGTCGAAAAAAAAATCAGGTTGCTATGCTTTTTCTTTTTCGATTGCGCATTTGACTTTTTTTCTACAAACAATATCTGAGCATCAATTTTGTTATTATATTTATATTGATTCATAGCACCTTCACGCCTCTAGTGGACAAAAAAGTGTTGCGTAGACAACTACATTCGACAAATATTAATGGCAGGTTCTTTGTTTTGCCACATGGTGTATAGCTTTGCTTCTAGTCACTGTATTTTGTTTGAAGAGCTATTATTTGTTTTTTGTATTTACATCTCCTATAGCTTTAAATATGGCTTAGTTACAATATCTATTATGTAATATTTTGCAGACTATATATGCCTCTAAAAGCTCAATTTTACAAGATATTTGATTTTTTAAATTAAAAATGTATATCTACGCACATATGTAACTAAGTAGATATTTGCAAATTTTAAGAGCCTTCTTTGTTCAGTGTGCATGTATTTGCTGGAATGTTAATGAATATAAAGATAATATTTTTGTATTCAGGAAATTATTCAAATTTAGTTTTTTTACTGCATTTGTAAAATTTAAAATCATACCCATTTACATATTTCATAATCTTTTATTTCTTTTAAAAAATGGAAATGCTCACAAAAATAAAGCTTTAATATACCACTCTAGACATAGATAAAAAAAATAGATACTTGAGCGAAAGAGTGATCAAAAATTTGTTTGTCTTTCTTTAATTAATATTCGGTAATTCCAACTAATTAAATGATATTCAACTGTAATAAACTCTGATGATGTAATAAAAAGATAACCAATCAACATCTTTCCTTTAGCAAAAGTTTAAACTTTTATAAACCTTCATACAAAGATATAAAGTAGTATACTGTAATTCCTTGTCGTACGAGTTTACAAGTTCCTGTGCCATAGATTGTAAGTTAAAACAATTTATGTCTAAGTAAATAAAAATAGACTTCCAGTTTTTTTGTACGACCGATCCAGACCGAATTTTTCTTCCAGACCGAACTTATTTAACGAACAAAACAGTTTAGCTTACTTTAAATCATAAAGGGTTAGGAGATGTAGACCTAAACTAAACACAACTAAGAACTTTTTAACAGCAAATTTACTGGAGTTTTACTTTTAATATTCATGTGATATTATGATTAAATTTTGCCCCACAACCCAGTACATGCTACTTTTATACACATAAGTGTTATGATATTGTTAGTCAGGATTAAAAAGCCCTATATTGTTCTAAATAAAAAAAATTATTAGGTCATTATTCTCCTTTAGAACCAACTGGCCATAAATGCATTAGAATAGATTATTTAATAATCTATATTAAAAACAATAGGAGGCCATAAATAATATTTTAATTTATTACTTTTGTTATTGTCTTTTAATACATTTTGACTCTTGTTAAAAAACATTTTTCTCCAAAAATTTAAAATAGTTTTTGGACATTCATAAGCAATAAATTATATCATCTATTGTTGTCGTGGATAATTTTCATATACATAAATATGTGTTAAATAAATGTATATTCATTTTTTGAACATCTCATTAATGGTTATGAAAATGCAATGTCCTCACTTTTTTGCATTCGTGAATGATTTATATATGTTACCGGCAAAGTATGAAAATCCGGGACTTTTTATAATATCTAGGTAATGTATACAACGCCTCATGGTTGCAGGCAAAACGACATTTTATAAATTACCTAGATATTTTATTTAATGCCAGGGTCACATGCCGTCAAAAAATATAATGCAAATATATTACAGACTTAAATAACAATACAAAGTTAAGAATAGTGCGCAAGGTACTTGTGCTTTATGTCCATTAATTGAATTCCTTTAATGAACAACATATTTTGATGACATAGCTATTCAGCTGACATAAACTAAATCATTTGAATTGGACAAAGGGGGGATTACTTTCAAATATAATAATAATTTAAGACATCTTCCATTTGTGTAAGAAGGGAGCTTCGCCACACAAATCGAAGTTTTTATTTGGGCAATCTAGATAATTTGGACTTGAATCTCCTTTATATCTTTATAAGAATAACTTTTGATGACGTAATAATAATGCAGTAATATTTAATCAGTTTTAAAATGATGAGTATCATTATGATAGAAGTCTAAAATTTTCCATGACTAGAAATTTAGCATCAAGTATAACTAAATGTATCTATTGTATGATGTATCATAAAAATAATACAAAGGAACCAGATAATAGAAATAATATTTGGGGTACGATTGCGTTTAATACAAAATCCCCAGCTCTGTTTATCTAGAAATTACAGCAAATATATATATATATATATTTTGGATTATTGTTATACCATTTTTCTCCGTAGTTTCTTATGCTCGTATATCGGAAAACAGTGGACTGCTAGAGCATAAGCCACTCCAGGCTGACATGCACTAATGTTTCTACCATGAATTGTCTGAAGTAAGAGCCAATATGGGTAAAATAGTGTTTCTATTTCTGAAACTAGATATCAAATTGTGAATTGAGGAAGTGAACAAAGGGAAGGCAATCATTAGGAAGACACCAAGAGTTTATTTGCTCCTTTAACATTATGACGTAAGGATAGCCGGGAATAAGACCAAATTAATATATCGTTGTAAGAAAATTTGTTCTGTTTTATTTCTCAGACCCTGAGTTATTTGTAATTATGAATAAGAGTCATTCGGCTATCCGTTATGATGGAAGAGAAAGAATGTTGAAAGAAATTGCTTAAAATACAAGAGGCCCGTCAGAAAAAACCAAATGGTGCAAAAAGAGGTACTGTGGTTGAGCCAATGGTGTCTTCGGAGCTCAACTCTTGTTAAAAAGTACATCACATTGATTTTCAAGCCCATCCGGACCGAGAATATGAATATATAATAGTGTATCAAGACACTTCCAATAAGTTTGTGGCTCTCAAGGAATTGAAATCAACGAGGGTGATAGAAGTAACATATCATCTCATCGGGATATTTACGCTGCTTGGTGCTCCAGCTTTCTTCAGTCCGATAATGGCCGAGAATTTGTACAGAAAGTTGTAAATAGTCTAAAGAAGTACAAGCCGGCCTGAAAAATCGTCCACGGGGTCCTGCTACTTACAAAGTTAGAAGAGTGTCGAACGAGCTAATCAGGGCATGGAAAATATGTTATGCACTTGAATTCACGATAAAAAACTGTTGCAGTAAGGGATAATGATTTGGTCTGTTTATGGACAATAAAGCCTTTCATTCTTACATTAAGATGTCGCCATACAATGATGCTTTATTCGGGTTCAAGTCAAGAGTTGCCCTTTTGACGTCATTTCTACCAGATGCTATTTTTCAAGATGTAGAGACTGAGGAATAACTCAAAAATATAAATACCAGCATTCAAATAACAGGGGAAAAAAAGAATTATCAGATAAGCAAATACAAGAGCTACAGTTCCTATTAGAATTAATAGACGTGAATCCAACCTATGTTGGAGAAAACTAGATCAGTTTTGATTCTTTTAGTATCAAAAAGTATTTTACTTCTGTGGACAATAAGCAAATTAATTTCTCCTCACATATGCTGCGTAGGTTAAAAAACCACAAGGATACCAGAACCTCTCAAAAGTAAGAACAAAACGTTCACACCATGTGCGTACAATATCCTCAAAGCAATGTTTGTGACGAAGTCAAAGTTGGTGGGCTTAACATTGTATGCAATGGTTTCTTTAATATTGAGAAGGCCATTAATAATAAAATGAAGAAATCAAAAAATAACCTCGAGATGCTGGCACAAAAAATGAAAAGAGATTCCGACAAAAAAAATCAGCTAGCGCCTTTGAATGCAACGCTACGAGTTCCAATACCAGACGTAGACAAATGGCTGGGTGTAATCTCTTAGCTGTTGTAATGAACCTGACAAAAGATAGATTTTACCAGCTTGGAACCAATAAATGAATCTTAAAATAACTGTATGGTTAATCACAATTCACTATAAGCAAAAAGAATTTGTTGAGGATAGAAGATGTCCCTGACCGTGAAACCCCTCTTCGATCAGCTACTATTTCTCAAACTACAGGAAGTGGGCAAAGATTTGCCAGATGTATTGGCAATACAAAATTCCAAAATAATATGTGCCTTTCCGAAAGAAAGAAAGTTAAGCGTCATTCAAAATGTCAATCTATTTTTTCTTGCTGCAATAAATGATATCTATAAGGCAGTGTCTCCGAATATAACAAGATTTTTCAATCGAAAATAATTGAGTATCAGAATAGTTTTTTCAGATTAATATAATAACTACTATCATTCCAGCTTTTCCATTTTCAGTCTCAGTTTTGCTTTCATTTTTTTCAGAAAATAATAAATATTTTTAAGGGTTATAATTTCAAATGCCTAATTAATAATAAAATTTTCTAATCTCATATTGTCAACATTTAATACTTTGCCTAAAGAATTACTGGTCATTATATAAATGTAATATATAGGAAAAGTATTAAAAAATTCATTTATTATATAGTTTGTCTGACCCCATCAGATATTATTTACACTACTTAGGTATTCTATAAAATGTATAATTATACATATTGGCAGTAACATATAAAACTATAACATGGGAGAGCTAAAGTAAAAATAGCGAGTAAAATTAATGGCCTAAAACATCATTCTATATTCTAGACACATATGCTGTACAAACACAAATTAATAGTGATTCATCATATTTCATACAATATTGAGTTTCACAAATTGGTTATTGATTTTTTTATGGTGTTTGTGTGGGTAAATATCTATTTAGAGTATTACAGCAATCTTTTAAAGCATTCACTACCCTTCTTTTAATTGATTTTATTCTGTTTTGGATCAATTTTTTTGTAGATATAGAACTGATATAAATTAGTAATATTTAAAAAGGCTTAATAAGGGTAATGTTTCATCAAAAAAAAAAAGTAAATCAGTATTTGTTCATCCTCCTTCACTTCCCTTGAGTTTATATCAACCCCAGAGATTTCAAAATCCTCGTATTATCTTGTGTGTATCATATGTGTGCTCTTTTTAGTCTAATATAATCTTAATTTAGTATTACCTTCCTGTACCCTATTTTTGTGGATAATATTTTTTGAATTCATTTACATTTTATGGAATTTTGTGTCATCGCGGTTCCAAGAATTTTTTTACGCGTTCTTATTATGTTTTACTTTTAAGATATTCTGTATATTGGCATAAGTGATTTTATCTACTTCAACTTTATGATACAATCTGTTAGCCTTCCTTTATTGTTGTCTACTTACTTAAGTTATATTGTATTAATGTTAATATAAAGTTTGTAAATTTGGTCAGTAGAATTTTGAATATTCCATGTCAAATGTTCTGATCAGCGGATTAATTTGTTTGTAAGACTCTTAGTTCTCTATTTATGTAATTAACGTTGCTCTACATGGATAAAGGAGTTGACCGGAAGCAAACCCTTAACGAGTTCTTGATTTACTATATATCAGCTGCATGAAGTTTGCATAGAGCATTTGTGTCATCCTGCGTAAAATCTACTGCATCCAGCATGCCAAGAACGCTGGTTAAATATCTTCTTCGAGTGGATTCAGCGTCTCCTGCCTCTGTGGAGACCAAAATCAACGGACAAGAAGCTTACCAGATCTTCAGAAGCTCCTCAACTACCACAAGAAATATGGCTCAACCATGAAAATCTTTAGTGATAAAAAGATTTTACAGTTGAATATGTTAATAATCACTGCAATAATCGATGGTTTACAGAGACAATAAATGATATTTAGGGTGTTTTCAGGACCAAGCATCCGTCCCACGTCATAGTCCTTGGGGTGTTGGAGTCGGCCTATAAAAAGATGCCACCATACTTTTTTTAAGCCTATAAGGTATGTTACTACTGAGTCATATTTCACTGTGCTTATTTACACTGTCTTGCTTTGGCTCAAAGTCAACAACACCAATGGGAATTATGTGTACCAAAAACATTGTATACCGGCTCACACTGTCTACCAGAACCAAAAGTTTTGCACCAGCAAAATGATTAACTTTTTTCACTCTAGCTACCCAGACCTGAACCCGTTAGACTATTTCTGGTGAGATATCATGGAGGATAAGACTAACAGGACCCCTCATCCGAATGTGGAGACCTTCAAGACTACCATTTTAAAGGATTGAGCCACTTTTCTCGTGTAGAGCATCCACAACGTTTGTTCCACCTTCAGACACCGTATAAAGGTAAAAATAGAGACTAAAGCTGGACAAATTGAGTGAAGGGATTCCTAATATATCCATTTATATATATATTAAAATTAAGATAGAAGTTCTAACTAACGTTCTAAATGACGTTAAAATAGATAAGCTTTTTATGTTGTAAAATGTATGAGTCCCATAGTTATGATTTCTTGATTTAAATCTTAAGAACACATCCAAATCGCACACATAATCTGTTTTATACATCAAACTTTACTCAATTACATCGAAATAAATTTAAGTCATTAATGCAACAATCAATTTCAACTACCCTTAATCTACATATAAACTACTATATTTAATGGTATAATTAGGAGGTTTTTTTGAAAAGTTCATGCTAAGTCCGAGAAATGGCAATACTGGCGGGTCTCGAGGTTATTTTGAGTTATTAGCATCTCTTGTAAGAAACATAACCTACTATCAATTTGTCAATTTCTTTCTGTTTGCTATTCATTTGAATCGAGGAAAAGGAGAGTTTTTCAAAAATGGACGAAAAAGAATTTCGTCTGTTGATTAAACATTACTTTATGAGAGTCAAAACACCTAAGGAGATTAAAATAAATTTGCTAAACATTATGGGGACTCTGGACCATCGATTAGAACAGTTTATAATTTATTTCAAAATTTTCGGAGTTAATGCAAGTGATGCTGAACGTTCCGGATGTCCTGTTGAGGTTACTACTCCATAAATCATTAATAAAATCCATGATATGGTGATGGATGGAGGCAGAATATAGATGTGTAAAATTGCTAGTGCTGTGGGCATCTCGAGTAGGAACCCTATTTCCATTAATTTTGTGACTGCAACTCCTGAGGTGTGAGCTGGTGCATTTTCGTGATGGAAAATAATTTTTGTATACCAATAGTGGGTTTTTTTCTTCCAGCTCCCTTTTCAAAACGGTGTAATAAAAAAGAATAAAATACACCTGGTACAGTTTTACAATTTTCCAGATAGTGGATGAGGATTATTCCTTACAAATCCAAAAGATAGTCACCATAATCTCTCAAGAAGATTCCTCGATTCAAACGAATGCAAAACAGAAAGAGATACACTGTTCTCACTGAAAGTTGGTGTTTGTTCATCCAAAAGATGCTAAAGATTACACATAGCCTCAATACACACCAGCAGTGCGATTTCACAGACTTTGCACGAACTTTTCAAACGACCCTGGTATATATATGTAGGTAACTATAAGATGAAGAAATTAGCATTTTTATAAAAATTTGATTACAATTTATCGTAACCAAAAGCAAAGATAGCCAAATATAATACAGAACTATAAAGCTAGTAATTATCACAACAAACTTATATTATATCACATTAATTTTTTACTTCAAATTTTCAGGGAATATGTCTTTTGATTTTTTTTAAAATAAATTTAACCCTACTGAGGTAAAACCCAAATAATATTGTTTATTAAAACACACTGCAAATTGCATAACTCGTGGAGTACGGAGTAATGGTGTGATTTATAAAAATTCTAACTTCATTTATATAGTATTTCTTGTAAATGGAAAAAAAAGAATAACTTTAAAAAGTACTTATATTAAAATTACCATGAAATATACTAGAGCTTCTTTTAAATCAGATTTAATATAAAAAAAACATCAGTTACATATATGAATACATTAACAATAAACTAGATTTCTTTTTATACCAGACTTTTTTTTAACAGCTTTTGTTATAAACGTGTTTATGTATTTTAAAATATATTGATAATATTTTTACCAAATCATCACACAATACAATTTTATCAGTGATAAAATTTACATATTTGATTGTTTTCAATAGTATTACATTATATTCTATATTAAATTTGCATTTTCTTTTAGAAAACTAGTATTTAATATCATACGTATCTATAATATGCTTCTGAATCTTACATATATCAAAAATAGTGGTGCAATAATAATTTTCCGTTGAAGTGATATGATTATTGTGAACAATAAACAAAGCGGCAATTTTTCTTTTGAAATCATAAAAAAATTTGGTGTCCATATCTGCAGTGTGTTTAAAAAGTATTTTAACATTCTAATCTTTGATTAATTTTTTAACCATAATTCGGCTTGATTAATGAAAAACAATTTTTTTTATGGAAATATCATCTTCATTCACCTCAATTATGGCCTCCAGTCGAGGCTAAAATGCCATACAAACTTAATAAATTTAATTGTTGTAATTTGTTCCCATCATTTTCCCACAAACTACTTCAGGTCTTCAATCTTAATATGGTGTATTACTGTAGGACCTTGAGAACTAGAACTGATTAAAAAATGAAGAAATAAAGTCGAATTACGTCATCAAGGAGTAAACTTTAAATTATTTTTTTATTACTGATATGTAGCACTTAGCTGGACTGGACCAAGACACACTCTACTGGAGTCTTGAGTCTTAAATAATGACCAACAGACCAGTAATTATGACTCATAAAACAAATGTTCATATTTTTCAGTAAGCATTAATCTTGACGTGGAACGACATATCATAGTGACCAATGAGTTATAAAGAAGGAACTAATTTGAAATTGATGTGCGTAAGGTCGAATTCAGGTCGTTTGTCAATTTAAGATTTTTGATCAGAGCCACAGAAAGATTTGTATGCTTAAATTACTGTAAATAGACTTAATAAAAACTTTTAACTTTAACATTAACTTTGACAAAATAAGAACGTGTTTAATTATAATAAAAATGATGGAATATCAGTGAGTGTTCATAAAAGACAGAGATTAGTCTACTTGATTTTTGCTAGTTAAAATTGTAAGTCCTTGTTGGACTCAGAGTTGAATTAAAAATAGATATCAGAGTAATTCTTGCCTATGCCTTTGTTTATTTCCTTCTTTCCCTTATCCTCCGTCAAATCTGCTTTTAGATGATCTAATGAAACGTCATGACAGCTAAGCTGTTCTCCTCTAAAACAATCATAAAATTGTCAGGTTACCATATCAATTTTCTTGGGTATTTTTTTTAACATTCCCAAAATCCACACAATTTATATCACAAGTTATATTCTATATTGTTAAAGCCAGGTTTGTTGGTTAGTCGACGACAATTTACTCCTGGAAATGTAGGGCAATATCGTTAGTACTATTATACTCCTACATAATTGCCTAGAGTTCTTTAAATTTTATATATATATAAGAATACTACATTTCATCACATTTTCAGAAGTGGGCGGGAGGAATAATGCATTTTTTTGGACGACTTTTAATAAAACGACTCTTAATATCTTCATATAATAAACATTTTTTTTTTTAATTTTTAATAGAAAAAAAAAACTTGGAGAAAGAAAACATTTGATATTCCCCCGAGTGCGGTTATCTGATTTACCATATATAGAAAAAATCAAGCATAATATAAAATAATCATCTTATATAATTAAAAAAAAATAGTTAATTATAATTAACTATTATAAAATATATCGTTTTGTATTCTTTCTTATGTGCATATACGAACATTTTTCCTTTAATAATTAATCATAATTAAAATTTTATTTTTCTAAATCTTAAATATTCACATTTTTGTTAACAGTCTCAATAAATGAATTATTTAATGTATATTGTGAATATAATAAACATTATGTTACTTATTTATGTACATTAATCAAAATGTAATTAATTAATCCTTTCAATGAAGTTGATAATTTTCAAGTTTATACTATTTAATCATACTCAATTTAATAAAAAAATTATCCTAATGACCCAATAAACAGTTATTAAAATAAATTTACACTAATTTTATTTACAAAATTTGTTTTTCATATAATTTTAAAATTAAAAAGATAAGTACATGTAATTAGTTTGGTATTAATATAGAATACATTTCATTCAATAAGTTGTCCATTGATATGTTCTACAAGGCTACGAAAATAGGAAAAGATTTAAGCAACATTTGCAATATCAAACCTCTCTTACAAAAATAGAATATTGAAATCGGCGTAACTTTTAATAACACGTCATGATAATCATAATCAACAAAATCATCTTATTATTTCATTTTAAGGTTTGAACATTTCTTTGAGATCTTTCGGGGATCATGAGGCTTTTGATAATTTATCAGATTATTCCTTTTTTGGACTGTAATATCAATTGGGGGGTTGGCCTGTGTGGAAGAAAAAAATGACCACTCTTCTTTTATCTTTCCGTTTTCTTAAACCAAGAATACAGGAGAAAAGCTTCTATAATTCCTAGAGGGGTAGATATATCATTGTAAAAATGTTGTAATAAATTATTGAACAATTGTAATCAAAGTTTGCCAAAAATATTTTTAGTCATTTTGGATTTATGAGAAAAAAAAAGAGTCAACAGAAGCGTACGTAATTATTTTTAGTGATCCTTATTTTGTTGTTGTGTTGATCTCATAATGACCGAATTTCGCTCAAGAAAGGATCTGGTTTGCTTGGTAGGATCTAATGAATACAAAAAATCAGAATCAGTGACTGCCTTGGGTGCCATCATTAGTTCCTTTCAGGTGCCTATTATCTCTCTGCCTCCATGAGTTAAATTAACAGAATAGAGTTCATGATAACTCTTACCCTTGTTAAATTATAAATTCAAAGAAAAGGCGTAGACATTTTAAAACGAAAGTTTTCCTTCTCACACGTCAATTATGATGCAAAATTGGTGCAAGTACAATTTCTCTAGCTTCTTAAGCACCAATTTTTAGCCTCCATCCCGTTGGGATTTGAATCAGATAGATTTTGAATCTAGTTTATTTAAAAAGAAAGAGTCTGGATAAAGCCCTATACAATTTTGAATATATTGAAAGCCTTAATAATCAATGAATGGGACTGTGTCAGTAGTGATGACTTGCTTAACAGACTCAATTATTATTTAAAATCCGGGCATTGCCGGGTATCTTCAACTAGTCAGAAATAAAAGAATGTTACCTAAAAAATACCGTTAATTCACTTAGTGAATTTTCAAGGGAAAGGAAATCCGTCACTAATAAATTAAGTATTTTTTCTAAATATGTGGTGTGTCAATACATAAGCAATCTTAACAGAAAATAAGAAACCCTTTCTATTGTTTTAAATCATGAATAAAAACAGATCAAGGTTTAAATTACCCAGTTTGGTCAAATATTCTTATTTCTGGGATGGATAGAAATACTAAACAAAATTACCTATAATTTCAAACCATAATTTAATATATGCATAACGTCAACATAAAAATAATTTAGAACAAATGCAAGAAAAGGAGAAAATCCCAATTATTTTTATACAAGATGAAAACATATATTCCAATATTTTATAGACATACTTTGGTCAATTATAGGCTTTATTTCAAACATGTGAGGTGAGTTAAGATACCTAATAAGTTTAATTAACGCTTAGAGCTTAAGTTAGATAGGCCTTGATATGGCATTTAAAATTAAGTATATTAATTTTTCATTCTTATGTTGTGATGATCAATTTGTTGCGCCTCTAAAATGTTAATAAAAATATGTTCAGTTAGAAATTGACTAATTTTTTTCGAAGAATACAAATGTCCTCCACATTTAATTCTAATAAAAATAATTCTATCTTTATATAGTGTTGACGGATCACGTCCAAGATATCACCATATTTGCTTACCAACTCCGTATATTGTATGCTGCAATTTATAGCACCTCCAATAGATTTATCAAAATGACTTAAAATAATCAAAGTAAGATAGTTTGATTGAATGTACGAATACAATCAAGAATCTTTTTGATAAAATTTATATAATTACATATATATATATATTTTGTTGATGGACTCCATTTGTAAAAAACTAACAAGATTTATTCCTTAGTAACTGATCTCAAAATAAACTATTGCATTGTTCATTAGTTTTTAAATGAAAATATTAGTGGATCATTTATTATTAATATAACGTATTTCTTCTTTTAAAAAAAAAAAAACAATACAATTATGTATTATCTAGTTAGTTATTTTATCAGGCAATGCAAAATAATAGCTATTCATTTTGCAATATCATAAAGTTTGACTAATAATTTCAACAAATGTATACTTTTCCATAAAGTATTTCTCAGAGTTATTTGTGATCAATTACTCAAAAGTTATCAGAGCATTTGTTAATTATATTCATTGTACAGTGAATTTAAAAAAATCTATTTTTATTTCGATGAATAATTATGTATACTTGGCTGGGTCGTATTTTTCATTTTTTCGAAAATCCAAAACCAGTAGTGTTTTTATTGTGTTTTTTTACTTAAATTTCAAAAATGTAATTTTCAAAAAGATGGGATCGCCTTTAGCTATCAATTCCATTTTAAATATTATTAATATTAGAGAAAAGGTGTTTATTTCTATATTTTTCAGTGCTTGCATTCTATTTATAATTTATAGATATTCGTATAAAGGGAATGTAGTTGTAATGTCATTGAAGTGAAGAAATCAAATATGAGAAAATTTTAATCATTAAATTATTTTAAGCTAGTTATGTGTGTACTTTAAAAAAAAAAAGTACTTTTAATTATGTTTTGTTTGG
This sequence comes from Lepeophtheirus salmonis, assembly GCF_016086655.4. Lineage (NCBI taxonomy): Eukaryota > Metazoa > Arthropoda > Copepoda > Siphonostomatoida > Caligidae > Lepeophtheirus > Lepeophtheirus salmonis. The sequence goes on along the minus strand of NC_052132.2, from coordinate 39,640,865 downwards.
AGAATACTTAGAAGTATATACTTCTATTTATTAACCTTATGATGAATATTTGTGGTTGCTATGTTTTTTCCTTCTTACCGGTTGATGAGGTCAGTGATGCTAGAAGCCCCACAATACATAGCAGGCGTTTTTCTGATCGTGACAGATAGGCTTCCCAGTTGACCATTTGTTACATTATCTCGTGTAATCGCCAGGATTTGTTCTATTCCTTTAATTATCTCTTTTTCCACATCAAAGCAAACTTGAGCCTGTAAAAGCATTTCTCCATGAACATACCAAACAGATATTTTCACTGTTGGCATCACAAGTTCACGCACATATTTTTCCTGGGGCTTGAGACAATTAAGTTAAAATATGACGTACCTTGGCCCTATTATCCAACAGTGTTTTACCTTGGTATTGAAGCAACACGGATAATACAGACCAATAATATGAGTCAACTATGAGTCATATTTTTTTAGATTTCTCCCATTAACTCTGAGGTTTAATTTACATAGTCTTAAAAGTATGTTAGCAGTGTCGAGCCAGCGGCTGTGGTAAACAGACCCGATATCCAAGAAATTCATCCTTCCAGGAAACATTTTGAACAACCACATCTCACAATTTGAGTAATGGTACGTCAGTAGAGATTCTGGATAAGTTTGGATTGATATTCAAGTCAGTAACCGAGCCTATCAGCTCTCCTATTGGTCCAGATAATGTAATATCAGAGAGAGTTGGTCCATCCAACTCAAGAATTAGATGGCGTAAGAGAATTTCATTAGTATGCAGACTAAACTACAACCAAACCATTTTCTTCCAAACTCCATTACAAGTTTTGCATAACTTCAGTATTTAAACCAGTGTTCTTATTTCTTGAGTCCCCTCCAATGGCCAAGACTTTTTTTATGAAAAAACCCATCTCCTTTAAACAATTAAATATAAACTTTTGAATCTTTAAAGCGTGTGATTCTTCCTTCTTTGCATTTTCTACTATAAAGGGATTCTTGATCCTACCAATAAATGACTGTTCACTTCTCATTACTTCCATCACCACATTTGTCAAGCCAGTTTTTAGATCAAAGAAAATACAGGAAATTGGCTTATTTGCTCTACACCTCTTCAAAAACTCATCTTTAATCTCTTTCATCAACTTCTCCTACACTTTTCAAATCTTGTTTTTGTCAAATATTTGCGTTTACATTTAGACTTTTATAAAGTCTATGTAAATTACGTTTAAATAGGTTTTAGCTATGGATTTATCAAATAGATTTAAAAGTTAACTATATTTAACTTTAAACGTCCAATTAAAGTAAAATATGACTTTTATATTTACACCAAGAAAAGCATAATCAAACCGTAAACTTACTTAATTTAATGTTTAGTTATGATTAATATTTCTTCATATTTGAACTTTTTACATCAAGGACAGTAAATATTCATTTCCTTGATATGAATATCTATAAGTTACATAAAGGAATAGATTACTGGAAAATATAGACAAAAATGCATTTTCATTCATTTTCAAAGTGAAATTGATGTAGGTTAAGATTATTTTATCTTTTTGAAAATTATATTGTTAAAATCTACGAATACAGTAAAAAAAACTACATGTTATTAATTTTCGAAAAAACGATAAGTACAACCCAGACCAATTTACAGGTTTTTAATTCAGCTTTTAAATAAAAATTATAATTTTTTTGACGGTGATTAATAAAATATTTAATATATAGTTATTAAAAAATGCAAAAATATATAGTAAAGGGCTTCTTTTTAACCCATATATATTTATTACTTTTGTCTTGCATTAACAATTTTAACTTTCAATTCCGTAACATTTAACGTATAACTGACCATAACTTTTTTGTAAGAATTTACAAATATATATTTTTTTAAATGACTGATTTGAGCTTTAGCTCCGCACGCTCTTTGCTATGTTGTAATATTGATCAATTAGTCTATGTCTAAAATATTAAATGACTACTCAAAAAAGAATCCTCTGACGATACACATTCAAAAATTGATGATGTTGAAATTGTTTAATAAGTATTCTACCCAAAGTTTAATTTATTGATATTATTATCCAAATAAAAAAACTGATTTTATTATCAAATTAAGATAAAATATTGAATAATTCAAATTGACCCCTTGTCATCTATTTATTTGTAAAGGTATCATATATTAATTAAAGAATTTTGCTACATACTTCAAATAAGAATCAGGTAGGTAGAAAATAAAATTTCACCTTCTTCCTCTGCCCCCCCCCCTTTCCCCCTCTCATAAATGAGTGTTGTAGAATTATTTTTCTCTCTATCTATACGAAGCTCCTTTTTTTATAAATATATACAATGAAGGAAAAACAGATTCTTTCTTCTTCAGTTGTTTTTTGAGCTTTCTAGGAACCATATCGAATTTTGTGGCATACTTTTTTAAAAAATTACATTTACAAAATAAATTACGGATCATCATTAAAATCATGCAACAAATCAACTATTTATTGATCTTATTACTAGTAACGGATCTTTCAACGGTAAGGGAATTTATCACTATTTTTTTCTTTGTAATAATATTCTAAAATTTTGTTTTGAAAATTAAAATTTTTATCAAAAAATCATTATTTTTCTTAATGATTAAGAATTCATTTTTTACAACTATCTGTTTTTCTTCGTTCATTTCTCAATTTACTTGTGTAAAAATATTTGAAAATGATTATTCTTTATATACTTGCATAAAGTTAGAAATTATAACAAATGAACAACAAAACTACTATTATTTCTTTTAACCGTATTTAAATCAATAATATTTTTTTAATAGTAAAAAATTGGAATTATTTTTGTTTTATTATTCTTGAAAAATGAAATAAAATGAATTTTATCGAGTATATTTTATTTTCAACTCTATCTAACGTAAAGCCGATATCCATATTTAGTGGGAAAAATCAAAGAAGTTTTGTTATATTTGTGTAATTGTTCATAATGATAAGAAGTCTCGTGTAGGCAAAAAAACATTTGTGGTCGGATATCTTACGAAATAAAAAACTGATCTACCCTAACCATTTATATAAATAAGAGACATAGAAGAGGACTGGGATATCTTATATTCTTATTGGAACATACATTGTTTGATAGTAATTTATGTCTTGTTAAATAATATTTCCTCTACAATAGATTGGTCTTTGTATAACACGTTCCTTTAAATATTGAGTTATCATAGACCTAAAATTTGCATTTTCTTAAAACATAATCACTGACAAATTTTAAATTATTTTGAAAAAGTTTTAAAGTTCACTAAACAGCTTTCAAATTTTGAAAATTGATGTTGTTGTGGTTTTCTCTAGTTTAGTTAGAATGGAATATAATAAATTAAGAAAAAATAATGATATTGTTTTAAATGAAAATAAATAATACGAGGGTGTTTTATTGGAAACAAATTTAAGAAAAAAATGGAACCATTCGAGAGAGAAAAACTTAACTTTTAAGATTTCAAGGAAATTGTGCTACCTTCAAAATTATTTCAAATTTAATATAATCTGTAAATAATTATAGTTTTCCAAAATTTAAGAGATTAAGATTGAAGAAACTTCATCATTTCACAAAATAAAATCTCCGGCTGCACACCATTTTAGACTAGGAACTCATATACATATAATTTTTTTGTAGAATGTATTTAATTTTTTAATTAATGATTATAGTTTCATATGTAACAAATAAAAATAATAAATACATTTTTAAAGTGTAATTATGTATTTTTTGTTTTGGTGCTGGAACCACCCAAGAAAGTAACGTTAGTATTTGAAAGGAAATAACGTATTAATAGATTTAAAATGATTTTAGCAATGATAACTAACTATTTGGTGTTTCTTTTAATTAAGAACATTTTAATATTTTTAAAATAAAAGGATAATTAATTGATACCAACCAATAAGATGTCATAACCTTAAAAGAATTTATTTGTAACATGTTTATTTAATTATATTAAAAATTTCCTTAAAGTTGCATCCTTGATAAATAATTAATAAACATGAATAACATTTTCTAATTGAAAAACTATGATTAAAAAATCAACTATATTTTTCCAATTAATTACTTAATCCTTATATCCAACCCACAAATGTATTTATTAGAAATATTATCTAGCTTGATGCAAAATATGTAAAAATTAAAAATATCAAATACCAATATTTTTTTTAAGTATTCATCAATTGTTATTTTTTATTTATGTTTTGCATTCTCAAAAATATTTCAGGTTTTATATTTATCGAATTATTGTTTTATTAGACGTGTTAACTACAAATATGTAATCCGTTTTGTTGTATCACATCTAATAAAATCAATTATTGTAGTATTTTTCATTTCTTTTTTATGGATTAGAGCCAATTTAATAGTGAAACCCCCTTTTTAAATTACTTTTCGAAAATAATCTCTCAAGTTTGAAAGACTAATTTTTTAAAATTCAATTTTCGACATATTTAAATTTTATAAAAAGTTATAAACATATTTTCTTTGTAAAATTAATTACACTTTCAAAATAATTTCTTTACACTAAAGCAAATCAAAACTGAGAAAATATGTATTTATAACTTTTAAGAATAAGATTACAATATTATTTCATTATTTTTCTCAAGATATGATAGTTGTACATGAAATATCGGTCTATATTGAAATATAAAATATAACCCTATAAAAAATAAGTTTATTTTCTTGCAAAGTTATGTTTCATTACTTCCATACAAAATAGAGCAAATCTATAAAAAGTCTGATAATATTTTAAAATGCTGAAAACCAGATCTGATATAAACACCCTATAAATTACAGAAAGTAATCAGTGCAGTCAGCAAAGCTGAAGTGTCAAACGTTTAGCTATTGGCGATGTGTCATTTTGAAGAATCAATTTAGAGATACACGTAAAAAATCCATGAGATAATATCCTATATATTGTTTTAAACAAGTCACAAGATGATCCTAAGGGAAAAAATTGTTATTTTTGCCATAAGAATTTGTAGATCTCCGTTCTTTTATTCTACAGATGTGAAAAATTACCCCTATCCATAATTATAATATACCAAGGGAAGCAAAATAAGCAAGAACTCTCTTCGTGGCTCTATGACTACTTTTGTCAAGCAATTATAATTCTCAACTCCCTCTCCATCGATGGGAAATACTAATGCATAGTGTTTAAGAATGTTTACCAATAGCTGTTTGTTAGAACTAGCTCCAGATCATATCTTCATGATATGATTTACTTATCACATTTTGGATTTGTTGGTTTTTTTTTTGTTTTGATCCTTGTGTCGTTGTCATAATTTTAATTCAACGCACAAGTGTCGTTTTACATTAATCCCGAATTGTTTTGTTTCATTTATTTTTTTTGAGACAAATTAGGACCAATTTGAATTTAGTACTCTTATAATTATTATGAAATGGTAGATGCATTGAATTAAAAACAATTATGTAATGAATGTTTTCAGAAATTAAAGTAATTTGTAAGGGGATCTATTTTATGTACATAATCAGAATATTAATTTTTATTAAGACAATTATTTTAATTCCGAAAAACATACATTACTCTTATTTTAATTCCATTTCATCCTCCATTTGTTAAGTATGGAATAAAAATTGCAAAATACAAATTGCTTAGGGTGGGGTGGGGGGCTGAGCATGTGCAATCATCTGTACTTTCTCTTTTTTTCAAAATTTGACCAGAAGGGAAATTTATATCCTAAATTGCCTAACCCCTCTCTCACACCTATCAATATCAATAAACTAATTTATGGTTAACGATCCGACTTATCAAGTGCTGATCAGTTCTGTTATGTAAATATGTTAATTTGAACAAGTAAGAATGCATTTTTCTGTCATTGTATCGAGAAATACTTTAATGTAACGTTAATGAAGATACATAATGCATTTCAAATATTTTTGTCGCTCTAAATCTACTTATTTGAAAAATACAGTATTTTTTCTTTTTTTCCCAAATGATCATATTCCTTTAAGTTTCCCTATAAATGGATATGTTTTTTTTTAAATTATTTAAATATAATTAATAATAAACAAGTCAAATGACCGTTAAAACACCTTTCTATACCTATCATTTTGAGAAAAAGAAATAATGAATTTTTTTTTAACTCCTTGAAAAGTCAATAAATTTTAAGTGGAATCAATGTAGCTCTTGGAAAACGCACTTTCTTAGAGAAAGAAGTATACTTTATGTATGTAAATTGACTTCACAAAAGATTCTTAGGTTAAATGAAATACTATAATTTTTAAATACTTAATCAATGCAACTCCATTTAATCAATTAAAGGCACATTTAAAAAAAAAAGTTTAAAAAATGCTAGATCAGGGTATTTTTCGTAAATGAAATTTTAAAACGGGTCATTTTAACCCATTAGACAAAACAAGGATTATAAAAATAAGTCAAACAAATAACCGTTATTTGAAGGGATGATCTGTTTATATATACATATATATGTATGTATTTTACATTTTAAGTAAAGTATTGAGACATATATAGACATGAATTCAATTTAAAATTAATTAGTGTTTATAACCTACTTATTCTATATTGTTACTAAAGAAGTAAATAAAAGAAAGAAAATGACTCAAATAAGTTTAACTCAAGTAGTCGTTTATTTAATTTGCAACAAAAATATACAAGTATCTTTATTTTTAATTTTATTTGTGTTTGGGTACAAGAAATACATCCCTCCTTTAAGATTAGTAAAATACATTTTTATTTCTGTAAGTAGATAAAAAAGTTATATGTCTATAAAACAACTAATTAGAAGAATGTTTGGAGTACAAATTAGTACTCTGAGAAATGTTGATCTTGAAAAAAGTTTATCCATGTTTTTAAACCAAATTATCTATTATTAAGTATCTTTGATATTTCGTTTATTTATTTTTTTTAAGATAAAACCTATTTACTCCTTCAATAACACCCTTCCTTTAAAAAAAAATAATTAAGAAACATAACGTTCTTAGAGGCTGTTAAGATAAAATCGGCCCCTTTTTCAAAAATCTTGATATTGTCACCGAGGCCATATTTTTTGGCAGATTGACTTAAAAACTGGTTTGAACTGTATATATGAATTTTGAAAAAGAGCTTTTTTGATATATCCGCCTTCAACCACAATCACAGGAGGAAGCCAGCCCCTAAAGGAGGAGCGGAATTTGATGAGGTAGTTCCTTGTCATGTTGGTGATTGTTTCCTTGATGAAGACAATCAAAGAATCCTTGATGCCTTAATATGTTCGATTTGTTTTAGATTCAACGTAGCCACAGAAAAAAATCCATTGTATTAAGATCTGGCCAACATGAGAGCCCGATTTCCTTCTCAATTAAGTCATTGCAGTGCTCACTGATACCCCTTCAGGGTCTAGTCTATGATATGACAAGTTGATAAGTACCGTTGACATACACATAGGCCTCAAGTTACATTTTATACCTCCCTATTTGAAATTTGTAGTTGTTGTGGACAAAATTATCGTCACGGTGCAAAACCATCCCTCCTTTGTAAGCTCAATCTTCTTTATATTTGGAGGAGCTGACGCCCTGATGTCCAAAACTTTGAAAAAGTTTGTTGATATAACAATTTGTCTGGCTGAAAAAATATAGACACCATCAGGCAGCTGAATTATAGCAAAATTGCTGGTTTATGCAAGTGATCATTTTATCTTAAGGCTCTATATGCAAATTAGTAAAGAACGCTCATTGAAAAATGGAGGTGTTGTTACTTTTCAAATATTTTTTTTATCTTTAAATTGTATTATCTCAAAATTGTATAATTCCATATAAATATAGATTTACCATTTTAAAGCTCTTCCAGGCTATAAACAATACAGACAAAACATGGAGCATTCTGCTTTGAAAGTATTTCTAAAGCTTTGATTTATAGTTAATGGAAACGGCGGACTTTCCGTTTTGGAGTTTGAAGATTTAATTAAGAAGGCAAAAATTACTCAAATCGTAGTAATATTGCTATATTAATTAATGTAATTTACTATTATAGTGAATTTATTTCATTTTAACTCTGAAATTTGAGGGGATGATTCGCAATATTGTACTTGTTCCCTTTTACTAATCTGAGGAAAATGTGTCCGTATCCTTATATTTAGACTCATTTGATAAAAGACATTGGTGTTTCAGTTGAGAATTTTTCTGCGAAATATTTGCATATATCTATGGATTATTAGACTCTTCTTAATTTAATATGTTCTACTTAACTAAACAAGAATTACTATTTATAAGTGAATATAAAAAAACAAACACAAATTTGAAAAGCTGAATAAAAATTAGACAAATATATAAAGAATTTGACTTCTTTGGGAACTTTTGAGTGGTGAATAATTCTGACTCAAAAAATAGGAGATATAGTTTGTTTTTTTTTAATCTGAGGAGGGTTTTATTTTCAATGATTTTGTCCACGGAATTTTTTTGGTCAAATAATGTAAACATTTCACACACTTAATTTATTTGTATCAATTAAAAATTTGAAAAATAAATTATATAAGCTTTATTTTCAGTTAAGTTATAATTATTAAGTTAATAATTCAATAGATCTAATTAAAAAAGTAGACAAAAGTTATATAAAGTTACTGAAGAAAAAAACATACCTGAGTAAAATTACTATGCAACGAAAGATTCATTTCTTTTATTATACTTAGGTATGTAAATATAACCATATTTACATATGTGCAAAACTAATATTAATTATTAAGGTTTTTCATTTTAACTGCATATTTCCCCCTTAAGTTTTGGTATTTTAAATGATGTAAATATTGATTAGAGTCTTATATTTCTTTTGTTTTCAATAATTGGTAATTTCAAATATATTGTAACATATTATATTTTTACTATTAATTAATATTCATTTTTTATAATCAAATATTCTAGGTATCTTTAAAACAATTAATTATGGTAAAACAAGTTAAAAATCATTTATTTAAATGAGAAAGTGAAATTAATAATTGAATAAATTGCTATAGATTTTCGTATTTATTATATTTGAATGAAACAAATGGGAAAAGGCATTAAGAAATACAAAATGAAATAATAATGAGATTATGTGTTTTTTACTTGATATAAAAAGTAAATAAACACACACACCGATCACTGGAACTTTTTTCGAAATATAGGATGTCAATGTACGAAACATCTGCATGGAATCATCAACCGACTCTGAGTGGGGCATTACACCCTCCGAGTTAGCTGGTGGAAAAAATTCTTGAAAGAGAAACCAAAATTCTTGGGGTTCATTGGATAAGTGGACAACCCCCGGGTAATAAACCATATATTTAACCGTGAATGCAATGCACAAATATCCACTAGGAATGTTAGAGATATCAATAAAAATTCATCCTCGGAAAGTTCACGAAAATTTAAAAAAGGTTACAACGAATTAGATAAATTAAGTTTTGCAAAGGTCAAAGCTTAAAACCAAAAGATGAAAACGGAGTAAACAACAAAAATGGCTGGTATATGATATCTGTAATTGTATCAAGAGTGAGAAACATTGGAAAAATGACTCACAACGAAATGAGGTATAGTAATGCAAAAGGAACCGAAAGATATTGAATCGATGTGTCTAAGTCTAACACATAGGCCCCTCTTCATCTCTGTTTGAAGAATACTAAATATTATTTTTAATAAAGTCTCCCATGTCAATTAGGTTTAACGGATCCAAAAGGTGATTATTCACAGCCAAAGTTGAATCAATACAGTTCATGATGCCAAAAAAGAGTTTAGAGTCCAAGAAGTAGAAGGGATAATATTGCTTGATTTAGTCAATCAATGTATGAGCGTATTTGCAAAAGTTGAGTCCTACTCGAAGCAGCTCAAAGACTGGAGGACAAATCTGAAACTTCAAGAGCTGACATGGTCAAGGATTGACCAAAAGAGATGAGGGACAGAGTAACAACCACTACAACTCATGCCTCTGTAAGGTTTGTGGGTAACCCTAAAATTTATTCTGGTCCCTCTCAATTGTTGGCACATTAGGTCAAAATATGTTTGTTTAAGAACAAGTCGATGCAGCAGATGCTTCAATTTCGGAGATATTGCAAAGGAATGCAATCATAAATCGAAAAGTCCATCAGAATATTGAAGGTGCCTAAGGAGAAGGATGAATAGAAAAGATTATAATGGAAAATCAATCGACTTACAGAAGAGGGAGGGACAAAAGCAAGAAAAAAACGATGGCCCTACTCCAGTGAAAGAGAAAGATAGGAATGCATCAATCACTTCTATGGAAATAGGGAATACAGAAAAACAGCCCTACTCTCTAGAAAATATTGTAGAGAAAGGTAAAAAGTATAAGAAGGTCCAAGAAGAGAATATACCAGAGGGAGTGAAAAATGCAATGCATTAATGTGATTTGGAGATTAGTGATGTATTTCAGACATATGACAGAGAGAATAAGCGCAAACAACAAAATTCATCAGGCACGGAGAGGAAGTAAAAATGATCATATTTAATGCCTATTAGACTAATACGGTTAAAAAAACGGGTTATCTTCCCCGAAAAAATAAAGGGAGATGCTTAAATTACCCCGATGTAGTGGGGTTGATACCAGAATACGATGTGAATGTGAAAGGAATTTTGTGCGTGAGAAATATAGAGTAGACTTCTTAATTACAACTCAATACAGATATCCTTCGGGTTGTGAGGGGATATTGAAGTTAAAAGATTTGGATGTATATGATATAGAAGAGTAGAAGATGGTTAGTTGGTCAAAATACCATTAAATAGGACGAGAAACCCAACATACATATGGGATTTTACATACCGTCGGATAACACAAAGTTTCTTGCAAAAAACAAGGGAAATAAGAAAAATAAAATGTAATTGTGGTTAGAATTTTAAGGTGGCAGAAAAATATGGTAGGGATTTCAGATCCCTATTGGGTTACAAAAACAGTGGGTATCTAAATGAATGGAAAGTTGTTAATAAAATAATGTATATAGCTGATTTACGAATAACTACAAGGGAACATGTGAAAGGATAAAACGCCAAAAACTTATAAAAAAATAGAATAGATCACATTTATATATGTGAGCCAATGTTGGGGTTAAAAATAAAAATGGATAAAATATCGCTCAACGGACTGTCGGGCCATTTTCTTGCTTGAAGCCATATTTGACGAGGACAATTCCATAAAGAAACCTTATATATGGAAGTTACATAAAAAACTGATAAAAGAAGATGACGTCCTAAGAAATTTGAAGGAAGGTGTAGAAATGATTGAACAGGACTTGGAAGATGGATGGATCATCGGGAAGGCTTTAAATAGGTTCTACAAAAGTGTTATAAAATCTAATATAAGTCGGGTGCAAAAACAACAACAACTCAAATTATGCAAGTCATAATTACAAATAAGAAATGATACAGGACTGATACAGGAAATGGAAAAAATAATGGAATACATTTATGCAGAGAGCAAGTGTTTGTTCAAGAATTTTAAATACAAAATCAATACCAATAATTTAAATCTCTTAAAACACCTTAAAAAACAATGACATAACTCTACTAATCCAGGAAACTGCTCAGAAAGGAAAAACTTCACTGAAATATTATTTCACATAAGGAAAAAAAAAAGTAAAAAAATATTTTTGAGTAGAAAATCCTTACAAATATTAAGAAAATGATGAAAAAAGATAAATAAAAGAGCCTTCAGGACTTACTCTTAAATTCGACAAAGGCTACCAGAAATAGCAATGTTCCAATTTGGAGTATATAATCATTTTTTTTAGGAAATTGGGATGACCATAGAGCAAAAAAGAGAAGAATGCCTCTTTTCTCTAAAAAAAATAAAAGATTTACAAAAAAATGAAAGCTGGAGTTTGGTAAATTTATTGGAAGCAAACGGAAGATTTAGTAATTTATCTCCAATAGATTCTTGAATGCTCCAAACAGAGAACTCAAGGTTTTGCTTTTACTTTTTGGATTTTAAAAAAACCTTTTGATTCTATACAATATTCATTTCTTTTAAATGATATGAAAAACATTGGATTTCCTCAATTATATGCAAAATCTCTACAGTTTAAAATTATACGTATCCACATCCTTCAAATTGTAGTTATTTTCCATTTGTAGATATTCCATAAGTCACTAAGGTGAATATTCTCTTTTTTATAATAAAACTTGCATTCATGGATCATCCATATTTTTGATATATTTACATTCACATTTCAAAACCTCAAATGTTTGTTATTTATAGATAAAATCTCATATGTTGGCATATGTATCGATATCTTCACTTTTAGTTATTCTATACTTCACTAATTCAGGCCTATGAATATTTTTACAATGGCAAGGCATGTGAAAATGGTCAAAATTCTAATTAGTATAACTATTTTTCTTAAATATATCTAGTTAATCTCAAAAAGTTAATTTTCTTATTAACTATTTCTCCCTATTTTGAAAATTCAAATGTATTATTGAGCAAAGATTATTATCCTTTATGATGATTTCTGTCAAAAGATATGTCGTTTTCCTAAGTTACCATTTTTTTAATAATATTCTTAAGATATAGTTTTTACGCTAAATGCAATTTTGACAATTACGACATCTGTAACTCTGATCACTATAACTGTAAATAATAATTATGTACTAACCCGTAAGGTTAATTCGTAGTGGGCAAGTAATTCCTGAATAGGAAGTTGGATTTATGTTGATTATCTTCTCATCATAGCTGTTTGAAGCTAATTTAATAAAACTCCATTAATACTAAACTAATCTCCTCCGAACCATTTTACAAAATGTCCAGTTTACTTTGTTATTTATGATTTTTGTTTCTACATACCGGCATTGGAGTTGAAATTTATAACTCCAATGATCATTTTCTGAAAAAAACAAGTATTCAAAATTTACAAATATTAAATTACCTAGTCTTGTACGATCGCTATAATGAAAATGTAGTTAATAAGAATGGATTATAATCATAAATATTAACAACTCGAATTGAGACAATATAATAAAATTTCAAACCCATCTTTAATAGTTCATACCTTCTTTAATAGTTCATACGCAATTAAATAATAATCTAAAGAGGAGTATCATTAATTTTGGACCAATACATATATGTATCAATTGTATGACATTATTTCTTAACGTTAGTAGTATATATATATATATGTTTAAGGACGGAATATGCAAATTCATATGATATCTAATAGCAAAGTTCAAATGAATAAAATTATAATATCTCATTATGAATAGATAAAAAAATAATACAATATAGAAAAAATAAGTGTATTATTTTCAGTATTGGAAATATAAATAAGGAGTAAAATATTGCAGTATACATAGATGTACATTAGGTTGTTCCATTTTTGGGCTAATGCTTTTATCTTTCTGATAAAAGACCTTTTCTACTGATGAAAATATAAAAATTCACTTTGGCAAAGTTTGAGGTCTCTCAGGCCATTTTCAGCCTGATCAAAGCCATTTTAATTTGAAAAATGGGAATTATATATTTAAATTGTCCAATTTTATTCCTATTGTACCGGCTTAAATATAACACTATCAGTATGTACAAAATTATACTTTTTTAAATTTTAGTATTTATTATAACAGTTAAAAATATTAGGTTGAAAGATGTTCTGAATAATTTGCAATTCCTTTTTTTATCAAAATAATATTACTTTTTTTTAATAAATAACTATCACTTTGACCAGGGTTAAATTTTGATTCTATTTTTAGATGAAATAGTGAAAATAAAACGTACCTTTTTTTACTGATAACATAATATTTAGAGCAGTACAAGAGACATAAATATAGGAAATTTGGAGCCAAAATTCTAAATTTTACAAACTAAAATGGTCTGTCCTGTACGGTAAAAAAAAAGCCTGAGAGGCTTAAAAATTTGTCAAAAACAGTTTTTTGATTTTCCCTAGTAGAAAGATCATTTTTGCAGAGAGAGAAAAATATTAACTGAAAACGGAACAATCTAATGTATGTACTTATATTTACACTTTATACATACAAAATAATTCAGATCTAATAATATATGCTGGATAAACACGTTCAAATAATTCATTCGATATAAGTATTTGATTTAATTGTTCCTCAATTTAATTTTATTCATCATTTCATATGTATAATAATATTTATAAATTGAAAAGTGTGACTTACTAGCAAGAGCACGAATACTTTTTAAACCAAATTTTAATGTGATATACATTGGTTTATCAATATAAATGTCTAGTTACACAAACTAACACTAAGTAAATTAATACTTATAGAGGATTTTCCAATTCCTAACATTACTTTACCAAATAGATATTTATAAGACATTTATGTACCCATCACGTTTAATAATTTCTTATTGGAATTAAATATTGCAATTCAAGGCTCTCAAGGGTTATATCAATAACGTAAGACTCACAAATTTACACAAAATCTTATGTACTTACGCTCCACACGGTATTCAAAACCATACTGTTACCAATGAAAGCAATTTGCCACAAAATAAATGCATAAAAACAATTCACTTGTGACATTTATACTCTATCTTAAATAAATACATATTTCTTTCAATCCATTATTCTTCATTTATTAGTACATATTAATTTTGAAATTAAAAGCTCAGTTGAACAACATCATAATATTTTTGGCATCATGTTAGAAGATTAAAAATCTCAAGCTGAACTAATTTCAAAATGTGAGAGCAAAATCAGGTTTTAATTTGTCTTATTAGTAGAAAATAGAATTAAAAATTTTACTAGTCATATACATATTATATTTTATATCAATTAAAAAATAAAAATGTAAAGAAATTGTTTAACTCGAGCTCTGATAAAGGAAATTATTTAAAAATTTGAAAATCACACTCTAAAAACATTGATATCCAACACAGCCGTATCTAATTTGTAAACAAACTCACAACAACCTCTACAAATGGCGTCATTTTCAATCAAATTAACTCTTTATACTTATGTTGATCTTAAGAGCACCTGATCAATCTGACTTTTGCATTCATTAAATCCTTTCATTATCTATATAGATTATGATTAATCAGTTATTGATGGGAAAGGTACTGCTATTATTTAATCAACGTATCAATCAACCTAATTTGGAAATATTAACAACATTATATCCCTTTTTCATGTATGATAATGGAGTTTTGTGCATCATTTAAGTCAGTAGGGGAGATCGGGAACAGTTTCAACAGATCCTATTTCTAGAGCGTCCGAAAATATATAACCAAAAAATTGAACTTGAAATGGTAAAATGTTTGTAGGTTGAATGCCATTTGTGGTATTACACTTTGATAAATTTAATCTTTCTAAATCGAACCATCAAACCATCAGTCGAGCCAAAAGTAAAAAGTACCGTGACCGGTCTACCTTAAATAAATATAGATATATATGAATATAAAGTGTACTCCATAAAAACTAATCAAGTTTTTAGATTTTGTCAACAACGGAAATTAAAACTTAATAGTATTTTAAAGCGTTTTAAATATTAAAGTTTTTATTATATACTAAACAATATGCATGTACATTGTACGTGCAATTATAATACAAAATAAATATTTACCTTGGGGGAAAATTTCATCGATGTTCATACAGTAGAGGGAAAAAGTATTTGATACCTTGCAGAAATAGAAAAATTGCCCACTCATAAAAAGTATTATGGGATTGAGATCTTGAATTCATGCAATATCGACCATTGTCATAATACCATTTTCGTTTTTAAAATCAAGTAACAATATATATGTTTTTAACAAAACCCTAAATATCAAATCATATTCTTATCAAATCGTAAAAATTTGATAGTATGACAAGTAAAATGTTTCTACAACAACCAGGAAGGAAAAAAACTTCTTGTTAAGAATTACTATTTATATTAAATTTTCATCTGTACAATGACGATATTATTCGGAAATCAGTGAATTACTTAAAAACAGATAACAAGAGTATCCTGATAAAGATTTTTATTAACACTAATTTATTATTAAAAAATACAAAATCACTGAGTTGACCGGAATCCCGAAATAACTTGGTTGTAAAGGTTTCACCGAGTTTCAGAGGTTTTATTTAAGGAATTATTAACATAAGTTACAAAAATGTTTTTAATAATCTCCAAATAAGTATGTATCATTACGAATAAAGACACTAATTATCATGAAGAAAAAAATATATAAAGAAAGATTTTATGACATTTTATGGAAGGAAGTTGTCTGATCTTTTTAATTTAATGACCTGCTATATTAAAAAAAACTGTGAAAAACTTTTAAAAAAACTCTTTCATAGATGTTTTTAATAATGAAAAATCAACATTAATTACTAGAAATAATTAGGAAAATAAATGCAATAAGTATCGACACTTTTTTATATGTATAAGTTTCTTGTCTGAAATAATTAGACATACACATATGTGTACGGTCAACACAACAACCAGATAAAATGATTTGTTTGTCAAAGTTGAATGTGAATTACATGATAATCATTTCTATCAACATATCAATTGTACAAAATCTTATGAAGACGCCGCAATTTGCATTAAAAGTAGCTATAGTTGAAATAACGATAAACTAATTAGAAAATTTTAAATTTTATTTGAAAGACTATATTGAGGCCAAAATAAGTATTTTAAACTAAGTAAAGCTTCTAAACTATAAGTAAAGCTCTTGAATATCTTAACTCACCCCACATGTTGGACTACAAGGCTTATAATTGAATCTCTATGAAATATTAGGCTCTATCTATATTAGAAGTAAAAACATGAATTACGATTTTCTTCTTTACTTTATTATAGTTCAAGTTTGTTTTCGTGTTAACGCAACACATATACATATGCCTCAAATGAATGTCAAAATGAAGTTATTGGCTTACATTCAAATAAATCATGGTCTAAAACATTAATCACTTGATCTAAAGGAACTCATTAATAAAATAACAACGTGTTAGAATATACTTTTAATTTTTTTTTCAATTGTATAATAATAATTTTGGTTAAAAATCCTAGCATGGATTACTTAACATTTAATTTATTGGATATTATTGACAAAAAAATGAAAAGAAATGGCTTGATTGACAAAACATTGAATAAATTTAGACAGTTGAAGGTCAAAACATAATAACAGGGACAAGATATTTACAAAAAATGTTTTGAGAATATGGATAACTTAATAGTATTTTTAACGCATGATATTCTTCCATAAATATTTCAATGTTGAAGTTTAATACAAATCAAACATGCAAAATATAAAAGGTTCTTCCCTTGAAATACATTTAAGGAAATCACGTTTATCACTTTGGAGGTCTAACTTCAAATCTGCGACTATAGGACATTTTTAAAGCTTTTTATGACTTGATAAAACCAGTGGGATACAATCCTGACATTTTAGTCATAGATCAGGCAATATATTCTGAAATATATATAATTTAAAAGTGAATTGTCTTTTTAAAAAGGAAGTTTCATGTTAACTAATATTCTATGTTCTACTAAATATCTGAAGCTGATTTTGTAATTTACAGAAATGGAGGTTCATCTTCCGTTCAATCTACTCTTAATTTTGTAGGTACAATATTTATTTATAATTTTTATTTGAGCTCTGACATATTTGAAATGTTATTTTCTCTGAAAAACTTTTACGCCTTGCCTCAGCAAACATAATTAATCTGGTCTTTTGTTTTGTTGTGAATTTTGTTTTTAATCATAATTGCTATGAATTTTTTTCTAAAGATAAGATTTTTTTATATTTGTCGATATAACTTATGTTTCAAATTTTTTTGTACAAAATGGAGAAGGCAAATAGCTTTTTTAATCTACTTTCTATTTATTAAGAGAAAAAAAAGAAAGAATTTGACGTTTATCATTTTTGTTCATCCAAAAATTAATTAATCAAGGTATTTTCTTTTTCAATTCTGCAAACAAGACACATTTTATATCAAAGACATTCAGACAAATAATTTTTTAGGTTTGTAAATTAAATATGCAAAATTCTTAGAAGTAAATTATTAAACACATACAGATTCAAAATTAGGAAATTTTAAAAGCCTTTTTCACTTCTAATTATTTATATTTTATTCCATTTTAATAACAATTTTTTTGAGCAAAAGTTGGTAATTTAACAATTTTCTACAATTTTTATTCATTATGTCCCCTCAATTCTGAATAATGGTTTTTAATACGTGGATAAATAGAAGCACAGCGTACCTTAATGAAGTTCGACAACAAGTTGTTCCATTCATCCGTGATTACGGCCTTCAGAGAATTGACATTCGGGTGATAATACTTGTTCGTCCTGTCCTGCCTTCCAAGACGCACTAAACAGCGAAGTCCAGGGTGTTCCTGTCTGGTGAGGACGAATAACCATAAGTTTCCCAGCTATTAGGCAGCCATATTCTACTGGCAAAAATGCTGAAATTTTTGGACACCAATGCCGGGGCGTCGTCATTGGTAACCCCATAATTATCCCTGGGGAACTTGCTCTTCAACCGTGGCAAAACATGGTACCTGAGGACCTTGTTATAGACATCCGTGTTGACTTTCTCTTTGGTCTTGAAGAAATCGGGATGCATCTTGCTGCCGTCCTCCGCCACGACACCGAGGACCATAACCTGAACTGGATAATTGGTCCTGAAGGTTCCCTGGACTTGAGCTCTTCATTCAGTCAAGAAGTGATCATTTATCCTGTTCCAAATAGCGTCCACTATGAAGTAGTATTCAAATGTTAATCAAAGTAGGCTCTTCTACACTTCCAACTGGAATGGAAATAAACATGTATTCCACTCTGTATTTCATCACACACAACACATTGTGTACATGTAAGAGATGTAGTAATCCACCTTAAAAAGACAGTAAAAAACTGTCCCCGATCTTCCTTAAAATACAAACATGAGTAGATAATTACAATATATTACAGTAAATCAAAGACATATCGTGCACACTTTTTCACTATTGAAGAATAATTTATGTAGATACATATTTTTTCGTATCAAGTTGAAAAGTATCATCAAATTAAGTTTTATACAACTTCTCATATTTGTATAAATAAGTAATAACTCTTTAAGTTTCTAATTTATATATAGATATGATGCTTCAAATGATTTTTAATTATAAATGTATCAGATAAAAAATATTCCTAATGATATTAAATATACAAAGCACATTGCAACATCATCTTGCCCACAGGATGAAACCCACATTTATTATTGTTATTTAATCCTTAAGACGCAAATATTACGATTAAAACGTTCAACCTTCACAATCCTTTCCTTAAAAAATTTTTTTTGGGTATAACTACGATTCAGTGACATATTTCTACATGAAAAAGCTAAGCAGGTAGATTAAAATCAAAGTAAATAAAAAGTTGATACAAACATTTCAGCATTTGCAAAATGAATTATTTATTACTGTATCTGGATGATTACAATTAATAAAAAATGGATATATCCACCAAAAATCGAGTAACATGAAGGAACTTGCTTAGAAGCTAATATCTTTTTTTTTTTTTTCTAGTGATTTTTATCCAAACTGAAGTTATAGACTAGACCTTATATTTTAATTTAAAAAGGTCGATTTTATTGATTTTTATTCAATTGAGTTTTTAATATTTAATAAGAAATTTAATCAAATAAGCTTGATAGGTTGAGTTGAATATAGATTAGAATAGTATTTCGAATGAAAAAAATGAATCTCTTATGAGTTAAAAAATATCAATCAAAATATTTTGAATATGAAGAATTTATAATTTGTAATATGGTACTGATTTGTAGCTACACCCTAAAAACTTGATTTTTAAAAAGACTTTAAAGGCCAAAGTGGTAAAGGATAAAATTTTATGGGGTAATTTTATGTTCTACAGTTGAAATAACGAAAAAAATGTGGTTTTCAGTCTGCAGAAGCTACAAGACTTTTTATTTGTTGCAAAGTGTAATAGAATGTATTGTTGTGTCAGTCTTTATTTAGGACTGAAGACTCCGGCCGCGTCCAGTTCAAACCTAAAATCTTATTAATTTCGGTCGTTGAAGACGTCACTCAACTTTATTTCTTGCTTTTTAAATCTGTTTGAATACTGACAGTACGAAGAATGGATAGTGATAAAGATGGGTACTAAGACTGGACTGGCCGAATAAAAAAGGCTTTACACAACACAAATCGAAAGAATGAGCCTTTATTTTTGGGTGAGAATTCTAAAAAAGTATTTTAAGGAGAATGTATGATATCAGTAAGATGAAAGGATTTTTATGGGTCCAACAGAGATATTGTCAGATTTACCCAGATAATTTTACCAGAAGACAGAATCATATTGATGTTCATCTTTGAATGTTGCAAAAATTTTATGATTATTAGATGCATTGTTTTTGAACAATAAACACCTACTTTACTTGATAGTAATAAATTTGAAATATATATTTTTGTAATTTGTTTGGTAATTTGAAACTTTATTCCAAAAATAATAAATTTTAAAACAAAGTACTTAGTCTTTTAATTGTTGGATTAATATATAATTAAATTATCTTAATTTTCCATTTTATTTGTTCTACACCTTTCAATATTGATAAAAAATAATTATAATAATTACATAATTGGGATTTACAAAACTTTACACAAAGATCAGTATTATAAACAAGCTTTCTAAATATGAAGTTATAACTTTTATGGTAAAATGTTGTGTTTCTTTATTTAATTGTGATATTAATATTTTTTGTGTATGTCTATTTTAAGTATATATATTAGAATAACTAATTTTTGAGTAACAATTATGGACTAAAATTAGTATTTTAATTGTTTTTTTATACCTAACTTCATTTAACAAGTCGAAGCAAGAAAGAGTAGTCATATAGGAAATTTAAGCACTATTGGATGTTTTCTTAAGTTGTGCGTTATGTATATATTTTCAAATAAAAAAACATTATATAAAAAATAAGGTAATATGCTTAATTATATCAACTTAATTTAAATTTAAATAAAAGAACGTTGCGAAATAATTAAATAAAAAAATAATTTTCAAAAGAATTGTCCTTTGGCAAGAATCCGAGAAACTAACTTTAAAAAAAATAGTTTTTAATTAAATGTGAATAATCAAAAATTAATCCATCTTTCCCATTTAATTAATGATTAAATAATGACATCTGGCTTGCTAATAAAACGCTAGAGTTGGTTCGACTTAAAATTCTTGAGTTCGGTTGAGTTCGAGTAAAGTGATAATACTCATATTCTACTTCGATTTTTTATAATCAGTTTCGAGTTTGCTAACAATAAATTACTCCAAGAGCCACAACATATATATAATGTTCTTAAATATAACTTGAATTTTATATGATAAAAACATTCCATGGCCTATGGTCTGCACAGTTAAATCTGTCTGTTATAAACTGGGAGAGTGTGGCAAGCCTTAGAACTTGTTATAACTTATGTAATTTGTAGGTTGTTGCAACATTCCTATCCTTTTTATGAATAATTACATTGAACATATTTTTATTACTATCCTTTATTTGAATAGTTATTAATAAATTATTATTTTGCAAGAAAATTAGATTTTCCTTCCTATTAAAAATATATATTTAGGTACTTAATTACTCGAGACTCATACAAATACTTTGAGTTTTCGTTGTTTGATTTCAAACTATGTCAAGTTTTTCAAATATATTTAGACAATTCGAATGATTTACAAAAAAAAACCGTCTTTATCTATGTTGAATACATTAGGAGTTCAAATCATAACAATGTCCAACAGCAAAATGATAAAAAAATTGTATATACGTAGTTTATTATAATTTTATCCCCTGATTCCAAATATGGCCTTATTTTAATCGAATTCAACTCTAAAAAAAACTGCTAATATGTTGAAAATAGGAATAATATTGGAGTTTTGAGCATTGTTTTCCTATTTCTAATGACAGTCAAAAATGTTGCAAGGTATTATTACACTTCATGTAAAGAGAAGAAAAGAGGTTGAATTGTTTTTGAAACTCTTTTATTTTGGAACTCTAGTACACATACATTCATCTTTTTTGTAGCATAATATGTGAAAAAAATTATTTCAATTGAATTTCCAAAGGTTTAACAACTTTTAATTTTTTAAATTAGATAAAGGAAGCTAGCTATTAGTAATGAAAATGACAGTTTGTGGGGAAATCTGTCTTTCTGAGGATATTATCATTTTAATAAAGGAAAATTTAAATATTACTTTTCCTATTTAACATATTTTTCTTTTTTTGTTATTTTTAATTATAGAAATTTATGGGTGACACAGTTTGACAAACCCTGGATTAAAATTTATATAATGGATAAAAGAGTGCCTTTTTAGATGTAGGATGTTCAGATTATAACTCATTAATTTATCATAATAGTGAAACCAACTAATGCTATGTTATAATTGCACTGTGGTGTCATATTGAGCCTCGTCATATTTCAACAATTAATTAAGAAAACAGTTTTGGGATTTTGTGTCTTGTAATAATTTTATACTTTTTTTTTTGCAAATTGTTTGTCTCTAATATCAGTTATGTTGGATGCAAAATTTAGCTTAATTGATATTATTTATTACATTTATGTATGGTTAGGATCATATGAACCCCAATTAATAATGATTATCATAATATTAAAAAAATATATTTTATATGGAAGTATTTTTTAGTCAAGGAACAACCATGAGATGGCATGTGGAATATTAGGCAGATAAATATTAATATAGAATAAACAATAACACCATAATTTTATGATAATTTGAAGTTTTTTAAGAATTTCTTCTTCATTGTTCAACTAGCTAACATCTACTAAATTTCTAGTTAGACTATTTGAAGAGGTGTCTTTCTGAATTATCGACTGCTAAAATTTTATATATCTGTTCCAATGACCTACCACTGGATGATAATAAAACTAACTAACTTCGTCATGTACATGTAAATATATATAAATATTCACTTACACTTCTAAGTCCTAATCGTTACAAGTCCATCATTCAAGAGCAAAAACGTTTTTAAAGGCTTTAAAAAAAAAGGATTTACAACAAACTAAAGTTTAAATTTGAGACTTGTTTCTTTGAATTTTCATAAATTATATTTGTTAAAGTGTAAATGCCGCATTTGTTTTACGTCCGATATTATTAATTTTACCAGTTTTATGTTCGTATTTTTTGTAAATTTTAGTAACATTTCTCTGTAATCTTATCCCAAAGCTTTAATTTTAAACTAAAATGTTTATTTATGTATATATTTTACGTAACTACTTCGTTATTTAAGTGTAAGAACGAAATATAAAAAAATAAACACGTTTGTCGTCAGTCTTTCTACATATATATTCTCTCCTTAAGAATTTTGAGAATAATTAGACAAGCATTAGAAATAAAAAAACGTATATTCAGGTAGCAACAACAAAAAATAATAACATTTATGGATGAAAAATCCATATCCATTATTGTATTATTTCCATTTATGGCAAGCAATGCATCACTCCCATCAGTCATCATTTTCTTTTCTCCCCCCCCACTACTACCACCAACAAATGCAAAGCTAATTGGTGCATCTCTAATTTCAAATAATTAAATTTAAAACATATAAGAAATTAAATATATATTTTGTCATCTCTTACTGGGTATCGAAGGCCTTCAATTAATATTCATTCCTAATTCATAGATCATATTAATCTCTGTTAAAATTTACCAGAGCGAATTATAAGCACACACACTGCCCATGGTTAAGTTCCTTTCTTGTTTTTTGTATATTGAGTTTATGTTTCCCATTAGGACCGATAAATAATTGTTTTACTTACAATTTAGACCTGTTAATATATTGAATATCTCTGTAAAAAAAAATTTTATTTGACCTATTTTTTTGTAAGGATTTTTTTCCTATTATGATCTTGATAAAATCTTATTTTTATATTTGTTAGATATTAAGTGTATTCATTATAAATATTTGTAACATTATACATAAGAGCATGTTTAAAAAAGGCTTGCTTCACATTTTGAAAGTTGTGGAACGGCATTTTTTTATAATTTTTTTGTACATATTTTTTTCCAAAATATTTGAAGAATAACAATGGGATATATATATATATACAAATTTTGAGATTCGTTAATCCATTTTTTATTTAATAATATCATTTTGATATGAGGGAAGTTTATTAATTCTTCTTGCTTAGACAACTATTAAAGAGTCCCTTCTGTAAATTTTTTAGGCATACCCTTTTTTTTAATCATGAAGTTATAGTAAAATAATATATGTTTAAATTTTGAGACATACCTATAGATTCTTTTTTTTTTAATGATATTATTTCTATAGAATGAGATATTCAAATTCGGAAAAAATGTTAAACTTTTGTCTTAATGAGGCTTACAAGTATTATATTCTCATAAATGCAGATAAAAAGTATGTTAATTATATTACGAATTAGCTTAATAACGAATATTAATCTGCCAACATCTATTTATATAAATATTAATAAATTAAATAATCATAACTCAATATTTCATCCGATGCATTTAAAGGAAGTGACCCCTATGGGTATTTTGCTTAAATATGTTTGTATAGTATAATCTATTAAAAAAATTATGAATAGATTAATAATATAACGGATGTTTTAAAGCCTAAGCTCTAATACTGTTCTAATGATCATAAATGTTTGTTTGATATTAATACAATATAAAGTTTCTTTCAAAAACAAAACAATTTACACTATATTTTTTATTCGATAAATTGTAGTATGGCTGTATTAGTTTGATAAGAAGGTTGTTTGGTCAATAAAATAAATAAATAAGGCTTGTTTATATCGTTCACTTACTTTTACTTTAAAACTTACAATGCAAAAGCAAAAGAAAATATTTCCATTCTACATATTTTTAATGGCAAAACATTACTTTGTTTCAATACAAAAAGGCAAGAGAATTGAAAATAAATATCATTTTTTATAAAAATAAATCTTGGATATTACTTAATATAATTTTACACTTCAAAAAATATGGAATTATTAATAACTCGGTGTTGCTGGAAATTCTAAAGCGTTAATAAACTTTTTTTTAGGATTATGGATAAATATACCCACTTTTTTCTTTTGAATATGTTCAATATGCTTTTCATATTTCAAAAAGTATCAAAAATAACTTGATATATATATTTTTTTAAATATTACTTTCTACTATTATTAATCGATAATAACAGTTACAAAAATTTGTTACGAATACATTTGATAATATAGTTAGAGTATTATAATTATGTATATTGTAAAATTGATACAAAATGTTGCATATTGTTTTAAGTTTTGCAACAAATAAAATAAGTATCGTTATCACTTTGACTATCTTCGTCATATTTCAAAAGTGAATTACTTGCCAAATAGCAACAAACTTCTTCTTTTTTCTCTTTTGGATACATCTATTGTATAATATTTTAATGAAAGCTAGAGAGTATAGAATCTTGAGAAATTATGATGATTTACAGTAATATTAAAAAAAATGTTGCTTTTTTAGAGTACGTGAATTATGTGCCTTTGATCCTTGTGATTAAGGAGTAAAAAAATAATAACAAAGTACCATCAAAATCTAAGGATATAATCATTTTATGTCAAGATGACAATATCACAATATAGTATTAAAGAGTTGCTTTGTTAGTATTTTACAGATTTTTACCAGATTAAACGTAATTCTTCTAATTTTTGAGTGTCTGCTTAATATCTTAGATCTGCGCATCTACTTGATTTATTTGTAACAACTTAGAAACTAGCGTGGGTATCCTACAACTCAGCTCGTCATATTTAAAAAGTATATATATAATAAGGAACATTTATACGTAAAAGAGTTTATAGTCAAATGGGTTTTTATTAGAGATGTACTTATACCAAAATTAATTCATAGGTATTATATATTAAAGCCCAAAGAAATTTTAAAGTATTTTTTTTAAACTTGCATAAACGACACAAAAAAATTCTCGTCATATTTTACTTACTCTTTAAATTTAAAATGTGAAATGACAATTCATAAATATTCAATAATAATAATTTCCCATTAACATTTGACAATAAAGTATATGTAATAACAAATAAAAAAGGACTTTAAGCCTTTAATGGATAAGTCTATTTTATTTCATTAAGTTAAAATTCTTCATATTTGATTAAATCAATCGCTATAATATATTAGTCTATCTCTTTTTTGTATCAAACGATTTCTTTAATTGTTTGCTAAGCTATTTTTTTTCTTCTAATATATAAAATTCAAAGAAGATAAAAATGAAATATTACACACGGTCAGTTTTTGTATCTCTAACCAAAATCAATGGAGTATAATGCTTCATCTAATAATTTATTTATAATTTTTTTTCTCTTTTCTGCAAAACCGTATTTTATACTCTAAATGCAATTTAAAAAGTTTGGAAACAATCCCACACTATTAAAAAAATGCTATTGTTTTCTAAAAATACATAAACATACGCTATATGTGTACATATAAATTATTTGATATTTAGTAGCAAAATGGCAAAATATAATATAAATATTGATCCAAAAAACTATATACAAATAATTAACATTGTTATTGAATGTTTATCAAAATCTGACACACAATGAGTGAACAGCAAGGAAAGAGACAAAGAATCAACAATCTTCTTGATGTGCATTAGGTTTATTAGGACATTTCCAGGATTGTTGGAATAGATACCCGATGTAGTCGTTAATTACAAATTGCTCAAAATGATGATAGTATTTATAGAAATGCTGTGATTATCGAGGACTGCATCTAATATTATGAGGATGGGTTTATTAAAATCAAGGGTAACGTTGAAGCTATAATGAAGACTAGTGGAGGATACATCAAAATAATTTTTTTGTAAAGCATATTTAATTGTCTTTCAAATTTCATTGTGATACACCTTTTTAATAATTAAGTCATCAAACTGGACATTTTTACACACGCACCTTGTATATACGACCAAAAATAAATTTTTGTAAAGGTTGTTATATAATTTATTTTTAAAAAATTAATTAATTTTGATTAATACTGTTTTCCGTCATTCAATTTATTGTGAACGAATTCGTTGTATGACTTTTGGAAGGGTTCAGAGTATATAAAGCTACTCAAACGTAATTTCTTTATTTATTGGGAAATGCCTCTTTTGTCCTTTGTAGTTGTCAAGGCCCATAATATCTTTATTCCTGAGTCTTCTAACCCCTTCAGGATTCCAAAAAGTATTTGCGTAGTTATTTACATCCTTTCAAATCTCCTACTATGAGTAGTTTGATGATAAGAACAGCCCACAAAAATATTTTTCTGGTTAAAGGCACTAATAGTACTTTATAACTATCCGCAAAGTCTACGTGAATGCACTCTTTCTGCAAAAGGAAGTAAAAAATAGCATACATCGCAAGGAGAAAGATGAAGCTGCGTCATTTGTGGGATCTGAAAAATGGGTTTATTAGAATAGGCGTGTGAACAGACTTTCATATTAGCGTTCTGCTGTACTTGTTAAATGTACTATACATTTAAACTCAGAGGATCATTTACTAAGAGCACCTAGTTTGATAGTTCATGTGAGGGCTCCATAAAGTAAGTGGACATGAGCAAACTATAAAAATATAAACCTATATTTGTTGTATGACAGTCTGGAGTTTGTTGTTTAAAAAAATACGCATGCTCAAAAAAATTTTGACGGACCCTTTATGTGAAAATAAACGTACATATTATTATTACGTATCTAGTTTTTGTGGAATAATATTAACATTTTGGGTGTTGTATTTTTGTGTCAAAAGACGGGGGGCTATTCTTTGTCGCTTTGTTTAGAAACGAATACAAGTAAATAACGTTCATGCCCCATTAAATAACTACAAAAAAGTAAAGTGTTTATTTGTAGTAATTTGCATTCATTGTAACTATATTCGATCGTAGTTAGAGTTACCTAATTTTAGAAATATTAATATAATCCTCAGGTAGGTGAAATAAAATAAAATTCAACAAATTTGTAAAGAATATGTTTCCTTACATTAATACCTACATACAAAGTAATTTGTTTTATACATATTATATTGAATAAATGATAGTCCCTGTTGGTATAAGATACTTTTAAATTACATTAATGTTAATTCGATACCTTTTTTACATGAACATACTTACTTATCTTTTCATAGAGCAATAAATAAATTAATTTGAATTAACCGAGTATCGTACAAACTTACAAATTTGAAATTTTTATTTACGTAGTACAAATATTTAATGTAACTATTTTAGACATAAGTAAGCTAATATACTTCAAGTTGAAAAAAACAAGTCATAAATACATTTAGAAATACCAAATTATAAATTTAAAATGATACAAATAGAAAGTTATATAAATAATACATGTTTAAAAAATACATTTTAAAAATATTTTTTGTTTTCCACACAATATTACAATATTGATTTGATTTTTTTAATGTAGAAATTAAATGAGGTTATATGCTGAAATTTTGAAAAAACCTGTGATAATGATTATATTATAAAAAAAGAAGAAAATAAATGAATTCAAATATAAACAGGTGAACAATGGAATTTTTATATATAATTTTTTTCAAGCTCTTATTGATTATTTTCTCAGTTAAATTGAAAACAAACCAATGGTATATTAAAAGTAAAGCTTCTACTCCAAGAACAAAGTACTCTTTTGAAAGTGAAACTATTTACACTTCAAATGTATTCATTTGGTCTATATTTTTTTTTTAAATTAAAATAAACTTTCTTAAAACAAGATGATTGTATATAAAAATGTACACATCATTGAAATCAACATACAATTTTACACAGAATAATTAACTTTTATTCGGATAACGGATTTGTTCCTTTGTCAAAAGTTGTCTCAAACCTATAAAAATGATAAATTACCTTAAAATATAATTTCGAAACGGAAAAATCAAATACAGATTCGGGATCTGCACGTCAAGAACAATTAGAATTAAATATGAAATTCTTGTACTTCCCCTTCTATCTAACTATCCATTGTTAGAGTTGATAAATAATAAGAACGCCTAAAGAACATTCTTTTACGCCTTGACAATTAATTTCAAAGTTGTTTAATATCTCAGAAACAAATGACGCACCATCCCCCAAAAATGGATAAAGAATGTATAAGATAAATTAAGAATTTACATAGAAGGTGGAGCATTAATACGATAGAGACAAGATACTAGAAGGAGTTTTCCATCTCAAGGCTGAATCAATACCCCAGGCAAATAATGGAGGGTTGAGTATAAGTAAACTTTAAAGCAATACAATTTACAATTGCTCAATCAGACATAGGAATTGTCTTTGAAGTAAATATATATTCTATTTTTTAGGAGCAACCATGAAACAATCCTACGAACTCGACCGAATTATATTTGGACATAATGTTCAAAACGTTTTTTTAACTTTGTTATGTTAATCCTTTTTATGAATATAAAAGGAATAACTTAAATTGATAACAATGAATTATTTATATTTAATAAAAAAAGGTATAATTTTTGGCAACATAATTTCATTTTTTGACAACAAACTCTATCCTTTGGACAATAACATTTTTAAATTGGAGGGAGATGGGGAGCGTGTGCAACACTTCCTCGGAGTCACAGGCCTGCTTTTACATAACTATATATATTCAATCGTTGAGGATAGTTGTAACATTTTTTATTTTTTTACTTTTGGCTCAATTATCCAAAGCTGGGTTGTATTAGACACGCCAAAATTAAACAAAGGATATTTTTTGTTAATTTTTAAATCTATTTAGCGATTTAGTCGGGTGTTGTTCCACAAGTTGCATTATGTATTAGAACTTAAATATAGAGTTTTGATTTTTAATTTGTTCTATCAACTGATAGCAAAATTTCAATACTTCATATGATATAAGTTACAACAAAAACTATAACAAACAGAGTGCATCCATATAATATAAAATAAAAGTGCACGATGCAACTGTCTCCAGTCTTCTCGTTGTTAAAAGTTATAATACAGTATGTCCAAAAATTAATGGAGATATTGAAGAAATGACTTTCGGTTACATGAAAATGTTATTTTTTTATTGGAGAAAATTGAATTATGTCTAATCGAGACATAAGACAACGTTAAGCAATTTCTGAAACAATCATTTATGGTCATTGTATCAGACACATCTATAAAAGAGCAGAGAAAGTAACTATTATTATCAGTTGCAATTGAATATCCGACATGGTGAAGGAACATTACTTAGAGACAAGGGCTAGGGCAATTGGAATAAATGAAGCTGGATGAAGCCAGATAGACGTTATACTTAGTTTAATGATACCTGTCAGGATCATAGAAAATTGTTTGAGAAAAGTTAAGGGCTGTACAAATTCTCATTAATCAAGATGGTCGATGGGGGAAATTTGTTTCACCAAAGTTGCCAAACTGGTGATAGAATAAATTTAAGCTAAACAAAGGAAAGGAAACCTGTGCTTAGATTAACTGAAAAGGGTCATCCAATATCCAAATCAATGAGACCATTTTGAGCGCCTTTCCTTTCAAACCATGTCTATATCCCAAACTTTCAAAAAATCAAAGGAAAGCTATACTTCAATTTTGCGGGGAACGTTAACACTGGACCGAGGGTGATTGTAAATTTGCCGTCTATAGTATGTAGAGTTGATTTTATTTATTTCATGCAACAGATCCTCCAATAGATAGGGTATGTGCAAGAAATAAACGTGATGTGGAACCAACTCCAACGATGAAATTTCCACTAAGAATTCAGCTTTGAAGTGTTATTAGTGTGAACAATAGAAAAAAGAAATAGATATATGTGACAAGATGTAGGAATAATTAAGCAAAGGTATCAGCTGAAAAAGGGGTATCATACATTCATAATCAGCCATTTCAACAATTGAAATTACATTAAACTCTGTTTGACTTTGATGGTGTAGTAGAAATTTAACTAATCAACTTCCTTCCCTCACATTGAAATTATAATACACTTGAACACCCAGAGATTTATTAACATAAAGTAATATCCTGGCATACGAGTTTGAAACGTTCCTAGGGCAGAGATTGTAGATCAAAGCAATTTATTCCAAAATAAGTAGTTAAATATAATCAATGATCCATTTCAAAAAAGGCTATTCACTGCCGTATTTTACGTTACTTTCAAATATCTGGCATTCTTACATGTGAAATAATTCCATTGTGAGAAAATCAGTTCAAAAATCCTGTTTTTAAAGCTTTTTTTTTTTTTAAAATAATGGATTAGTTTTTCATTTGTTCATTTGTTTTTTATAATTGTTGGCAATAATATTGATATGTTATATTGTTAATATATACATTTATTTATATATATTTCCTTGTCTTTGACTTATATTAGAGTCCTAATATAAATATATTTTCAAATAAACCATTTTTTACATAAAAATAGGTACATATAAAAAACAGAATAATTTTTTTTTAAAAAGCTTTTATAAAAAAAATTCTGTTATTTATTTTCCTAAATGTTTTTTTTTCTTCTTTCAAATATTTTATACATATGTAAGCAGAATAGGAAAATATATTCAATATTACAAAATATTCATGAATTATATGTTGTATAAATTGAAAATATCAATTGAATCCATCATTTGGTACAATAGAGCTTTAAAGAAGGGGAAATATGAAACGTTTTATTATTATATTATATACAAATATATCAAGATACCTAATAAATGAAAATATCTGTTCAGATGGGTTACTACATCTATCATGGCTGTATGCATATACAAATATGTGTATAATAATTTAAATCTAAGAACACTAAAATAACTGTAATTATAAATTAATTAAGGAAAGAACAAGAACTTTATTATTTGGTAAAATAAATTCGAAAAAAGAGTAAGTTAAGTATTGAAACCGACGGGTCTGGCACCAAATAATTAAATAAGCAATTCAACGACAATTTTTTTTTCTTTCAAGCAACAGTAATTTATTTCAAAACTTCTAAAATGACTTTCTTTAGATCATGACAGAAAAGATATCTTCAAAGCACACGACTGAACGTTGTTTCTTTAAAAACATTACTATAAAATGAGAACTTGATTAGTTGTAGATAATGCATAAAAACTAAGAGGATCGCTGAGTCTATTTGTAGACAAAACAAGGGTTCCCAAAATTATCCATAGGATTAATTTTTTTTCCAACCGACTTATAGTCTGTATGAATCATGGTCTTATTTCAACATGCTGAATAGAGAATAAATAGTACTTTTGAAAGTTTTGAAAACTTTGCTCAGGTTTTTATAGGAAAAGGGATGACTTCACCAACGAATCAGTTTTGAATATCCATGTTTGAAACGAATCCTCCGAGCTACAGTAGGAACAGTTTTTGCATCTTTTTCTATTTCAACGATTAATAGGTAAATAATGACGAGTTCCCCATCCCGTTGTAGATCCATTTTTCATTTTTACTTCTGAAGAGGTTTCCAAAGAGTTTGCTCGTGCCCGCGACAACATTGTCATAATTAAGGGATCCAAGACATAAGAACCTTCTCTTGACCAAATTTGTTGGAGGAATGTACAAGATAACTATATAATACATAGAGAATCTGGGAGCAGGCGAAATATGGATTCAGATGTTTCAGGTATGGAAACGAATAAGTAAAACTACAAGTCATATTATGGGATGCTGGCCAAAAGTCAGAGACCACATTGAAAATTTGAAGAAGACCCTCGAAATATACCTCAACAAAGGGTTATCTGTAAAAGATATTATATATGGAGTTATTAATCAAAACAGAAAGGATGCACTAGCATATAAACTTATAGTTAGATTTCAAACAATGTTAATTCAGACAGTAGCAAACAATATATGAATAAACACTGGCCTTATAGTATTACCACTCTCAGAAATACAATTGGAAGTATTACTTGGAACCCTATGAGTATCTTCGAGTGATGGAACCAAATACTAACGAATCCAATACCAATTTGGGTTGCCGTTTTTTGTTTATATAATTATTGGGTATTGAGAGCATCGCGTTGAATATCCGATAACAGACTGATACTGTTAGTTGAAGTTATTTAGTATACATGTTTATTTTTTAAGTGATTTCCCGCCCTCGCCCATTAAAAAAAATAATAAGGCCATGTGGTCCTTTACTCCACTCATATGAGGCATTCTCTAATGTAATATTTCTGCGTATTATTTTATTTATAATTACATAATAGCATGCTTGATCTTATAAAAGTAAAGCTGTGTCGACAAGGCATTTTTAAACTTTTTGCATAGGAACTATTTTTTGGACATGTATTCTCTAACCAACATGAGTAATTTTTAGTTGAAAACTTTTGTTGACACAGTCAGCCTTATTTATTCACTAATTCTTTTTTCTTTCTAATAATTCTCTTTCTTTCTTTTTTTTTTTAGCTCATGGTATTTTTTAAATATAACTCATGGGCTGAAAAAAACCAAGCTTAATAAAGAAAATACTTCGTTTTTTTGTTTAAAATTGTTTTTTTCTTATTTTTAAGTTATAATTTTTTTTTATTCGCTTTATACAGAGGAGTCCCAATACTTTTCAAACAATAGCTCAACGGTATTCTTTCCCATTAAAAAGCAGTGTAAAATTAAAGAAGCAATTTTTTTTTATCTATTGTCTTGGAAATGACAAAAGTAGCCTTACACTTAGAACCATAAATCAAAACTAAGTGGCATATTGTCAAGAAATTTTAAGAGCTTTCTTTTGAAGGTCGGTACTAACTGAAAATGAGGCGAATAAAAAAAGCGCCATCTATTTGTGAAGCTCGAGACTATTTAGCCCATGTTTTATATATTTTTCAAAATCTCATATAGCCTTTGAAGTGCATCCAACTACCCCAAGGGGCATCCCTATTTGAAAATAACTGATATAACATGTGGAATGTTGTTTCCTTTTCCTTTTTTTTTTTTGTTTACATATGGAGAAAAGCTTTTTATTTGTTCTTCACAGCCCTTAGTACAAAAAAGATACATACAGAATTCAAACAATTACGAAAATCCAAGGTTGACGCTAATTTCTATAGATAACCTGGTAACATTTTAAAATTTTAATGGAAAGTAATAGGTTTAAACAATTAATTTAGAGCTTATTAAAATAATAATTACATAGATAAATAAATGTAGAAATAATAATACAATAATGAGAGAGTGTGTCTTGATAATTTTTATGCTATATATAAGGTTTTTCGTGTTTTAATTAAATTTGCGATGTAATGTTAATATTTGTGGTTATTTTTTATTTGTTCTTATAATTTAACAAAATATTATAAAGATACGTTGAAAATTTAACATATATTTGAACAAATGATAGTAAAACATTGGTGTAATGTTGATATCAAACATGATCCTATTAAAGTTACTATACTAACCAACAAAAGAATTATGTTAAAGTCTATTTTTATTAGTATAACTATAATGACAGTGTAATACTACCATTAGTGTACCGGTTTATTATAGACCACTAGATAAATAAAAATACGTTATATTCCTTTCAATCTATATTGTGTTCCTAATAATTTTTAGTATACTCATAAAACGTTAAATCTAATTACATGCTATTCTATTTGTGTCCTGATAATACATTGTTTATTTATTTGTATATTCTGCAAGGTTTAGTGAATGTAATAAACTGTCTTGCTTAAAAGTTTGTTTTTCCTTATAATTTCTTGGATTTTTACTTGTTTATACCTTAAATACTTTTTGTTACGCATATGAAACATGCCAAAAAAACACTTAATGTTGATCTAAAATGTGTGAAAGCTGAAACTTTATTAATTATCTGAACCAACCCTGTTGGTAAGTGTAAAAAGATTTTAGTATAATTTTCCAACAGAAAACATACAAAGCGATTTTACAAAAAATAAATTTAAAAATCATTTACACGTTTTTCAACTAATTATATGCAAGCTAATAAAAATAAGCCATTCAAAGGAATAAAAATTGAGGTGTACAAAGGTAGCTACTATTTGTATATATTACATATATTTTACATGAATTTTTCATAGAATGTCGTACCAAACCCAAAAATTTAATGTTTTTCTAGAAAAATAACAAATTATTTCCTGTTGAAACACCCAAAATTTATCCATGTGTTATATTCATAGTAGTCTTTTTAGCTTATTTATTGATATTTACAAGTGCAAAAGGGATGGAATAGTTATAAAAATAATAAATAGTTAAATGACTCAATTTTATAATCGTTCAACCATTTATCATGGAATTAAATATGTTTCATTTTTCAGTTTATTTTGTACCCAGTGTACTAACTAGGTTAAAAAAGGAAGGTTAACTAACAAGTAGTTTTCTTGCTGGGAAAATTGAAAGAATGAATTCCGATATGTTTGAGTACATGTTTAACTAAGCACAAATTCATGAGTACAAAAATCATTCCTGAGGTAGAATAATCTCTTAATAAAATTATATGGCTCCTAAAATTACTCTAGACATATTGTTAACACAATTCATAAAATAGATTTTTTTTGGGGTTTGAACGTTATATATGTATATCTTTTATTTTTTTTGGCAAAGTCAAAAATGATATGTAGATTAGATAAATAGTGTTTAGCTAATTTAATTCAAACCAGAGCTTTGGTCAATTCATTTTTTAAGCAAATAAATGTCCAAGCAGTATGTGCTATCATACAAAATTAAAGAGCATGCACAATTATAAACATATGTATAATTTATATACTAAGATAATAAAAAAAATATATAAAAATAATAAATATTATTATATCCTACATGAAAATGTTAAGAATGTAATATTATGGTAACCTTTGCATGAATGCATCATAATACATTATTATTGGAATCCATGCTTTTGCTTAAACAAATTAACCTTTTTTAAAGTTTGGTTGATATTTCGTATACAAAATCAACAATTTAAAAAAATAATATATAAATGAGTCTATATATTATTTATTCATTCTATATAGTTAAAAGCTGGCATTGAGAGAGGTCACTTTGATTTATCCCATAAATTTTTGAATTAGTCGCAGCAAAGTTGTTTGTTTAATTACAGTATAAAATACAAATTGTCTTGTTGCCATACGTATATACTCCTAGGCCCAATTTTAACTCCCGTTATCAGAAGTATAGGAGCTCAATTTTTTCCTCAGACGCTATTACTCCAAGGACCATTATTTTGTTTATACTTTTTGAGAGAAGCTCCTCTGGGACTTTCATTACTTATTCTAAAAGGCATCAGTTGCCTGGGCGGGTTTAATGCTGATCAAAAGAGAAAATATTTTGGTTGCGAAAAAAAATCACAATTTCATTGCTCTGATTTAAAACAGTTAAAATTGCATTGGACCTCTCGAATCTTTTTTTGATGGTCAATATAGTTAATAGGTATCTGGTACATCTTACGTTCCGAAGTTCTATAAACTTTATTTTTGCCAGATAATTTGACGGGGACACCTTTTAACCCTCGTAAATCTAGTACATTGTTATTGAAAGAGAATTTTCTTATATGTCTGGAATTCCCTCCTCTAAGTCAGCCATCTTCTTCTGATCTCAAATTGGAGACTATTTTAGAACATCCTTCAGATTCCTTCCATTCCCTTCTCAATTTGATACACAGTTTGAATGCATTCACCGAGAATGAAGGTTTTTTTTGTTATGTAACAGTGCATCAAGCATATCGATGCTACTGCAAAGCATTACATACACAAATGATATAATTAAATTTAAAGGTTTTTTTCAACCTTCTAAATGTATCTATATTTTGATTGGTTTTTGCACAAATATATAATTAATTATTTAAGTATGAAGTACATAGGATTTTTTTTCTTCAATACAAAATATTAGTAGAATGATTTTTCTCAAAATTTGAGTCTCGATTATATTTTTATTTTGTGACAAATTAAAGTTCCTTTCTTTTCATAAAATATAGTTTCTAGTATGTAAACAAATTGTTCTAATTAATCTTTTGGAAGTGCCGCAAATTGCACTTAAGTAGCAAAAATTCATCATCATTAAATATTTTGTGAGTTAACAAAATTTAAAAAATGAAAAAATGTACAATTTATTTTTTATTTCACACATTGTACATATAGAGTTCAATATGTCATGGACATATTTGAGTTAATTATAAGTATTGTATTTAAATCTGTGGGATGAGATGAGATCTGTCAAAAGATCTTAACTTTAGATTATAAATTTCATTTGGTTCACGAAACATAATTTGACTGCAATATGATCTGTCAAAAAAAAATTACAAGTTTATTATTATTTTATTATAACAATGAATTTTTGCTGCTTGAGGTTTAATTTGTGGCGCCGAAAAAAGGATTGATAAGAATAATTTGTTTGTAGAAATTGATGGTATTTTGTGAAGAATACAATTTTATTCAGGATCAATTTAAAAAAATAATAAAACAACAGAATTATATACAGATTTTTGTAAAAAAAAATAAAAAAATACTCGCTTATGGGATTAAGGGCCAAATATATTGATACATCTAGCACAGTTGTATTTCAAATAATTTTAAATTAAGTTAAAAAAATTAATTTGAATTCAAATATTAATTTATTGCTTCAAAATATTTACATAATATGATGATTTTATTGTATTGCAGTAGCTATCTTTAAAAAAAAGTATACAGATTAGATTATTATTCGTTAATGAAGTACAAAATGTTCTTTATTTGATATTAGAAAATTGTTTA
This sequence comes from Lepeophtheirus salmonis, assembly GCF_016086655.4. Lineage (NCBI taxonomy): Eukaryota > Metazoa > Arthropoda > Copepoda > Siphonostomatoida > Caligidae > Lepeophtheirus > Lepeophtheirus salmonis. Next base: position 39,603,315 of record NC_052132.2, on the reverse strand, counting down.
AAGTTAAGCTAAAGTTCAATATTCGTTTATTCTTACAAAATGTTCTTCATTTGATATTAGAAAATTGTTTAAAGTTAAGCTAAAGTTCAACCAGTCAATGTTAAGATCACTAATATTGAAATACTACAAAAATTTATTAAATATTATTTAATCAACTGTCAATTTTTCTACTTCTTTGTTCCTTATGAGTATTATGAGTCTAGTATGGTGGAACTTGGGGATTTAACAGTTCTCAAATTTTATAGTCTTTAAATTTGAACTACGCGTCCAAATTCAATGCAAAAGAGAATGAAGTAAACATAGATTTTGGCCAGTGGTGTCATCATAAATCAATCTCTACCATTAAAGATCAAATATTTATCACTACTTTAATATGGTCTAAATTAGGAATTATTGTAAATCATTATCGTGTATGTGCATTGTTTTAGTTTTTTTTATTGATAAACTGATGACCATAATTATTAGATTACTTCAAATGATGTCATACAATTTTAAATATTAAGGTTTTTTAAGAATAGAGAAAAGGAACTGGACATGACGGGGATACACGAGACCGATTTAAGTGCCATTAGTTGATAGTAACAATCCAAACCTGGTGGAACTCTTATTAAACTTTGTTAAAATGTATCAAAATCCCTAAAACTATTGAGTAATTGCCATACAGTTGCAAGAATAGGGTAAGAACCAAATGATTTTGGGCCAAATTTTCTTTCTCGTTTTAGAAAAAGGTTGGAGAATATCCTATTATTCAAAATATTTTCTACTCAAGGACATAAAATACTAAATAAATACTTGCAATACAATTTTTCTTTCATGTCATGGAGTAAAAAATGTCATTGGCAACGATTGAACTAATCCGATTTTCAATAATCAAATATGTAGATCCTTCTACAAAATAAAGCAATAAAGGATTTATAAGTTACATTTTTCCATAAATATATGTTGACCAAATGAACTTCAATTATTGAAATAGAATTAAGCATGTAAAAGAAAAAATTGGAACGAAAAGTACTTCAATCAAATCTAATTATATACATGTATATATTATGTTTCATTTAAAAAGTTAATATTAGTTTAAATATATAATACTTTACTATGTATGTGTTACCAGAAATTCATTTCTTTGTAAAAGGACTTTATATAAAGCACCCTATTTCTTAAAAAATAAAAAGCAATTAAAAACTTCTGTTTTGGAGTAGTGCCAAATAAATTCAGGAGTTTCATTGACTACACGAGGAATTAAACCTACTCATTTATCAACACTATTTATAGAATATTTGTTTACTCTCTGGCAGTATTTTTTCTTCATATTCCAAAGTAAATTTTAAGGGGAAAATCTAGTGTCTAAAAGTGGGGTTGATAGCAATTATTTGGAATTAATAATTGATAACTGATCAATTATCGTATCTGTATTTTTACGATTTTAGTAAAAATAACTCAAGTCAAAAAGGGTATTAAATATGGAAATTATATTGGAGTTATATAAATTTTTTTTTTTTTTAAATGTTGGAGAGACAACACTTTTTCAATTATCTTTTATTTTTTCAAATAAAATAATCATTTATAGTTACAACTATATTTAAATATCTAAAATATATATTTTTTTAAATGAAGATACTTATCATAAATACCTCTATTTATATAAATATTGCTTATTTTCAGGTAAAAATACATTCGTTTTCATAAAAATCTAGAATTTTAAAATTTCAAAGGTCTAGGCAACCTCTAAACTAATGATATTCCTACAGATGTGTGTGGTACATTGTACATTGTCTGAAGCTCTACAAGTTTATCAAAAACTTAATGCCTTTTTTGATAAAAAATTGTAATCAAAAATTACTATAAATATATTTTCGAAACAAAGGTACTACACTCAAATATTCAGGAATAGTTAGATACTCTCCTTCCCGGGAAAAAATACGCATAGGTGCTCTGCAGTTATTAAAAGAAAAAGAAATAATAATTAATTAGTAATTAAATTTGTTAATAATCTTACGCAGATTATCCCTTAATCTACAATTGACAAAAATCTGCCGATATTTTGGTCAAGTTCTAATGTTATTAATATGACTTTACAATTTTGATGAAAGTTGTTTATAAGGGGAAGGAAAGAAGTATTTGAATATGCCATGAAGAAAAATGACAGGAAATGATAAAATTACGTCTGTGTTAACCATAAAACGATACTTTTTGCGCGGGGAAAGATATCAGTACTATCAGGAATCTACTCAAGCTTATGGTAGTATTGCATGACTTTGATTTAAAGCTTTATGGAAGAATAAAAAATAAGAACATTTATATCTTTGTCGTACCAATTTTTATTTACTTTTTTTTAAAATTTACAATCACCGCAGTTAGAGAGTTTTTCCATCTTTAGCAACTATGGAATATATTTGTTTCAAATAACAAAAAAAGAACCCCTATTTTTATGTCTAATAAATTATATCCTCTTTCATTACAATAATAATAAAAAAAAGTCATAATTTGTTATTTAGTGAATAAAAGAAAACTTAATCTTTTTAACGTCACTTCATAAAAATAATATTTTAGAAAGTTAATAAAGATTTGTTAATTCAAAATACATATGTGCATATATGTATTCAGCTTTTTAGCTTAATTTATAGTATATGAAATTTTGCTCTTTGTATTCTACAAAAGTAGAAATTTTGTAGCATAAAGGCCACTTTCATATTACATGAGGTAAAATCAATCAAGAACCCACTATTTCAATCCAAAAAATATCCAAGTATTATAATGAAAAAACATTTCATGTAAAAATTCAACTATATAATGCGTTTATGAGTAATATTATTTCTAATAAATATTTATACATCAGATATTATTTTACTCTTAATATGTAGCCCGTCAATTCAAAAACAATCTAGAATGACTTTTCTTAAAATTGATATTGGATTACGTTAGCATTTCGACAAATGGTCATCAATTTATATCACCAAATTATTTGCTCTTTGGAGATGAACCAATCTATAATTGTAGTAGTCAAAATTTAACGTCACAATATAATAATATAAAATTAAAATATCTTATTTGAAAGATAATAACGGGACCATTATAAACCTTTAATTTAAAATCAAAGGTTTAGTTGAATTTTTTGGCTATGTTAACTCATCCTACAAATCTTATAATTGACAAAAATATATGTATCAAAATATTGACTTGTATGTACAATACATAAATATTATCTTATAAAATAAAGTTTCTTTTTTTCAACTTCTGTAGAGTATTGTTTTGATGTTGACGGACCACATATATTATATAATAATAATATAAAATATAATAAAAGTTTGCCTTTTTCTCTTCTCTTTTCTCTTAGTATTCTTAAATTAAGTGTCCAAAAAAGAGTATTTTTATTAATTTATAGTTCATTTACTGATTTCCTTATCCTTCTTTATTCTATTTTTTAGTACATTAACTTTCTTCCATATGCTGACTATGGTTAAAAAAAGATACAACCTAGTTAATAGATCAATTAAGATACAATAATTTATTTGTATTACAAATCTAAATTTGATAAAACTATATTTTTGTGCATTTAAAAAAAAAAAAAAGATTAAGTACATTTTTCTAAAAATTTTAAAATATATATTCATTTTTATAGAAAAGTTGTTTCTAGCCAGGGCTCCTTAAAGATTATGTTTAGATAAAAAGCAAATTGAACATTTTTTTTTTGCAATAATTATATGTTGCAAGATATCCAAAAAGGATTATGGGGGGGCATCCACACTCATAAAACGTTGGGAATCATGGATATAGACAATTGCTTACTATACTTACAGAAAAAAAATGAATGAAAATTAACTACATTTTCTTAATCTATAGTGTTGTGGTTTTTTGATTACAAAACATTAATATAACCAATTACATCTCAACGTTGCTGAACCGAATAAAATAATCAAATTTATTGATTAAATAGTCTTCTTCATATTTTTATTTAAGCCATAAATAATAGTAGTTAAATTTTGGATTCGTCTTTTATTTAATATTATATAAGTCAAATTTATAAAATTGGCTCTGATAAAAGAAAAAAAATGATTTTTGTAATTTAAAATAAACGCTCTTATTAATATAAACTGTGGCAAATGTTATGACGGGTTCTTTCTATATTGTATCCAGTGACATAAACTTTAAAGATATATTCACAGCACCCTCCTCATCTGACGTCTTGAATAAAAAAAAACAGTGACGTATGTATGGTTTGTATTGAATAACATAAATTTGAAATTAATTGCTACATTAGTTCAAACTAAAGTAGGTCTACCCGACGCTTACCGGGAAATTAAGAAATTAAAATTAATTATGAAGTATTCTTCGTCAAATAAAGCAATTAATAAATAATATAAAATCTTAAGAATGATTCTCGCTTCATGTTGGCATGTATCTTTACACACTTTTTATTGAAAGAGATTATAAGGGTTAAAGAAGAGAAAATATTCATGTCGAACTGTCGTTTACTCAAATTTCATATTATTCTCAAAATTTATTTGTCTTATTTTCTCTTCTTTTTTCTTCTCTAAATATTATAATCTTCTTTTACAAAAAGTGTACAAAGATACATACAAATACGATCATGCTGAGGGAATTAATTTTAATTTTTTATGTTATATATATATATTTCAAATTAAAAAATTGTTTGTTAGTCAAAAAGTTCATTTTAAGAAAAATGGTAGTTTATGCCCACCCTTAAAAATTATTTGTAAAACCATCTCTTGAGCCTTAAGAATCTCCCAGAAACATTTCAACAAAATCCATTGATTGGTTAACCAGGGATTACCGCACACACTCACAAAAAAATCCCACAAACATTTCATATATAGATATTCGAAAAGTATTTACGTCCCTGACGAAATTACGCGCGTATTCGAGCTCTCGCTCACTTTACCATTTGATGAGCTCCCTTTCGTTAGTTTTTAGAATAAACGAGCGTGCCCTCGCTCTTGGTTAATCGGGTGATCTAATTTTCATAAGATTTGAATGAGCCATTTATAATTGTGTGCGCGCTCTTGCTCTCCTTTAGGTACTTATTTAAAATATGTCAAAAAACTATATAATTACCCTCTTAAAAATAGCAACATTCTGAAGACAACATTTTTTCTAAATTGAACTATAAGTTATACTTTTTTATAAAATCATAGTTACTTAATTTATTGCATAATAGAGAAGTATTTATAAATAGGTTTAAATATACAAATGGGTATATACACAATATGAATTTTAAAAGGCATTAAAGATATTTTAATCCCTTACTAGTTTTTTTAAGATATTTAATTCGTTATTTAAATATTCATTTTGTAGATTAAATAAATATGTAACAGGTATTTACAGCTCTTTCTTTAATTTTTCGCAATTGGGAACATATGTTGTTTGCATTTTTGTAGGATCTTTTTTTTTTCATATTGTGGACAAAAAATGGTTAGTTTTATATATCGTATAAGAAAAATTCTAATCTTTAATAATAATTTATTTTCTAAGAACTTTTGCTATCCAAAACGTTGATATTTCTAAAATAATTCAAGAAGATTGATTGAAAATACCCTTATTGAAAGAAGATTGATGATTATAATTGTGTCAATTCCAACATCTTAGGAAATGATTTACGTTGATTTATCCTATGATAGTATCATTTAAGCATATTTACATAACGATATTAATGTTATGAGATTTATCAATTTTATTGGGAAATAGAGAGTGGGGTTTAAATGGAAAACAAGTTTAGACAACAACAACTGGGCAACCCTTAAATGTATACTTAAAGAAGTATGTTCATCGGATTCAGCTACCAAAATTGTATAAGACAAGATATAAAATTATAGAGATGTTTTCAGGAGACCAAGACTGTGCACACATTATTGTGTGATTCTGTGAATAGTTATTTTCAAGCCAAACAACACAAACAACTATAATAATGCAATAATTATGCAAGAGATTTCAATTTAATGTAAACAGATTTGCTTAGGAGATCAAACTAACGTTACCAGTTCTGGTGTCATGCTAGAATTTTTATTGATGCGGTTTGTCCAAATCAGGTTATAGGAACCGGATTTATTCCAGAAAAAACTACATTTTTAAGACATTTATAATTGCAAAGGAAATGTGGCCTCCTTGCCCACCAAATCTTAACCCCTTGGACTACTATGTGTATGGTGTCTTCAAAATCAGTCCCATAAACGTGTACATAACATTTTTGATTCTTTGAGTTGAGAAAATTCTCGAAGCAGTGCCCAACATGAAGAAGGAATTCCTCATCAAAGACTGTATCAGGTTCAGGGCTAGGTGAGAGGATGTGATTGAAGCTATGGGTGGTTGCTTTGAGTAATTGATTTCACTATGGACCTCCACATGTAAGAGCAAATGATTTGTGAATGGCTGGATTAATTTTGGGAAATAAATTGTAATATACATTATCCTTAAATTTTCTAGAGTTAAAATCTCCACACTGTATTTTATTATACGTTCAATAGCGTTTAATTTCAGGATACCGGTCAATAATAGTTAATTTTCTTAGCATTTAATCAACACACGAAATTCCTTCCTATCCATTGTCTTGAAAATTACAAAATTGAGATAACTTAAAACACTATAACCTCTAAAGCAATGGTTCCCAACCTTTAGACATCGAATCCAAATGTCGTGGGGTCGTTAATTGATTTTAAGATGAATGTAAATAAAATATATATAACACAGTGAAAACATATTAAATTAGATGTAAAATTTCCCTAAGTCACTGAACACAACATCCATTATTGAACATGTTTCGTTCTGTTTTAGTCACGCAACCGCTGTTTTTGTTCCCGCCATTAGCACCAACTTAAGCCAATTTCAGACTAAATTATGACTAGAATTTGGCAGCATCTCTGAAAAAAAAATTATCATATAGTTGCTAGACTTTTTTTAAGAACACCGCATTAATGGTATTCAAGGATGCTGGGGAGAAGTCAAAACGTTTGAGAAGAGGCAATTCTTGACACAAAATCATCATTAATTCTGTATGTCGGTTTGTAGGAGTATTCTTAATGAAATCAAACATCTTGATGATCGGAGGGTATTCTTTCCGATCAAGAATGTATGCAGAGTATAGTTAGTTCACAAAATAAATAATTTATAATTCATAATCACAATGTATGGGAGTTTCTTCTATATATATATATACACTAGTGGTACATTGAAGTCAGAACACTACCTAATTTTATAATAAATGAGTGAGTAAAATTAATTCATATTCTCATATACTAACGTATAAACAGTCAATTACAAAATATTACAAACTTGAACTCTCTAGCTTACGTACAAGTTGAAATAATGACACTTGAACTTCATAAACGAATTTTCCTTCGTGTACTCCTTGACGCAGGAAAAACTGAGACGAAAAAATTCAAGCATTTAGGCGTCCATAATTACTCTTATATCTACACATATACATCATAATTAACGTACTGCTTGAGATGGCATTTGATCTATAACCTCTTCAAGAAATTGGAAAGGATATAAGTACAATTGTTATAGCGTCTTTAAAATATGTTTTATCCTGTTGGCATTTTTGTAAAATGTCAATATGGTTCTTTTTAATACGATAGGTGATTTTACTGCAAACATTTTTCCGCCGGTAAATTTGACCCGTGACATATTTGCCATTTATATGATAGGTTCGAAATTAAAATTCACTCTTTAATATTGTATATCAATCATACATTAGAAGAAAGAGAAAGAAGGAAAACTGTTAGGAAGATAAAAAAGAAATATTCTTTAGAAGGACGAAGGATTAAGGAGTCACCGATGCGGAGTCTTGAGTCTATTTCAATAGGACTCATTGACTAGTGGCACTTCACTAATTTTCATGATCTTAGTTGATATTTAAATAAATTTAAAATAGAAAAAAAAGGAAGGTTTCAAAAGTAAAAACTAAAAGTAAAGTTCGACCCAAAAATATAAAAATATTACAAGGCTGCAAAAATGGCACAAGGCAAAATCTCTGATAGGCAAAAGTGTATTTGACAAAACTACCGGCAGCAAAAACGTTCACAACATAATTTCCTTGAATTCTTTTTTATATGTTCTATTGTGGACTAACCATCCATCGGTTGGAGTGTACACTGTAGAAACATAAGAAACATCAATTTATGGTTTCTATATATTAATATAATAAATACATGAAAGATATAGCTAGATATTTATACTCTTCCAATATTTATTAATATATTGATCAATTTGATTATTTATAAATTTTTACATATTGGCTTCTAAATAAAATGTAATTTTACATATATTTTTTTTCTCCTGCAAAATTACAATAATTCAATACCTATTAATAGTTTACTTGACTACTTTTACAATTTCCAAAACCAATATGTAGAACTTTATATTCCTGAAAACTATAAGATTATGTTATATGGGGAAGCATTGAAATTTTAAAAAAAAATTGTAAATAGATATGGATTTTTGAATTTTTTTTCCAGAACAATTGAATATTTTCAATTTTATGAATGTATTTTTCTTTAAATTCCAAAAATAAACCCTTTCACTGAAGATAAAAATAGTCTTTGCTGATAAGGGGGCACTTTGGTTAAGTAAATATTTTACAAGGGTACAACACTAAAAAAAGTTTGAAAATCCCTGAACTAGATTATTCATTTTTTATTTTTTGTTTGTTATGTTCATTAAATGTTCTTCATATTGATTAATTTATTTTTTATAATAATTTCATAACGTTAACTACAATTATTTGTAACCCAGGTTACACAAAATAGTTATTTAATTTATTTAAAGGGATTTTCTGTTAATATCCAGAGTGATTCATATAAAATATTAGAAGTAATATTTTTACTAGAAAAAATAAAACTATGTTAAAAGGTTGGACAAAAATAAATTATTATGTTGGAGAACAGTTATAATATCCATTAATTATATATAAAGATTTTCTTGCAAATGACTTATACCTCAAAGAAAAAAATTGGCTAATAAACTGAAAAAAAACAAATGAGATGTTACAAATAGAGGTATAAATCGTGAGTATTTTTTTTATGTAAAAAATATAAAACAAAAATTAACATTGTAAGCCGGACATTTTGAAGAAGTTTGGGAGGAGAGCAGCTTAGCTGTCAATGACTTTTCAATAAATTATCTCTGAGCTGTTATGAGAGGAAGGAAATAAACACAAGTCCCTACAATTTTGGACAAGAATAACTCCATTTTTGTTACTCAATTAAACTCTGACTCATAAACTTCCACAACATATTCTCAGTGTTAATTGTCATCATTCATGGACACATGCACTTGTGATTACTTTACGCTTAGATCTTCTCTATTCACGGCTTATATAAAATGAAAACTCCTTTCAAAATATCAAAAAAGCATTTGTCAGTTTGCAAACAACAAAATTTGGAAGCTCAAATATGCTAAGGATTTACAATTCTAATTACATTGAAGATATTAAATTTGTCAAAGAGTTGGACAAAATATACTGTTATTATACAACTCAATTGGACCAGGGATATGCAACCATTTTTAATAATGGAGCAAATTATAAAAGTTTAAGTTACTGGTAAATTTTTGATAGAATTACGGAGGATATAGAAATACGAGTTTGATTTTCATATGAAGCAAGATATATAATTTCAAGATATTGAAATTAAATCAACAATATACTAAGAACTATGAAATATGCCTCTTGTATGTTGATGATGCAGCCCCTTTCCCCACAGGCCCGATAAAATTCTAAATTTGTCAATCAGTAAATATTTTTGAAAAAATGGATTTTTTTTTAAGTGGTTTAAATCTTTGTTTTTGTTTTTTATCCAATTTGTAATGATGTGATCGTTATTAAAATAATCTAGGAATTCATATAACTTTACACTATATCTACTAAATACCTTTTGAGAGTTGCAGTGCAGTACCTCCACCACCCAGGAGCCACCAAAATAACAAACAAAAGGAGGTATTTTTTTAAACATGAGTTATTTTAGTAACTGTATGGTATCATAATTTGAAAAATAATTGGGACTCTTAAAAATGTTATGTCGATCTTAAGTAGAATATTCCTACATTAGGCTATTTTTGATTATTTCTATTTACATTGTACATTAGACCAGTTGTTTTTTCTGTTTTTCCAATCCTGTTAATATTTGACTTTTTCCCGTTCTCCAAGTTCTATAAAAACTAAATATACCTATCATTTGGATTTTAGACTGTGGCTATGCTATAAGATTTATTGACTCTCAATGAGACCATGTAGGAAAATATTGGTCTCCGCCATTTTTTAATACGCATTCCCATATCCCGATCCATCGTATCAACATAGCCCATGTCTTTTATTTGGTAGAAGTTTTGCTTTCTCAATCAATTTTAAAACAGCTTTTCCTCCCAATCGAATTTTTGAGACATTCTTCTATAAGCTTTGTGGTTCTTTGCCCAGATATATATCAAAAAAATGAAGCTATGCACCACTGGAACACATTGCCAATATTTTGAAACCAAATCCTATGGGCACCTCTTATATATTGCATGACATAATGTTTTTTTAAATATGGAATAATACTTTTGTCAATTGATATTTTTTTTGCAAATTTGCTTATCAGTGCTAAGCGTACCAGTTATAAATATATACAACTATAATATTCTATAAATATTTTAACATACTTTTATATTTCCTCAAAATGTTATTTTTTATGTACAAATGGCTGGAGCGTAGATATATCTACGTGAAAAATTACTTTGGAAATAAATGTAAGAAGATAACAAATCAAAGCAAAAAAATCTTTAATTTTTGTACCTTAGTATCCCATAATTTCAATAATTCAAATTTAAAATGACAGATTTATTTCCTATAAGTTGTAAAAAATAAATAACTTATATTTATTCTTTTGATTGAAATGTTTTCCTTCTGGTCATTTTTACAAACTGACTTAAAAACTGAAGGAATACATTTAAAAAAAAAAAAAAACTAGTCAATCTCTTTTGTTATAGTATAAAGGCATAAACAATTGGAAAAAAAGTTCGCCGAAATCAATATTCCTTCAGAAAAAAGTAAAGCGTATATATATCTACGCACCGTCCTTAAGTCATATTTTATACGACTCAACGTAAATGGCACCTTATGTATATCCATGTGTTTAGATATTTATTTTAATGTAAATGAAATAAATATCAAATACAAACTATCCATAAACCTGTTTATTTTCTTTTTTTCTTTTTTTGTCTCTCAATTTCAAGTTTAACTTACACACTAGGGTGACATTAAACTGAATGTTTTTGGAAATGTAAATGGCTTAGGTCCTAATGGTACAAAAAACATGTAAGAAAAATTCGAACCACTTATTGGAGGCCTGAGATGTATTGACCCAAGATTTGATAAATACTTTTAAAATGAAAGCACAAACATCACGTATTCCTCTTTCTTCCCTTGGACTCAATTTGAATTATAATCTAAATATCCAAATCTTGCCAATATATATCACTTTTGAAAGGCATCAGGGATGATCCAAAGTACCAGGTGACATGAACTTAACTCCACACTTAGGGGCATCGCCAAGAAATACAATTAATAGCTCCAATAATTCTCAGTTTTCGTCTCTTGAATATATTTTTTTTAAGATTATTTTTTGCAAATTCAATAGTAGTATCAAATATGCCTTCCAAAAGACTGGCCAACCCTTCATCTGCAGTTCCAGGCTTAGTGTTAGTTTTGTTGATTGATGACCAATTGTTATTGAATCTTTTGAACAAAAGAAGATCTGGTTGCAATGTGACACCAATACCCTCCTGGAAAACTATTCAAATAACTAATTCTGTTATATAGTATCTATAAGCAAATGGTAGAAGTTTTTGGCCTAGTAATTTTTTAAGTATAACTCAAGTTCTATTATTCTTGCCATTATTTAAGATTGTAGTGTCAAACCACATTGTTTTGACTTTGTGTCCAATATCTTTAATTGCTTTAAGTACAGCATTCGCTTGTTCTTCTCCTGCCCCAGTTTGTCCACCAATCATAGTTAAGAAATTTCGTTTTAAGGAAACTAACACAGGTAATCGATCATTTTTTTTTCCTTTTTAAAATAATATTTAGAATCATTTTTGCGTCTCAATGTATGACAAGAGGAACTTCTCGACTAAAATTGGCATTGAAATAATAAAAATTTTTGAGTCTGTGCTTTATTAAAATTGAATCAAAAGGTCACCTTCTAGAAAAAGGTCACAAATGTCATGGTTATTAAAAATTTACTTTTTTTTCGTTGAATTTAATGTAAATTAAACAAAATTTTAATTTTTCATATTTATCAGTTTAGTAAATTGGTTTGTAATATGCTAAAAAAATTAAAAGAAGGGTCATGAGCTAAATTTAAATCAACTTCAACTGTCGTTAATTTAAAAAAACTTGAACTAAGCCATTTACATTCCCAAAAAATGATTTTGTTGTCACCCTAATACACATGTATTATAAAACTTAGTTTTTTGTCCCAAAATAACTAAAAAAAATAAAGGCTTGAAATTCCTTTGGGACTTGTTATCTACTGTGCTATTTTTATTCGAAATGAGTTTAAAAGGAAATGAGAAAATGGAAGAGGGAGAAAAAAGTGGAATTCTTTATCCTTTTAACACCAAAAAATAAAAATATTGGCACATCTCTTTTTCGTATTTAGTATCTTTCTACGTATAAAACGGTAGATAAATATTTCAATATTTATAATACGTATATAAATAATTTAAATATAATATCTTATAAATTTTATAATCTTGATGTATAAAAAACTTGGGATTGAATTAAGGTTGAATCAGTTGAAAAAATGTAGAAGATATTTCAAAGATGTTTATTTTGTTTTTTTTAAATAAATATACAATTTTTTTTTGAAGTTTTAAAAACCAACTAAGAAGTATACAATTAAAGAGTTGTTCAGAATGGGGTATGAGCAATCTAAGAAATTGGTCTGACAGTATTTAGTTTGTGTTCACAACATAAATAATTCAGAAAAAAAAAGAAAAATCATTATTTTTTTGTGATCCAAATACAAATTTGAATTTACAAATAATAAATTATAGGTTGGAGAAAAGTAATTTCGTATTTTCTACTTATTTCAGTGCTTTATAAAAAGTGTTACAATCATCCAATTAAGCCAAAATATTCTATTCTTTTGGATAATTTTTTGCCAACGAGAATGCAACTTCATAATGTCCTATTTGTAGAAAGAACAAGTTCATCTTTGTAAGAAACTCGGACAACCAATTTTCAAAAGTTCTATGGAGGCCAAAGTTGTACAAGAGGTTGGTCATAGACAGAAAGAGGTGTTAGTCACTTGGTGCTTAGTCCGGACTGTAGGGTGGATGCATAAGTACTTTCCATCCCAGATTCTGAAGCCTCTGTGACGGCATCAAAGATGTGTTCGGACTTGTGATGTCAATTCCTCAATCTTGGCCGCTTTTATTCCATCAGTATCTTCAAACAGTTGAGTTGTTTACAGTAGTGGGCAGGATTGATCGGGGTGGAAAGAGTATCGGCTTGTATACATCTCTAATTTTATTAGTAGCTTTCGAAGCTTTATTCATTTTCATGTAACAATAATATAAAATATGTCGAATTTCTTCCTTTGAGACCTCCATCATCGGCGTACGATGCACTTACACCTATAAAACATCTTATTGTATGATCCAGGGTTACCAATAATGAACAAAATATACTTAGTTAGAAAAAGGGGTGCAAATACGAAATTACTTTTTACCCAACCTAATATATTAAAAATAATACTATTATTATTATTTATTTTTTTAAATTTCTAAAGCTATTATCATTATTCTAGTCAGTCAATATACAAGATTGAATTCTTAGCTTATAATGATTAAATCTTTCCTTTCCATTTTTAAAGATAAATTGTTGATCTTTTTAAGGAGTCACTCTGCTAATTTCGAATAATTTACTTCCTATAAAAGTATACTAGTTTCTTGATGCTGGCCTTGAGCTCCTGCACATTACTGTGTGATGTCTTCCAAACATTGCTCTCTAAGACGCTCCACATACTGAAGTCCAGAGGATTGAGATCTGGAATGGAAGAGGTCTTATCCCAGAAGTCAGCAAAGTGTTCCTTGCAGAAGTTATGTGTCTTCAAGGCCATGCGGCTGGGTGCACCGTCTTTGGTCCATACATAATTGCTCTCAGGATAGTTAGATTTTCCACCTCAGGACCTTATAATATGCCTCAGCCCTTATTTTCTCATTGGCCTTGGAGAAGAAGGGATCCATTTTCTTCCCACCAGAAACCACGACTCCTAAACACATTGCTTAGGCCGGATATTTTGTCCTGAAGTTGATGTTCACTTCTTCAGATGCTGCTGCTACAAATTTGTCTTTTTGTAGTTCAAAACCTGGTCAAGATCTTCTTGTCTGAGAAGATCTTCACAGTTGACAGATGACTCTTCAAGTAATTAAGTACTTTTTTGCATCGTTCATTCTGTTGATGATGTCATCACGAACTGCCCTTACTGATGGTAATCTTGTCTTCTTTGAACTCGTCAGTCAAGTGGCACATTGATGTTGTTGGATCTTGGCCTCCAGAGACTAGATAAATGTTTCATCTCACTTCAAACCACTTCCTGCTTTCCTTTTGACTCCTTTCCCACCTTGATCTTCTAGACTGTCCTGACGGTCACACCGGCAATATATAAAAATATTTTTGGATCAACATCGGCATCGAACAGATCCAAAACACTTTGCCTTTTTGATTCCTGTTCCCTAATTTTTCGTCCCATTTTGAGCAAATTAAAATAATGAGCAAGAAAAACCATGATCAGATCATTGCTTGAGATGTCACGTGAAACCTTATTTTGTGCAAAAAATTTATTATTGTTAACTCGGAAAATTTCCCTGTCGCACTCTATAAACCAGAATCAATTGTTACAAAAATAAATCTAGTTTACTTAATGTTGACGGACCACAAATAAAAGGAAATGAAATATTTATAAAACATACATTTTGAATTAATTATTTTTATTTCATATTATGTATCATGCAGTTTTTTTTTTAATAAAATCATCTTTATTTGTTTTTGTGCAGGTTGTGGTTTTACAACTATGAACAAGCATAAAACAAAATTATTTTTTTGTTATAATCAATATGAACTTTGACAAAAGAATTTTTTTTTGTATATTTATTTCTTCTTTCTTATATGATAACTATTTTATTGAAATTATTCGAAATATAACTTTTGATAACTCGAAGGTTTTATACATTTTTTCTTTACTTTTTATTTATTATCATTTTATACCCGTACTCGTTCTTACTTTATTATTTATTTTTGATACTACAAACATATTATTTTCCCAACGTAAGAGTATTAAAATATACATTAACGTATGACGTAATAGTTATACCAGGGGGTACATAAGTCCTTCAGTACTTTTTAAACCTTAAGTTATGGTTTTATAGGAGGTTTAGAGGTTATGTGTCGTAAATATAAATTATTTTGACTATATTTTAAATTACAACGTAAATAGGCTTCAGATCACATGTGCCGTTTTATACTCGCCCAGTTACTCAAATGGTAAGCGTTGCACTCATAAAGTATTGATTATTTTTAATGATTTTTTGAAAGAACTTAAAAAATGACATTTGTTGTCTAATTGGTTAAAATGTTATTTCAATGATGCTTAAAAGATTTGATATTTAATTTTTGTGGATGAATGTTCGTCTAAGAACTTTAACCCTAAATAAAGTTTACATGTTTTTCTTAGCCCGGAGTTCGGGGGTTTATTATCCTCAAAGTGAACACAATTGAGTAACAGGAGCACAATTACCTTCTGAAACCATCAACCAAACAAATTTTAAAAATAACGAAGATACCGATAAGTAAAATAACATAAGTTTTAAAATATGGCAATAAAGTATTTTCATATCTAAAACTAGTTTATCACTTAAAATAGACCATTCATAATCAATAAAACTCCAAGTCAGAGCTTTAGGTTTCCTGTCAATCAATAGTAATTTATAAATTGTAGACACAAATTTCATTGTAATAACATAAGCTCTCATTAAGTCCAACAACAAATAGATATCCCCCTCATCATCGATTCCCAAATATTGTATAATTCTCATTCTTCCACCTTTTAAATATAGACACTTAAGGAATAAATGAACATCACCCTCTTTTATCTCCTCCTCACATTACCTACAAATACATATACCGTTCTTTTTCGTCTAATTTAAAATAACCTTGGAACATTCGTTGATTCCCCATCCCTTCCTGAATTTTTTGATAAGTCTAAAAACAGATAAGGTAGGTGGAGTTATTTGGTTCTTAATCCTCTCCTTGGAAATACTTTTTATTGAATGGAAAAATGCCTTCAGGACAAACCAACGATGCAAACATATTTTATTGAATATTGCATTTTATGATAACATATGTGTATGATTTCATTTTTGGTTAGAGATGCTTAATATTTCACAACTAATTTGTCCATAAAATAATATGCAATGTCAAAATTATCCAAAGATAAAATAAAACCCAAAATGATTTTCAAAGAATTACACACAAAAAACCCTCCTCAGTGTGCATTTGTAAATACTTAATTAGGGAAGATGAAAGTATATTATTTTTCCATATTAATATTGATTGAATACAGTTCATTTGAATTACAAACTGTCAATTAAAGTAATCAGAATAAAAGGCTTACAAAACCAATTTCTACTGTATTTAACGACCTACTAACTATTTATATATAGTTTGTACAAAAATGAATGATGTCAATCACAATTTTTAATTAAACAAGAAATAATAAATTATTAGTAGAGAATATTAGATGCCATTTAAAACTATATGGACAGATGAGTGTATACTTTGTTTAACGACGGAAAGTTCATTTTCATATGAAGTTACAGAATTTATTACATACAATTCAAGCAAGCTATAAAGTACTTCCACTAGCAAACATCTAGAAGTAACTTTAGAGGTATATAGCCTTTACATTTCATCATTTTTTATCTATTTTAAATTGGGTTTTATTATAGTATATAACTGAGTCAGTTTCTTTTAAGTATAGTCAATTTGTAAATTTCTGTGAATAGTAATCAAATTTATTCATTTTTAGAAGGTTTTAATAATAAACTTTTAAAGCATGCCCGTTACGACTTTCCAAGTAAATCTTTCTATTAATAATTACTGAATGGAGATATGGATTTCACAACTTAAATATATACTTATAAGCATAAAAAAATCTAAATCTAAAAGTTTTGGTAAATGTTAATGAAAACTGAAAATTTTCAAAATGGGAATCTCTGCCTTTTTTAGTATCAACTTTACCACAAGATGAGTATAAAACGAATTAAAGGACTCTGTAATCGGGCCATTTTTACATAGAGGAAGTAAAATGATGTTTGAATCGATGTTGGATCTCGGTAGACTTAATCTTTCCAACCGTTTGATTACTACTTCTTCCTGTAAATTTTCTCCCTTACCTAGTAGTTCCTTCCTTACCTCTCTATTTTTATTTGAAAAAAAGAATTGGTGGTCCAAAAGAAATAGTATTGATGTGCTTCAACACAAGTGAACTATTCCTCAGAACGTCAATATAGTTTGGAAGCCCTACTGAGTTCTTCAGTGGGGGTGATATTGAGGACTGGATATTACCTCATTCCCTGTAGCCAGACATAGGTGGGATTCTTTAGTAACAACCATAGAGAAAGAAACTTATAGAGACGACTAATAATTTGGATTGACGGTTCCGCAAAGTAAGCCGGTAGCCTGTAGCCATGAACGTCAGCTATGATAAAGGCTAGAAAAAAAGATACAGTGATACGAGGGGGGGGGGTAAAACATAGGTACAAGTTCTTATTTAGATACGACCTGGTTGAAAGTTGCCGACAAAACGCGAATGCCACTTTTCAAGTTTGTTTATTTTTTTAGTTATTTCTTTAGGAGTTTGTAAATTTGACTCACGATCACGAACATCAGTCAAGGAACAGAATAAACTCGTCTCTCAAGATATTAGTATAGTTATTGGATAATTGAGTATAGGAGTCAATTATAATTGTAACGTTGGCTATAGGAAATAACTTCATTGGTGAATTTTTTATGACGACATTGATTTCATATCTCTAGTTGGAATTGCCGATTAGTAATGAAAGAAAAACAAACAAATTTTACGTCATATTATTCAACTTTTATCAGCTAAAACCTTTGCTCAATTAGTCTTGCCATTTTAGTAGTCAACCTTTTACTCTAAGCAGACGAATTTTCACAAGATTTTGTTAATGCAAACTGTAACAACAGAATTGTTTCCTATATATTATGCAACAAATACTTATCTTGCTTAAATTATTTTTAAGATAAACAATAACCCAACAAATAATTCATTTTACTTTTAATTTAAAAAATGAAAAAGTTTTTTTTTTGTATTAAAAATAAACTTTGTTATCTTTTTTTCTCCTTTATTTTCTACTATTTCATTAAAACTTATATATATATATATATATTTTGAACACAACGGAAAAATAGTAACAATTTTTTTAGAACCATTTTTATTATCATTTTTGAAAGAAAATAAATATTTTGTTTTGTGTGAAAATAAAAAATATAAAGTGCTCGAAGGAAAAGGATTGCTTTAGTTATTTACATTTGAAAATGAAAATATAACTGTACCTATATACCTATCTATATACAGTCAAACCTTGTTTTACGTTAACTTGATCTAAGTGTGTAACCGTACTATTGGACTTATCCAGTTTTAATACAGGAATTTCATTGCAACAAAAAAAAAGTGCATTAAGCGTGTTTTTGCAATCTTTGGCCGATGGTTATATTAATTATAAATTGATCCAAAGACAAACCTGTTTTTAACGGCAGGGATTCACATTATTTATTTATTACCTCTTCTCAGTTTGAAATGTTTGATGTAGGTAAAATTTTAAATTCGGACAATTTAAGGTTAATGTTTATCACAATTCATTTCCAAAATTAATTCAGTAATTCAATTTACTCTAACATGTAAGGGTCAATCACTCGAATTAACCACCTTCAGCTTCCGCCACAGACACCAAACTGGCCCTGAACATAACATAAGTCTTGATGAGGAACTCCTTGTCTGTGTTGGCCTATGCCTAGATAAAGGAAGCCCACAAGGAGTCAACAGTGTTTTGAGCAAGTTTATTTGACTCTTTCCAGATACTATACACATTTTAGTCCAAGGGATTCAGATCCGGCGAACAAGGAGGCAACACTTATTTTTTCTAAAATATTAGGATCTTAAAAAATTTAGTTTTTCCAGAATAAATCTGTTTCCAATCACCCAATATGTCCAAACGGCACCAATTTAAAATTCTAGCATAACACTGGATTGTTGCTTGGACGTGCAACCAGTACAGAGGCATACGATAATGATCACATGGCGTTTGTATTCGAAAAACATCGAAGGATTATGTATTTTTTCTTATACAGTTTCGTTAGTTAAATATGATGAACAAACATTCATAAATACAGATCTTAGGGTTGAAAAGATATTTAGATCAAAACTTGGGGTGTATTATAAATTCATACACTTTATATTTATTATTTTTTTCGGCAAAGTGGCAATTCGACATAGTCGTCGTTCGTTAAATTGTCTGTTTGTCAAAATTGAATGCAGTCAATTTTCTTTTCTTTCCTCTCTAAATTAAAATAAATATAACTACCGAAACGTAAATTTTATTTTTACTTTTATCTACTATTATCAACTTTGGATTTGTTCCAAAATACCAAACCTGGTATAAAAGATCATCTGCACTAAGATGTCTCATTTTGAGTTTCCCTTCCCTAACCGCTCAATACAAGTTTGACTATAAATAAATATACATTGAACAGTGCTGCTGAATAAAAATCTGTTAAAAGCTTTTCCTCGAAAGAAGCAAATGTAACTTAATGTAGTTATGGATACACATATTGGGATTTATAGTTATGTGTATTTTACATTAATATGTATATATATATATATATGTTAAGTTTTTACATGTGTAACATATAATTTATAAATTTAGACATTAATGCATGGCAACCATGTACAATATTTTATACATGGTAGTATCCCTTTTTTAACTGTCTATAATCATGTGATTTATGAATCCATATTTAGTTCCTCTTTCTACGAGTATTTCCAACTTTTACACTAGTTGTACACTATTAGAACGCTTATACATGTACAACACCAATATATATACATATATAGTATACATAACATTCTTCTCACATCTTTGAACCAATATAAATGCTAATAACATCCTCATTTCTAAATATATACATTAGACTGTCAAATTTTTGGGTTAATATTCGTTTACCCAGCACATACAGCTTTTCTGTTGGGTACAATTAAAAAAAACTTACTTTAGCACAAGTTTGAGGCCTCTCAGGCCATATTGATTAGGAAAAAATGTACTTTTAGGTTAAAATTTACCATTTTAATCCTCTTCAACTCTCCCAAATATGACGCTATGCTCCTAATAGGTGCTTAGAATTTCTCTGTTTTATCAAATATAACCTATTAAAAGTACTACATTCCAAAAAATTATATATTATTATTCTCAAATTACTATTTTCGATTATGAGTTCACAGGTGTAAGATATAATGATAAAAATATATGTTAATTTTGATCACTAATACTTGCAGTATCATATGTATCATCTATTAAAAGCAAATAAAGTTTTTATTGCTAAAAATCAATTTTATTTATTGTAAACATCTACAAGAGCAAATATATTATGATTTGACAGGAATTTGTTCATGCCCGATTTGAACCGATTTTTTGGTTGAGAACATAGACAAAAAGTTAATATTTTTCAATCGATGAAGCAATTTTTTCTGTCTTACTCTATGGACAGGAAACTATTGATAGAAAACTCAAGACAAAGTTTTAAATGACACTGATTCCAAAGACTTTTTGTACAAATAGTCATTCGTACCTATATCCCGTTTGTACAATCAATTTGCTACGGTCTTTCATCAGTGTTTCCCTAGCCTTTGACTGGTTTTAAGTATGAGTTTAAATTTAAGACGTTTCATCATCAATCATTTACTTTACCGTGTGTTACTTGATAACTCTTCATTAGAATAAAAATCCTGGTCAGCATGAGAGAAGCATCAGGTTCAGACATTTTCTTGATTGATCATTCAGTAGTGTCAACCTGCCAGCAGAGAGATTATAGTACACACTTCTGAAAACGGCAGAGGTTCCGTGTTCATTTGGTATTGCCAAGTGTATTTCAATTTTATTTTTTTCTCAGCTTATCAATATGCTACACGGTGATATTTTTTGGAACATATTTTGAGTGAATTTTTTTATGCAATCGAGAACTTTTTTTCACTGCTCTGCGGTCCCATAAAAACTATAACGATCTTAACTTTAATCAATAAGGAAAGTTTTGTTGTTATTTTATTTTAATTTATTATATCAAGTTCAGTTTTTTTTATAATACCTAATGAATAACCTTAATTACATCGGAATTAATGGAACTTTACTACAGCAATAAGTTCATATAAAAACAGAAACCAGTAATAAATTACCTTCCAAATATTTAATGGATCTATAAACAAACATTCTTTATTGTACAAGTTTCATGAATGTGTACAATAATTTTGTTAGTGTTTTCCATAATTAACCTCTCATAATTATAAACTATCATATAATTATGTATAAAAAATAAGATAAAAAGCTCTATAAAATAATATTATATAGATAGGCTAAATATTAAGCTAATATTTTGTCGTTACTAAATCAATGATTATAATAAAATAAACAAGAGTAATTAAGTTGTACTACATGCTTGAAATATCTTTTATATTGCATATTATTCATTCAATATAAGAATACGCTTAAAAAAGTGAATTTTAGATTATTGAACTAAAAAGTGTATATTTAATTGAAAAAAAAATAATGATTTTTTTTCAATCCTGCAAAAACATCAATTTAAATGAAGTACTTTTCTTTTATACAAAAAAAAATTTACTTTTGTAAAATATTATTAAGTGAAAAAATCTCATGTGTACATATATTGTATTATGTAAAATCCTTTGTGATATAAAGGTATCTGCAAATTCAGAGTAGTCATATTTTAAAAATCCGAAGGAGTAAAAATCTTTTCCCCCTTGATTTTCCTTTGACATCTCATGCTTATGATATTAAATATAAATGAAATTTAATCTCTACATACATACTTCAAAATGAAATATAAAGGAGTTAACAAACTTCTTAGAAAAAATAAAATTTTTACAATAGATTTTACTTCTCAAATAACAAAGTTTTAAAATATTATTTGAAAATTTCAGTAACCTAAATTTTTATTGTAGTATTTGATAGATTTGCCTTTCAACTTTTGTAATAATTTACTCTCAAAAGTATAAAACACATTGCCTGAAAAGTCCTCGCCTTATCAAATAAAATTTAACCCTTTTTTAAATTATCATAACACTTTTCAAGCCATTGCTCAAATTCAGCGGTATTTATTCCCGTCAAGAAGCAGTCTAAAATTAAAATACGAAAAAAAAAAATCTCGTTGTTTTGGAAATAAGAAAAGTAGCAATAACATCATAAACGTCTTTCAAATGCGACTTAGGACAACCGGGCAACAGAAGCCAGAAATTGTTGACTTGATTAAAGCATAATGGGTCAGTGGGGGGACCCTCCTCCCCAAACTGTTCCCCCTTCGACTATGTCATTTGGGGGGTAGTCCTGAAGAGAGTCTGTGCTAAAATTTGGATGACGTCAAGGCCTCTGTAGATCTGCAGTGGGTATCCATGACTGAGGAATTAATCAAGAAGTGCTGCAGCACCTTTAAGCCCAGGTTGAAGGCCATAGTGGCAGCCAAAGGAAGTCATTTTTAAAAATAGACAAATATATATCAATAATTAGTCTGTGATAAACTCAGAACGTTGACCTCCTTTTCATTCTTGCAAAAGTCTACCCCATTCTGGTCGTTTTCAAAAAACTCACAATTTTAAACTACACACTATACAATAATATACAAACGGTGTACAGTTTTAGTATTCACCCGGTATATATGTTATATTCCAATACATATTTACTTTAATTTATTATTTTCCTATTTTATTATTCCACTTTTCTTTTATTTGTACATTATTGTGTAGTCGTTTGTGTTTTTTTATGTATAACCCTATATTTATAAGTCATTTTAAATATCTTTATTATTCAAAATATGTATTCATTAACATAAATAAAACATAGAAAGTATGTATTTATATATAATATTTAAATCTACTTACAGTTTTTAACAATAGAATTTATCCTTTTTTTTTATCAAAAAAACGATAGAAGTAATTAAATATTAGTAATTAGTTGAATAAGGAATATAAGTAACAGTTTACTTATTGTGATATATGTCCCTAAGATTAGGATTTATCTCCTGGTTTGTTTAGGGGCATTTACCTGCACGAGAGGCAATAAAGAAAAAAGTATTAACGAGGGAATCTGGCATTTAATCAGTACTTTATACTGCAAGCACCCTTTATATAGTTAATTAAATACAAAGTTGAATATTTATTTCAGATATAAACTATGGACATGATGTTATATGTATTTCACATATTTGAACATGTAAAGATACAGTGTAAATACATTAATTTTATACAAACGCCCCTAAAATCTGTTTTACCTATTAATAAACTATTGGTTTTGTTACTAAATCTGGAGAAATCAGGTGTATTCTTACATAGGTTAATTGAAAATCAAGTTATCGCTCAGTTTTATTCTTTAAGAAATAATGGGTTTATAACCCGAACGATGAATATGAGGAAAGGATTTGAAAGCAGAGTTATGTTTGTTTTATTCCGTATAGAACATGAAATGTGAGATAATAGTGTATTAATTTGGAAACAATTTATCCTGTACAGTCAACAAAACTTAATATAATTTTTTTTGTAAGTGCAATTTTAGATTATTAATTCATAATATGATGAAACATCAAAACACCCTAGGGAAATAATTGCCTTAGGATTTGAAGAGAATTAGTCAAAGGTTAATCAAAAACAAATACTTTTCACCATTTCGAAAGTAAACACTTAGTTTTTATGAACATAAAGTTACTCATTTTAGATAGTTTATCATTAAAGATTTAATTAAATAAAAAGAAACTCAGTAATGAAAATTATTCATTTTTGACAAAACAATGAAGAGAAGTACTCACGTTAGGAATTGAAGGGAAAAAACGGAAGTACTGAAAATGTCCCTTAAAGTTTTTTCAAAACAATTGGTACCAACTGATTTCATACTTTACAAGTGGTATAAAACGAATTTTAAATATACTGAATTTTTTTGAAAGACTAAAGAAAACCTCTAATAGTTAGTTATCTTAATTTTAAAGAGTTTCCTTAATGTATTTAATATTAAAATAGATTACAAACTATTACTATTCAATTAATTATAATAATTACTTACCTAAACTACTAAAACAATTAATATTTTCTTAAATTTAGATTAAGAAGGTATATATTTTTGTGATTAAAGGTTATTGTCATATATCCTGCCACAATTAGTTACTTTCTTATAATATAATACATATGTTTTTAAGCACCACATAGCTTTAATTTTATGCAATACTTATTGTAGCTTTCATAATCACATTACCTACATGTAATATACCTATTTATCTTAAGCAACAACTTTCTATACCTTTAATGATGTCTTTCTGTCCCCAAATCAATTCATACTAAAATAAACAAATTGTAAGAGTTTTATGTCAGTAAGAACACAAATTTTACGGAAAATATATGTTGAGTAATAATCTCTCTTTAAATGTTTAATTTCTTTAAGTATTTGAACTCACCTTTTTAATTTTAGTGGCTCCATAAAATTATTTAATCAATGCATGTAAAATGTTAAATAGTGTAAAAATATATTTAAAATAAAATAATCTTAAATTTAAAAAAAGGCTTATATGAGAAAATGGAATGTTTTTAGTAAATGAACAAAATTGCTTATATATTTTCATTTTAAAAAGTAGACGCTCTACCATTTTATTTTATTTACTATTTTATTATTATATTTAAAACCTGTGAATGGATCATCTAGAATAATAGTTAGTGAATATAATATTTTAGAATTTCAAATTGTAATTGAACTTCCCTTTATATATTGCGTGGCAATCAGGCTATAGAAGTAGTTGCGAAATATGTGTAGTTTTATAGTAGAAGAGGTTCAATTCTTTTGGAATTGAAGAATGAATTTTCTTTTCCTTTTCAATTGTCATATTTTTTTTAAATTCCTGAGTAGTGAGCATCATTTCCTAAATAAATTAAATTATATTCAAAACCTGATTGAACATTCGTGTGTGCTCATAAAAGACGGAGCTTAATCCTGGGGATTTTTATTGTGTACTCAGGGGCTACATGTTTATATATATATATATCAGCAAATTAAAAAAAGGGCACTATACGTTATAAGAATAAAAATAAAATACAATAAAGTTCCTGAGAACCAATCTATGAGTATAATGATATAAAATCAAAAGCAATATCGTTGTGTATGTCTTCATTTGCAGGATATTTCCATTGATAAAATGATAGAATAAAATTATCAATATTGTCAGCAACAAAGAAAACATGTTTTATATCATTGTATATATGTATATATATTTGACTGTCTGGTTTTTTAGTTAATGTTTTCCCCCTGCACAAAGATCTCTTCTACAAGAGACAATCAAAAAACCCCAAATAATGTAGTACATCTTTTGTCTAATCCAAAACAATATCTACCTTGCCAAAAATGATATGTGAAGGCAAAAATCTTGCCAGAGTCTGTTTGTCGATTTACCCCAGGAAAAAAAGTCTTTGAGAAGATAGAGCAAAATATTCAACCGAAAACATATAGTCAAAATTACATACATACTGGTGTTGTCATGATACCAAATATTTTTCAAAAGTTTGCTAAACCAATATCAGTATTTCAATATTTTTTACAGTTACAAAATCGTTTCCAGAACTTTTTTGCTCAAAAATTGGATGACTTAATAAAAGGGAATTGACATTCTTCTTTTGTTTGAAAAAAGACAATGTTTGAGCGGGGATTTCCTTTATCTCATCATAATAAGTACTGGTTCCTCTATTTATTTCGTATAATACCGTTTTAAAAACTTCATAACCCCGGTACCACTATAGTACTAGTATACTGAACAACACTAATACATCGTGTTACATTGCACTTAGAGTTTAAATATTCTAAAAATATATTGACGTACAGTACAAATATAGGTGAAAAATGTGCACCGGCATAGTATAGGTATGTTACAAAATGCCAATTTACGGTGCGAAAAAAATGCTGGATTTTCATTATTTAAATGAAGAAAATAAATTTGATGAATTATATTTAATGTAGATAAATTCTTAATTTTTACCAAGTTTTTTTTTTTTTTCAATACCTTTGTTTAATTGCACCATTCGCTGGAAAATAATTTATCTCAAGATAGCTTTCAAAATCACAGATAAAATGTAATTGATCAAATAAAAGGTATAATGTACGTTAAAACTTATGGTATTTCAGTATGGTAAAGTTTCCGATTAGTTTGTTAATGCAAAGTTCATGAATTTGAAACCGACATTAGCACCTCCAATCAATATTTGTGCACAAAATGAAAGTACTTTGTCTTATTAATTTTTTTTTTTTTTCAATTGAATGCATTTAAAATTAATATCTTTTGCACATTACTGCATTCTGTAATTCCTGATAATTTCATTCAATTCTCTTTATGTTTAAGAAAGGTGTGTTATTTTATTGAAATATAATGTTAGATCACAAATTTTGGTATAGGCTATTAGATACACTGTACGAAAAAAAGGGATGAAATTCCGATGATAAATTGGTATTAACTTCCTTAATATTGAAGCTCGGGAGATAATTTTACTAACAAAAATTATTTTTTACCATTATCTATTAGATAAAGCTGCTTTAAATTTTTTGTAACATTCCTACGTAGTAAAGTTTCACTTTGTAAATATGAGAAATACAAGACGTAGTTTAAAGTATAATTTGTACTACATAAAATGAACACATATAGTGATGAAAATTTTGTGTATTTTGGGTATGTTAAAAAAAACCAAAAATAAAGATGATCTGACAATTTGAAAAATGTCTTGAAGAAGAACATCGTAGCTGTCATGACGTTTCGTTAGATCAGCTACAATCAGCTGTGACAAGAGAGGAAGGGGAGAAGAAAATAAAAAAGGACATTTGTTATAATTAATTCAATCAAGATCCTCAATTCTACTAGGAGTACAACAAAGAATTTCTTTTAAAACTTTGCCATAAGAAACTAAAGGTTACTTTCCATGACAAATTATCATTCAGGTTTGAATTTAATGCAGTAGGAAAGGATGTTCACTACTCCGGAGTTAGATAATAATGAGGACAATTTTCCAAAAAAATTGGCCAGCTAAAATAACACACGATTTAAATGACTGCATATAATAGAAAAATTTATTTAATAAAAAACAAATGAATAGACAATTGTCCATCTTTAGTAGATCCGAATGGTCCTTAAGTTTAAAATACAAAATATTTTATATTTAAAAATGCAAAAATTCATTTATATATATAATCAGACCAAGGTTGGATACATCTTTTAGTTGATTATATCAAAGAGTTCATTAAAAAACATATAATTTATTGGGTATATGTAGTAATAATTAAAATCTTCCCATTGTTCAATCTCAATTAGAAAAAAATGAAAACACGACAAGAAATTCCCTTTAATTAAATTATTTGTTTGGTATAATATATATATTAACTCTTTTTCTCTAGGGAAAATTCTAATATGATTGTAGAACAAGACAAAGATATAATAAATTTTCTTATTTTCTTTCAAATATGAAGTAAATTCTATTATAAATCACATTGTAGATACATTATAAATGACTTTTTTATGTAGTAATTTTATAGCATCTTACAAAAAAAAAAATATTTAACTCAATTAAAACTAAAATTTGATTACAGTTTGCAAATTAAACTAATTTTTATGAATAAACATAAATTAAATCTTCTAAAACATATTATTCTTACATTTTTTTAATTCTCTGGGGCGTCAATTCCCCAACAGAAAGAAAAATAATTATATAATATGTGTGTATCAAATTTTCGGTCTAGAGTACCTGATAGAGTTTCTGATTTTAGCTCGCTTAGAACAAATTCTGGAATTAATTATCTAGTTTTAAAATATTTTTTATATGTACGTTCTTCTTATCCAACTACTCGAACAATGGGTATAAACAAAGGAGACATTTTACAGTATATTAGATTAGGATAATAACGAACATAGAGTCACACACTAATATTAATAAAATATTCTAGCTCTAATTCTAGTTGTATTTAAAATTTCAGTTTATTTCAATATAAACCACAAACCCGTCAACCTTGGAGCCAGATGCCTTTATTAGTAGGAAGCAGAAACGCTTTTTGACGATGAATGTATGATGATATATTTTGTCATTCGAAACTAGTGTGAAAAATCCTTTCTATTCACTGAGTATTCGAAGCGTTCTTTTACCAGCTGTTAACGAGCACATTAAACAAGTTTTAAAACTTGAAACTCCCACAGAAGGTGTAAAGCTGTCTCTCTTATCCTGATCAGTACATATGTTCTGCGTCAATATGAAAACAACCTTAGAGCTTAAGAAAAGAGAAAATCTTAACTTATAGTTTTACTTCATCTACACATACCGACACATGTTTCAAAGACATATTTTAGTCAAAAAATAAAAAATTAAATTTTAAAGCAGCGATATGTAAATATCCCCTTTCACACATTTTACAATATAAAGACATAATTTATCTAATTAGTCATTCTGTAGTTACATTATTGTTACAATATTGCAGAAACTTGCGTATAAACGTTAACTCTTTTCATGAAATAAACGTAGAAATTTTATGTTAATTTTCAAAGTATTTAGCCTCATAGTTTGAGAATTACACATATAATGAATATAAAATAACTTATAATAATATTTGCATTACTCTTACTATGAAAATAGTTCAGATAGGCAACCATTCTCAATGAGTAACTCTCTGTCTTTTTCACTTTATGTCTTTTGTCAAAATGGTATTATGACTTTTTAATTAGCCGATAAATCTACACAGTTTGCGAGATTAAATAATGTCTTTAAATAACCGAGGATGTGTTTATTTTTTTTAAAGTAACACAACTAAAAAATCAATTTTTCTTAATTTGTTGTTACTTTAATTTACATTTATGACAAAGTTTCGTAAGCGAATGGAAACCTTATAATTAATCATTATTGCTTAAAATGAGTTATTAAATTATCATAGCAACATAAATTTATGAAGTATGTATTAATTTAATTAAATTATGTCAATATCTAGATTATCTAACTTTTTTTTAAATAATTGATTATAATACATGAGGAAATTTGTTAATAAAAATACATTAAACTAAAAAATAGAACATGTGTTGCTTTGATTAATGATATTTTATCCTCAAATAAGCGTTATATAAAAGTACATGTATGTAACTTCGTTTATTTATAAGACCCTAACGTAACGTTCTGTTAAAAAACATTATCTTTTTGAAGATTGGTAAGAAATATAAACACTTTCATCCTAATAGTTTTTTTGAGCATATATTGTACTTGTAGATCTTTTGATGAATTATAGTAGATATATAATATAATCGAACCCACTGATCATATTTTTTTAAATAATTGCTCAGAAAGTTATATCACAATATGTTTACATTATATTTTTGTTTCGACAGTTGTCAATATTTCTCCTTATTTATCCCCTTATCAGCTTTCTGAACGTTGTATTTTGTTGAATCATAATTAGCACACTTTTATCACTGAAAAATTAATAAGCATTATTTAATAATAATTCCATAGTTTTGGAAGAATGGACAAACTTTACCAACTTATTTTGACCTTTAGTTTCGTTCTATTATATTAACAACATGACTTTGGAGGTTCAAAAAGATATAATTTGCTATTTGTTAATAGAACTTTTTTTGTTTTTACAATTAAAGTATCAATGAAATATTTACTAATATTATTAGGTTACATATTGAGAGGCCCGTCCCTCTTCATTTGCTGTAAGAGAGGAAATGTTAAATAGTTTATGCAAATTTTGGAAATCAAATTGGTACCCATCAGTTTTCATGAGGTTGCGTGTATTTCAAAAAAAAAACTACAATATTACATTTATTTACAATGAAAAAATAGAATCCAAGATATCAAAAAGGATAAACAAAGGGCCAATATTTAAAAAATAGATTCAAAGGAGAAAAAAATTTACGGAAATCTCGAAATCGATGTTTTTTCTTCAAATTTATTTATTTATTTTTAAATTTTACTTTTTCCATTCTTTTGAGGTGAACTACTAAAAGTTTTAATGGAGTTGTTAGTTTGTATGCTAAGTGAAATATTTTGAAGAAAGCAAATGTTTAAGCAGATTACTCTAATCAGTAATGAATAATGTATTTTACTACAAAGATAAACATATTTTAACAAAGGAAAAAATGTTAACTGTTCTTTTATATGAGCTCATTAAAATATTTCAAAAAAACTAATTTTATTTACTTTAATAAAGTTTCCTTTGTGGCTCCGTTTGCTCCATTCAGTAATTTTTTAGATGATAGTCAAAAGAGGAATATACCCTTAAATTTATATTTGATTAAAAACATGACAGGATTAGAAAAGGCAAACCTATATCTCAGATGATAAGCAGAAAAATGTTAATAAAATAATCATATTGGTCCAAAATTGCATATATTTTTAGGCATACTGAATATAAGGTCAAATTAACTTCAAAACCTGTTGTATCATTGTCAGGAAATGAAAACTACATGAAAGTAAAAAATAATATATATAATATTCTGGTGTTTAATGACATTCCAGAAAGAGATAAATAAAAACAAGAATCGACTATGCAAACATAATAACTAAACATCCCAAGCAGAGAGAGTATCTCCTTCAACCCATAGTATATAATAGCTAACGATTTAAACGTTTTAAAAAGAATTTTTTCAATAAATAAATGGATAATATAAATTATACACTTGTTGTGATTTTTACGTTTTTATTTATAGAAGCCTAAGAAAATATATAAAATAATACAAAAAGTATATCATTCCAGTTTTAAAATTGGTATTTTGAAAAATTATCTACAAATCAGAAATTAAGGTGAGTTTATAATCTTTCAAAATTATTGATATTTTTTCTACAAGAAAATTGGTAAATATAATAAAAAATAACATCGATGGTTAGGAGTATACATTTTTTTTTACTCCCATCCATTCACTTAGATTTTTCTATTTACCTTCATTCTATTAAGTAATCTTGATATATAAATTTTAAAGTGTATAAAAAAGTATTATTTAAAAATAATCATATTTAGTTTAATTTCTTTTTTGGCATTCAATCGTGTGTTTTATTTATACTTTTTGACAACAAAAATATCCAAAATTATACAAAAAGGTATTTTGGAGAAACTTCAGGCGGATTTGGTAGAGTATAATACATTTTTAAATTCTCAAAACAATGATTTTCGAACTTCTCAGATCTTAAAACATGACAAAATATTCGTAAACATATCAAAATCTAAAAAAATATATTTTTCAATAGGTATAATATGTCATTTGAAATAACAATAAAACAAAACAACAATTATCCTAATTATGTTGACTTTTCTACCTACTCCTCTGTCAAAAAATTGACTAGAGAAGGGACTTTTGTATTGTATAAGGAAAATAAAGTTTTAATACTGATAAAACTTTCAAAATCCTATCCACAACAATGTTGCGATACAAAAAGTGAACATAGCACAAAAGATAATGTTAAATCTATTATAATACAAGGTGATTTTCATTTTCCAAAGATATGTTTGTAATCCCTTTCTTTATGTCTTTTTAGTTTCGTAAAGAGAAGGAGACGATTTTTTTATTTAACGATACATCGATAAGGCATTTTTAAAGATTGTAGAGAAAAACTCTGCAAAGAAAAAGATTACATCCGATTTTACCAAAATAATCTCTATCACTAACAATTCGAATAGCAATGTAGTTGGCATTTGATACAGTCAAATGGCATACATTGAAAACAATCTTATACTAATTTCAAAACCTTTGTTTCTAGTTAAACTTTCTAAATGAAAAGATTCTTAAGACTTAAAAGAAATGCACATGTGAAGATATTCGTACTCTTTATTGATTTAAAATATTATTGCAGATAAATAAATAAAATATCTTCCTTTTTTTCTTCTTTTTTTTTCCATTAACGACAATGCTCACAAGGTCTTAACTCTAATAAAAGTTACTGACTATTGCAATTTTCTCTGTACTCTACTATATATCCTTTTATTTACAAATAGGATAATATGATCAGCAATCTTTTTTGTAGAAATTAATCATAAAAAGCAAAGTACAAAGTTGAGCGAAATAAGACGAAATATTTTTGAAAGCATCAATAAGAGTTGTAAGAGTGTATGAAACCTAAATCTATATTTGATTAAATCTCTTTAAAAACGTGTTAAGCTCAAGTTTTTTACCATAATACCATGAAAAGAAGTAGCTAAAGAACCACATTAACATAATTGTTGATATTTTTTCAACAAAGAAAGAAGGACTTTTCTCGAAATTGTGTGTGGTTAACATTTGCATTCCTTGACGAATGATCGTATATTTTTATCAACAAATTGTTAGTATTAATTCTTTGAAGACGTAGCAAATTACACTTAAACTAGCCAAAATTGATCGTCATAGTCTTGCAATTATCAATTGTTAGAGTTTATTTGAAAGGTCATATTAGAGCCAATATAAGTATCTCAAATATATTAAAAATCCAATACTGTAGCTAAAATTTTATAAGTATCTTAATTCATCCTATAAATTTGAATGAAAATCTTATAAATGACTCAAATATCTAATATTTCGCTGTATGAATATTTAAAAAGTTTTTAAAAGTTTTTTTTTTTTTTTGCAAAGTAAATTAACAAAGTATTTGAATCTTAATATATGTTACTGAAATATAACAGACTAGTTGTATAAATTAGACTGACAATTGTTGTTTCAATAAGATATCCATCTAAAAAAATAATTTTATTTCTATTTTGTGTAATTTTGAGCTGTACATTTCAAATACATTTACTAAAGTAGCTTTCATTATCTCATAGGACAGTTATGCAAAACATTTTGGTTGATAATTGTAAAAATATTATAAAGTGTACTTAAAAAAGGCAGATTTAGCTTTGACTCTAGGCAGCAATTAAATTCATAACACTCTCACTATCTTACCAGAAGACAAAAAACTATTGAAATCCATTTCGATGCTTAATAAATTTAAAAATTTATTGTTAATTAAAATGAAGCATTAGACCATTTTGTACTTATTTTTGCATTTTATATGAAATATTTAAACCTATGAACTACACTTTAATTTATTTTTATGAACAAGTGTATATCAACTTAATATGTTCCTAGTTTTATATCAAATAAAAATATTGTTTTAAATCTAAGCCCCAATAAAGATTCCAGATGCTTACACCATCTGCATTCTTTAACAATGCAAAATGCTTTATATAAAATGTTCTCCTATGTTTTTGCAAATGTATTTAGATTAATTTTAAACAAATACTGTATAATTCTCACTATGACTTCCTTAAAGGCAAAATAATATATAATATCACAAATATCATGCAAAAAAATTATAATAAAGAAATAATATATTGCTAATAAAAATTGATTTAGCAAAAGCTTCTGATATTTTGTTCCACGAATATATTATTTAGAGCCTTGGCAGAAAGGGGTTGGAGATTATATTATTTGAATTTTTGGTGTCATTCTATCCAAAACTCAAATGTAGTTCCAATATGGACATCAAAAATGATAATAGAATTGCAATGGGTTTTTTGGCATTGTAAAATTGCATTTGGTTTTAAAAGTTATTATATATGAATATAGTTGTAATATTATATTTTATACCAGTATTTCGAAATTTAAAATAGAAGTTGCAGAAACGAGTTTTAATCTTTTTTAAGACTTTCAAGGATATATTTATTTCTGAAATTATTTATAAACTGTTCATTTTTTTTAAATGGAATTAAAATATTTTTTTATATACTATATATACAAATATTTTATTATTCCTTGTGTGCTCCTGATCTAGTTTAATTGAGTTTAATTAATTACGTGTGTTCGTTATTGATATACAAGTATATGTTGTATTTTTCTCTATTAATCAATTACGGGGGTATTGGTTTGAAATGAAATAAAATACCCCTATATATCTTTGCACACTTTTTTTAAAAGAAGATTATTAGATTTTAGCTATAAAAAAAGGAGAATAAGACAAAGGATTTTCGACAATAATATGAAATATGAGTAATCAACTTTTCAACTTGAATATTTTTCTTCGCAAGCCTGGAATTCAATTATTTATTTATCTTATTGAGGAGTATGAATAACGGCGATATGTCATACACTATAGAATATACTTTCTTTGACAATTAGTTAAGACATCTCTCACTCCGATTGAATATTTATTTTTCATATTCATCTTGAAATAGATCAATAATATAAACCTGTAAACACATTCCTTGAAACCTCGATAATTACTTCAGAATGAAGTAATAAGCTAGAAACTAATGAAGTAATATCTCAAGAAAATGCATTAAGAAATTTTATATTAAATTAAGAATTCGGTCATTGAGGTGTATTAACACATCAAACGAAATAATTAAGTTTAAAAATAATCATGTCATATAGGTGACTTGACTGTAATTTTTACTGACATCCCACTTCAAATATTAAAGTCTATTGAAAATGTGACACAAATCTAGAAAAAATCTTTTTTCTCGTTCAAAATGAATGCTATATTAACCTAAAGCTCTTAGATTAATAATATTCACAAATACAATATATATTTTTCAAGTTAGCTATTTTCCCTGACTTTTTATATACGTACGATCGATTTTTATATACTCCCCCTGTCGTTTTTTTTTTCCCACTACACCTTAAAAATAAGGAACGGAAGATAAAATAAAAATTAAAGCAACTAAAAAGAGAACGCCCGCAGCGTTAAGCAATTACTCGTAGCGAAGATAATTTCAACTAAGCACAAAAAAATTCGCAACATACATGAATCCAATAATAAAAACGAATAAACAATGTTGTAAAAAAACAAACTCACAAGAAAAACATTAAGTTTAGCAATCCCGACCAACACATTCACATTGCATTAAATGAATTCAAAGCATGGCTATATTCCCGTTATTCTAAAATTGTCAAGAGCAGACATAAGAGTCTGGAGCCTGCTTATCATCTTTGACGCCAAACGGAGTCCCTCGTTGGTTCCTTCGAAGCTAACAGAAGCTCATCTTGATCAGGTGTCTCCCTATTTTCTCTCTTACACCCTACTCAACCTTCTCTATGATGCCGCTCAGAGTCCCACAGTCCCCGAAAAACGTGAGAAATGGTCTTTACTTGACTCCAATCCACACAGAGCGTCTGAGCGTCATTAAATTGTATCCCAGGAAAGAATACCCCCCATGAGATCCTATATTTCGGATACAATTCCTTTGGATTGAGGACTGGATCCCAGATTGTCTTGAGATATTGATTTACATTTTCTGTCTCCAATTTTGCCCTAGCAAACTTGTTTCTGAAGTCATCTTTGGCCAAGTGGATCCTCATCTTTCTATCGAGGATGCTAAAGGGACTCCCTTGCCTCGTAATTGGTTTAAATGTGAATTCTCCAAGTTGATTTTGGACCATTATTATCAGGGGTTGAACAGTCTGAGCATTTAAAACATTTAATTTGCTGGTATTCTATTTGGAGAAGCTCACTCTCATGGAGCAGGGCCGCCCTTACTACCTCGAGTGAATACTTGGGTATGCTTTGAATCTCTCTTCAGAGTGGATATTTAATATATTTATCCCCCAAGTGCATTATTCTATGCCACGGAAATATAAGCGAGGTACCCCTCTTTTGCTATGATAGCTATAAGATGTTCCATTTTCTCCCAAAATTAATCATACCAAGGCCGCCTATTTATCTTTAACACAACACTATATATTTTTCAAGTTAAATATATTAACCTTCAAATGGATTCTTCTAACCATTTCTTAGTGTACATTATTATAGGGTGGATATTCTTTCATTTTTGGAAAATCTTTCTAAAAAGTCAACTTCACAGCAATGATTTTTAAACTTTTCTAACAACACTCTCCATGAAAAATAAATTGTTTCCCTTCAAAGAACCACAAAAATTTTATACACTTTATGGCAAAAGAAGAAAGAATACACAAGCGGAATAATAAACATTGTGAAGCTCTACACAAGGGCTGTAAAAAATGTATATTAGTGGCCTTTTTATTTATAACTCTTTACTTAATTATAAGTTATCACTTAATCATTATCATTTTATGTCATACATAACTATTACTTGTTTCCTTTTCCTTTATTTGATTATTGATATCATTTTTCTAAGTTGAATTTACAAATTATCTTATGCATAACTCAGAAGATATGTTGTATATCAACATAAAACATTATTCAAGAAAAAGAAAGAATCACAATTTTTTTTTTCAAATATACAGCTCAATTTTTCATAAACATCATGGAGTAAATTATAGGATTTATATTCGAATTTACGGGTTTATTAAATTTACCAAAAAAAAAATTAGATATACTGTAAAATCTTTTCAGACTTAAGGGACTTATATTGGCCCCGATATTACATGTCAACAAAAAAATTATATCAATATCCTTGTTCTTTTATTGCGACAATCAATTTTGGCTGCTTTAAGTACAATTTGTAACGCCTCTAAAGGGTTGAAAATAATACATTTGTGGAATTATAAAAATATTTAAATTTATTATTAAAATAATAATTAACAATACCTTCAACTTTTAACGACGAATGTGGAAATAATAAAGATATCAAAATAATGTTTATGTGCTTAAATATTCTTTGTATAGTCAATGAAAATACTTTTTAAATTATTTGCCAAATATTTGCATTCTTGATTGTCAGACACGTTCGTGGACTTCATGTTACATATGGCCAAGAACATAGAATTACCCTTAAAAATTATACTCAAGAGTATACTTTTTTATAAAATAAATATTAATTTGAAATATTATTCCAAAAATGTTGCAATAAATTTCCAATTATATAATCAATTCAAATATCTTTCTATATTTAAAAGCATACCAAAGCTCTTATTGCTTTTTCTTTGACAATACCAATAATGGGTAATGATCATGCTATTGACATTGTTATATATAAATTGTAAGGATTCAACAACATATATGAATAAATTAAAAATAATGGTTTGAGGTATGAACCCTTTAATCGAGGGAGACCAATGAATCTTCCGTCATTTTAAAATTAAATGATAATTAAATCGTCTGAAATTTTCTTAACAACACCTGTAGAAAAATATAACGAACAAATTGTTCTATTTTTAAATGCATTTTATTTATACATCAATATTAAGCAATTTTAGATCTAGTTCTTGTCGAAAGGTATATTCTAATCACTTTTGTTATTAACCTGTTCATCTTATAATTTTATAAATACATACAATTGATTATTCTTCATTCGTATAGAAGGCGCTACGGGGTACATAAAGAGGTCGCCACACCGTGCAAATGTACAATTGTACCCATTAAAACTTCAATATTATACAAAAACAATAATCGAATTAAATATTTATGAATATATTTTTTCAACAAAGTTATACCTTTTTCAAAAATACTTAAGTTATATACAATTCCTAATATACCTTACACTTGAGAAATAACACTTGGAATCTGAAAGCCTTTTTTGTGGCATTTGTTTTGTTCAATTATTGTCTATACTTTAAAAAGTTGATAGTACGCATTTTATCAATGTGCACAAGTATTGTATAGTTTTATCCAAAGCATACTTAATTTTCCATGTAATTGGTTTTAATAGAAAGAATTATATATATATATTTAAGTGGCCATTAAAAACTTTTGTATAAAAATAGTACTTCCAAGTTATCTTAATGTTATTTTTGATAAAATATGTGTTACAAAATTTGAACACGATTGAGAAATATTTTTATTATAAAATTACAAAATACCTCCTTAGTTATGTCCAAATCATAGTTAATATTCCAAGTATGTTGTTATTTTCAATGAAAATAACATATTATATATCTTAAAGTGGTCATTAAAAAACTTTCTCTGGAATGGTAATGCTTCCGAGGTCTCTAAATGTTCTTTTCATGAAAAAAAGTATGTACTACAAAAATTTAAACACACTCAATAACTACTTGTTTTTATTTGTAATAATTTATTACTAGTGCGTAGACATAGTATTCGATACGTTTATAAAAGCCAACATTACATATTATAAATAAAATAGTCGGAGGAAAAAAAACGTCACTTATAAAAAAAAATTAGTAAAATAATTATCTCTAATTAAAAATAAAGAACTACCACAAACCGACGCCAAAAAACGAAATTCATTTAGAGCAGTGTAGAATATATACATGGAGTGTTATGTTCACAAAATAGGACTTTGCAATATTACAATGGAATTCTGAACGGAATGGATCGTATGGAGAGTCTCTTTTTCTCACTCACTCCGTAATGGTTTTATTTATCAATAAATATTTAGTAGTTGCACAATGTACAATGACTTTAAAGTCTCCATATATACTTATCTACTATTAAAATATATTATTATCAACAAATAGTTAAAAAATTATTAATTTTATTTATGTGAAATGTAGAAAAAAAGTGTCAGTCTTTATTTATCCGGTCAACTTCGCCCTTTCGTACCGGTTCATTGGAATGTCAATACT
This sequence comes from Lepeophtheirus salmonis, assembly GCF_016086655.4. Taxonomy (NCBI): domain Eukaryota; kingdom Metazoa; phylum Arthropoda; class Copepoda; order Siphonostomatoida; family Caligidae; genus Lepeophtheirus; species Lepeophtheirus salmonis. The sequence continues at coordinate 39,564,512 of NC_052132.2, read as the reverse complement.
ACAATTGGTTAAACAAGGAAGAAATAAAGTTGAGTGATCTCATCAAGGACTAAAATATATGAGTTTTTAAGACTGATATGCAGGACTGAACTGTACCAGAACGGGACTGCATTCTATATCTTCCACTCCAAGGCTTTCTCCTATTTTTATGGCAACATCTTTTTCCCCATATTTTTTACCTTCTAATTAATTTTAATCATAAATATGAACGCCTAATTTTCAAATTTTATGGGCAGGACATTTTGATAATAATAAATTATGCTTCATAGGGTTAAAAAAATGACTATCAAAAATAACTGTATTAAAGTTACATATTATTTGTATATAAATGTCTATATTTTACGGTAATTAGAGTACATTATTGTTTATGTTTTTTTTCTATCTTTATTCATATTTGGAGAAATTTGCATTACATTAACATGAATATGCCATTTAGCTTAAAATCAGACTTCTAAGCCTAGACACACACCTAAAAACAATTAAAATTAAATAAAACAATACCATACAAAATAATTCAAACTATAGTAATCAATTTATTGGTCTCCCTTGATGAAAGTGTTCATACACTATAAAAATTATTTCTAAACTAATTTTGTATCTAGTTGAATCTGACAGTTTGTATTTGATAATGTCAATAATATGATACCAAGAATCACCACTCATCATTGGTACCTTTAATGAGAAAAGAGAATATCAAGCTCCTGAAGACAAAACTATTATTCTCATGTGAATGGGCTCTCTAAGCTTCAATTTATTGGTAGTGAGAGCATTTGCGCTTAAAGAGCGACATGTAATGACCGATTTTCAGAGCTTTTTCGTCGTTGCAATGTCAGTAAGCTGAATTGAGTGGTTATTTTAAAGTTATTAACCTTCACCCTCTCCACATAAGAAAAAAAAATTCAACTAAAAAGGAAACCAAAGGGCACTCAACAAAAGCACATAAAATATTTTTTTTAAACTTTCCAAAATCCTTACATGGATCGTACAAAAAACAATACATTCTATCTAAATTTGAAATTGAAATGTAAACTTTTTTTGCTTCGACAACTCCGCACAAAGAATTCCCTAACATATTAGCACAAGACTACGTTCAGTTTCAATTTTTTTACGACCTTTGAGCATATCTTGCTAGATATATTAGAGCATGAATATGAAATCCTCATATTTAAGTGCCAGGGCCCTGGATGTAAATGATGCCATGCAGATTTTGTAAGGGGAAATTGATATTTTCCACTATTTATGAGGAAGTTTGTTCATTTGTCAATGGCGTCATATTTAGAGAGTGTTGTATGTCTCTTTATCTCAATAATTATTAGACTAGATACATACATACATTTTAGTAGTCAGACTTTATTATAAAAAATAGATCCTTAACTAAAAATTAAGAAATAAATACTTAATCAAAGCCATTACTATTAATACAGTGCCGTAATTATAGTTCCGTTATTGGAGGCTAGGTTGGAGTGACCATGGATGACTCACCTTCAATATAGCGATAAATACTAGAACTGAAAAAATGGCTAAGAGGTATTTTTTTAACAAATATGTAATTTAAATAATTATCAATCAAAAATTTGATTTTGACTGATTGCTCATGACCGTGATTAATTTATTCGAATAAGCAACATCAAGACGTGATTGATCATATTAATATTTATAATTAAACGTTATATATCGGAAATAGGTGTACATATATCAGACTTTAATTCATTTATACTTTGATATGTCAATTTTTCAAAAATTTGCGATCCGGAGCTTAAACCTTGCATTTATCTATTCAGTGATTTATTTTTCAGTTAAGAAAATGCATTCATGATAATAGTTGTATGCAATAATGTAATTCATAATTCAAGGAAGAGAAAATAAAGGGATGTGATAAATTTAATGTCATGGTTTTCTTTCATTTATTAGTGATTATTATCCTCCCCCACCTTTCCCCTCTACATTACAAATTATGTAATAATAGAAAATAACCCAAACTAAAGCAATGTCATACCATAATAATCAATAATAAGTATATTATTTATATGTCAGGGAACTACAAGGGATATTATCAATGCAATAATTATCGTTATATCTGTATATATTACTTTGACATAAAAGGTAAGAGAATAAAAAGGTCACGAAAAATTCCCTGTAATAAAAAAATAGAGATCACAAAAACCATCTATAATAATTTACCTTTTATGTCATAATTATTCAATTTTGAAGCCCAAATCAATTCAAATTCTTTGTTTTTTTTTTTTTTTTTTGCTCCCTTCTAACGATTAATTCATACTAAAATAGAGTTAACAAAAGCTGCAAAACATGGGTTCATGGACACCCCACTTTTTTTTACTTTCTTTCGCTCTTATTTTTTTTTAATGAATAATAAAGTAATGACATTTGATGTTTGAATATATTTTTACAATATTTCCCATACACCAGTAGTCATTTAAATGTTCAAGGTTCACATCTCTATATAAGTAATTCATTTTATCCCTCGAAAGTCAAATACCAGAAAGCCAATACTAGCATGGAATTTAATTCAGTAGTACCATAAATCTCACTCGTTCCTTTCCCTTGCGCTCTACGAAATGTTTTTACTACCTATTATGACAGGTCATTCAAAGAAAAGTAATGTACCAGACTTTATGTGCTTCATGTATCAAAAAATAATTTAACTTTATTTTCAAAAAGGCAATATGAAGACATATGAACGACAAAAAAGTTATCTTTAACTGGTTTTAAGTGAAACAAGTCAGTTTTTGGTACACTACACTCAACATAAGCCACTTTTTTTTCAAGCTCATGTGCAAGGACGTCTTTGGGGTATCATTAAATATAATTTATTTTTCAACCTTGTCATTATTATGAAAGAGGGTTTGTCATATAACATTAGCAATATAAGATCACTATGGCTTAACATGTAATGTTTTGTAGTTTTGGAAAGATATTCAAATGCAAAATAGAGCCAGATAGAGGGTTAGTCTATAGTCTTGCACAACATAGGTTACTGATTTTTAACACAGATTTGGATGGAAAACTTGAGGGTCTTCTATCAAATGTTTTAATAACTGAGTTTACATACAACCCAACGGTTGTTTTGTTCATAAAAAATAACAATTGTGAAGGATATTTGTAAAAGTAACAAATAATCAAACCAAATATTTAATTGATTTTTTATTTCATACGTATTAAAAAGAATTAAAAATCAATTTAATAAAACAAAATAAGAAATTGTTAAAGAGGATCCCAAAAGGAAAATTTATTGGATTGAAACCTCTCTACTGAATAACTGAAGCTTCTTAAAAAACGTCAAAGATTACTAATTTTTCTTAAAAAAAGATTATGATGCACAGAGTGTATTTTTTATACAGTAATGGAAAAATTTGAAACTGTCCAGAACAATAGCATACATGGGATTTTGACTAAAGACATCAATCTGCTCTAAGGAACAAAAATCAGAAAACAGCGTCAAAACGACTCAAACCTTCTTTTGTAATGATCTGGGTTGTTGTATCTTTCATTGGGGTAAAGCTTCCCTCGTTGTTGTTTTTATTTTGATCCAAATTCATGAGGTTTTGGAGCCTTTTCAACTAAAATATCATTTCCCATTTTTTATTATGAGTATAAATAATTTTGCTACCATAAGTGCAATTTGTGGCGCCTCCAAGGAGTTCATAAGAATAAATTATAGTTAGAAATTTGTAATAATTCGGCGAAAAATACAAATAAAATCCACAAATTGTACTTATGTTGACTCACCATAAATGTACAAAAAAAAACAAAGTCCCAATACTAAAATTTACTTTTGTAAGGATGAAATAGAAGACAAAATATAAGTACAATACCAAAAGTCATCTGAATAAACAAATGTATGTGTCTTATAAATAACTTACATTAGATATATATCCAACTAAAAAAGGATGCTAAAATGAGGCGATAATAAAACTATATAAGATTATTTTATGCACAAGAATGATAAAAAGGAGCCAAAAAAGAATGTTATCAATGAAAATCAATCAGCAGAGGGGAAAAAACATTTATCAAATAATACGAAAAGGAGAAAATTGATTTGATAGAAATTTGTGATGGAGTAATATTTGATAAGTCAACATAAAAAACAATCTAAATCAAAAATTAAGAAAAGGAGAAAGACACAACTTATTTTGTTTACTTCATATAACATATACAAAAGGTGCTCAAAAAGTAGGGTGACTTTTCAAATGTCGCAAGAACATACATTTGTTCTGATAATTTTTTTTTAGTTCTAACCGTTATTGCATTGGAGCAACTGGAATAGTTTGTATAACCTGGAAAAAAAATATCTGCATCTTTTCTGGACTCATTCATTGTTCTCCAGATTGGAACACCTCACAGTAGTCCTAGTTTATCTTTGTATTTATTTTTTTCTTTTGTTTATACAAATTTATTTATCTACAGGAATTTTAAAACAAATAACGGTAACCACCTGTGAATGAATTTTGCTCCAGCACAAGAGTAATCCAACCAACATTGCTGATGACATAGATATTTTATATTCACGAGTCATTAAGTTCTAATCTGTTGCCTGGAGGCGCTGATGACTTCATGAAAGAGACCAGACTAAAAACCATTCGTCAACTCCAAAACTATAACAATTTGGACCGAAGAAAAATCATACTGATGCTACGTACGGGTAATAAAACGGGTATAAAAGTTCCTTGAGCCCCATTCTCCTTTCTTCATCGCCATAATTAACCAGAAAATAAAAACATTCTAATTTTTATGCAAAGTAGCCAAGGGCCTTTGATCATTATTCAAAAAAAAAGAACAATAAGGTTAGGATACCTTGCAACCCCAGCTCAAATCAAATCAAATCTACAAGGTAGATTGTTATATTTATACTTAAAGGACCTAACTAAATGACCAAAGAATAAAATATAGTTTGTAGATACAAATCTCTATATTAAAAAAAGAATAATAGTTTTTTATATATTGCTTTCCAAATTGAAGAAAATATCTTGCAGGTACAAAATAATGACGAAAAATGAACTCAATTAATGAACGTCAGCTAAAGTATTTACTAAATATATTATGTACTAAAAATGTTGGATTTGTACAAAAAAAAATTGTTTTTGATCGTATAAGGACGAAAAAATTAGTATAATTAGACGAACATATCTTATTAAAATTTCCATTGTAATTCACTCTGTATTGGTATGACGTAATGAGGCTGCAATTAGCAGGTTCAATATCAAATATCACAAAGGATATAAACAAAGATACAGTGTTACCTTGACATTTGAGAACCACAACATACTATTTTTTATTGTAATACAAGCTGGTCGAGAGTTAGCGAAGGAACATTTGAGATGCATTAATTTCAAATGTTTTTAATCATTTCTTTGACATACAAACTCCGGTTCAAGGACTAATTAAACTAATTATTTCAAGGTATTATAATATAATATTTTATCTCTGGCTATTAATATGTATTATTATTTCAACATCGGCTAAAGGAAAGAAGTTGTTGACTTGTTAACTTTTTATAAGACCAAAAGAGTTGCATATTTTTATCTCTAGTTGGAATTGCTGATTAGTAATGCAACAAAACCAGAGAAATATGACGTTATATTCTATTCACTTTGGCAAATGATTCATTTTCTCAATCATTCATGCATCTTTTCACCTCTGTGTATTTCTTTCTTTATCAACCTAATATTATGTATATCATATATATTTCATCGTAAAATAGTAATTTACATAATATTTACTTTTAATTCAAAAATTGAGCCGTCTAATAATTTTAACTTTGTCTTTTTTCCACACACATATGTATATATAGTTTGCCAAAATTCAAACGCAATGCATGTGTGTACATAAAAAGGAGTCTTAATTTAAAATGCAGATTCTTATCTTTTGTACAAAATGCATTCATTCGTTCCCAGTTTTATTTTTTTATCATAAAAAGGAATTTTTAAACTAATACAAGATTTTTTACATTGTTAGTAATATTTCCATCTGATTGTCTGCATCCAATCCTCCAGCTTTGGAAGAATTTGTTGATAATAGCCTCAGGTAAAAAAAATAAACTGCCATAAAAAAGTGTAATAAATAGATAACGAATGCTTTGATGCATTAAACTTTTCAATGCAAGATACAAATGATTTTACAAGTTAAATACTTTTTTGATAGGAAAATGTATGCAATTTGTTAAAACTTAAAAATCCTTTGTAAATAAATATTTTATAGTATACAATACTAATATTTTCGTACGGTTGTCAGTATCTAAATTGGAACCGGTGTTTTTATACTTTCTTTTTTTTTGACTAAAAATATGAAACAAAAAAGAGTAATAATTCACATGCACTCCCGGGGATTAGAGTATTAAGAGGGAACTAGGGTGCTAGTTATAAAATTGGAAGACTTTTTTAAATTAAAGACAACTTTCATTATTATTTTACTTTCATTAAGAGGGATTTAACTCAGAAATGTGGGGTATTTAATTATCGACAAGCCAATAGAATATTTTCACTGACGTCATATATTGCAACATGAAGCTATTTAGACTTAACATCTGCATTAAATACTACTTCATGCTAAATATAACAACTGATATATTAATTAATTCAAAGTAATATGTACTAAAAGTCGTCAAAAAATGTTGGACTTGTACAAAAAAAAATTGTTTTTCATCGAATATGGACGAAAAAAATTAGTCAAATTATACGAAAATATCTTATTAAAATTTCCATTGTAACTCACTCTGTATTGTTATGACGCTGCAATTAGAAGGTTCAATATCAATTTAGGAGAGTACCGTTTTAAATATACCAATATAAAACTGTTACATTGAACAACATCAATACAACCTTTTCGGCACATGTAAAATAAAATTGTTTTTATGTAAAAAAAAACATAAATTATATGATTACTATGTTGTTCATTGGTATCTTTACCTATTAAAAGATGTATGTTGTACTATGCTAAAGTATATGATCATATTATATATAATATTTTGGACAACTTTGCCTCCAAGTGTTTAGATCTCTAAAAAATGCATGCATGCCATTGTTCGTTTTGACATAATGATGTTAAAAATATACAACGAAATTACATGTTTTTCAAGGAAAGCTTCATAACTCTTTTTAATTAAATTTTTAATGTTGCAATAAAAATATTATATAGTTTTTAAAGTAAACATATTTCTTCAAAATCTGGCTTTACAATCAAGGTCTTCAAAAATAATTGTTGGGAAAATTAAGGTTATGTAGACTTCCCTAATAAGTATTCAAAAAGAAGTACTGCCAGAAATCTTACACCACATCCATGATAAGTAGTTCCTTCCCTTTAAATTTTAACACTAGTCCTTCTTTGGGGTATTTTATTAAATTAATAATTTTTCATTGGCAGTTAATACCTGTAAAACTAGTATAAGCATCACTAAATAAATTTAATACTTTTTTGCCATTATATTTTATACCTTTTAGCTTAGATTCTAAATTATTATTGGGATCGTAGAAAAAAAAAGAATTTAGTAGACTGATAAGTAGAGACAATTTTGAAATGAATAAACTAATATCAAACAAGACATTTTATATAAAAAAAATTACTTGTAATCTCTATAAGTAATTGCAGAATTTGTTCATATCTCAGATACTGATGAAGTACTTACTATCCAAAAAATGTGATAAATTAATATTTCACATAGAAAGTGGAGCAAATGCATAACTCACACAACATATCACAATAAAATTAGAGTATTTGTGCTGTACAAACACCCTGTGAAAATTACAGATTATACGAAAGTCGTTTTTTGTAAATAAAATTGAAAAATAAATATTATAATGCCATCCAATGGTAGAATATATCTTCGAGAGAAATGAATACATCTTTTCTTTATTCATACAAGCAGTATTGATGATTAAAAAGATTTTAAAAATTACTTAGGGTGAAAGCTGTAAGAACGCTCATTGGATTGATAACAAAAATGAACAAAACTTTACTTTTTCAAAATCTTTAAATTTATATTCAACCATCGTTATACTTGACATGTTCATCATGAATCTTTAATTAACTTTTTTGCATCAGATCTGGGTTGATTTAAAATAACTGAGTGTTATTACTCTTTTAATAGGTTTGTACCAACTTTTTGAAAATGAAAAAGATCAACAGTTCACATAAAAATTAGTTTCTTTCTTTCAAAAAAAATTTAGGTGTATTTCCAGTTCGTCCGTAAATTTTATATATGATCGTCCAATCATGAGAAAATCCAATTTGAAGGTTAAAAATTATCATTTAAAAGTATTGCTTCAAAAGGAAACAAACCTCAGTTTTTCATATATTTTTACGCCGAAGGAATTTTTTTGAAAATATTTTCTTTATTAAAAGACAACGAATTAAGAGGGAGTCGTAAAATATTATAGAATGAGTACATATCAAATAAGACATAAAGTGACAAATTTTATTGAATTATATCAGAGATGCAAAATTAGTCAATAATTATTATTGTTAAATTTTAAATTTTCGAGTTGTCGAATAAGTTAAATTCTTGGTTAAAGTTACATTGATTACGGATTCGCTCATTCTAGATAAGAATATGTATTTATAAAAATTGATGGGCATTGGTATTTTTTTTTTTAACCTCAAGTTGAACGATATGTCCTTAAGTTTGTTTATCCTTGTTTTGAAAAATTAATGCAGCCTCCATGCCTATCATCAAGGAGTCTTTGCTGAGCATGGATGCTGCACTCGACCCCTTATTAATTATATAAAAATTAAAGAAGGTTAAGAACAATTGAAGAAGGGGTCCAAAAGTGGTTTTGCACTATTCTAGCCTTTGGTTGGCTTAGCCCATACTGAAATATTTTTCAAGCTAAACACTGTTGCATTTTTTTGGAATTAATTAACAAAATATTTATAAATATAAAATACTTACAACTTCATTATTTAAAGTTAATCCTACCTTTCTTTTAGACCCTATATGTATTTCTTTTTTTTAAGTGAATAAAGCCATTCAATGTACTTATTGACCCATCATTCATTATGAAGTTTTAAATTTATTAGTGATTGTTATTTGCAATTACCACAACAAAGTTATTTTAATATGAAAAGAACCGCAAAATAGTGTTCTCTTTTAAATAAAAACCAAAAATGAGGTTACAAAATGAAACATTCTTCCAAATTTTGTAAAGACCACAAATTAAATATAAATTTCAAGTAATCAACTCCAAAAACATTATAAATAAATGTACTTTTTCATCAATAACTAATTTCCAATGAACTATTTAAATTTAAAATAGCATTTACTATTAATTAATTAGTGTTTAATACTAATGTACATTTGGTATTTAAATTTTAAATAAGAAATTAAACAAAAATTACAGTTGATACCCTTTTCAAATAGTTTTAGATCAAAGTGTTTTCTTGTGGTTATTTATTTTATATTTTAGTAAATCTAACCTGATTAAACAATTTATTTGTATCGAAGGATATTGCTCCTTGATTTTGATTATGAATGTTATATAACATTGCGATGAATAAAATGAAGTTTGAAACTTGACGTCAGAAACCATCAAACTTAAATTTTAAATGACTCAATTTTCAGGCAATGGCTTAGTATTATCAATTCACTTGCGGTAGTACCGGTATTGCTTGGAGTTATTAGGTGTCGACAAACAGATAAAAACCTTACAAACATAGTTAATAGTTATATTTGCTTTTTTACTATAGAAAATAATTCCTCAACAAATCCTGGGTCTAAAAAACATTGTTTAGGTTGCCAACAACAACAAAAAACTCGTACTATAAATAATGCTAAGAATCTGCAGCCTTAAGATTTTTTTTTTTTTAATATGACGCACTCAACTAAAATTGCACACGCAGGTTGTTAAAAATAAGTCCTCTTATATAAACAGTTGACTAACTTTGCTTTATTATCATTTTTTTTTTTTGGAAGGGGCTGGAGGCAATTTCAATAGGCCCTTTTTTTCAATAATTAAAAATGTTTACACACAAAATTACAGTAAAATTTTATGATACAATGCAAATTATTGCGAAAAAAAAGTAAATTAGTTTGTTAACTTTTTTGAGAGTTTGAAGAACAGATTTTCAGGAATAAAAGTAATTTTTGGGAGAAGCAATATTTATGTACTTATATAGTCAATTTTTTATTGTTTTAGTTATAAATAACATCATTTGAATTATTGACTCTATTCCTATCAGTTAATTAAATTTTAGTAAAATTCAAATAACACTTGTAGTGAGAAATTTGATATTTTGTAACACTCAGTATAAAAAGTATACAAACTTCCTGTTAATCTTTACTATTTTGTATATTGAAGCTGTACGCATTTTATCCAAGGTATAGTACTGAAGAGATTTGTGCGTGTGAATACCTTTAATCTATAATATTGTTCAGTAATCTATTATATAAATCATATTACATGTTAATCTACAATCATACATACATAAAAGTTTACATTTCAATACTTTGAGTGAGTTTATTCATTTCTCAAAAAAAAGATTAATTAGTTGTCGTTGTTTTTTGATAATTTTTATATCAAACTTAGTTTTTAACTGTTGCAGCTGTCTCTGTCTATAAGAGCAGGTGCAATATTTCACCGACAAAATTTTAATGCAATTTATTGAAAAAAAAACTATGGATTGTTTTAATCAATCAAAAGAGTTAAGCTTTAGTAAACACTGACATAAGATGGTATTTTGTTTTAAATATTTGTGTGTCTGAGATAAACAGCTACAGGTAATAAAACCCAAAACAAGAAATACTCCGGCTTATTTTTTACATACTTACACTCCAGGGAACTGATCATATTACTTAAGAAAAACTAATTAGATTATGCAAGGTTCTCTAGTTTAATCAAAGAAGACTCTATACATGCTTTTTTATGACTCATTACATGCAATTATTTACATTTTTTTTCTATTTGTGGAATAGTGATAAGATAAAAGATGGAATTTAGTTGAAACATTCGGGTAATGAATATCTATAAGAATTTAAATAACTTTTTAATTAATTATTATTTTGGTAACATAAAACCCCAATAATATTTTAAATTCTTAAGACATTCATAACAAGATGTTTTTTTTTATTAAATTCCCTGATATTTAAAAACTATTCTACAGTGAAACAATAACATTAATTGGACAAAGTAAGGATAAAAAAGAGTGTATAAAACAATGTTCTAAGCGTAAAAAAGAAAATCTGAACATACTTATATAAATATTATAGATATGGTGAATACAAAAACTAGCTACAATGATTTATCACAAAAAGAAGTGTGGATAGCATTTCTATTCTTTGACGAATAATATTCAATTTCTAACAACAAATTATACTTATTATCTTTTAGAAGGCACCAAAAATTGGAATTATATTAGCCAATATTGATCGTCAAAATAAACGAATAATAAATTAATAGATTTTATTTGAAAGTCCATAAATCGGGACCAGTATAAGCCTTTCAAATCAAATAAAGGTTATAAGCTCAAGCTAAAACTCTTGGATAACTTAACTCATCCCATAAATTCGAATAAAAAGCTCATAAATGACTAGAATATGTATATTAACTATGAGGTGTATGTTAAAATTGCCCAAAAAGTCGGCTATTTAATTTTGACTATTGCAAAGCAATTGAGATAATCAAAAGTTTAAAAAGACTCTGAATGACTACAAATAGAGTATTTTCTAATGGAATCCAACAGTAGAGAAGTGTGATCTTTGTAACTTATTAAAAAAAACAAAGTAAAAGGGTAAATTATAAATAGGATTTTCACGTTATTTCATTATATTATTATTTTTGTATGTTTGCATGCCACATATTTCAAAACACTATTCGTACATTCATATTTTGACTACTCGAATTCATCACAGTATATATATTTTTATATTTTGTTCTTTTGTTACATTTTTCAAAAAGATTTCTTTGATTCTCTTTTACATTCAAATGTATACTACATCTTTATAGAAGCTTATCGCTTCCATTTCAATTTTAGTGGATTTGTTCCCCTAACCAAATAGATAGATGTGACAATTTTGAATTAATATCAGCAGGGGATTGAAAATATTAAACCTCAATATGATTTGTAAAACGATGAGGAAAGTTATGTAAAGAAGGATACATTTTTTAACTGAACACACACTATCTATGAAATGAATTAAGCATGTGCATATATTGTACATATATATAAAAGGGGCTTCAGTCAAAGTAGAGTTAGACCTCTGAAAAATGATGAAACTCATGGAAAATATATATAACTCTTCAGATTTATACTACAAAAAGTTTAACAATCTTTCAGTATCGCATTTTTCTATTTGTCAGCAGATATGCTCACTATCAAAGTTGCCAAAAATATTTTGTTTTTATTTTTATTTCAGGGGATTTAGATAATATTTCAAATTATAAGTACAAGTACTTGTTGGACTCTGAGTAGAGTAGAACGGATCAAATCAATAAGCAATAAGGGTGTAAACTTTTACCAATTTTAGGCTACAAGATTTTGTTACGGCAACTTGAACAGTTTTTATGTTTTCTAAATCTGTTTTTATTATTTTTTCATTATTTGGGAAAGAAAATCCAACAATAAAATGTAATGACGAGAGTGTATGTTATCATGAATGACAGAAAGTAACTCTAAGAAGCTGTTGTAGAGTTATATGTGTAAGTCTGTGATGGATTCAGAGTAGAATTGAAATCAACATCGGAGTCATTCCTGCCTATATTCTTGCAAGATAAGGAATGGGATTTGTTTAATTCCTATTCACTTCACAGCTAGGCACACCTAATCTAATGAAACGTTTTGACAACTAAGGTGACGTCATCCATAACATGCGGAGTTCCATTTTCTTTTTTTTTTTTTTTTCATGAAAAAAATGCTTACAATTTACACCCTCTTAATTATCCATATTGGAATCATTTCTGTGTATATATCCTCACTAAAACACACTTGGATTTGTGGTTGTTTCCTTCATTTAAGAGCTGCATGAAGCTAATTTAATAAAAAGTGACGACTACTGAGCTACACCATTCCCCAAAATTATTCACATTGTCAGGATTGTCGTGTCATTTTCTGGTTTATTTTTTTCAAATCACTGATGTGCTTAGAACTTACAACTCCTTTAAACTATTAAATAGTATTGATAAGTTCTACCAAGGGGTCATTTATAAACGACGTAGCTCTTATTTTTATCCACTACCTCATTGGGACTTAAGTGGTTACTTTCTTTACCCACAGCATCTACAACACATGTGTGTTTTTGTTACCCCCCCAATCTCTTTCTTTCTCCTACAGAAAAAAATTACAAAATAACATTTCGAATTCTTATAATTCAAAGACAAATTATAATATATTATTCAAATTATGTTTTTCTACTTTTTTACAGACCTTCTTGCAACCTTTTGGATAAGAATTTCATCAACTTACTTTTTTTTTAAATGTATATTAGGACTTGTACGGTACACTAAACGATGGTTCGGTACTAACCGTGGTACACCCTTCATAGTACGCAGTTCGGTTAGAAAAAGTAGTAACTTTTTTTTTTAAATAGAATTTTTGTAGTTTTTCAAGTTTTTCCGATATTTTATACTTTAATAACTTATTTTCTATTCAATTAAATTATTTCTAAATATACTTTACTTCTCTATAAAACAAAAATTGGTTTACAATATACACGGGAATACTATGAATTAATATTTTTTTTTTGTGGAAAAAAAGATGAGTTTGTCTACATTTTCTGGCAATAAACAACATCAATTTGCCGTCAAAAAAAAAATATTTTGCTTGATGCAGATGTATCTGTCGTTGCGAGGTATTGTGAAGCTAACTTGGAAACATTGGCAAATTTATTTAAATTGTCCCTCAATCCTACCACTGGGTTTTTTCCATAAAGGATGGAATTTATTATTTTGCAAGTCAATATATATTATTTGTAAAACAAATGCATAAACGATTTCGTATAGATGTAAAATGATGCTTAAGGATTAAAATAATAGCTCACAATCTAAATCTATTGATTTAAAAAAATAGCTAAAATGGTATAATATTTAAGTATTTACCAAAGTTAAAAACGTACCGAACCGTAACTGTCGTACCGAACCAAACCGAGGTACAACCCTGTACCGAAACAGATCTAATATATATTTTCATTAATATTATCAAAAGAGGAAAAAGTCAATCCTCTTTTTATTTTTGAAAAAAATTGTCCACTGTTCCTTATGACGTCATCATTTATGCCATTTTGCCATATTATTGAAATCTACTGGTTATAAGTTGACCCTCCTCTCTCTCACCAACGAGAATAGACGTGGTTTTAGGTTTTACTCTTCCCCCCCCCCACTAAGTGCCCATGTGGTTTGTGAATGTCCCTTCTAAAGGAAATAGAGTAAACGAATGGTTGTATTTCTTTTTTTTTTAATAAAAAGCTTATTGTCCGTTTCAGATATTGATAAAGAAAAAAGATACACGCTGTTTTATTGTATATGTGCATCGAACTTTTGACAATAAAACTCAGCCGCAACCCGATGTATAATCACAAAATAGCAAAAATTAATGAGTAAAATAAACATACAGATGTATCCTTATTTTTATTTTTTTCATCTGTATACTTCTGAATGTTCTTCGTATATTTACGTTTATGTGAGAAATAAAACTTTTAATCTTAATATAATGTGCTGTGGTGTTTGAGAATAGGGGAAGTGAAACAGTAAAAAAGTAATGAGAAAATTGTAATAACATGTATTTATATCTAAAAGTAGCTAATAGACAGGATTGTACCATTTGCATTCATTCAAAATACATATTTGATACGCCAATATAAATGCAGACTGTGATAAAACAGAAACAATTGAGAAATAAAAAGATTTTTGGTTTTCGGGCAATAATGCCTCATAACAAAAAATAATTTAATTGTTTACCCAGTATATCAGGAAAATATTTATAATAGTTATAATTAAATCTTTGAGCTTTTTAATGATGATTTTCATTTAAAATTTAGAGCCTTAGAAGTTGAGATGTGTATAATCAAAGTCAATCTATGTCCACATTTAACATTGTATATATATTTAATTTTGGTCATACGTAATAATTCAGTTAAAAACCACAGTTTCCATCCAACAAAATTTAAAGAACAGAACTTCATAGATAACTATAACCTACTAATGAATTTTAAAAAAGCAAACTTCTTTTATATTGGCAATCTACATATGTAGACTGTCATCACAAAAACAAGATAGAATCATTTTTCCAAAAATCGAGTATTATTCGACGAATTATTGTCAATATTTATCGATAAATTATTCTTATTTATCTTTTGAAAACGCCATTAATTGCACTCAAAGTAGCAAAAATGCATCGGTAGCAATTGATAGATTATATTTGAAAGGGGTCATATGGGGGACAATTTAAGTGTTATATATCAAAACAAAGGTCCAAACCATAGTTAACATTAATGAATATCTCAAATCATCCCATAAATTTGAATATAAGGGTATAATTGACATATATATGTCTATCAAATATTGTACTGTTGTAAAAAAATAATTGAACAAATGTGTTCTGTTAAGACAAAAGCAATCTTGAACAAAATTTAAGAAAATGATAAGCTTCCAATTTACAACTTTACATCATATATATTTACACTCCAGAAAGGTATAGATATATTTTGGTCATTTATGGGATATATATATTATAGTTTCAAACAAAGGAATATTATATATAACCTAGAGCCTTCGTTCAATATATGATACATTTTTTTTTAGTTCCGATATGGTCCTTCAAATATAATATATTTTCCCTTTTTTATATAACTGATCGATAATTTTGTCAATCTATTTTTGGTATTTTCCACAAATTATTTATCAAAATAATTTATTGATAAAAATATAAGAATATTAGTTAGAGAATACAAAGGTAATTCAAGCTAAATTTTGAGAAAAATTATCCAAGCTGACTTTTGTGTTGTTAACTCATATTGTATATTTTACTCCATTAATATATATAAGTTTTAAGAATCTTGTAACTTTATTTATACAAAGATTCGATCTATTGAAATAATTTATTTGAATACATATTTTAAATAAAACTACTTAGAAACCTTTCACATAACAACATAATAATTGATTGTAATGAGTAAAAATTCACTTATAAAACTATTATTCAAGTTTTCAAAATATTCACAAATAAGTATTTATATTTTTAATATAGGAAAATACTTGATGTCTTTTTTTAACTGTCAAAAGTAGTTATACACTACTTTTACACTTTTTTTTATCCATTAAAAAGAAGTTTTTCCAATGAAAATTTGTATTAAATGACAGAAAAATTTAATATATAATAGAATTATAGAAAGTCCTTTATTTAAAGTTTCTAAAAAATTTCAACATAAATGTACAAACGTAGTTAAAAAGTTATTGAAAAACTAGGATTTTTTTTTCTTTTTCCAAACATTTACATTTAATATATTGATATGTGCAAAGTGCAAAAAAAAAAAAAAGTAACTAAAGTCATAGAACAATATAAAATCTACTGTTCATTATTAAGAATAAAATGTAATTATTTTTTGTTATGTTTCGGTCTGCAAATCCTAGACCGGTCTAAAAAATTTATATTTTTTCTAGGAATAAACTAATTTGATCTTAGTACGGTCTTGACCTATCTGGTAGTGAAGTTTTGGACAACAAATATTTAATTACAGGTCGATACTAGATGTTGTACATTTTTACAAAAACACTCACATGTTAATGTAGGTACAGATCAAAGATCTGAAATCCTTCCGGAAACTACCTGATTAAGTCCATGAAAAATCTCCTAAAAGAACATTTTGGAATATTTTGTTAAAAAAATATATTGACATCTTACATATACAAAAATAAAATTTTGAATTTTCCTCCTCCTCCTCTTCCTCTGTGTTTTTTTCTGCCTAGCAACAGTTTTTGCTCTGTAATACTATTAAAAATTAGAAGGGAATGGGAGATTACATTAGCTCCCATGCGTCCGTAGAATGGGCCGGTTCATACAAGTATGCAACTACATACATAAAAAATAAATAAATTATATTATGAAGAAAAGCTATTCTTCATACACTATAACTATCAAATAGGGAAATTAATTTGTATATTTTTAAAGAATAAATACTATTTTATTAATTACTAGCACAAACACACTATCATAAAGAGCCAAAGAAAAATTAAAAAGATTTTATTGATATTTAGCTTTTTTATGTTAAAATTCTAAGCTAAAACGATTCACAATAAACTATAATAATACAAATAAGTAAAATTTTAGTGTTAAGCCTCCTTGTATACAACTTTTTTTTTTGTTTCTGTCCATTTGACGTAAATTTAATCAAACCTGCACCCTCTTTTGACACTCTTAAAGTTGTGACATATAATTGACCAAGTGAAAATATGAATTATTTTGGTGCATTTTTGAATTGAGAACTCATACCTTAAAAAGCTATGAGACACGGGGAATGGATCTTGTTTTATGATTCAAAAATCAACTATTTTGTGAAAAATCAAACTTGTCTTGCAGAGCCCAGGAACATGGTTTGATCAGAATTAAACAAATCCTTCCCTACATAACTCAAAATTCTGGACAATCTTCACTTTATATCCAAAGTATGTATCTGTCTCCGTTTTAGATATAAATCATTGTTTTTCTAAGTGTGACATATGTATATCACACACAAACACACGCACACATTAATTATTTTAATACTATAATGGATATTCATTATGTATCATTTTATATGCACAATACATTAGCATACTGATGTAGTAATTTAAGAACTTTTAATGCAATATGTTACTTTATTTCTACGGCGACGATATTAAATATATTTTTTTTGCCAAATTTTCCAGATTGTGAATAGTCTACTCATATTTAAAATAGTATAAATATTTTATATAACTAATGTGAGCAATAAAAGGTCAATATTTTTCTTGCTTAAAAAACTGTTCAGTTAATGTATTTTTCAAACTTACTCACTCGATTTTCAAAAGATCTTCAGTTGATTCATGACTTGCAACTCACTTTGTACTCGATTCCATGTTTTGAATACTTGTGATGCAAATTGATTACACAATGAAAGACTCACATTCTGACTCAGACTCACGGTTCGACTTGGACTTAAAAGAAATTTCAACCTTTCAACTGTAAATAACGTACTCTTATAAAAATCTTGTACTTCCTGAGGACTTTTTTTTGGAATCAAACACTTGAGAATCAATTTTGATTTACAGAATAGGGAAAATTTCCCACATCTTCATTTCACCAACATGGCTTATGAACTAGAAAGCCGTAGTTCTTTCTTCTCTTTTTTAATATATACATTCATTCTGAACAACACATTTGCAAAACAATGGAAACATTTATCACCATTCATTATCAGAAAAAGCAAGGAAGAAATTAGGTAACGACAACAAAGATAAAAACAAAAAAGAAAAACTGGCAAATCCAGAGATCTCATAAATAAATCTTATCATGAAGAGAAGATCTTAAGCTAGTACTGACAAATAATTATTTCTCAACATTTTAAATGCGTATTAGTATTAGTCGATGGAAAAGGAGTTGAGAATTATTATTGCCTGAGAGACGTAATCATGGAGCAACGAATGAAGCTCTTTATTCTTATGCTTCACTGCGTATATTATGCATTGTATTATGGAGAGGAATAATTCAATCTTCCACCTCTCCTTATATCGTGAGGACTATATAATGAGCCAGTCCGAGGCACTCAGTCTCGCCAAAAACCTCATCCAGATTTCTCGTTCGCCACCTCAAGGATCAGGGTAACTTTTTAACATTTGTAGAATAGAAAGCTGTAGTTCTTCAAGGGATGGATTTGGGATAGTATTGTGTCGGTCCTTATCAATTCGGACCAGTTTTGTCTTAGGACCGTCACTCCTTGGAATGTTTCATTATAATATCGATGGTTAATTAAGGCAAATAAGGTATATGGAATATTTATCAAGATTATTGCATATATCTTGCAAAAAAATATGATATTTGTCACCATAATACTATATCATATCATCATATTATATTATTACTATGTTATATAATTTATTTAATTATATAACAGAATAATGAAAAAGAAGAAAAACAACCTCATTGACATCACAATTTTACCTTGTTTAAGGGCCGACAAGTGGGACTGGACTGGACTTCAGTCCTCGTTACTACTAAATAAGGAACAACAAAACACTAGTTTCAGATATATATATACATTTTAATCGAATAGGCATTCCATGTAATATACTCTCGCTATATTTGTAGCTGTATAGTGATAATTACAAAGACGCCTTAAATATATCTTAATGCAACTAAATAAAGAAAAGGGAGTGTTGCAAAAATTCCTGGTCTACCCTACTTGTTTATTTATATTTACAGACTATCCACTTATATATATTATAGTTTACTTTAGTGTTTTTTATAAAATAAATGATGTATCAAATACGTACAAATAATATATGATACAGAACTTACATATCTTTATAGTATGTTTGTATGATATGACAACCTAAAGAATGAAAGGCAGGAAACGATTGTATGTAGGTATAGCTACAATCAAATCTAGTTATGTATGTACTAAGGAGTAAATATTTCCCTCGTTTTCTTCATACTCTTTTATGTGTTCTTCAAGAAGAAGATATAATTTAATATATCTCTGTACGACATGTCATATAAAGTATTACTTAAGAAAAAGCTTCTTTCCACCAATAAGAAAATGTACAGTAATATTTATTGAATATGACTAACATTAGAGTAAAATCTTCTTCTTTTTTTTTTTTTAATGAATAAGACTAACGTTGAGTTACAAAGATATATTTTATTATAAAATAATATGAAGAAACACTAATTCAAACTGTCAAAGTATATGTATTATAAACATCTTTACAAACAACAAAAGTTCCATACATACTCATTCTTGATGGAGGTTTCGTGAGTCGGTGAACATAATTTACATATTACTATTTCAATTATGTTACCTTTCTTTAAAGTCTGTTTAAGGTTCACTACTCAATATTTAAACTGCATATGTAACTTGTCCACATAAAAGTAAGCTAGAATGATTTTTATCAAAATTGAGCCTAGATTACATCATAGTTAATTTCTATTGTCAAATAATTCTGAATAATCATCTGTAGGGGCTGTAAATTGGACTTCAAGTACCTAAAAATGCATCATCGAAATGGAAAAGTGATATGTTTTATTTTTAATGGTTCTATGTAATTTTGCCTCAAACTGTTTTGCCTTAAAGGTATATTGCCTCAAGGATATTTCACCTTAATATCTAAATAAATGAGATTTATGGGTCGTTTTGGTTATTTGTGGATAAAGATGATGTTCCCTTGGAATTAATTTATATAAATATAAAATGTGAAATACTATAAAACACATTCATTGATTGTTTTCTGCTGGAAAAATAATGGAATCTTGTCCAAAATTTTAATCCATACACCAACTAATACTAATGAATTCAAATAAGAGACAAAGTAGAGAATAAAATTATAATAATAAAAAAGAAACTAAATAAACATGGTAACGATTCGAATGGAATAACTCCTAATCACTTCTTCGTTAGAAATTATCATTAGACATAATAAATTATTCGTATTGGAAAATACTTATGGATTAACGAACAACCATTCTAAAAGGAAAGAGCATCATTATTCAAAAAGAAAAAAAAATATTTGATGCATTTCATAGTAATAAATATTACAAATTTGATATAAGAAATTCAAAGGAAACATCAATTTCCACTAAAAATAAACAATAAAGACGTATAAACCTTATAAAATTTATATATTAAGGCAAAATATCTTTGGAGCATATGGCGTTCAGGCAAAATGTTCAAAGGCCAAATGGTTTAGGGAAAATGTCTCGAGGAAAATAGTTTACGGCAAAATTATCGGACACAATTTGAAAGGTCATATTGGAGCTAAATTAGATCTTATAAATTAAAGGAAGGGTTAAATCAAATTTTAGATTTTTTTATTATTATCACAACTTATACCAGAAGTTTCAATACTAAGCCATTAAATTATCAAAATATATTTATGAAGTAATGAGATACATGTATTTTTTTTTAACTGACATAAAATCCAGCAAACATTTCTCTAGAATATTGTGAACTATCTGCAGGTAGAGAACAGGGATATGTCAGCTATGTTATTGCATGTTTGCATAACATTTTTACAGCTATATGCAGCATTGGTAAGAAAATTTTTTTAAATAGGTATATACTTTATTTTAATATCAAAATGCCATCTAGGTTTTCTCATAAAAATACTTTATAAGGTTAGTAGTTTTTGCTCAGAATTGGAATACTTGCATATCGATAGTACTTTTTTGCTCAACTTCTTGAGACTAACAAGTTGACATAAATACACTATTTTTTTAAAAGCTTGGTATAATAATCTATAAATGTAAAAAAAAAAAAAATGAACATTATAACCCTGCCAACTAGTAGAATATTTGATAAGCTTAGTTGTCACAACGTTCCATTAGATTAGGTCCGAGTAACTATCAGAGGAAGGAAATTAATTCAAATCCCACTAGGCATCTAGTTTAAGACTTAGAGAGGAATTACTCCTCTGTCGATACTCAATTTTTCTCAGAGTCTAATAAGGACTTACACTTTTAACTCTGCAGCAGTTTTTCATTATTACTCTCGTGGTTTATAGAAAGATGTTCTCTCTTACAGAAAGAAATATAATCATAAGAGCTTTAAAAAATAACTTTTCAGGCTGCCAACAGCAACAAAAATCTCACGCTAAAAATTGCTGAGGGGTTACCTACAACCCTAGCTATATGATAGCGTTGAGCATTGAAATATCAATAATTTGATTACGCCGAAGCTTTGAAAATAACAGTAAATATTTATGAAAGTTATTTATTCACGTTTTATTGCTTTATCAAATCACCAAGCAAAAAGAAGTAATTTGTGGGAATTCGATATCGAAAAATGAGTGTAGCAATATAAACTTAATGATTATCCAATTTCTTACACGTCAATGTATGACATATATATGGAAGAAAAAGTATAAACCCATCTATGTACTGAGCAACTGTTTCGGATTACTAACATATTATGTCAATTATAAATATATGTTGCTGAATTATAGTCTCTTCGAAGTACAAAAAATTTCGATCCATTGCGTGTTTTTACAAAAATCCATTTAAAACAACATCTTTTGTTATCTAATAGAATTAGCTAGTTAAATTCATGTTGTCATTTACCTCAGAACTAAATAATATCATTCATATATTTGTTTAGACATTCAATATATTTTATATAAATTAAAAATTACGGAACTGGTACACTACTTTATTCAATTTATTATATATTATATTTTGACCAATTGGGGACTTTCTATAAAAACTTTATTATAAACAAATATATTTATACATATAGCGTTGACGTCATTACCCCAGTTATACTGCATTTTCACATATTTGGGACAGTATGTTGCACTTGAGTATATTCTGTATCAAATAAAAATACGAAAAGGGGCATATTTTCAACAACAATAACATATACTATATTCATAATTCATATGAAGAAAGAACATAAAATTGATGAAATTATTCAGAACGCCAGAATTATTCATCTTAATCATCGCAAAAGAATAACTCTGCAAATTCAAGAATTGGGCCATTCTCCAGTCTCCACCCCATAAAAGATTTTTGATAATTACAAATCTAATTCCATCTGGACAATTACCATTTATTAAGGTATACTTTATCCCTTTAAGGTAGAATATTGCAGTAATAAGCTCTTCCATTTGACGGCATTGTGTGATGATAATAACAATTATCTTTTCAAAAAAAAGAGTACATAAAAATCTGTTTATGATATAAGTTTAGTCCATTAAATGGTTGCAAAAAAGGATTAAACGGATTTAAACCCTGCTGAGAATTATTTACAGTGTTCATTATACAAAATATGGTAATAACCTGGTCTCTGAATAAGGCAACAAACTTCCTTAACTCTCTGCTTTTTTCGCTTTACATCCCAACAAAAAAAGTAATAATACGGCAATTTTTAAAATGATTTATCGTAACAAAATACTCCTTATCAATGAATGTTTGGCGATGAACATTTTGGGAATTTGCATATATATATATATATAATCCATTTTTTGATGAAAATAATTTTTTTTTTCAGATTGTAAAACCAAGAAAATATGATAATCATATTTACAGTGGCATTGATTGTAATATTTTTGAATCTTTCTGATGATTTAAATTACAGTTTTTAACTTCTATTGAAAAAATATCAAATTTAGATAAACCGATAAATTAATTAGTAAAAACTCTTTGTATTTACTATTATTCTGTCCCTTTTTTATTCTCATTGTTTTACTTAAAATTTCATCATCCAGGGTGAATTATTAATCACATTTAAAAAGGGCACCTTAATGTACATATATTTATTAGTTTTACCAATATTTATTGGAGAACAAAACTTTGTATTTTTTTCGTAGAAAACTTTATATTATTCTCCAATACTATTCGACATTTACATACATAGTATAAATATTACTTATAGAATAATAAAGTTACAATAAAGTAGCTTTTAAAAATTAGTTCGTTGACTATAGGGTTTAAAAAAGTGTTGTTATTATGTATGTATGTATGTACTTATTTTCTCAATTTACAATATCTATTTTCATGTTCAATAATTTTCTTCGAAAACTCAGATATTAGATTAAATTCATAAGCTCTGTTTATTCTATGAAATATAACCATTTGTGGTTGATTTAAAAGATAAATTAATTGAAAAAGTTAAATAATCTGTGATATATTTGAATTTGAAGTACAAAGGTAGCTGAAGGGATAAGTGGGATCACCCTAAAAAAGAAAAAATATAAGTTTTTTTACCTAAATCAAATATCCGATATCAATAAAACTTCTACAAGCTGAGTAGATTACCAAAAAACAATTACTTATACTTAAAAGAGTCAACATCATTTAAGCAATGGTTTTTTAGTATAAAATAAAATAAAATGTATAGTGTTTATGTTCTATATCTATATTTTTTGTTTTTCAGCAATTAACAAACGCAGATTGCAAAAATGTATCTTGTCCGAAAGGCCAAGAGTGCAGATTTGTATCAAATGCAGAAGGTGAGGAGCATACTTCTCGTAAAAAAGAATGCTCGTGTATAATACATTGTCCGTGGAAGTCGAGAAGAAGACACAAACGTATTTGTGGGTCTGATGGCTTTTCATATGAATCTGAATGTCACCTATACAGATATGCATGTAGATCGGGTAAGAGTCGATGTGAGCTTGTTGTGATATTTACAATTTTTTAGGAATATTATGTCCAATTTGAGGAGTTTTAACCCTCCGTTAGTCAACTGAGATATTATTTACCCCAAGATGTATAAAAATGCTTCTTATTACATTGAATCTACATTTTATGCCTAATGCTATTTCCAGATTGCTCTTGAAAAATTAAATCAGATTATATGCAACTTTTTATTTGTTTTGATACTCCCTTTTTTTTAATTTATTCGTATATTTTTCAAAAAATTGGGAGGTTTAGTGAATATAATTATTTGCTTTGCTTAGAAGTCGTTCCCAAGTTTTTCCTCCTTTTAATTACTTTTATTCTCCCTTTTGTTAATGTTAAGATTGAGGTGTACAACAATAGTTTCAAAATTATATTAGAGTAGCTATTATCATAAAAATAATACAAGCAACTTCAACAAAAACTTATGTGTATTAATCTGGTTCCCAAAATTAATATAAAGTGATGAAAATCTCATACATTTTTTTTTTTTTTTTTTTTAAAGTAATATTTTTACACTAAATATAATAAATTATATCTAATCAAACCCCTTAATTCGTGTTGCTTGAATTATTTTAAAAGAAGGATTTATTTTTCGTCAATTTATACATTCATAAATTATTTTAGCATATTTATTTATATTTTTCGAGTTCAAAACGGATGGAATAGTTAGAAAAAATGATAAAAAATTTAATTATTATAAGAATCTTTTATTTATTTATCATGTAATTAAGTACAATTTATTATGTGAATTTTTTGACACTGTTAAAAAGGATGTTTAATAACGGAGGGCTACTATAATTATCTATTTAGGTAATCACTTTTAAATTCATTTTACAACTTCTTCTTATTGTAAGAGATGCCCAAATCCCCCGTTTGATGAATTATGTTGTGTTTCAATGTAAACATAATCTTTAAAAAATCAGGAAATGAGTCATTTCCAGTATATTATTTTATTTCAATCATATAAACGCCACTTTTTTCATTGAAGTCAGTTATAGATTTCATAGTCTAAACTTTGGAATAGAATGATATATCTAGGAATAATATATAACTGTTACTTTGTATAGTTCCAATATAGTCATTTTTTTTTAAATGATAGAGAAATTTTTTCAATCTTTTATTGTATGAACAATTTTCGGTGCCTCCAAATTATTCATCAAAATAATGTAGCAATAGAAATGTATAATATAATTAGATTAAGAATACAAATGTACCCTTAAGGGAAAATCATATTTTCTTACTTTTGATGAACCAAATATTCCATTGGATAATTATGTTCTGTCAATATCATATCTATATATTGTAACGCTGCATTCAAGAACAGGGGAATACTCATATCTCTATGACTTAAGTCAACCAATGAAGGAGTTTTGTCTGCGCTTATTTTTATTTGTGCAGTATCTTTAACCCATAAGTAGTCTTCATAGGATACATCGTCTACGCTTACATGAAGTAAGTATGTTCTATAGGTATTAAATCATTGTTGTAAAAAATAAAACCTCCCAGATATTAAAATGAAATAAACTAAAAATTATAATGATAATTTGATATTTGCTTCGGAGGAAAGTAGTTTAAATGTCATGAAATTAAATTAAAATAGCTGCAAGCAGCTATAGAATGAAGAAAATATACTCACATTCCACTCAGTAACAAGCAAGGAAATACGCAGGAATTACTCAGTTATCAATATTCAATTCTTCACAGAGTCCGACAAGGGCTTACACCTATTACAACGTAACAAATCTTAAGGGTTACTCTTCCTTTTTCCCACACTAATGATTACTTTCTCGATTTCCTATCTTGAAGAATAACAAAATAATGACAACTTTTTTGAAAATAAAAAACTTTTTTCAAGTTTAAATCACAAAAAGTTCATATTTCCTCAAACTCTCAAGATTTGACTCCTTGGAGAAGTGTTTCAGTATTAGTCGAAATAATTTCTGTAACTTAATGGAATATTGTATCAATTATAATAATATTATTTGATGTACTAGGTGCAAAATTACTTTCAAATGATAACTCATCATAACAATTTAATCAACAGTTTGAAAGTTGTATTTGTCATTTTCGTAATCTAAGGCTTAAATAACAATAGTAAACATTAGCGGCAGGTGTTTCAAGTATGTAATTTTGTTGCATAGTGACTACGAGTTTATAGTTACTGTTTTGTGTTAAAACTTGTTTTCAAAAAAAATTTGATTTGAACTTTTTTAGTATTTTTATACTTCTTTATGTATTGAGGAAACATTTATTAAAGAGCTATTCATAATCAACTTCGTGGGATCATCTAATGAAAAATAACAAATTTATTCATCTCCAACCAAAACCTTTTAAATTTCTTACTTTAAAATGGCACTTTCTCGAAACTTTTATTTATTATACGACAAAGAAAGGAGTTACACAATACACACCCAGTATAAAATGTTAACAAATAATGTTGCAAAACTTATATTTAAAAATGTAAAAACTTTATTTTAACTGGTAATATGATTTTTTTACGAAAGAAAATAGAATGTTACATATGATTTGATCTTCATGTGGGGTGAAAAAAAAGCCAAACTACATAACATTCAAAGGGATTTTGGTTGGATAAATTAATGGTTAGTTAACTGCAAATACGATTAAATTGCTAGATCATAAAGTAGGCATGTCTAAAATATTACCTGTCTATATCTAAAATTGCAACCAATTTGTCCGACCTCCGAGGCCTTGACTTAGATCTTGTGGTCACCTCAGGAGCCCCTTTGGCTACCACGCTGTAAACGGTAGTGCGGCTGCAGTTCAGAACCTTGGCAATTTCAGTGGGAGTTTTTCCCGCTCGGAAAGTTCCAAAATTGCGACTTGACGTCTCTCCATAGTATCGGCTGTTGTTTCACTGTTGCTATATAGATTTTGCTGAAGTTTTGTCTATGACTGGTCAAGACCTTTGCCTAGAAGTATAAACCGGGTTCAACTCAATGAAATCACGAATATGTACATGGCGTAAGTTTAAAGGAGTGTTCAGTTTTAGACGCGCACACCTGTATAATCCTGTGTCAGGGGTGTCCTCGGGATTATATTCATATTTTTGGGGCAAAGGGCTGGATTTTTGATTTTTTCAAAAATCCGCAGCAATTCACAAAAAATTAAATTTTTTCGAAAAAAAATTCAAAAATTAAATTGCAAATATTAAATTTTCTGAAAAATAATTTCAAATATTAAATTTTTTGAAAATTGTTTCAAAAGTTCTTAGCTATGTACAGAATATCGAATTTTGGGAAATTTGGATATTGGGTGGGTCAGGGGGGCTACAGCCCCTCCGGTCAACCGCATGCATACGCCATTGTAATTGTAATATACAGGAATGGGGATCAACTTGTCGCCAAAATATTTTTCTACAAAAAACAACACAAAATATACATTTTTTAACTTCTTTATTGAAAATAAAAACTATGACGGGCTTATAGGTATAGAGTAGCCATTCATTCGATATAATCACTGTTGGCATTAATAACGACCTCAATACGGCCTCTGAACCGGCCGCAGGCTCTTCTGACCATCGCATTGTCCATGTTGCCGAATGCCTCCTCGATGGAGTCCATCAGGCTGGCCTTGGTGCTATTGGGATGTCTGGGGCTATGTCTCTCGACATAGCCCCAGACAAAATAGTCCAAAGGATTAAGGTCGGGAGAGTTAGGAGGCTCCAAATCCTTGGTTACGACGTCATAACAGTTCTCGGTTAACGACTACATGGAGATTTTGGACACATGGCAGGGTGCTGAGTCCTGTTGCCACACCCAGGGCCTGTCTCCAACCACCCCTTGGATCCAGGACAGAACCACCTTCTCCATAACATCCAGGTAGACCTCTGTATTGGCCTTTAGACACGTTTCAAAGATGGAGGGAGGCATAACATGACTTCCACTGCTGACCACCCCGAACACCATGACCATTGCAAGGAACTTGGTCTTCATTACCTTCCTCACATGGCTGGTGCAGGTGACTACCCACCTGTTGTTTTACTTGTTGGCCTTCTAATCTTGACATAAATTATTTTCATCAGAGAAAACCACAGCATCCTGGGCTGCTTTGGGTGCCTGAGCTTGTTGAGTAATTTTGTTGACTTCATCAGCCTGTTGTCCTTTGCCTTCTGTTTCAAGATCTGGCCCACCTGCATCTTGTAGCTCCTGCACCTTAAATCCTCAGATACACAGTCCCTTATTGTTTTCTGATGGCAGCCCAGATCCCTTGCCATAGCCTTCATGGACCTGGTAGGGTCATCCTCAACCATCTTCTTCACTTTGTCGACAAAGTCAGTGTCCCTGATCTTCCTGTCGGCGCCCTCCTCCTTGGGTGCCCTGTTTATGGTGGCATCAACATCCCAGGTGTCCTCTAGCTTCTTATGGATACGCTGAACAGTCCGTAAATTCACTCCTAAGGTTGAAGAAATAGTTGAATTGGAGATTTCACCTCCATTATTAACCGATGCCATGACTACGGCGGACCTCGAAAGCTCCTCGTTCCACTTATAGCTCTTTATCTCCTCATATGATGACGGCATGATGCTAACTGAACTACGTATCGTCAGCTGACAAGAATAGCTTTCCTATTTCGTAACCACTTTTTTATTTGATAATGTCGTCTTCAAGTTATCAAGGTTTAAAGTAGGCGACAATGTGATCCCCGCTCCCTGTATCTATTAAAAGAATAAAAACAATCTTAAGAACCGTGTGTGAGCCGAAAGAGCCTGCTTTATTTAGTGAGCCGACCCGAAAGAGCAAATTCTCTAAAAAGAGCTGGAATTCCCAAAACTACAAACTAATTATTAGTGCAGGTTCTCATGAATGATGGAGTCTTTATTTGTTGCTGAGTAGAATTTCGGGCCGATAGTGAAGTAATTCCTACATATACAGGTGTGTGCATGTAAAACTAAACACTCCTTTAAATTTTACGCCATGCACATATTCGTGATTTTATTGAGTTTTAACCAGTTTATACTTCGATACAAGGGTCTTGACTAATTATAAACAAAACTCCAGCAAAATCTAAATAGCAACAGTGAAACAACAGGCGATAATATGGAGAGACGTCGAGTCGCAATTTTGGAACTTTCCGAGCGGGGAAAAACTCCCACTGAAATTGCCAAGGTTCTGAACTGCAGCCGCACTTCCGTTTACAGCGTGGTAGCCAAAGGGGCTCCTGAGGTGACCACAAGATCTAAATCAAGGCCTCGAAGGTCGGACAAAATGGTTGCTTCCGTGAAAAAGTCTGTCGAGGGCACGAGAGGCAAGGTCACCTTCAATGGCCTCTCCAGAGAGGTCAACGTCAGCAGAAGGACCATGGACCGGCTAGTTAAGAAAGATCTTGGCCTTAAGGTCTACAAGAGAACCCGTCGTCAAGCCCTCAAGACTGTAGACAATGAAAAACGCCTAAAATTTAAAGTTGTGTTCAGTTTTCGACGTGCACACCTGTATTTTAGAAAAAAATTCATTGCTACATAATTTGCCTAAATGACCTTTTTTTAGAATAGAAATCCTTAAAAATATATTCGCTATATATTTGCTTCAAATTTTGTCATCCTGACGATTTTTGCTATAAAAAGTAATAATTCCTTCATTTTGGGGGTGGGCAGGCTACAGTCCCTCCAGATCCCCTCCCATTGCAGCCGGCTCCTGATTGGTTGGGAGCCGGCTCCTCCCACTGTTCACTTCAAAGAGCCGGCTCATAGAGCCGTTACGTTTGCAAACGACACGTTCTTTCTAATCATATTTTATGTAACTCTATCAATAAGTATATATAACACAGCTGTTCAAAAGTTGTTGTGTTTTTGTGTTGTGTCTTTTTGATAGTTAATTTGTGAGTCTTTGAGCTCAGTTCAAAATCGAGTCGGATATATTTTTACTTTGAATCCGAGTCGATTCTGAAGTTGGAGTTTAGTTACTTTTAAGGGTTACTATATAATTAATAACAACTAAACTGTCCAGGAATATTTTGATCGGCATAAATCGGTATATTTAGTATATATACATTAAAAAACTCTAGAATTTCATTGACTTATTTCTGGCATTTATAGGTTTCCTATTATAATTGGGGGAATGGTTTGAGAAAACTAGAAATATTAGCTATATTTTTTAAGCTTTTATTTGTAAGAAGATACTTTTTTCCCCTCCGATATAGCCTC
Source organism: Lepeophtheirus salmonis (assembly GCF_016086655.4). Classification (NCBI taxonomy): domain Eukaryota; kingdom Metazoa; phylum Arthropoda; class Copepoda; order Siphonostomatoida; family Caligidae; genus Lepeophtheirus; species Lepeophtheirus salmonis. Next base: position 39,534,064 of record NC_052132.2, on the reverse strand, counting down.
TAAAAAACAATCTACTTGGTTTTTTTTAATGAATGATCGATAATTCTGTCGATCTTTTGGTTACATATGCGGTGCACTCAAAGATTTTATGAAAATAATATATTAATAGAAATGTACATAAGATAATTGTCTCAAAATAAAAATATAATCCATTCATAGGTTTGAGAAAAATTATACAATCTTGCTTTTGCGTTGACAGTACTCATATATAGCATATTAGAGTATGCATAAAATAGTATTTGAACATAACTACATCGTCAAACTTTAAAAAATATATAGGTAATAATAATATATTTTGAAAGAGTTAACTGTATTATTGAAGAGTAGAGACTTCATTCATTCTTTAAATCCAGACTTACATACCATATATAAAGTAAATCCCTTCGGCCTTGGAATAAAAAAACATCTTTATGAACTATTAAATTAAAGTAGAACACTTTTATTTATCATTGTTCCATTACGCCTACAAAAGTGTAAATATACATTGACAAAATAAACCTTAATATCTGCATTAACTGTACCCTTGTCAGTGGGAAAAATATGCTACATTTTTAATATATTAAGAATAGTATCTCTAATTGTACTAAGACACTTTTCCAAAAAAATTCTTGTAAAAAAAAATGTAATTTTTGTTGATTGATGTTCCTCAAATTTGAAATGATAAAATGTTTAAATATTAGCAAAGGTTTAGTGCTGGTGATCATAATTACATAGTATTGGAGCATGAATCATCTTCGAATATATTTATGATGTTTTTTGTATAAGTGGCCATTAAGCAAAATAGTATTCACCAAAATATCTGAGCACAACTTCTAATCAATTACTGAAATAAAACTTAATATTGATTAATAAATGGCTCCAAGGATAAGTTTTATATGCATTGTAAGAGTGTCAATCTAAATGTAGCCCACATTAAATTTTATGTTTTTGTTGATCTGAAGCTCTAAACTTTTTTTTCATTTTGTTTCCCATATCAATTATTGCAAAATAATAATATTAAGAGATAGCTCAGCAAAAGTAGTTCTCGTGAATTTTACATTCAGAATCTTTCGCACATCCTCTGCGACCTTCCAACTCGGCGAAACACAATCGAAAATTTTATTTCAGTGCTTTATTTACGAGTCCTTATTACCATAAAATGAGTTTGAATATTGTTCTCGCGGGAGAAACTGTGATTATTTACATATTAAGTAACTCAAATTCAATTGTTCAAAAAATAGATATCGAAGGTCAGATAAGGTTTGACCCTCCCACATATTCCACTTTTATTATTCATGCCGTTGATCCGATCTTGGCTTTTTATTTTCTTCTCACTAATAACAATCATAAATGTAAACATATTTTGCAACAAATTATATCCGGATAAATCTTCCCAATCTGGACGTACTGCACCCATATAAACTCCAAGGGTAGCAACTTTTTTTTTCAATGATTTTAAGCTAGAATAATCCAACTAAATAAAGTTTGGTTATATGAAAAAAAGAAAAAATATGAAACTTTTTTTAACGTCTAATATAAAATTGCAAAAAAAGGGGAAAAGCATAAAGTGTATTAAATATATGAAAATTGGATTAGAAATAGACTTATAATGTATATTAACTTGAAGATTATTGTAATGGGATTAAATGTGCAAAAAATGTTATCATAATCGTCTTTGACACTGTGGAGTAAACCAAAGGTTAGTTTAAAGTGCATAAGTAAGCACTCATCAGATCCCATAAATGAGGTTGGTTGCGTAAAACAGCTTAATTGAAAGTCGTAATAATACACTTTTGAGGTTAAGAAAAGGATTTTTTAGCACTATGCCTTCCTTTATGTTTTCATTATCGCCTGAATGCATTGACATTTAGCCAGAAAATCGGCATGAAAAAAGTAGTTGTTCAAGCGGCTATAGTCTTAGAGCAGACTGAATCAAAATATATTTTGTTTTAGTAGAAAGCTTTATAAATTATATAACTATATCGGTCAACGAATATGTCGTTGTTCAAATTTACCTTCATATAACTTCTTTTTTTACGCTAGCGAAGAATTGGCAATTGTTCAGAACTTAACAGGTGCTAATTCAAATTAAAGCTATCAACGTTCAAATTACTTAAATGGAGAGAAGAAACAAAAAATCGACAGCCAATAATAAAAATAATTAGTAAATTTTTATATTATTTAGGTACTATTGATCAAACAAAAAATACTCTTTTTAACATTAGATGCCTGTTTCATAATTTTGGAGAGATAATGATTTAATATACTATAGCCATCGGTTATCACCAGGATCTATAGTCCTATACGTTTGTAAAAATATCAACAACACCAAGGTGCCTACAATTGTATGAATTTCCAATCAAAAGCATTTTTCTTAGGATGACAACTGGACGCCTTTTTTATACTAATTGAGATATATTTAAGAACTTTTTTTTAGTTTTATATAAAAAGTTTATAAAATATTACTATCTAAAGCCATTATCTTAAGATTTTTTATTATTATTTTTTAGACAATTTGGTGAAGAAAGCATACTAAAATAATACAATTAAAAATAGACATATTTCCATTAAAAATAAATATTAATTCTTAACATGTGTGAGTTTTTATACATCGTATCAAATCATTCATTTCTGAGGAAAAACAATATTTATGTCAAAAAGTTTTCTTTTTTGTAAGAATTTCATACTTTACAGTATTTTTTTTTATAATAACATGAAAAATATTGTATGTTTCCACTCAATTAGACAAGCTTTTTTTGGCTTGTATTTTTGCAGCATAGCTCTTTTCTGCACAGATCATTTCATTTTGCTTCTTTTAGGCGCAATTTAAATATATTTGCACCTTATGTACTGGTAATTCCGGTCAACTGAAAATATTTAAGCAGAACTGTACCGGGTTAATCTTATCTAGTGGGGACTCATTTTTTCAACCCGGAATGACATTGGTGCAAAATTACGGAGAAGGACAACAAGACATCTGATCTCTGAATAGAGCAAACTGAGATGGTTGGAAAGAGCAAAAAAGATTCAAATCTTTTCAGGGCCAACCAAAATTCAGGAATATTTTTGCTCTTTTTGATGCAACTGTGAATAAGAAGAACAGCCCTTACATCACAGACAAAACACCCCGACAATGTCTCACCTTCAGTGAGACATATCTTTAGAACAAAAATTCAGTATTGGTAGTTGTGGGCAGCACTAGTGAATTCTGCCCCCCTCCATTTTTGTGGAGAGGAGGAAGCTGCTCAATGAAGATGCTTACATTCGACTTGTGGATAAGAAAGTCCTACTTATAGCCAGATAAAAGTTCGTGGACAAATTTGTTTACACTCAAAACAGAGCTCCATATCATCGCACCGCTATCCCCCACACCTTCCTGACAAAAAAATTATGTACTTTTGGGACCTGAATATGTGAGCACTCTTTTCTCCAGACACGAGACATACGACTACCCTATATAGGTGCGTGAGAAGGAGAGGGCAAATGCTACTTCTCACAGTAGTGTCCAGTCTCCAGCGCCATTCATTCAGCTCAATTCTGAGTATATATTCAAGGTCTGCCAGGGATTTATGCCTTGTTTTGAGGCAGTTTTCACAACTGAGGGCTTACATATTGAATAAAAGGTATCCTGAGCACTATTTTCAGTTTATTTCTTTCATTTAATGTCCTCACAAAACCTCTCGTTTAAATTTTACTCTTGAAAAAGTAAAAATATGTAAATGTGTATCACTAGATCAGATCAACCCTGTATTTTAGACAAATATTATATCGCTAAATGCTACAATTAGAATAAGATTTTTTAAATATTTCGATTAATGGAAGCTGTTTTAATGTCTGAAGAAACTATAAGTAAATAATAGGTGTATTAAAAAGAAATTCATTATTTTTCCGATATATAGCTTTAGTAGTCTTGATCTTGTGTTGTATAAGTCCGATCGGTTTAAGCTTAATTGGAAAAGGCAACCTAAGAGTAAAAAAGAAAACAATATTTTTTTTTTTTTCTTGCTCCGAGAACTGAAAAAGAAAATACCAGTGATCCAAATACTTTTTTTTAAATAACTGAAACTACTTGGATGTAAAATTAAGATCCAAAATCCATTTTTAATGGAACTGTATAATTCAACAATCAAAAGGGATGATATAACTTATAGTTTTTATAATTCATTTAACAATAATATTTACTATTTGATTTTGATTTTCAAATTGATCCAATTTTTCATTTATGGGCATGTAATATAATGTATTTGAGTTCATGTTTTTGATTTCAAAAAATCTTAATAGTTTGAAATATTTTAACATTTCAAGATTCAATAAACATGCATATTTGACTATACTTGTAACAATATTCAATAGCTGAAGACTAAATTTGGAGTAAGACAACCCACAATTCTCCTGGTTGGACATAGGAGAAAAAAACAAAAAAATTTAAGTACAAAAAAATATTTAAGTATTGTAACAATAATCATTACAAATAAAAGAAACACATTATCTCACACTTAAATATTTTTTTAAGTATGTAACAGTAGTGGTTGTAATTTCCTGACTATATCATATTTAATGCTGCTCTCTTGGTGTTGAATAGACTAAATGTCGAATAGACAAAACGTCGACCTGACAAAACTTCGACTTACAGAAGGGCGAACATAGAATATAAAATAAAGGGCTACTCCAAATGGTGTTGCAATATATCACATTCAGACATTTCCCGCTTGTAACATAACCCAGCAGCACCATTTCTATATAAACTACCAGTAAGGGGCCCTCCCAACTCCACTTATACACGTTGGGGGTGTTTTCAGTCACTGCCGTGTCCCAAAATGGGATGAAACCCACCCCCACTATTTAAGCAACCACTAAGAGCCTCTTACAACCCATATGTACCCCCCAAATGTTTGAACTGTTATCGGATACGGCCTGGCCCCAAAATAGGATGAAACTCACCGCCACTATTTAATTTTACCCCGCATCCATTTAAACCCCGAAAGGGCTCCCGAAATTTGAGACTGTTTTGGTACAATTAATATGAAAACTTTGAGACTAATTATTTTTGATCATTTTCAAATCATTGTAGTTGTGGAAGATTGAACATAGTTGGCCCATTTTTCAATTTTTTGCATATTACTCTGCTGGTATGTAGAAGTTATATTAAAATATGAGTTTCCTTTTTGTAAAGTTCAAAAAAATCAGTTACGTACCAACTTCATAACATAGTTATTATAATTTCACTGTAATATCATTTTTATCGTTGACACATAAGTAATTATTATTTTTTGAAAGGCGCACAGTCTTCATTCTTAGATGGAGGGGCCTTACAGACAACTATATCAATTGTAGGCGCTTCAGTCTCCGTGCAACATTTTTAAAAGTGGGAAGGGGAATAAATCAAACAAAAAACAAACATTTTTACCCCTTCTGACGTGGCCCCTACGCCTATAGTATATCTAATTATTTTCAAACTGCTAATTTTTAAAGGAATAATAGATTACGGTATAATTTTGTTCAATATTAAACATAATGCTCATTTAAATATTCGTATAAACAGCTACTTTTGTTCATGCCAATTTTCAACATTATTCATTATGAACGATAAATAATAGTTATTATCAGTATAATTATTTTTTTTAAAAAAATGACATCATTTAACTATTTAATTATCCACAGTTAAGCATTTTTAGGACAAAATATCTAGGAGAATTCAAGTTAATACTTGAGGTTTCGAAAGAAAATCAATGAGCCTGACAAAAATTATATTCCAAGACTGTAAGAATTAAAGAAAGTTCACTAAGTCTAGCCCTTCCCACTTCTTACATATATTGTAATTTAGAGATATTTTTATGCCATTTCTGATTGGCACTATTTTTAAATATTCATTTAATTTATATGTACATATATTTTAAACAGAAATTGATTAATAGTTAGTTATTGTTTACACCAAGAACGATAGGTATCTGCAAAACCCAAAACTAGAGACAGGATTCTAACTCGAAGTGAAAAACAATTATCCTAACACTCGAGATTATAGAGTTGACTTAGATTCGTAATAAATTACTCGCTAACACATTTTCCGTTGTTAATTTTGCTGCATATATTTTTGCCGGTCAAAATAATATAATCTGCCGATATTCTAAAAGAATGAAAATTTAAGTTGTCTGATTGACAATTTGGAGAAGGTTTTGCAAGAGAGCATTTTAACTGTCCCAACGTTTCAGTGGATTCGGTGCAAGAAAAGAATGGAAATAAACAATAATCCCGCTCTGTATCTAGCAATGATAGAAAGCAGAAATTACTCCAATGCTTACAGTATTACTCTTCACCTTATACGTAGTTTGAACTACTTTATATATATATGAAAAATAATAAAAGTCTTGTCAGCCTCCAAGTACAAAAAGTACTTTCCTCTTCCATTATCAATCTTTTTTTTTCATCTATAATCATGATACTTTTGTATGCTTGATTTGTTTACATGAATGCATTTCTCATACACATTGTACGCACATATATTCATTTTATATTTTTAGTTAATTTACATAATTAATTATTTTTTAATTATTTCCCCCCTCTTCTGTGATAGAAAAAAAGTTACAATTCTATAAATAGACCCACAAAAAATATAATAGTATACTTCTATTGTATCATTTAACTCAGGTGTTGTCAAACTATGAAGCTCATTCTCCATATTTGTAAATATAAACACATTATTGGTTTTTGGTCAGAAAATCATATACCTGAGGTAGATCGAATAAATTTTTGTGGGACGAAACAAATTCTATCCTTTAAAGAAGTTCATAAAAAAAATTCTATAAATTAAGGATGTTAATGATAAAGAATATGTCGAAATTGTAAGAATGTTCAAGGATCCCAGAACCCATTAAAAAGTCGGGGTGCTACACATTAATGAAAAAAAAATCAGCAATAACAAAAAAATAAATTGCTATTGTATTTGAAAGTGGCTTATGGCCATCTGTTTCGGCGCCTATGGTGAGAAGCACAATGTTCTTTTTTTATTTATATGTGAAAGACGTGGAGGCTTGCTCTCCCACACTTTGAAAATCCATGATTTATCTAATAGAAAGTTGAGAAAAGACTTCATTTGGTATAACCATTAAATTTCTAATTTTATGTCAAATTAATTTCACATTTGTGACGTGTTGACATAAAAGAAAGCATGTAGAAAAAGAAAGAAAAAATGATAAATTTTTTAGATATTTGAATTAATAAGAAAGGATCATTTATTTTTTTTTACAAAAGGATTCATCCTTATGTGAAAAAAATAATATGTATATAAGTATGAGGTTGTTACAGGTAAGGGTTTGAGTTTTTTTGGGGATGATTCACATTTAAAATTGATGGTCTTACAAGTTACAGTTTTTTGATAAAACTAAAATATTTTTATGTTTAACAATATACGTTTGATTTTGATTACACGTTATGACGCTTTAAAAACTGCGGCTTCCACCGAACAAATTATAAAAATTCTTAGTATAATTTAAAGAACAGTGCTCATTTAATTATTTTAACTTACTGATTCATTTTCACGAAATAAAATTAGAACCTCCTTTTAGTAAGATACGTCACATTTCAAGGGTTTTTTTTAATATTTTATTTGAGGTTTTTGTAAGCTAAGATGATATTTCGTGTCTCAATTTATAATTTATTAAATTTCAGATCAAGAAATCTTTCCACTCTACAAGAATAAAACCTGTTTAAAGAGTCCTTTTATAAAATTAAAGAAAATTATAAATCAAGCCGTCAAAGAAATAAAATTATTTGAAAAGGAGGAGAAGAAATCTCTGGATACAATTCAAGTACCAGGTAAATATTTTTATATTTAAGATTATGTTTATCTGTTCTCTACAGAATATTTTGGTTATATGTAAGTAGTCTTTGCTATAAAACATATTCATTTTTGCAAATAATTTTATAAATGGGTTGTAAAACTGCCAATAGCATATATTTGCAAATAATTTAGCCATTAATTGATTTTGTTCAATAATTAAGTAAATTAACCAGTGGCTTTTAAACCACTTGAGAAAATATTAAGGAATCCAAGAACTAAAAATTATTTTAAGCTTCTAGAATTTGACAATTTTTGAAAAAAAAGATGACCTTTTTTCATAAAAAAACATACTTTTTAGATTATATTATTCTCTTAAATACATATTTATTTACCTTATTTTAAATAAACTATTTCTCTCAGATGACAATTTTTTAACAAATACGTTCCCCTTACAACTGAAGTTTAATAACCACTTAAAAAAATTGTTTAAATATAAACTGTATAGAGCTTTATTGCAATTATATCTTTCTTATGGGGTCATAAAAATCTATGGGCAAGAATGTATGTATTTAAAACTGTATTTTAAACGAGATTAATATGACTTTTCCCCTACACATATGATGAAAAGGATCAAAAAAGTTAAAGGGGTCTCAGGCCATTTTTAGTTTAGTACAAGCTATTTTAGTCAGGAAAAATGATAAAGATAAACCATTTTTAGACCTTTTGTACCCTACCAAATTTGATGTTATTAATAAAAATTTGTACTTTATATATTTTTGAGTATTTGATTTATGAGTTATAAATATTGTGCACCTTGTTTTTAATCATTTAAGGGGCCTAAGATGGGTTCAATGACTTGGAACTTCCCTATTTTATCAAACATTACACTAATTAATGTTCCTTTTGTTTGTTCAACAACTATTACTAAATTTTGATATGTTATGTTTTATAAATAGGGAAACTGCAAATCATTGAGTACATCTTAGGCACCTGAAATTATTAAAAATAATTTATGTAGGTGAAGCTAAAATCTGAAGAAAAAAAAATTTACCCCTGTTGTATAAAAGATCTATCAATGTCTATTTTCAACCATAAAATATATTTTGTCAAAACTAAGATGGCCTCAGGGCAGTGTTGTGTCGGTCTTTATTTAATCTGTAAGGTGTTGGGGTTTTTTTTTTCTCCTAGAAATGCTTTATTAAGATATATAAGATCTGATTTAAGATCATTGCACATATTTTCTATATAATAATCAAGTATTCATTGTAAGGCAATATAAAACAAACCTATTCTATTTTTAAATAGATAATGTATTCTATTATGTAACATAATAATTTTTATAAAACCTCAATGATGTGCCGAGTGGTCGATTTTACCTTCTTTAAGGACCAAAAGTCGAACTAAACTAGATTAGATCTGTTTGGACTTGACCCAGCTCTTCCTTTCTAAATAAGGACAGACACAACACTGCCTAAAATGCCACAAACATTAACAATGTCAGTGTTTTATTGGCTTTATCAGGAAAGGGATGTAATCTAATGTATATATCATATATTTATAGATGGTTATTTCAATTAACATTTATTTAATTAAGAGTCCCCCATCATGTCAAATTCAGATGATCATTGGTCAATTTTCAAATCAACTCTTAAAATTTTATTTGCTTTTTTAATTTAAATTATAATCAGTAATTCATGTTGAGAAACAGTTAGTTGTAAACTAAATAACTTATGTATGTCTAGTATAAAAGTTCGAAGTTATACTTATATATTTTTGAATGCTAATGTTAACAATTGGAATTACTCTGAACAGGAATACAAGGAAAGTAGGTGGCTTTTAGATTTATTACTCGGGTTTTAGGAAATTATATTTTGAATCATTTGTTTCTCCAAGTTTCAAATTTAATAAAAAATTATTTATATAATTGATAAATACATCCAATTCATTACGATTTCCTCAATGCTTTGGTTCTTGGTCATTTTTTTTTATCTTGGGAATGTTTGTCCTTGAGGGGGATTTTGTTCTCGAGGTTTTTTGGTTTTTTTAATATAGATATATAGTTTTTAAATATAGTATTTTAAGATCGTCAGTTTGCTGTTTTGTCAAATAAGTGAATTAAAATTTTGTTTAAATTTTTCTTGATCTATAACCTTTTTTAATAAAAACCTTAAAGTGACCAATCACATTATGACTCTGCTTTATTCGAATTAACTAATCAAATTGATTGTTTAAATAAATTTTATTTATGTTTTAATGTAATTCAAATTTTGAATTTTATTATATTTTATATGAGTTAAAGAATTGGTTCTGATTGTAAAAGTTTATTGGTCTCTAATGAAAAAATAAATTAATTTAAAATCTATGGAACATAATATATTAAAAATTAGTCAAATCTGAAACGATCGATTGACAAAGTTTACTTTCAAATTTTGAAAGCAAAAGAAAACATACAAACTATGGTCTCCCTTGGTATTGATTACTTTTCCAAACGATTTGTTCCCGCAGTTTTACACTGGGATTTTGTCCCAAGATGACTTAAAATAAGGACAGAATTTGATTTAAAAATTTCCTTGGGTTTTCTCTCAACTAATCCTGACATGGACAAATTTAGGGGGGTCAGATCTGATTTTAGACATGGATTGTATTTCCAATGCGGAATGAGAAGTAGCTTTATTCTTCTATATTACATCATACATCTTGGTTTTAGAGGGATTTTAACCCATGGCAGTATATTTTTCTTCGTGAGCTCCAAATAAACCTCCTGGTTGATTTTCAAACTGTATTACATCCAAAGTTTGTAATTATGACTACTATAGCACTTAACTCATCCTCATTTGAGAAATGGGGGCGAAGATAAGCATTATCTACGCAATAGCTAAGAATTTTTTGATAGATATTGAATCAATAACGTATAATTTTTTTGTAAATAAATAAACGCAATAGATCGAAAACAATTACTTACATGCAACATAAATTCCCCAATTTCCGTTAAAGATAAGAAAACTTAATAATTTTTGATCCTAAATTTATATTTATAATGATTTTTTCATAAATATTATTAGATATAATATAAAATATCTATGTATAACAAAAGAGTGATCTTTGAATAAATATTTTCAGTTTCTTATACTTCCAATAACTTTATTATCTATTTTGTAAAGAAATTTAAATTATATTTTATTTAATATTCATGTCAAAAAAAAAGAAAAAAAGCCTATGGATATGATCTTATATTTTTTCCAAAGTATATATATATACTGTACATAATATTTAAAATGATACATGTAAAATCAATCAAAGGAGTTGTTTTGTTGTTTTTTTCAACAAAAAATATTTTGTAAAATAAAATAAAATAAATATAAAAGATAAATTATAACACAAAATATTAAGGAGTCTTTACTGAAGATAATAATAGCGGGTGTACTCCGTATTGTACGGTGTTGTTTGACTATATAAATTTATTTAAAAATTATTTACATACTTTAAAATTCTAAATAGTTAACTAAAATTTCAAACTCAAATACTAAAGTACATCTTTTTTAACCACATTTTTATTACTTTCGTATTTTGTTAAGATGTATAAGCCCTTTTTAGTATCCACTATTTAGGATGTCATGTATACATGAATATTATTTCTTAAACATGACTCTTAGATCGTAATACACGCTCATTGCTACAATGTTATTTTTTAAATAGTAGTTCTAAGATATTAAGTGTAAGCTCAAAAATAAGTTATCGACAGACAAACACACCAGGAAACAAACTTGGCCTTATTAATATATTATTATATGCAGCATATATGTCATCCAATATAGATTTTTTTTTAAAGTTATAAAATATTTCAAAATTTATTAAATAAACTGTATAAAAAAGAAACGTGTAACTCAAAGGCTAAATTACTCTTCACTGCTAAATGTTTAAAGCTTAAAACAGTGGTTATCTTGGCTCCTGAAGGTACAACGTCTGTTCTTCTCAGGAAGTTTAGTGGCGAGAATTCCATATAACTTCAACTTATAACAAAATTTGAATCCAGTTTTTATATATCAAATACATTCTGGAGAAAAAGTACCGCTAATTGTTAATTTAAATTGCCCGTGCTGAAGGGATTTAAAAACAATTTTGCATGCAACAGCTGGATAACTTAGGTTACTTCACAAGTGATCTACAATTTTTACAATGAACAAAATTATTGAACAAAGAGTTTGGCTTAAATTTTGTGTTGGGAACGAAATTTCATATACAGACGCGTTGAAAATTTTTGAAAAAGTTTTTTGGTGAATCAGTTTTATCAAAAACCCGTGCATATGAGTGGTACAAAGCGTTGAAAGAGGACTGTGAGATTGTCGAAGACATGCCGCGTTCTGGATACCTTCGTCCTCTAACCGAACATGCCACTTTAAGGGAGTTATCACATTGCCTGAACATCTCTTACGAGTCTTTTCGTACCATTCTTACTGAAAATTTGGGTATGAGACGCGACGCTGCACGGCTTGTTCCAAAAGAGCTGAATTTTCTTAAGACATGCTTGATCGCGTGAATTCCGACCCAACGCTCATGGAACGCATCATAACTGGCGACGAGGCGTGGGTATACAAGTATGACATGCAAAAAAGCCAACAATCATCAGAATTGTTCAATAATTTCATTCATTATAAAAATTGTGGAGCATGAGTGAGGTAAACTGACTTATCCAGCTGTTCCAAACAAACTGGTCTACAGATAGTGCTCAAACTTGGAATAATAATGAAAGACAGTGCTGCCAACTTAATTTTTTTTTGTTTTAAATCCCTTCAGCGCGGGCAATTTAAATGAACAATTCCTGGTACTTTTTTGACAGAAGGTATATCGATGAGGAGAAGATGGAGACAATAGTAACTTGTTCATTGTTGTAACTGATCCCTGAGTCAGGGAAGTTTGAAACAATTCTAAAATTAAGTTTGAGTATAAAATTAAGAGAATTAGAAGAACTATTTTTTTCGGAATAAATTATATAGAACGAGGCCTGTAGAGACGACAAGTTAATTTTTGATGGTAGTTTGGCATTTTGAAGTAGACTTCTTTATGAATATAAAGATTGGGTAAAAAAATTGGAAAATTGGAAAATGAGGTTAAATGATATTATGTGAATTTATGTAGTTTATTATAGATGTATATCTCTACATATCAATCGTGATGCGACTTGGTAAGTAAATGAAAAATATAATTCAAAAGGAAATAGATTGCTATGTATTTTTGAATTTATCATAGCGTTATTGCCACTAACATAAATAACACTGTATCTATTAGTGTTTGAGGCGGCCAGTCGTTATCCTTAGAAAAGGACCCATGATAGACAGTAATTAAAAATGTAGCCACCACGGCGTTGGAGATATTTTATTTCAGATGATTATTTCCCTAACTAATAAAGAAGCAAAAAAAAAAAAAATAGTGAGATACAATAAAGTTAACGTGGGCTTATCTTCAACATTTAGTATATTGTTGTAGTGGAAATAGATACAAGTGTCTCCTTCTAAAAGAAGAATGAAAAAACTCACCATGCGTATCAGACATTTATATACAATATTCAAACCTGTAATTATTAGCTCGATTTTGTAACTTTAGACACGTTACATCGATGTAGGAAAGGCTTTTCTTAAAATATTGACTGCTCCATATAAGGCCATTAAAAGTGATATTCATTTTTAAAATACTTCTTTTGACAAACTACAATATTACAAAGTTAGAGTATAATAAATAAAATGATAATTAAACACCTATCAAATAAAAACTATACCATTTATATGTGTATATAATCTTTGGAAAGTTTTCATAAATTTTACGCTTTTAAGGCTTTTCTAGAATGATGAAGAAAAATTAATTTAACTTTTGAAAATCATGTAATGAAACTCCTAAAAGAATATTTTTTTTTAATAAGTATGGACATCAAAGACTATGTATGTAGATATAATTTTATAAGAAATCCCTCTGAAGCATCCTCTCCTTTAAAAAAATAATGTTTACTGACGATTTTCAAAGCTTTCATTGTTAATTTAATCAGCAAATTTAAAAATAAAAATAATATAATATAAAGGATATTAATTGCTGTGTACTTAGCAATATAAACCTATTTATCCTCTTAAAATAATACTAATAAGATATTCATACGTAGTATTCCTTATATTAATACTATAATTAATATTAAAATTGTGTATGCATTAATAGAAAATAAAGCTTAATTTTTAACACATAATCTATTAACGCTGTATACGAGTATATCTATATTAGTCTGTTTTGTTTTCGGATTGATATTTTTCTCCCCTTGCAAAAATATATTTTCTACTAAGGACAATTAAAAAAAGGGACTATTGCAAAATAAGGAGAAAAGAAGCAATAACGACAGCCGACAAAACAGTGAATATTTTTCTTTCCTCTACTCAATGTTCTTAACATTGATTAATTGGATTCGAATGAATTCTTATTCAGCTGTAAGTCATTATCAACTATTATTAAATAGTACTTCCATAGTTGGAAGAATTGGCTAACTACTATCAGCTAATACTTGGCAATTTACTTATTTTTTCTAATGAGAGGTTGCGAGAAGAAAATAAATTATAAGAATAATTGTACTAACTAGGGTTCAATTTTGATATGTTATCTTTGATACAAGAGGGAATCTGCGAATAATAATGCACATTTTAGGCCTCATAAATTATTCAAAAGATTTTTTTAACTCATAAACCACATATTAAAAAAACGTACAATTTTGTATTTATATTTGGTGATCTTGTATAAGAGGCCTAATATTGGCCTATTTTGACCATTTAATACAATTTTTACCATACTAAAATGGCGTACACCACGCCAAAAAGGACCTGAGAGGCCTCAAACTTTACCAAAGTAAGTTTTTTGACTGTCCTCAGCAGAAAAAGTTTTTGTGCAAGTGAGAAAAATATTACCTCAAAAACGGGGCAGTTTAATTTAGATATGTGTATTGCATATGCATTGTACTATCTATATGTTCGTACATAAAAAGTATCGGAAATTAAGCTTATTTGTATGCATACCTTTTTTCTTAAAACAATAGAATCATATTTATATTTTAATGGAAAACAATAACGATGTAATTTCTATATTTACTTATTATAAGCTACTTTAGAAGAGAAAAAAAAGCCAAATAAATACAAAACAAATAACTATTTTAATATGAAAATAATTATCATTAAATATTTCAACTATTATACTCGTACATGTTGGTGTAGCCAACAATTTTTAATTTATTATTTTTCACACAGCAACAAATCTTTGCCCATGGAAAAAAATTTATAACTTAATAAATATATAAAAAAAATTTCAAGCAGGAAATCTTAGATATCTTTTTTATCTTTAAAGAAGACGGATTTGGATCAACTAACACAATAAAACATAGATGTTTAGAGGATTTGTAACATTTAATCGATTTAATCTTTGTTATCATTATAATCAGAAATGAGAATTTTTTTGGACTTCTAAAGAAAATATTTATTTTTTGTTACTTATAATTAATTTTCTCTAATTCAGAAAAGCTATGGAACTAACTAAATTATTTTTTGTATCTGGAAACATGTAAAAATACACTATGCGCTTTTTTATATTATTATTCATTTTTGGAATAGTCCCAAAAATGTTTCTTTGACGGAACATTATGAGAAAAAAGAATCAAGGTGTAAAAATAATAGGAATGAAACTATTCTTTTATTTTACAAAACCTATTAATTCATCCCATATATGAATAATCGTCATAAGCGTTATTTACTTTTATTAGTTTGTAGCAAAATGACAGAGAGTAGAACCGTCTTGTGGAAAAATTATACAACTCCCTCAATTGGAATATTATTTAATATAAAAAGTAGGTGTATATTAATCACATAGAGTTCGCTGTGAACACTTTTCTCAGCATGTACCATCTTCTTAAGCAAGCAAAGCTAGTGGGTAATATTTCTTTTTAGTTTGTTCATATTCTATTAAAAGAGACATTAGTCTCAATATTAATATATATTTATATATTAACTTTTTTATAAACATAATTAGGCCCTTAAAATAGGTACATTTAGAATATAAAGATATAAGAACAAAAATTATTAAATAGAAAGTTATGTTTTATATAGCTTTCTGTTCTCCACAAGAATTGGCAGATGATAAAATTTGAATATAACATAAAATTACGTATATCTAATGCCTCTGCAGAGAAAAATATAAGCATACATTTAAAAGAATTACTTATTTGTTAAAAGATAGTTATTTTATCATCAATTAGTGATATGCATATGGAATAAATAGTCTTTACTTAAGTATGTATGAAATAAGGGTTATCTCACAGAATCTTGGGGTTTTAGACTTAAGAAACATGCTCACTATTTTTGGTGTTTATATTACACATTGTCTGAAAAGTAGAGGCTTAACAAAAAAACTTTTATTTTCTATCAAAATTGACTTTATTCATTAATATAATCATAACACAATCCTTCCAGGGTCGCTGTAACCAACACAACTCTTAAAAAAACGTTTTATCTTATGTCTCAAAATAGTCTTCAGTTTCAGTCATACCCACTTAATTGGAGGGAAATTTCTTACAGGAAAGTATTTATTTTATGTGTGTGAACAGACAGTAGTCACTGGGAGTCAACAGTGAGAAAAGGCCTTACTGAGGGAGTAGAGTTTTTAATTGACAAAAGCTCTTGTAATATAAAGGCAATACATTGTTTTGATATCTTTAAGATGTCAGCTAACAAACACAAAACAATTTTGGATTTTGTGATGTTTTCTGCTATTAACGACTCATGTGTGCGTTCACTGGGATCTGTATCATTGGTTTGAAGAAAGCAAATCAACGTTTAATTGTTGTTTTTGATAACACTTTTAAAGTCATTGCTTATCTGGGACGGTATTTTTTACCTTCAAGAAGCAGTGTAAAACTAAAACACAAAATTGTTTTTGATATACTTTATTCTGAAATAACAAAAGTAGCCGTAGCTCAATAACTCACAAACTAAAGAACAGATTGTCATAAAATTTTGAAAATTGTATTTTGAAGGTTGGTTCTAACAGAAAATGAAGTTAATTAAAAATAATAGTTCCATCTATGTATAAAACTCGTTACTTTTCAGCCCATTTGCTTTATATATTTAATCCCATTGTACCAGGACTTTAAATAAGAAAATAAATAAAAATAGTTATACGAGCAGCAACATTCACAGAGGCTTTCTCCCTCTATCGTTGGGATGATCTTGTACTTTTGAACTTTTATGGCAGGTTTAACTGGAAATTTAAAAAGCTTTGTGGAATCTTTGGGTTTCTTCAATATCAAAATCCTTCGATGAAATTATTGATTGACAGCAGGTAAAAAAACAAACGACTATTCACAAGATCTATGGGTTTTATTCGTCCATCCATTTAACAAATCATAAAAAATATTTTAATTTGGCTCAAAAGATTATTTACGAAAGCAGTTATTCTGCTTCCTTCGACGGGTCGAAAAGAAAATAACACAGCTTTTTCTAAAAATCCAAACTCCCTTAATTTTTTGTCCCAAGCCTTATGAAATACATTGTTTTCATAAAATTCGTGGAAATCAGAAATTGTATTTCCAATTTTATACAATTAAAGGAGCATAACTTTCTTCTGGTGATTTTCCAATAAAATAGTTGCATAATTAAGACTTGCCATTGAAATGAATTTGTAAATTTCTACACATTTCAGCACTTATATCGAAATATTCCAACTATCTTCTTATTTTCCACGGAAATCCTGCATTTAGTTATTTCATAATATACAAAGTCCGACAGGGAAATTTTCTTGGATCAAGAAGCAAAACCATAAATTTAATAACTTTTTATTTGAAAAGTATAATGAAAAATGTTATTGAAAAAATTTTTAGCAATCAATCTTGGCAAGAATTATTAAATATAGCCGCCTCCAGTCCCTATCTCAACCTCTTCACGAGGTTGAGATATAACACAGATTGCCACAATATAAATGACTGAAATGTTTGTCCATTGCGTCTTGATGTAGGGCATGAATTCCTGCCCATTTCTTTGTGATGTCTTCCCAAACTTGCTATCTCCACACACTCAAGTCGAGGGGATTGAAATCAGGACTAGAAGAGGGTTATATGGTCTTGTACCAGAAGTCAGCAAATTGATCCTTGCAGATGTTATGTGTCTTCAAGGCCTTATTACACAGGGCACCATCTTGGGTCCAGACATAGTTGTTGTCATAATATTTAGACTTCAGCAAGGATAAGATTTATCCCCTCAGCATTTTAAAACAAAACATAATCCATATAAAATTTACATTGAAGAAATAGTTATTGCATCATTCAATATGATCACTCTCTGCATTTATCACCAACTATAAAGTAACTTAAAGGCTGGGCTAGCCTTTATTACATCTTTCTTGTCGAAGCAGACATGTTATTCTTCATAGAGAGGTTCAAGGATCATAAGGATGTGATGGTGATGTTATTTTTCCTTCCTTCTCAGCTCTGACCACAAATAGGATTCGCGCAGGATTCACGACAGAACTGTTGGAAGGACAATCATCAGCTTTGATAACGACGTTAAACTGGTTTTTGAGATAATGCATGACCGTTTTGGCCACATGACAAGGCGATGAGTCTTGAATCCACATATACTTTGTATCGGAAGTGTATGTGGCTTCTAGTCATGGCATCACAACATTTTCAAGACGTTCTAAGTACACTGAGAGGTCAACTTGAGACCTTTAACAAAATGTGAGGCAGCATGACATCCCTTTTACTTATGATTAAACCAAACACCATTATCTTATTGACAGGAGGTGGGTTTTCATCAAAGGAGGAGCATTATCTCTGTTCTCTGCTATCGACAAGTCATTGTTTGGGATGTATGTTGCGTCAAAGGTGATGTTTGACTCATCACAGATAGCTTTATGATGCCTAGATTTTGATTTTGAAGCCAAGGTCGTCCTTGATAGCCTTGTCCACCGTTCTCCAACTGATAAATCTCCTATGAGCAGTCATTGAGATACGTTAATTTTTTTTAATGTATCTGTTGATCCCCCCCAGGACGTGGCCTGTCCGTTTTTGGCTTTGTCTGAGCCAAATGAGAATGGGAAAGCCCCTAACCAGAATTCAGTCACTTAAAAACGTCCTAGACGTTTCTCCTGACATATTTTGTACTTTTATGATTCCCTTAGTATCATTACCGGCCTCAAGCTACTCTTTTATGACTTTATGCTTGCTTCATGGTGAAAAATACAGATTAAGTTTAAAGCAAAAGTTGTTGCCTTTCAATAGTTATTTCAGCTCTAGTTAGAACTCAGCAAGATAAATGCCCTAAATTATTTTGTTTTTAAACAAATCTAAGTATGTCCAGATACTTACCCCACTATTTATCATCTTAGAGGTACAATATTTTAAAAAAAAGATAAATTCATATTGCTGAAATGAATTTCTCAGATCCATTTTATTGTAAAAATTAGAAAATACCATTAAACATAGTGAGAAATTGAGTTTCCAAGCTCAATTCTGAAAAATAAATATTTAATTTACAACAATTTGGGACTCACTCTATGATATTCATACTGAGTTGGCTTTTAGCTTGCGGATCGGCTTGTCTATCCTACAATTACAGATCGGATCGGGATACAAAATTCAAAAATCCGTGTCCTCAAAAAAATCAATCCGTGCACTATTAATGAGAATGGAGAAAATATGGGTAAAACTAGCCAAAAGTTTATTCATTCTCCAAAAAATATATAAATAAGTGCTTAAGTTATTCAGTATTTTTATTTATTATCATAATTCAAATATTTTCCGAACTCCCACAATTTAAATAACTATTTCCTGGGATCCCACTCAAAAAAAGTTTCCTGAGAAACGAGAAATCCTAATTTATACCATTGAAAAAATGCGTATATTCTTCTATGTATAAACGAAGAATTTCTTAACAATTAATCAACTAGGATAAAATGCTTTTGGAGAAACGACATTTTTATGGCATTTATTAATGACAAACTGTGTCTAATTTCAAGCTGAATTAGCTGAAAATTATATTTATTTTTTTAATGTGAAGAGCATTAACACATGAAATATTATTATCAGAGTCTTATCTCTACTATGATCCAACTATTTTAGATAACTTTTATTATCAGCAAAGTGCAGCTAGTGGTATATGCTGCCGCTCAAATAGATGAAAGATCCCCTTGGGCCTCCACATAAACGTGGATTGAACGTTGTACCTCTATGTTGTGTGCCACGAAAGATGGAGAATAACTAAGACTATGATGTATTGATATTGTTTATAATCACTCTGTAAGATCAATGATAATTTTTTTTAAAGAGGGATTAATTAGAGTTCGCTTGTTAACTTTTTCTATTTCTCTTTTTATTATTATTTTTTCTAATAATTTTGAACAACTCATACTCATTTTACATAAGAATAACTTTTATTATCATCAAGTTTCTTAGATATATTTTTTGACATTATATTAAACCCTCGAAAAAAAATGTGATTATATAAATCCTTCAACAGAAAAAAAAAATTATATCATCATTTTTGAGGTGTTGTGTAATGCATTCAGTTTTATGTTGAGATGGTAATCTCATTAGTTGTGTTATATTGTATATGAAAGCATCAACTAGTAGCTTTTTTATTGCTACTATTGCATAACTTTGCAATCTTCTAAGTTGTTCTCCACGAATTATATTTTTTAATATATTATATAAATGAGAAGTAATTCGCATATTAAGTAAATTTTGGCTTTTTATCTTGTTTATTACTTTATCTAAACTCTTAACAAAGTTAGCATATTTTGAATGGAAAAAAAGTAAAAAAAATATTTGGATGATTAAAAAAACAAGGCCTGCAAAACAGTTTCAGAAATCCAATCATCTAAATGTTTAATGCGAACTGGTATGGATGATGTCAAATAATCTAGTTGAAGTTATCTGCTTTCTCAAAATCTGTGTAGAAACTTGTATATTCAGAAAATTCTACTTATGTCGAAGTTGAAATGTTCATTAAGGTGTGTTTGAATAAATTTAACAGCAATAATGATATATATATATACATAATTAAAGTTGCATAAAATATAAACTGACAGAAAGTAAAAATGAAATAAACCGAAAAAAAGTAATAAATAATGTTTTTGAGGAGAACAGCGTAGTTATCTTTTCAGTTTATTTCGTTGTCCTTCTAAAAGAATTATTTTTCTCAAATATTCAATTTTTAAGAATAAACAATCTTTTTTTAAAATTTAACTATTTATCACTGATAGGATTTTTTTTTTTCCATTAAAAAAAAAAATTGTCCAGTAAACATAAAACATATAACCTTTCTAAATGTAAAAAACAAAACTAACAATGCAAAAGTTATGGAGATGTGTACTAACATAATAAAAGATAAATTTGAGAATAGAACTCCGAAAAAGAAAATAGCGTGTTTTTTTATCGGACAGTGTAGGATTTGATGCTAGTTTTTCGTTATTTGACATTCACTTTTAAATTAATGCTAGAAAAAACTAAATTACTCTGATAATAATTGATCGTCAGAGTTCATAGGGGGATTTGAGTTAAATAATTTTCCATGACCGCTTTGGACTCACAAAGTCTTTGAATAGCAAAAAAACAAAGAACTGATTTTTTTGTAACAAAAAAAAACACTTATTTCTATAAAAAAACAATCTGTTTTTTGTTTTTTTTGGGAAATAATATATCAGTAATAATTGGCATCTTCGATCACTTTAATGTGATCGTCGATAAATCGACCTGGCTAGAGTGTACAAATCAATTTACTGAGTGTGTTATGTAAACTTTGTATAACGTTAAATGAAAAACTACATTTATAAAACTATAAAGTGTAACCAGGTTTCGTCTACCAGGATATTGTTGCTTTTTTTATGAAGGGTAATAACTTAATTGTTTTGTTTTTTGGGAGTATACGGATTTATTTACTTATATTTGCAAACAAAGAAAACTAATTATTCAATAATAATTATTTTTAGCATGGGGAAAATTGATGTTATGCCTTTTACTAAGTTTAACCTTTTCCATAAACAACAATACTCTATGTACATATAGCCTTTTTCACATTATTATTTTTAATAATGAAGAAATATCACTATTATTTTGTTTGTCAAAATTAGGAGTAATATTTATATGTAGATAATATTGAAAGAGAATGGATGTACAAAGTACATCACGGCTATTCACTAATTGTGTTAAAATGGCATTTTTTTGCATTAAAACAAATAAAAAAATTGGTTTAATTCCATACTCAAAACCTCTTTAGTCTTGTAAAATGTTAAACAATAAGGCTGTAAAAGTATTTTTTAAATCAAATTTTGTAAAGAAAAATTGTTTTACACAATGTTTTGCAGATTCCAAACTTTTATAGTGAGATTTTATAATATATGTCAAAATTTATTAATAAATGAAATGTTAGAAAAATGGTTTTGGTATATATTTTTTCAAATTGTTTCTTTTTCAAATAATAAAAATATTAAATTACTTCAACTTCGATATTTATTTCATTTCATAAAAATACAAAACAAACCTTCTTAATCGAAGAACAAATATAAATAACAAGTGTAATTATTAAAAGAATTTGAAAAAAAAGTTGTCAATTCCTCATATAGAAATTAAATTTAACACACAACTTAAGTTCAAGGCTATATAGATCTGATACTATAAGTGTAATGCATTCATATCGACATTTTTCTCTTCTGTGGTTTGTTTTAGTGGATTTTGCTTAATCGACTCTTTTATTTAAGTAGGAAAGTAACATAATATGAAGGAATTCGTTTTTATAAATATAAAAAAAAACCTTTTTAAAGGATATTTTCTTTTTGTTAGATGGCAATGCTTTCATTTTTCATGGATGAACTATCTTTCTTACATTTGATGAAAACTTAGGTTCCAAACCAAACATAATTAATATTATTATACTCCATTTATGATCACACAAAACCTTGTATTACTATATTTCGACAATTAAAAAAACGTTTTATTAATATATCGAGAATAGTGTTTACATACCAGAGAGCTTTTCCTGAATATAGAAGAATAAAATTTTGTAAAGAATGAGTAAATATATCTTAATTTAAGATTTCGAAGAAGCACATACAATTCATGGACACAATTTTTTATCCAATGTTGATGAAAGGTTACAACAAATAACAAAGTCATTCATCTGATCTACAATTCTTACTATATAAAAATTAAAATATATAATGTAATTTTTATTCTTTGCAGATTGTTATATCAGTGTCATTATGACATAAAAACTCATTTAAGTTGTGATTTTTTGACACGGCTGTGCCGCAGATTGTTGTGATTTTCTTCCTTTATAAGACATTTTTATTTTTATGGACTTGTATATATCAAATATCCCTAGTCTTAGACATAAAAGGGAAAAGTAAAACTAAGTTAATTTGTGTATAAAGATTATAAATCAACTCTGACATAAAAAAAAAAACCTTAAAAATACATAATAACTAAAAGAAGGAAGAAAATCACAAAAAGCTGTGACAACCTTCAAAATATGTAATCACCCATAGATCTATGAGGAAAATATTTTATCTAAGAAAATTTGTCTATACGTACTTTATTCTCATCTAGTCACTGCTATAGATGAAACGCAAGTATTATTATTGCAATAAATTAAATCAATATTTTGTGGAGATATAAGGTTAATTTGTTTATTACAACTTGATATTGATTTCTTTTAACTTATAAACTTTTATTTAATTCATTGACCTAATAATGAATAAAGGTGTTTTCTGTGTTGATAATTATTGAACACAGGTAACAATGAAAATAATCAATCACTTTTTCTTTCAAATCACAAAATTCACGAAATAATTGAATTTATAATATATTTGTTTTATAAAATATAAGAGTTTTTAATAAAAATACTGAAATAATAATGTGTTTTCCTATTTTTAAAACGCAGTAAAAATATTTTAAGTAATAATTTAATTATGTTACTATTCTTATGTTATTTTAAAAAGGTGAATAATTTATGTTTGTAGGTATTATCTTACGAATTTGGTATCTAAAATGTATATCATAAGCAAAAACTTTAAATAATTTAATGAATTAAAATTAAACTTATTCATAATTAATCGTACCATAATTATTGTAAAGATTCGAACGGGATTTAAATAAATAAAACAATGTCGATTTATTTTCAATTATAAGCATTTTTTAACGTGGAAGTTTTTTTGGGGTTTTTTTTTTCGTACTTATGTTTATTATTTATAAAGCGTAGAATTGAGGATCGACAATAAGTAATACTTGCCTATGGTCTTGATTGATGCAGATTTGAGTCGTGTTTATTTGTTTCCTCCAGTAACTGTTTTTCAGCTAATCATAAGACATTTCATGAGGCTCACATGATTTAACCAAAACATTATTCAAATTGTCAGCCTTATTATATTATTATTCTTTTACAAAATAAAAATGCTTCATATTTACAATCCTACCAATGATTCTAAATTATTATTGTTACATCCCTCTTAAGATGAATTTGATCATATAACATACTTCCTTAAAAGTCCTAATTAGTTCAGTCCAATAAACCACTCTCAGATTTCCAGATCGAAACGCAACGTAAGAAACTATGTATACAAGATGAAGATCTTATTTCCAGCACAAATTTAAATCTTGATATCTTGGTAACCAGGAGATCTAAGTTTAAATATGTGTGTTAAATAGTTTCAACTGAAAAAATTGTATAAGAAAAAATACAAAATCCTTCAGAGGTCCTCCGCAAGGTAGACGCTCATGGACGCAAAAAACTCAATAGATAGTTATTCTAAAGATCTTACTCTGATCGTAACTGATCTGGTATCATGCTAGAATTTCAAATTGGTACGGTTTGTCTAAATTGGGTAATTGGTACCGGATTTATTCTGGAAAAACTAATCTTTTTAAGACCTTTATGTTTTGAGCATAGTAAATATGACCTCCTAGCTCGCTTGATCTTTTACACTTGGACTTGGAGAGAGTACAATAAACGTTCACGTAACACTCTTGATTCTGATAAGCTTCCATTCTCGAGGCAGGTACCAACATGGACAAGGAGTTCCTCATCAAGGTCTGAGCCAGGTTCAGGAGACAGTGTGTATTCTGTAGTTCAAGCTGAAGGTGGTAGGTGCGAGTAATTGATTTCACAATGGACCCCTAAATACTAGACTAAATGCTTTATGAATTAATTTTGAGAAATTAATTCTAATTTACATTATTTCGGACCACCCCTGTATGATAACAATGGGGAAACTATAACTGCATAAACTTTTTCTTATGATGCTATTTGATCCTACTTAGAATTAACTATCCGATTATTATTTATTTACGTTACTAAAAAGGTATCATGATTAAGCTGAGGGGTCTTAAAGTGTTATCATTAAAATATATGATTAACAGACCTGGTTGTTATCTTTTCAAAATATCAAAGAAAAACCTCTTCATTTTTCAAATTTTGATGGTAAATTAGATGCTTTTTGACTTTTTTAAACATTCTTAAAAACGACCCTTTTTGTTCTAACATAAAGAAGCACACACTAAATCATTATTAAATCTCCTTTTTTCGCCCATAAATATTCATTTTGTCAGGGAAAGTTTTCAGCTCTAATTTTATAACTTCCAAGGAGGAATGACAAGATTTACTGTTTTTGCCCATAATAGAACTTATATCGTGTTAAAATAATAAAAGTAGGCGTAGTCTTACCTAACTAACATACAAAAATTACTCTTTATTTAGTTGTCAACTCTTCCTTTTCCCCCTTATTAGGGTTTTGAACGTTGACGGATTAAATTAGTAATATCTCTTGTTAAGCTATGAACCATTCTTAACAATTGTTAAATAATATAATTTCATTATTAGGAAGAATTGGCCAACTGCCAACTAATTTAGAGGCACCTTATTAAAAAAAAAGGTTGCAATATACATTATACAGTGAATGTAATAGCATGTAGAAATAAGAGCTGTTAAAAAAAAGATTTATATATTGACAGTTCAATTATACAATTTGGAATTGTTTTTTTGTGTATTTTCCATGAAAAGTATATACATGGATCTATGAAATGAATTTTTCTTATAATTTTTTCATTGGTGGTTGAAAAAGATGTAGACTATTTCGAGATTTTTACCACTTTTTTTGCCAGTTTTCATAATAATTAATTAAATATTTAATCAAATATTCAAATGTTTAACCTTATATATTTAGCACATAAATATTTAGACTAACTAGTAAGATTTGAATATAGGTACATATAAAACTCGTTATAATAACAAAATTTGAACAAACCATGAAGGTTACTAATCTTATACTATTCATTTACATGCAAGAACTAAAGTGTGTTAAAAAA
This sequence comes from Lepeophtheirus salmonis, assembly GCF_016086655.4. NCBI lineage: Eukaryota > Metazoa > Arthropoda > Copepoda > Siphonostomatoida > Caligidae > Lepeophtheirus > Lepeophtheirus salmonis. Next base: position 39,507,941 of record NC_052132.2, on the reverse strand, counting down.
CGCAGAAAATTTACATACCCACAAAAATTGGCAATAAGAACTCTGAGATCTATAAAGCCAAATCATACTTCTTTTTAAATAACTTACATAGATCCTTCTAATTATGACACATTAGTTGGATCGACCCTTGAGATCACGATGAAGTTGATATTGTATTATTAACGGATTCAATATACAGTTACATGAAGTGACCATATACTAAGATCTATACGACTAATACTTTAGCCCAGAGAGAAAGCTGTCAGATGCTACTAGTTGCACCATCCTTGGCCCCTTGGGATCTGACTCTCCAAAAACAATAGGACCCAAAGGGTATTTTTCTCCTAATACATTTAATTAAATGTATTTTTTATTATTATCACAGAATATCCAAGATGAATTGATTGATGATATTGAATTGCATATATTTATAAGAATGTAATTTTGGAAAATTTTATTAACAGAAGGTCTTTGCATTCAATTTAATTGTATCTTTAAGCTAAAGACAAGACAAGGCGTTGACGTTTTAAAAACTGAACCATCAATGATTACATGTTTATTTTTATCAATCTGATTTCATCTAAAAAACAAGTTAGTTGTTATTAATCGTATAATTATATTTGATTTAGATACCATATTTCACAAATTTAAATATAAATTAAATTTTGTATTTAAAAAAATATAGAGAGAGACATGAAGTGTGTCACTGGCACGAAGCATTTCGTAATCAATATATCCAGTATTGTTGTTTCAATAAAAAAAATGCTGATGAAGAAGAATAAAGTAAAAATATGATTTATATATCCATAGGTTGTACAAAAGAGTATAAATGAAAATTAACTAGGTAAACGACTAATATATGCATTGTATTACAGTAAATATTTGGATGAATGTGTATTTCCTTTTGATTATAAAACAGAAGGGACTTTTTCATCAATAATAATAGTGCATTAATGGGCGACCGTTGTCTCTCCCTCGCCCGTGTTTACTATAAAAATGTATGATCCTTTAATTAAAAAAGATAAAATGGTAAAAAAGTAGCCAATTTTGTAAATCTGTATTATAATATTTAAAGCTGGAAATCTTTACCCTTTACTGGCGTGTGAAATTTAGTTATTGTCAAGTGGAACGTTATTTTTTTTTTTTTTTTTTTTTAAAGCAGTGATAATTCTTCTTCAATTCCTCAGGCATCTAACTATAAAGTAACCCTGGGCGTGTCTATACATCTAAGAGCAAGTTTAAAACTACTGATTTGTTGGGTATTATGAATGTAGGTACCCGTTAAACTCAGAGCAGAACGGAGGATCTAAATGGAAGTATATATTTGCCACAGGTACAGAGTGGGATTTGAGTAGATGTCCTTCTTCAATCTCTTAATTAAAGTTGGAGTAAGCTAATCTAATAAAACGTCATAAGAGTTCTGTTCCCCTCTCAAACATAATCAGATTGTCAGGATGTTAATTTTTTGTATTGTTTTACAACTCTTCTAATATCCTCACATATATATATTTCCTCAAAATTATACATAACACTGTTGATTTTTGGGATTTTTCATTTTTGTGATGAAACTAATTCATTTTTGTTGAATTTGATTTTGAATTATATGCGCCAACAAGTGAAAGATATCAGCTTTTCGACAACTGTCTTGTGGTTTGATTAGACGAATAAAGAGCTATTTGGTCATATGTATGTTGAATATATTTGGAGGAAGAAAGGATAAACATACAAGCCGAAGAACACTGTCCCAACCATGCAACATGATAGTGGTAGTATAATGTTATGGGAATGTTTATCTTCCAGTGGTCCAAGGAACTTCGTCTAGGTCCAAGGAATCGTAAAGAAGGAAGATTAAATCAAGATTCTTTATGAAAACTTGAAAGAGTCTGCTGAAAAATGCCAGCTTTGCCAAAACGGACGTACCAGCGGGATAATGATCCAAAATACAATTCTAAGGTAGTGAAGAAATGGTTCAAGAATAACACTATAAACATCCTAGAATGGCCGAGTAAAAAGTCCACACTTGAATCCTATTGAGAACTTGTAGCGAGACTTGAAGACAAGAGTGATGATGTCTAGAAAAGCCGATCAACTTAACCCAACACATGCTTGTAGAACCATACGAAATCGTATAGAAGCAGTCATAAAAACAAAGGCAATTGACTATTAAAAGATATGGGAGGGGGGATAGGGTATGAATAATTATAAACACAGAATTTTTTATTATCCATCAATAAAATATCAATTAAATCAAAAGTTCCTTGAATTTTGTATAGTTCTCATTTATTCACTTCTTGGTCACATAAAATTTATTTTTAAAAAAAACTTGACAAAAATCAAAAAACTGCTTAGTTATGAGGGGTTTCTAGTATACCTTATAACACAAATAATGATTTCAGAAAAAGTAAGGGATGCATAAGTTATTTTTCATTAAAGATTTTCATTATTAATACAAAAGTTATATTTATTTCTTATAAAAATATCCAATGTTATATTTAGACTTGAAGAAACAAAAACAAAACACTTTTCAGATTGCCAATTACAAAAAATCTCACACGTGTTTAGGTCATATTTCGTACAAATTAAGTTATATTCATAAAATTAACTGATTTAAATTACATGGAAATGAATAAGGTATTGAAAAACTACTTTTTTTTTTAAAGAAAGTGCCAAAAAAATATGCAATTTGTTTATCTTATAGACCTATTCTTCATTTTATAACATATCTTTATGCAAACGTATTTTATCTTTTTCACACTCAGTAAGAATACTTTATAAATAGTTATAAGTATGTACTTGGAAAAGTATTAATGTATGTATATACATTAATATTTGGTGCACACTGCATATATTTTGTATAATATTCCCTTACACTTTAATATGTCAGTTACAATTGTTTTGCACTTCAAAAAGTTGTCACAGAACCATTATTAAAAATAAGTAGAAAAGTCACTATAAAAGATTTATTGGATAAAAAAAATAATATTACAAATGTTCCTTATATAAATAATAATTTTTTTTTATTCTTAGATTTGTATATGCCTCACCTGACTATAACAAGCTATGAATGATATTTTCATAGATAAATGTTATATTGTTGGTTAGGACATTTTAAAATTAATTCATTTTATTAGAAGCAAATGTTGAAGGCATTTTTTTTTAAAGTTAGTTTAAAAGTATTGATTATTCAGATTTCAACGTCACACCTGGTAGTAGAGAAAATAATATTAAACATTTTAGACTGTAAAAAGCGCATTATTTCTTAATAAATAAACTATTCTCATTAAAGATATCTTCCTTTTTTCATATTCATAAAGAGAACTCATAATTATTTTTTTGTTCGAACCCTGGATATTCAAGTACATGATTTCCTAACAACTCAGAAACTAATGGAGTACAATCCAATTTAACTTAGATACTATATGTAAATGATATATTACCCATTTAGAGTGAAGGTGGATCAAAAATATGTTGTTTACAAGATGTTTCATGGATATTTCAGTTTCTGGGGTGAATAAACACTCAGGGTAGTAACAGAGGGTAAAACAAAAATTTTTTTGTAAAAGATCATAATAACTTGAAACTTCTAACTTTAATTGCATACCATAGTTCTTACTCGTAGAAATTTACCTTTAAATTAATTTTAATATAGCTTGCTCCAGTGATTTGCCAATTTGATTCAATACTGGGGTAAGTTAATACAGATTCTATAATCGATAGAAAAATTACAATGTTTTTTGTTTTTTTTTCAAATAATTTATAAGTTAACTATTCATTTAATAAAAAATTTTTTTTACTTTTGAATATATAAGTAGATTCTTTAAGCTAGAACAGGTTACAGATAACTACGAAACATATATTTTATCTCCATGGATAAGGTGATGTGACAGTCTGTAGATTGGGCAAAATAAATTTATTAAAAAGTTTATATTCCTACTTAATTTTATATATATATTAAATAATATTATCATTTTGGGAGTTGTATTATTTTTCTACAAGTTGGCCCCAATTTCTTACACTTTGTTTACAAACTAATAAGAGTTATCAACCCCCTTTTCCCAACTGTCTTGTACCAATTGGTATTTAAACAACTCTCTAAGATTTCATATCTCACTGAATACTTAACCAATTAACAATATTTAATTTTTAAATTAACCAGGAATCGTGATGTAATGGATGTTTGAATTTCAGAAGAAAATTATAAACATTGAAAATTACTCCCACTGTGTAAAATCAGAGAATGCGTCACCGCTCAAGGTTAGGTGTGTAAACTACCCTCAAAGAGTCGTAGCTAATGTAGCACTAATAGTTGGTTATTCAACAAAAGTACTGAAGCACAGCCTGTCAAAACTTGGTAGAAAGTTGAAATATAATGTTACTTTATTGTGTTTCTAGGCTGTCTTCAAATCATACCAATTGTTCAATATGTGTCAAAGATTTATTTATTGTAGGTTCCCACAGTACAAAATAAGAGGTTATGTGATTTCGATTTCCGTGCTTCCTTCCTCTTTATTATATCCCAGCTATAAATTTCGCCGGTATACATTGAGTGCTATTGAGGTAAGGGGAGGTCCTTGTCGCTACGTATTGTCAAGGAACCTTTCATACGAAAAGAAAACAGAAAAAAAGCCTAAAATCAATTGGTAGTTAGCCAATTCTTCCAAACTATATAATTATTATTCCAGAATTGTTAAAAATTATTCATAACTGATTAACAAGAGCTAATTCGACAAATCTACATTCAGAACCATATTCATGAACAAGGTTAGTTAGCAACGTTTTATAGGTCTTACTGAAAATTGACTAATATGAAAGAAAACGTCACATTTGTGACACTAAATACAGCCCTATAAATTTTAATTTCAATGACTAAACTTTTTTGTATTTTAATGTATTTACACAAACAGTTCAATTTAAAAAAATTGCCGAATGAAATTAAAGAAGATAAGTTATTGAATAAATATACTCTGACATAATATTGATTCAGAACAATGATGTATCATATCTACTAGCCCGATCTCTCCTACAATATATAACCATATGAGCAATGCACGATACTTTTCAGATTCTTATTTATTGAAATTAAGGCTTATACCTACTTATGTGCAGAGTGAGTATAAAAACACCGATTAATTAAATTGCTGGTTATAACAGTGTTTCAATGTAAAATTCCAAGAAGTTCTCGAAATTAAGTATTGAATGAAAGCTAAATACGATGGTGGTATGATAAGTTTCAGACCTAATTAAGATCCAATAAATTTTTAAACATTGTCTCCATATAAATCTACACACTTTTCCCAGCGATGCTCCCATCTTAGTAACTACTCAAAAAAGTACTCCACATTTTTTACTGCAAAATATTTGTTTTTGACACATTTTTCATTTTGGGTTCGATTACTTCGAGATAGATCCACTTAGACACGTCACACTCTAACACAACACGCCTTTATATATCTGATATTTTTTTAAATCTTTTTAAAGATTACGTTTTTTAAATATATATTTAATTACTGCTCGTTAGTCGATCGTGCCCATTTCAACAAAAACTATTACATCAAATGACTCAAATGACTATCACATTACAATTGCACGTCCCAAATGACTGAAACATAAATTTAACTAGCTTTTATTTATGAGTGCTTCCATCTTTGCGTTGAGGTTGGTAACTTTTCAGACCACCCTTTTACTAAAAAAGTAGACTGAACTAAATCCTAGTATTTATTCAGTATCAATGAATATAAATTATGTTTCTTAATCTTACCATATTTTTATGACATTATTTCTGTTTTGGTTTATTCGCTAATCGGAAAATGCTCTTTTCTATATCTTAAGCTATAGCATATGTAGATTTCTTAATTTATGGATAGATATATATTCATATTTATCCTACTAAACCAAAATTATATATTATGTACATATATTTTAAATTATACCGTTTAAAGAAAGATTTATTACATTAAATGGAGGTTCTTCATAAGCATAAATTATGTCCAAATTTTATTAAGATTTTTTTTATATAAGAGCCTCATTTTAATGTTTTTCATTAATACCACAGAAAAACTTATTTTATATTACAATTATATTAATGTTTCCTAGCTAGCAATAATATCCATCAAATAATTGCCGCTTCAATAGCTTCCCAAGAAAAAATATGTCATTTTGATAAGATCTGCTGGTTTTCAAATGATTATTTATTTTAAACAGACGTCTTTGATCTATTTATTGCATGCACACATTTGATTATATGGAGAATTGGACGATAGACATGATGAAGTATAATGAGACTTATTTTTTTAAACTTCAACATTTGAATAAAACCATCATTATATCATTCAATTTAAGCTGCAACTGTTTTGTTATAAAAGATAGAGCAATGGATTGTTATCGGTGCACTAAAATTATGAAATTATCCTTTTTTTCAAAAAGGTCACATCGAGTTCAAAATGACAGAAAAAAATGACCCAATCAAGGAAAAAGTGGCTCCACATTAAGCAATTAATAATTTTGAGGAGATTTAAGAATTTTATAATGCTCAAAATATGTTTACATAGCAGTACGGGGAGGTGTTAATTTATAAAAAAAAAAATTATATTTCAGCCCAAATTGAATAAAAGAAGTTTGAATATTCAAATCGAAAGACATATGTCATCTGTCGATGGAATCATTCGGTTAGTTTAAGAAGAGGAATTACATATACAATTATGTTTTAATTAATTGAAAGGATGGCTGGTTCAGAAATATCTAGAATATCTGCAGGATTTATTATTTTCAAATCAAGAGGAAGTTCGTTCATTTTAAGTACTAACGTATTGTTTCAAACATTTGTAGATGTTGCTAATTGGAAAGTACAGTGGTTCTGATCGTTTGAGTATCCGTGAATTTCCTTGGCCTACATTTTTTTCTTCAGAATAAAAAAACATGTATTATATTCTTAAGTATCACTAGAGATAATTGAAACTTATAAAATTGAGCAACATAATATTAAAATTAATTCTTCTGAATGTCGTTAAAAAAGTAATTTTGAAATGGTACAAAAATGTCCTTTGAAGACTGAAACTTTACAAACATAAACTTTCCATTAAAATACAATAGAAGATTGCATTAACAGGTCGCCATACAAAATTGAACACCCTATTACACAGCTAAAATAAAAATGTAGAAGAAGTTCACCTTTTCCCCGAATAAAAAATGAGTTGATTCGCCATTTTAATTCAATTGTATTTTAATACCTTGGTAACAGTACGTAATTTGATGAATTTATATGTAATATATAATAAAAATCCCCTATTCCAATAATGAACAAGTGAAAACAGATATATATTTTTTTAAATTCATCTTCTCATCCATCACATATACAAAATATTATTTTCCATCGCAGTTTATATATCTTTAATAATATTATATGAAAAAAGTTAATATATGAATGGATATTTTTTTTAATATTGTCAACAAAAGGTGGCTATAAATTCTTGGGTATAATTTGTATAAAAACAGAGCATATTTCATTCTTCAGCCTATTATATATCTTAATATGTAGTGCTCCTATAGTTTCGATCATTTCCATCTAAAATAATTAATATAAGGTCAAACAAATAGGATGTTTTGAATGAAAATATTTCTGAGCAATAACAGGTTAATAAAAGTTAATTAAAAAATACTCTTTACTTTTTAGAAGACGGGAAGAAACATATTTATTCACAGTAATTTGCTCATTCAAAAAGTAACTAAATCCTGGGATCACTATAAATAATATTTAATATAAATTTGGCAATCAAACGTGTACAATAAATCTAAGATCTCTCATATATTTAATATCCTGAGGCTAACCCTTTGTGACGATTCTAAAATTATTTTTTAGTGAGCATTTTACATATGTCAACATAAAACAGGACGGGATAAACAAAAAGATGGAAAAAATGACCCAATCGACAACGTGTTTGGGTGTAATTATTCCATTGAACTCAATGTGCGTAGGTTCGTGGACATGTTTTTCCTATAGAGGGATATATACGTTATGTTTATGGACTTCTAAGATGCTTCCTAGGTCAAATGGAGTAAATGTAGTACTATAATGTTCACTTATATCTAATTACTTCAACTCCATCTAACTAATTAAAGGAATGTTAAAAAATAATTACTTCTCTTTTTCAGCTATTTTACTTCATAAGAAAGAATAATCTAATTTAGACCGGCAATTATGCACTTTTATATAGGTTATATAGGTAAGGCTTTCAGCTTTTTTATTATATCTCTCATTGCAAGTTTAAAGCCTTAGAAGTGACTATTTTTTAATTAAAGCCAATATATATTTTTATAATTTCAACATTGTATATTGAATTTGAGTCACATGGAACAAAGCCGTTAAAATGCATTTAATTATAAGATAAACAGTTGAACTATTATAATAATTACGTCATTTCAATTATGTATCATTATTTTATCTATTTTGCACTCGTAAGTATCAATTAAAAGAGTAAAAATACTTGAATGAATATAAGACTACAGGGAAAAATCCCTTAATTAAAAATGATCAATATGTAGAACAGGCATTTGGGGTTTTAACAAGATATTATTTCTTATTCTTATAGTATTAACATTAAATTTTTGTTGTTGATAAAAATTTCTATGAAATAATTATTACTTTAGTGAATTTTGGGAATGAAGTTAGTAGGTATTTGTTTTTGATGAGACAGCGTGTATTATGTATAATATCTGCAATATTATAATTTTGTAGCTAATGTTCTACGTCTTGGTCCTCGTATTAAAAAAAATTAAGAAATTTAAAAGAAAAAGAAAAGAACGACTTTTAAAAAGAAAAGTTCCCCCTCATCAACAAGTCCCAACTATTGTCTAAGTTTCATTTTTCCATTTTGTGAATAAGGACACTTTTGGAATAAATCAAAATCAACCTCTTGTTTCGCCTCATACAGCCTACAAATACTTGTAACGTTCTTTTTCAATCATTTATTTGTAAGGAGCCTACAATTTTCCCATCCTGTGTAATGAGAAATCACAGGGCTTTGAATGCTTTTTAAAATTTCCTTGGCACTTTTGTTAGTCCTCCGTCTCATCTTGGATTTTTTGATAAGCCTCAAAACAGATGAGGTAAGTATATATATGCCATTCTTGATCCTTTCATTCGATATACCTTTTACTGAATGGAAAAATGCATTCACCGGTCTTTATGGACTAATCAAAGGCACATAAAAATCTGTATCCACGTATCAAAAAGTGACCATCATTTCGTAGCTGCTCCAATTTTATATATCCCCCCCCCCACTTTCAACCCTTTCTGGGTCAGTTTCCTCTGACCGTGCTCTCCAAAGATCCTTAACTCTCTTGTGTTTCAAACTAGAGGTTCTGCTACTTTCCTAACCAATAAAACCCTCTCTATTAATTTTGAACTTGGAGCACATATACCACTTCAAAAGCTTCCCTTAATCGGAAATAGTTTCATAAGGTCGATATGATCACATTCAGGTTGGTCATGAAGGTCACAAACATATCTTCGATTCGCTATTCTAAAACATCTTAAATTACTCATAATTCAGCGTTTTTTCGTGTCCACTAGTCCAAGAATCCCACAACAAGAACTTTTGACATGAAGTCTAGTCCATGGTATTGTGTCACATATTTTACTGTCCAAAATGAATTTTCCCTCCACGGTAATTATGAAAGTGTCAGCAATTTTTTATATTTATTTTCCAATTCTTCAAAACTTAGATTACTTACTCTCCTGACCTCTATACACAATAGTTTAGTATAAGTAGTCTTTATTAGTTGGGATTTTTGTCATTGGGTTTAGTATTCTTTGCATTTATTTTGAATCCAATTTGTCTTCAACAGCCTTGTAGCCATTCTATTATTACACTAACACTCTTCTATAAATTAGATTTTTTGAAATTCTAAATAAAAAGTTAAATATATATATATTTAAGTTTCCTTTTTACACTAAATGCGAGTAATTATATAATATACATATGTACTAGGTATTTTTTTGTTTACTAAGAGAAATAACTTTCAAGAATAATGAACGAAGTATACATTCAATTTGTAGTAGGTTAAGTAATTTTTTTCTTTATCGAAAGTAATTTATTTTAGGGGAAAAGTATTCGCACTAATTATAAATTACTTCATTATAAGGAAGAGGCAGTTACTTGACTATACCTAGATGTTTCTTTTATCAAGTAAAGGAAACTTCTTTTAGTTTTTGAATAACTGTCTATATTAATAAAGCAAAGTTTGTTTGTCTGTCGAGCACTAATAAGTAATAAGGAGAAGATTAGTAATAAAAATGACAAAGCAATGACATTATTTGCAAGGTATATTAAACCAATCGCGTTAGTTAATCGAATTAAACGATTAAATTCATATTATAAATAAATAATACAGTTAATTATTTTATTTTTATGAGCTGAAAAATAGTTTAAATAACAATATTGATAGGGATATGTCTGGTTTTGTACTACATTTTAAGGAATCCGTCGCAGAAGTTGTCATTTTTGATTAACGACGTCATCATAGAAAATAGTAGTGATTACGTCATATATCAATCTTCTATAAATTTAATACTGAAGAATACATTATTGCACTTAAAGAATTATGGGGGAAAGCCATTGAACAGCTTATAAATTCCATGAACAATATACCTAACATAGTTAGATTTTTATTGTTTGAAACTATTTTTAAAGGTTATACGCATAAAATATACAATAAATATTTAATTACATATTTATAAATTTTTAATTTAGTGTTTCAGTAACTGAAAGTTTATAAGGTAGGTAGAATATAAATTTGAAGAAAACAGCAAAATTTGCATATATATGTGTTATACATTTATGGAAAGTGTTTATGAATTGTTACAACATTGGGAAGGTGATATATAATTTATAAAAAAAAACCTAAGTTTTCTCTCAACCCTAGTATTCTGTAAATAGATATATGCAAATATTCATATATGGAATAAAATGCATTTTGAAGTTATCTTCTTGAATATGAATGCAAATATTAGTTAGGAAATTGTTTATGTAACTCTATTGATTTCATAAAGATAAATTTAAGATAATTAATACGGCTTGCTCATTCTTTATCATTAACATTGGCTTCTACTACAGCCTCAGTACGAGGTCAAAAAAATTTGAAATGCTCAATAATTTATGTTTTTTGGAAAGCTGAACCAAGCATAACAAATTACTGATTTTAGGGGCCTCCAAATTGGATGTCTCTTAGTGTTCGCTCATACTTTTGACTACACTCCACCAATAGTAGTCAAGGAAGTAATAGGCTGTGAGAGGTCACTTTTATTTTTCTGAGAAATTTTTAAATTGTATTGATATTTCATATACAGTTTGAATGCACACGCTAAAGATGGAGGATATTTTTTGGTGGGTACTAAGGCGTGAAAAATATAGATGACCTGTCGTCTTTGATGCTCCTGCAAGGACAATCTTTATTTAACTGATACAATTACCACCTTGTTTAAAAGCTTATATACCTACATTTCAAAAGGATAATGTATTTTAATTAGGTTCCACGCAAATTTTGAATAAATTATTTAAGTTTGAAGTGCTTTGCATTTTTTTCCCCACTTACTTTGTACAATTCAAATGAATTCGGAATAGTTACTTTATATTCTATTTATAGTTATTTAATATACTAAAGATGGTCGATTTAATATGTACATATAAACTATATCTATATTAGACTATCCTTTTTCAGTTCACTATATTCAATATCCAATTTCTGTCTGTCGTTTATTTTGATTGACATAAATATTTTATATTTAATTTTGTCAAAAATGTATTAAAAATCAATCAAATAAAAGAAGATACATAAATACAAAGTAAAACGTTTGCAAAAACATTACATATTTGCGCAAAATCATATATTTTCATGAGTGTATGAGTTAACCATGTTTATCATTCTATAGATTTTTTTGACGTATTTAATAGTTAAATATAAAAACACATTTCATAAAGACGTTATACAATAAATTTTATAAATCTCACTCATCTACGAAATGAAAAGTATTTTCTTTTCTTCTCAAATAGAATTTAAGAAATATTATTTGATAAATCAACGGAAACAGAAAAATAAGAACCATACAAAACGACTGATATATAATTTAAAAAAACTAATGACAACATTTTTTTTTGTAAATCAACTTCTTGAACTTTTCTCCTGCAGTTTAAAAATAGATTTGGCTGCGATTCTCTATTCCAGAGTTGATGAGTTAAAAATCAACTTCTTATCTGCAGTTTGATTTTTTTTTAATGTTCCTTTAATTGGTTAGATGAAGTTGAACTAATTAAGTATAAGTAAATATTATAGTATGACATCCATGTAACCTATGAATCTTTTGGTAAAATCCATATACATAAAATATATTTCTTTCTCTAGAAATCGCCTGGGCGTGAACGCACATTGAATTCAAGAGAATAACTTCTCCCGAGTGCGTTGTCGATGTGCTACGGCAATTCAGTTAAATTCAGACTAAAAATGCAATAAAATCCCTCATTCATCAATTATCATAGCTGTTACAGATCTGAGCAGTCTCTAAATTGATAGGGCATGGTTTTTCTTTGATGACAGGAATCAAAAATTAATTTCTTCTCTTTGAAGGAAGTACAGTCCGAAAGAGACTCTGAACTTTATAAGTGACTGTTTTTGGAGTTAAAAGAGGGTCCAAAATTGACGTCACATTAGACTGTATATGTGTATAGCCTTTTATCGATACTTTGAAATTGTAGGCGAGGTCAAAAGGTGGATGTCTTTTCCTCCCTCAGTATATAAAACTTCATTGTTGGCCCATGTACTTTTTTTAGATATAGTATTGGGTGAAAAATACCATTTCAAATAATACGAATGAAATACTTATAATAAAAATGTAAAATTTAGATTTTTTTAATCTCAATATGGTATTAAATGTTGTACAAACAGAACAAAGAGCTATGAAAAGAATTTAACAGTGCATTTTGCTCCTTTGAATGTTACCTTCGAAAAATTAAACTTTGTATAGGGAGGACTTAAGGATTATTTATGCATTTTCAGGGTATGCAAACAATTTCCTTCCAAATTCAGAAAATGATGGATAGCTTCTGAGGCCCTTCAGTTGATCAAATATCTAGACTAAAGACTGATGGACTTAATGATGAATAACTGGCTTGATTGTCTAACAAAAAGAAACAATGTTTATTTATATTATTTTGAATACTTTGTAATATTTTTTTGCGTTCTTAACCACCATTTTAATGCTCAAGGCTAGATAAAGTATCCCAAGCTTTTAAAAAGGTAGTTTGTGATATCTACTTGCAAGCGCTCAAATACTGATCAAAATACAAACTGCAGAAATTATTTGTATAAATAAAGTGTATTGTAGAAAAGGTTTTAATCCTAAAAGAAAAGTGAGGCATATTTTTAACTAATAGCTCATGAAACTATTATATAGCTTTAAAAACGCAGTGAAAAATGCTATTTTATAGCCGATATTGCTTTGCTCTCAGCTTCAAAATAATTTGCTATGTGCACACTAAATATTTACTGGATTTTCCGTAGTTTGTGTACTTGTGTGTTCTGTTTTTGGCTTGTGTAAGGGAATTTTACAATTAAAGTCTTCAGAAAACTCTATTTACAAAACCTCAAATCCCTCATGTCATTGTTTGAATGATATTGACACTTGACCCATTTTTTCTTTAGTGTAATAAAATGTATGACTTAAATTTTGATTTTTTTCTAACCTTATTTATACATTGATAAAGTCGAAAGTGTTTGGAGTGTTCTGTGATGACCAAATCAAATGAAAATTTATATATGTTTATTCTTTCATTATTAACTCTTTCAATTTATTTAATTTTATCACTGAAGTTTATTAATCTGAACATTATAAATTAAATATGACAAATGTTAGATGTTTTAGGCTCTAAATGCTATTAAATACAATGTCTCAGATATTTTCAATATTTAAAAATTATTACATTAATTGGTATTTCCTTTGACTTAAAAAAATGTGTACTTATAATTTTTTCATAGTCAACTTTCAATTTCTATGATTATTATTAGTACGTTTGGGATATAATCATACAGAAATGTATTCATAACCTAGGAATATTCTATTTTACGAATTTTATAACTGAATTATTCTTAATTATAAAGATATCACTAATTGGTCATTTAATATGAAAAAAAGACTATATGAATTTAAAAGTAAATATAATATTAATTATTTAGTATAATATTACAATAATGGGTACATATCTTTAAAAATTGTAATATACAATCTTTAGTATAATACTTTTTTTTAAATAAATTGAACCCTAGGCAACAATAAGGTTGTACATATGGTATGAAAATAGGATTTTTTTAAAACAGAATTATCTTATTAAAATTAGATTATAATGCAGCATTTGATATTCCTTACAATATTTTGTTTTTAAAAAAATGTACATATTAAACCTAACCATTACAAAAAAAAATATATTAACTAAATTTAATATTCCTGTAGATATTGAAAAGTTACTTAATTTTGATATTAATTTTATTCATAATTTTCATAAAAATTAATTAATAGTTAATGAATACATAAAATACTGATATGCGTTTGGGCGATTAAAAATTGGGAACGGTTTATATGAATATATAATTTCTAGATATCTGGAACAAAAATGGCATTTTATTTTTTCCATATAACTCAATTTTTCTTGTTTGTACAATAATAAACAAGATATATTGTATTTAACATTTCTGAAATGACAGTCAACAAATATCAGCAAAGAACGGTCTTTCTCATTTCTTTTCTATAATAAATTTTAATCTTAACAATGTTTTTAATAGAATAATTTGATTATTATGTTTTAAATTGTCAAACAAAACAAAGACTTGAACGTGAATGTTGAATGTGTTTATTTCTGTATAATACCCAACAAAAAAATGTATTTTTATACAAATTATACACAAAGTAAGTGTATACTGGTTATTAAGAAGAAGGATCTATGACTCAACTGGGTGTGGAGGGGGGGCTCAATAGACATCCATATATCTAGAATTATAGGCTCTGACAAACAAACAAAACACTTTAGCTGATACTACAAAGCATTTACAAATCAAATTCAATTAAACTAGAAAAAATATTTGCATAAAAAAATGTAGCCAACTTCTTCCTCAGATTTAAATATGACGGAATTCACTATATAGTCTGTTTTAAATATGACTGTTTCCCAAACATACAACTGCAAACTCAATCAACTGAAAGACTACATCAAGCTTATTTAACTCAGAAAAGAACATCTGACACACATCTATTTATATTATTAATTTTTGAAATTCTATTGTTAATTGGTAAATTATATCTTGTTGAAGTTTAAAATTCAAAGTGTTCAGACTTTAATGGACCGCTGGGTATGAAAAGAATCTACTTTAACCATATAAATATGACGAACAAAGGTTAAGTTAAAACTATGCATATAGTACATACTGTAATGTATTAAATGGAATGAAGTTATCCATTTTAGCATTGATTTTTTATCTCCCAGATAGTTAACAGCGTTTAGATCAAGTCAAGAAATTTCCGTTCTAAGAAAAGAAGCTGGATTAAATAGAGAAGAGTTTATAGAGAGCTCTCATTCATATACAAAAAAGAATGAAATTTGACGTAAGAATATAATCTTTGTAGCATTTTCTTTTATATATGTATTCTTGAAAGAAAGATGGGAATATCTAACCCTAACATATATAACTACTACATTATATTATCCTTTTTGAAGTTTATAAAGTTTTTAGCTGACGCAATAGACGTTTTGATAATTTTATTATTATATTTTGTATAAATCCACCTTCAATACCCTTTACTATTTTGGTATATTTTTACGCATTGCTACACAATGATTTATGTTTGGTTACATATTAACATATATACTAAATGACTTTAAGAGACAAATCTTAATGCTTAATTTGATCCCGTTTTATATTTTCCACTCAGCATAACTGACTGTTATTATTATCATAACTATGGCCCATCAACATAAAAGTAATTTTTAAAAAAAATTCTCAAAAATGAGTGCAGATTACATTTGTATTCTTTGACAAATTCTTTCATTTCTATTTAATAATTATTCTTATTTGCCCTGTGACGGCCCACAAATTGCAAATTTAAGTATCTAAAATTGACCTTGACAGATTTTGTTCGCAAGGTCACATCCGTTTTAAAATAAATATCTTTGATACAAAAAAAAAATTAAACTATAGTTATAAGTCTTAGATGTCTTATCTCAAGCCACAAATTTGCATACAATGCCTCTAATAGACTCAAATATGACGATCAAATATTTGGCTGTATGTATGTTTGAATTAAAAATATATTGGGAGTTTCTTCGGTTTTTAATTTTTATTCAAGATGGTTTTATGTTGATACAACACAATATATAGATTCTTAACCCTTTGTTATTGAACTGGGATTTTCTGCACCCCAATGATGGAAAAATAGCTTCGAAGTTGTTTAAAATAGATTTATTAATATGCATCTAAAACATACTTTTAAAAAAATTCAAGTATTTTATGTGGCAAAAATGTATTTTCTTGAAACCCTACGCAAATTTGTAATGTTTAATCATGGTTTGATACTTTTGATCATTTTTTTGAGTTTTGCGTCGCTATTTTGCTTTGTCTATTTTTTTTCTTTTTTTTCTTAAAGGTATACACGTTGCTACAAATGTAATATAAGCTGTTATCCCATATATCATACTCAATCTCATCCGAGATAATGCGTACGTTTTTAGTACCAAAGGTTCGTTAAAAGAAATTTATAATTCATTGAAGTTTTTATCAAAAATGAAAATATAATATTCTACTATAATAATCACAAATTATATATTGTTGCTGCACAAATCTAATGTTGTTATGATTAATTAGCGAAATTTTGAGTCTATGTCAACCGTATATCAAAAAATAAAATTAACTTTATATCTGGGTTAACGTTTAACCCAAGTTCATTAACTACGTCAAAATAGTAAATTGAATAGACCAAGTAAATAAATCGTGTCTCTGACAAATAATCAAGCAGTCTCAAATATGGGTGATGAATATGAGGAAAACGACATCGATAACGACCATCAAGATGTCGATGAACCTGATGAAATGAACAATCTTGATGATGATGCTGATGTTGACAATATTTATGTCCTTCCTGCTAACAAGACGGATAATTATCCATCATTAGGGGATTCTAAAAGTAAAGATAATTGTACAACAACGCCCCATATGACTAAATATGAACGAGCCAGGGTATTAGGAACAAGAGCACTTAAATAGCTATGTGTCATGGTAGAGTTAGAAGGAAAGACTGAGCCCCTTCAAAGTGCAATGAAAGAGCTTAAGCAAAGGAAAATACCTGATATCATTCGGAGGTATCTCCATGACGGATCATACGAGGATTAGAGCATTGATGAGCTCATTATTACTTATATGTGAACAATTTCCTTTCATTTTACAATAAATAATTATTATTTTTGTAATTATATAAACCGTTAGGTTCTATCTAGGATTATCACCCATGTACAAATATTGTTTTTTAATCTTAAAATTGGTGGTCTAAAGTCAAATATACGCAATTACCTAATTGGGGAATTACTCTTAAAAATAAATAAAACTACTTCAAAATAAGGATGTTCACAAACGGAGGACTAATGTGATGTCAACTTGAGCTGATTGAATATAACCTTTGTAGATTATTGTTTACTTAGCTTTATTTGTTCATTCTTCATCAAAAATTCCTGACTAATCTTCATTATTTTATGTATTTTATATGGGTATGCCATTCAGCACAAAATTGATTAAATTAAATAGCCCATGTATTGTAGTTTATATAAGAAAACAAAAATATCCAATTATTTAGTAAATTTTACACAAAATACAACTTTATTATTAAATAATTTAATTACACACCATATATCATCATAAGCACAAGAATATTTTCACTTTAAGTATATATACTTATATATTTTTTTAATATTATTTATTGCAAATACTTTCATGTACAATGCCTTCTGTTCAAAAGAGACAAATTTGATTAAATCATTGTAATCACTATCCTGGGACTAGATGAGAGGTCATACAGAAGGAGATACTCTTTAAAAAAAAACCTCAAAGGAAAGAGGTAACAAACATTTAATATAGGGGGGAGGGGGTTATCAAATAGGAATTTTGTTGGTTTAAAATTGTTTACTTGCGCTGCGTCTTTAGACTCGTAGAATTGTTAGAGATGGGATTTTGAAGAGTCAAAATAGTTAATATATCCGTATGAATATTGGCTAAATTGTGTTGAGAATAAAACCACGCCTAGGGGAATGTTATAAATAGTGTTCAAAATTGATTTATATATGTTTACAAAAAAAAAGAAACCAAAAATCAACATGGTAACCCTGACCATTAGAAAAATGTTTTTGGGGAGAGCAGCTTAGTTGTCATGATGTTTCATTAGATCAGCTACAATCAGCTGTGACAAGGGAGGAAGGGGAGAAGAAAATAAGCAGGGACATTAATCCAATGTTAATATTCAATTCCATTCTGAGTCCAACAAGGACATACAGGGAGCGGGGATCAAAGTGTTGCCTACTTGTAACCTTGATAACTTGAAGACAACATTATCATATAAAAAGCCGGTTAACAAATAGGAAAGCTATTCTTGTCATCTGACAAAACGTAGTTCAGTTAGCATCATGCCGTCATCATATGAGGAGATAAAGAGCTATAAGTGGAACGAGGAGCTTTCGAGGTCCGCCGTAGTCATGGCATTGGTTAATAATGGAGGTGAAATCTCCAATTCAACGATTGCTTCAAACTTAGGAGTGAATTTACGGACTGTTCAGTGTATCCGTAAGAAGGTAGAGGACACCTGGGATGTTGATGCCACAATAAAGAAGGCACCCAAGGATGAGGGCGCTGACAGGAAGGTCAGGACACCGACTTTGTCGACAAGGTAAAGAATATAGTTGAGGATGCCCCTACCAGGTCCATGAAGGCCATGGCGAGGGATCTGGGCCGGAGACAGGCCCTGGGTGTGGCAACAGGACTCAGCACCCTGCCATGTGTCCAAAATCTCCATGCAGTGGTTAACCGAGAAGACTTATGACGTCATAACCAAGGATTTGTGGCCTCCTAACTCTCCCGACCTTAACCCTTTGGACTATTTTGTCTGGGGCTATGTCGAGATACATACCAACAGACATCCCCATAGCACCAAGGCCAGCCTGATGGACTCCATCAAGGAGGTATTCGGCAACATGGACAATAAGATGGTCAGAAGAGCCTGCGGCCGGTTCAGAGGCCGTATTGAGGCGAAATTGATGCCAACGGTGATTATATCGAATGAACGGCTACTCTATACCTATATGCTCGTCATAGTTTTAATTTTCAAGAAAAAAGTTAAAAAATGTATATTTTGTGTTGTTTTTATAGAAAAATACTTTGGCGACAATTTGATCCCCGCTCCCTGTACAATTAAAACTCCACAACAACTCTGTCTTTTGTGAGCACACACGAATGTTCAATTAGGTTTTGAATATAATTGAATGTAGTAGAAAAGCTGCGGAAATTAAAATCCATTCTCCAGATTACCAATTCCACAAAAATGGTATATCAAAAAATACAGACGATTTACACCACTAGTCATAAAAAAAGGTTAACATTAGAGGTGACACATCTGCTGTCAGAGGTCACTATAAACTGCAGTGCTCCATGGTTAGCGATGCGTTATAATTTTTGAAATAGAGAGATATTAATAAGATAACCCATATTTTGCTCTTATCTCATATACTTTTTTTAAATGTACCCTCACCGCAATTTGGCCCATGCTCATACCCCTAAATCAATCAAAGATTTCAGAAAGACTCCTATCAAGTTGAGAAAAGTCTCAGGATATATCCTTAGATACATGAAAACTTGTAGTTAAGAGCACTTTTTCAAAACAACGTGAGAAATTGTGCTCATTTTGGATGCATACTATATTTTAAATTAAGGCTCATATTAATTGCAAACAACAACAAAAAATAAAACTTCCAGTAATAGATTTAGCATTTGTCAAGGCTCAAAGAGAAAAAAATGTCAATATGAAATCACTTTAGATATGATACTTATTCAGAATATTCCCCCCAAGGGAGCTTCTATAGGGAATAAAAAGCAGTGATGAAAATCTCATAAAAAATAAATAAAAATAGAAAAGATACAAATCGGGGATTAATCCAAAAGAACTGATAATAAAATAGCGGATCAAGACGACAAAATAATTCTAATCCAGACAGAATAGTTGGTCAAAAATAAAAGGTAGGATATTCGAAATGAGGTCTTATGCAATGGATATAACGGACCAAACAAGAAAATTTGTTTGGAATGTATGCAATCTGTATACAAAGCAGACTCCATTAATACGCTTGATTCAAGAGGTAGATGTCAAGAAGCTATCAAATAATAAATACCCTTGATTTCATAGGAAGAAGCTAGAATCTGCTACTAATTACTCTTGCTTTTCTCCTTATTGAGCTTTAACCCTGAAAGAACCATTGGAAGATATATGTTCCTTCTCACACAAATGTAAATATAAGCAGAAATAACAAGTTGAACGAAAGTTTTACAACTGGAGGAGTGGTAAAGTATTACATATGTTTTTGCTCACTCACTCAATTTAAAAAAAAATTGGCCTACATAGAGTCATTCATCATTGAGCTCAAGTACATGTTACTTCGCTAATTTTTCTATTTACTTCACTTCTAGCTACGTTATGTACATGAAAAAATTATGATACTATGTATTAGCATTTGAATTTTTTAGCTTGAGCTACTAATTTGGTATTTGGTAAGATGTTTCTAAGTACTTGGCCTGTCAACACAAAAGTAAGCAAGAACTATTTTTCTCAAAATTGAATGTGGATTACGATTGTAGTCCTTGACGAATGATTGCCAATTGCTATCAACAAATTATTCTTATTACCCATTTGAGTGTGTCGCAAATTGCATTTAAGATGGCCACAAAATTGTCACAATGAAAATATGAGAAATTGATGCATATGATTTAAAAGGCCATATCAGGTCTAAAATAAGTATCTTAAATACAATAAAGTTTTCTAAAATATAAATCAAATTCTAGGGTATCTTGATCCAGCCGACAAATTTGAATACAAAGCCTATAATTGTACCTTAAATATGTCAATATTGGGCTGTATATATATCAGTAGTTAAAAATGCGTTAAGATTTTCTTGATTTTTGGTAAAGACTGTTCTTATGATGACAAACACATATTTGGTTACCAAAAAATATACATTTTTTAATTTGATTTTGAAGCTCGAATCTATAAAAAAATGAATTATTTCAAATTCCTATTACAAAATAATAGCAAAATTTCATTTCATTTCATATATTATAATGAGTTTTTTATATGGAATTGAAATGAAATATATATAATTTTTTATTTAAGATCTTGTGTTAAAGTAAACCATTGAGTACTTGTCTTTCTTTCTTCTATTCCTATTCATGACTTCCCTAACGACTTCTCGAGCTCCAATGAAACTTTCTCTTTCATTATTTTTTCCATACTTCTGCTTGCTTTAATAACTTGCTGAATACAACTCACTACACTCTGGATAACAATAGGTAATGGAGGTTTTCATATCCAGAAAACTTTAGCATTTTTAAATTTGAAAGTAAGAGAATGGTTAATAAGTTATTTGATATTATCCATATTTATCAAATCAGCTGGATGTTCGGCATCATAATTAATTTCAGGTTTATTCCTTACCCAAATAGCCACTTCCTTAATTAAATTCTTAGTTTATCTTCATTCATCGCTCTACAAATTTATGATTTCCTTGATAATAACTCTCCCCCGCCCCCCTCTTCATTGTGATGAAATAGTTATGTTTTTATGGTATTGCAAATCCTAAATTGATAGTCTTTACATAATTCATTACTGTTTGATTAAGCCTATACTGTTTTTAAGATTAATATGCGTCATTTATTATATAACCCAATGAAAATGAAACAAAACAAAACCAATTCAAACATAAGTCTACAAATTTGTGAAGAAATTATAATAATTTCTCATATTTTCATTGAGACAATTTTGTGGCTATCTTAAATGCAATTTGCGACACACTCAAATGGGTAATAAGAATAATTTGTTGATAGCAATTGGCAATCATTCGTCAAGGACTACAATCGTAATCCACATTCAATTTTGAGAAAAATAGTTCTTGCTTACTTTTGTGTTGACAGGCCAAGTACTTAGAAACATCTTACCAAATACCAAATAAAATAAAAACCAATGCATTTACCTACAATTAATAAACTTTTTGATTATCAAAAATACAAATGGACCTTTCTTACACATATGATAATATTGAAGAAATCATTGATTTTTTTTTTATTTAATTTTACCTAAAGCTACAAAACATAGTGGCAAAAGGCCTCTGTTCACTTGAGCAGACTTTTTGTACAGGTATTCTTTTTTCTATGCAAGATGCCCCTTTTCATCATTTCCTTGGATTAAATTACAACTGATACTACCAGATTGCACCTGTCAATAGGAGGAGTTAATTCTTAGCCCAAAAAGCGCTCATTTTTTCTTCTTCACTCCTGCGTATACACTTATTTTTCCCATCATCATAATTTATCGTGATTCTTCTGTTAAAAGGGTGAATTTATGTATGTGAATAGTCAATTAAAGTTTAATATTCAGGCAATTACGACACTCTAGTGGATAAAAAAGTTATATCAAACCCAACAATATTTGAACAAATATGGATAACATGGTCTTCGTTTCGATCTTTGGTTAATAGTTTCAATGTTAACTATTATTTGATTCCTTTAGGTAATTCTGCTATATACATACTCAAACGACTCTTACTGTGTATTCATAGGAGATGAGATGTAATTTAATAGAATTGAGAAAAAAATCAAGTCGAGTCGACGTAGCACTACAGCATCTTCTCTTGAGAGGAATAAAACGTCGTATGGTTAAAAACTAAAGATATAGAATATCCCATACAGTTGTACTATATAGAAGCTAACGAGTACCAAAGTATGTACAAAGGAAAAAAAATCCTTTTAGTCTTAAGGTTAACTCAAAGTGAGGGAAGAACCCGTAAAAACATAATGTATATTACTTTTATATATATTCAGTTTATTGAATTACGTATCTCACTTATTATAAGGGTGTAATCCTTTATTACATGTACATATGAGTGATAATGGTGCTCCCAGATGATAAAAACATTTTTTGAGGGTATTTATAATTGACGTACATACATTTACATATAATTTGCTACTATCATGTGATATATAAAGGGGGAGGGTGGGTTATAATTATTTCGTAAGTTATGAGGCTAAAAATTAATTTATGGAAGTCAGAAAGACCGTTAATTATATTTTTTTTAAACGGTTTGAAATTGAGTTCGAATAAAAAAGACTATTCCTTAAAAAAAAGTCATTCCTATAATTGTATAAAATATAACCTCCCATTTGGTTAAAAAAACCTACAAAAAAATTTATTGCAACTCTTACAATTTGAAACATGTTTGGAAAGAAAGCAGCTCAACTGTTATAAAGTTTTATTGGATTAACTGCTAGCTACAACAAGAGGCAGGAAAAATACAAAAACTTACCAGGATCATAGACAGAAGCTACCACAATGTTGATCCTCAATTCAACCACTAGTTCAACAATAACCTATAAACCTCCAATCAATCCTTAATTGCCCATCGATCTTTCCTCATCAAGACAAAGGCTCTTTTTTTAAGTTAAAGTTCATACTTTTAGCTATCCAATGCAATACTTTCAAACTTTTTGAATCTATTCGTCTTGAAGCTATGAGCCTCTGAGTAAAAAGAACCTATTTTCCACTTTAAACAAAGATAACTTGAGTTATAAGTATGATGCAGAAATTTTAAAAATGGGTTTAGAATTTTTTAACATTCGGCTTTAAAATATATTAATATAATTTATCCCTTTTTTCATTACCGAGGGCTTAAAAAAGCTTTGAACTTTAAAAATAGCCAAAATAACAAAAAAATTATGGCCTCTCTCTGAAGGCCACGAGGTTATGACAGAAAAAATAAGGCCATATTTGGAATGAGGGGATCAAATTGTACTAAGTTGAGCATATATTGTTTTTGTACCATTTTTGGTCTTGGACAGTGTAATCACTAGTTCGTTTGCTAATGAAAGACCGTTAGTAACCATGAGGATTTTTTGGAAAATTATGTATATAAGTCCTTGTTGAATTTGCAGTATATTTGAAAATTATATAGTAATTTCTACTTATTTTCTTGCTAAATACTGAATGAAGTTTTTAGGGTTTTTTTCTTTCTCTCATAACTGCTCACAACGACTCCAATAAAACATTTTGACAGCTAAATTGTTTTTCCTCAAACCATTCTCAAATCGTTCAAATAACCATGTCATGTTTTGGTATCAATTATTTTTACATACTGTCAAGTTATATTTTATGCACTTCTAACTTTAAGTATATATCTGGCTAAAAAACGCTGAGCTTCTTAAAATTACTTTATTGATAGATACTTGCTATTTCTAAAACGGAGAGTAAAAAACAAAAAAATAAATATATAATAGCGTTCTAATTCTGCAACAAAAACAACTAACCATTTACTAACGGTCAAATACCTAGCATATAACTATTCACTACAGAAATTATTATTTGTAAAGAGAAATCTAAATAGCTCTTTTTTGCAAAAACTTACTGTTAGGAACGCTGATATATAGTTATAAAAGTGTGCTAACATTTAGCCAACAAATATCTTGTATGTGGGGATAACTTCAGAAATTTCGCATCTTCAGTGTTGACTTACATAACATTAATTAAGCCAAACGTCTTTCAAAGTTACATATATTCGAATTAATTATGTTTATATACAAATGTCATAAATAAATAACATAATATATATTTTTGACTAGTCATTCATTATATAGTAATGACTATTCAAAAATGGATACTAATTATAATAATAGTATTACTAATTATGGATCAATGAAGAAAATATTTTTTGTTTTGAAATGAACACTCTGGCATTATAAAGTGCGATAATAATAAGGATAATATTTCATCGAATGTAACAATAGATAAATTAAGGGGTCCAAAAAATACTTTAGGTTGTTACCAAACATGTGAAGAAAAGGGCAAAATAATGTTTTTTGTTTACTTACTGTATTTGACTTATTTATAGCACTTTGGCAACAAAAGATTTTTTCTTTTCTTTTGCGGAATACATCCTGTAAATTCAATGAAAAGGCTGAATTGTTAGAGGTTGTATAGTCATTCATAGAGTAGTTCATATTATTTTCAGCTACAATAGTGGAAAAAAAGTATCATAATAAATTTGGTCAAAAATTATCTTGTGGTAAATCCAAAAATTCGTGAGACAAATAATTTTTTTTAAATTTACTATAAAAGGCAAAATCTAACAATTCCTCCCCCCCTCCCGCCCAACAAAAATAAAAGTTATTATTGACAAAAATTAATTTTTTTAAATAATAGAAATTGTAAAAAGAAATCGATTTTTTTCCAATAGATAGCTCTAATCATGTGTATCTCACATTATGTTGATTACATTAGAAAGATAAGATGCTGTACTTAAAAAGTTTGTTATGACAATTTTGTGATTATTTGAGGGCATGTCAAAAAAGTACACCAGCAAAGAGAAAATACGCCATATTTTACAGTTTGTCTTTGATAAAGGGAAACTGCAAGCAGGGGGCTGAAAATGTGAATAGTATTTACATTCTCAATAATTTAACAGCCAATCATGAACAATTTTGGTTTCGTCAATTTTATTCCGGTAATTTTAATATCAAAAATGCACAACGCTATGGAAGACCAATACCCGAAAGTGCGGATGAAATAACGGAAAGTTTCGAGTAAGACCGTCAATTAAGCATTGTTTTTATTGCCAAGAAGATAAGCATTAATGGACTAATTTATACTGCTCCTATTTTTCCGTTGTTATTTCCCAAGGAGCATAAATACACGGCACCCTCCAAGGATCACAGAAACTGCAATTTAATCATTTTGTACAGAATTATAAAGGGGCATTAATAAAACCGGGCGTTTAAAAAAAAGTAAGAAGAAAATAATAAAACAAAAAAACCACAGACAATAAAAATATCTACCTTCCATTAAAACCAAATATAATCAAGTAAACAAAAAAGAAGGTAAATAATATTTGTTTAAAAACATAAAACATAAAACAGTTTTTTATCATGGAGGTTACAAGCAGCGCTCGTCTTGAAAAACGTCTCAAAGTGTTTAGTTCCCGAGAGAATTTTGATGAAACTTTGTACATCATTTTAAATCCAACAAACGTCCTCCCAATTTTTCACTGGCTTCTTCTTTCCCTGGCAAGCGCGTCGTATATTGTCAGGAAATGGATAGGAGACTCGGATCCTTCTTTACATAATCTGCATGAGTTCTCATCGGCTTATCCCATTTTTTAAGGTGATTTTTCTTTTGAATTTGGCCAAAAAAACAAAGCACACAAATTTTGTTAGAAATGTTTTAAATGTGATTGCAATTTCCATCCTATGGCTACTATGTAATCATAGAAAGTTCTGCTCCTTTTTATAATTTTAAAGCTATTAATTGCGACATCTGATGTCATTAGCAAATCAATTAAGAAGGTATGATGTTTTTTTGATAAATAATTATAAAATTATGTGTATTTATTTAATTTTAAATCATCTTTATAAACAATTGATCACAAGTAATTAGAAAGTTTTGTATTTCTTATTATCAAGAGAATTTTAATAATTTTGTATAATAAATATCATGCTGATTCATATATGTAGTAAATTTGAAAAATATCATTTTAAAGTAGTCAAATTACCTTCACGATATTTATTTAATCATAATATCTCTATTACTAATAATAAACCTTTTAAGAAAAAAAAATTGGGAGTAGATTTCTCAGATATTTTTAGAAATTTATTTTATTTTATCTAAATGTTAATGTTATGGTTGTATTTAAATTGGGATTTACAGATAATCATAAAAAATTTCCCAAAAATATATATTGTTATTACCATAGAAACAAAGATAGTCTTCAATTTTCACATATTTGCAATTACTCTTTGCAAATATGTGAAAATGCTCAAAATATTTAATATACTCATTAGATATATGTACAATGATATTTATAATAAATATTATTTTTCTGTGCATATTTATATCATATAAATTATTATAAAGAAATGAACATTACTTTATTTATTTTTTTGACATAGAAAAAGAAAATAGGTAGCGCCAAATCCCATAAAAAAGGTGGCAATTTTCAACCGACCACTTCAGAATTTTATCGTATTACAATCATGCCATCTGACCTAGGAATTGCCTTATGAAATATGAATAAAAAGGTACTAGTAAAACTGCTCTGGGGAAAATTTCCCTTAGAAAATTGCCCTTGAGGAAATTGTCCAAATTTTGTTCAAACTTCATGATGAAAAATAACACATTATAAATTCGCTTTATTATTTATGATTTAAATATATATTTGTTTATTGCATCCCCCAAAGGAGTACCATCAAGTATGAGGAATATTATTGCAAAATAATTTCACTAAATTTTTTTATATTCAATCCAATCTTCTAAGAAATAGATTGAGAGGATTGGTAAGGAGGGGGTGAGGGGGATAAATAGCTTAGGGCCTCTTAAAATATGGTTGAATACTCTCCGCTCTCGGATTGGCAAAGGATTTTGTGGGATTGCTAAAAACAATGTGTGGTTTAAACTATTTTTGGGTATTAGAGGGGTTCCTTGGATGGATGTGATGCTTCGGTGATATTTTTAAAGGCTCCAGAGTACCCTCAAGTACCCCACGCAACTCGAGGGCTCGAAATTATTTTTTGATATTAGATATAAACTGTGGTGTATACCAAGTTTCAAATAGCCATTTATTCTTAGCTTGTGGCACAATTTTAATAAACAAATGCTTTCTGAAAAGTAAAAAATGTTATGTTTTTTTTTCCAACAGTATTTATATATTTTTTCATTTTAGATTCATGACCTTATATAAGAAACTTTGCCTTACATTTGACCTTGTGGGTCAAATTTTATCACAATCTATTCGGATGCAGTTTTTACGTCAGAATGTTTTCTAAAGTATATATAAATACTAAGAAACCGTTTGTTCAGAGATGTTTCGTATTGAATTATAAATGAAACGAAACATTTTATTTACTTAGGGTATCAATTTTAAAAGCAAATTCTTTGTGAAATCAATATCAAATACGAATTTTATAAAGGAATGTTATAAAATTCTTTAACTAAACGTTAAAAGAAATCAAAGGCATTTAAAAAAATATATTATGAAAAAGAAAAACTTAAAATATTTCATTATTTTATCTGTACCTTTACACTTTGAATTTTTAGCGAGCAAATTTAAAAAGAAGGGGTAATTGCTTTCCACAGACATTTAGATATGACTATAAATATATTTCTTAACAGGTGAAATTTTTAATATGATACCACTGAACAAATATTAGGAAGAAGTCATGTTAAATTGAGGTAGAAGAAGTGTAATTTAAATTTGTTCATAAATGTTTCAAAATTTGATAAATTTATTATTCCTATTACAATGATTTACAGCAAAGAAATAGAATGTATTATGTTTTGTGTTAATTTAGTCATGTAAAGATACCCATATGATATAATAATACTTTTTATTTAGAAAAATTTCAGGGTCATGTACTTACATTGATAAACAATATGAAATTAATATAATTTTTTTTTGATTATAATACTGAACAAATAAAAACATAACATTTACAATCGCTCTAAATTAAATATTTTTTTGTTTTTCCCTTGAAATGAATAAATATTATTACATTTTAATTTTTATACACATAAAAAAAGTTTAACTTAATGGATCCATGTAGAGTTAGTTTCTTAATTAAAAAATAAATCCTTATTTTATTAAGAGGTTGTGTGGCATATAATGTTATTTTTCTCATTTCTTTTTAAATTTCCATATAATACAATACCGAGTATTTCTCTCACAAAACCTCGATCACAAAGAACCAATAGAATGAATCCTTGATGTCAACTTATAAAAGAATACTCGGTAAAAAAAATAAAAAAAACTAGATATATGTAGTTTCATCAGGAAATTCAGTTCAAGGATGAGCAAAGAAATAGCTCCTGAATAAATAAAAAATACTCACGTTTTATTAAAAATGGGGTTTCCAAAAAAGTAACAATAATTAATCAATAGCTGTCTTTCTAAATAACTATATTTCCTTCCTTTAATCTTCATAAAATGTTTTGGTCTATTGTAAAAAATATTGTTTTTTAAACAAATTTGAAATACTCTTAAAACAATGGAATCATTTCTAAGCACTTATCTTATGATCTGGTATACACTCAGGTAGATGACGTGTCAACATAAAAACAGATCAGGATAAAAAATAAATTGAATAAAAGAATTTTTCTTTTTCTAGCTATTCTACATCATAAAAAAGGAGGATATGATTTTTACATGACATTATACACCCTTATATCAAGAAAACATTATTTGCTGCTATGGGATTATTCTAGGCTTTATCAAGACTTGAAGTTTTTTCCTGATGCTCCTCATTTAAAATTTAAGGCTTTAGAAGTCGTGCTTTTATAATCAAAGCCAATCTATTTCTATGTTTAATATCGTAGAAAGTCGTGGTCACAATTATACCAAACTTTGATCTCAGCCAGATTCCGTATGAGTGCATAACGGACAATATTTTTCTAGACAAACAAGGGGTTATTTTTGACTAATAGAATACATTTCCGTTTTTTCATTTTGAGTCAGTTGTAAAGATAAAGCAGCTTAGAAGAGACAATTATTCCCGCTTAGAACACGAAGCAAAGTTAATAGCCAATCTCATTGCCTACTCCAGAAACACAGTTTGGAGAGTCGTTAAGAAGATGGACACCTCCGACAACATTACCAAGAAAGTTCAAGACAGTTCTCAGATGAAGAAGGCAACTCCTATCTTCAAGGCATGACTGAAAAAATCACTCATGGCCAATCCATTAACCTGCATGTCTTCACTGGAGAAAATGTGCTTTATGAATCGCTCTACCATCAGTAAGGCTGTCAAAAGTATGGTTTTGTACTCATACTATTGAGGCCAATTGAGATCATATTACAAATTAATATGCTATTAAATTAAACAAAAAAATTGTCACAAAACAATTCTTGCCTGTTTTTATGTTGCCACGTCACATATATAGATAAATTCAAGATTTCAATATTTTCGTTCGTAAATTGATTGAGTACATGGATTGATTATAAAATACATTAATATAATATGCGAGTAGATAATCAAAAATAAATGTAGAAATCTGTAAATATGTAGGCTTACATATCGTTGTAGATGAGTATGCATGTAAAATCAATGTATATAATCCAAATAAAATAAAATTACTCTTTGCAAACAAAATCAAAAACATACTCCTACGATATGCATGCATGTACATTATTTAATGCTTGAAAACAAAGCGAATAAGTATATAATATTTTATGTATAAAACTATTTCGTTGAAAATAATTGAATAAAAAGATACTTGCTATCAGCATTGTAGTATACAGGGTGCATCAGTATTAAATTTATTTACGAAATGAATTAAAACATTTTTTTTTTATTCATACAAAAAACTTTAAGATTGTAACATTAAATATACATTTATGCAAAAGTTGTATCTATTTCAGTTTAAACTAATTTATATAATAATCAATTATTTGTATCTAAAAAAAACTGTAATTAAAAAAAAAATAATAATTTCATTCCATATTACAAAATACATTAAGTGCTATAAATATGCTACTTCCCAAAGAACTCCGAATTATACTCTTTAACTAATATTCATTGTGAAAGAAAAACAAATGAAATAAAATTGCCAAAAATGATAGATTGAGTAAATATCAGATAAAATATTAATAAATAAATATGTAGACATAACTTTTTATCGAATTATAATTCAATAAAAAATTTAAGATTTATCAATAATTATGATTGGTAATTTGATTTGCGTAATAACTAGAATTATTGATTAAAGTTATATTAAAAAAAGGAATGTTTTATTCTACATGATAATAATTTAGTCATAGTTAGTTTTTTTTATAAATATTTTGATTAATAAAAAACTAAAAGTTGTGTACAAGGTAGTTTGGAATTATATTATCATCATAAAAATTATATTGCTCAAAGATTATGTTTTGTATTAGAATATGTATTAATACTTGTTTCCGTATTTAATATACTTGCCCATGTACTGAACAATTTGCCAGAAACGCCTCGTCATAGACTTTTAAGTACACGTCTTCCGTAAAATTACAAAAGTTCTTGCTGATCAATCAAGAAAACAGCATTGCAAAGTCTTGGTAGTAAGGAGCAAGTGAAGAGGAAGGGCAAAATCTTTTGTCTACCCCTGCCCCCCAATTCTTGCTCTTTATTTGTAGTGTGGGCTATAGGCCAACATCAATTGGATTCTAATTATGGACTATCCTCTATATAACACACGGGCTGAAAAATCACGGGCTTAACTAAGAGATGACTTTATTTTTTTTTTTAAATTGGGTTTTTTTTTTAATTATTATTGTGATATATCTTTTTTTCTTGAATATATGAACCAGAGTCCCCATAATGTTTTTGGGAATAACAAAAGGTGTATATCTCTTAGCATAATTACTCAAAAGCTAAAGAACAGATTGTCTTGAAACTTTGACAGCTGTTTTTTGAAGTTTGTTACAAACAGAAAATGAAATGATTTTTTTTTTAAAATAGCACCATTTATATGTGAAGCCCCCATAATTTTCAGGATGTGTCTTATTTATATTAGACTAATGACTTTATTTCAAAATTAATTCCCTGTAGTAGTACAGAAAAAAAAATTATACTTCAAAATTATATTTAGGTTTGTAAAAGCTACAAAAAAAGTCATTTGAAATGTCATATATATGAATGTATATATATTCATTTGCATAATATTGAAACGTGTAGTTTTTATATGCTAGGGCCCCCACAAACTTATTTCTTTCATTTGATAGTTACAGATAAAAAGAGTTCCCTACAAATAGTTTTTTTTACATTTATTCATTTTTTTTATCCAAACAGTGCAAGTTGGATAAAACTTTATTTTCTTTTTTACCATATAAATAAAGTTGTTTTTTCTATAAATCACATCTTTTCTCCTAATTTAATTTCTTTAACGTTCTACACTTCTTCTTTTTTACAAAGATTTATCAGAAATATTCTAAAAATTTAAAAACTCAAAGGTTTTGAATCTTTTTTAAATTTGAAGGTAAAAACAAAGGGTTCTCTTTCATTTTTTTTCATATATACAAAATTTAGAAATGAATTATCACATAGTTTTGTTTACCTAACTGAACGTTTTGAATTATACTTGCTTATAGTTCCTTTGGTTAACGATATATTTATAATCAAAAATTATTTGCCATACAAATTTTTTCATCTATAAAGGCTAAAAACTTAGAATTGGATTGAATTATCGATCCAATATTTCATTTCTGAGTAGTACTATTATCAATGATAAATTAGAGTCAAATCCGTTTCCATATCAAAATTTATTATTGAATGACTCATATATACATAGACATGTAAATAAAAATTGTCTCCCAGTGCGTGTAAAATAATATTAGTTGTCAGTCTATTTATTCGAAAGGAATGTAATTATTTACTTTTTTCATTTATTTTGGTCTTCTTCATATCATATTTGTTATCTATGTACATTAGAATTTCCCGTTTTCTGTTAAATATTTTAATCCCCCTCCACAAATATTATTTCATCTAGGAACAGTAAAAACACGGACTTTAGTAAAATTTGAGGCCTCTCAGGCAAGTTTTTGCTTGGTACAGGTTCATTAAAATTTGGGGGAAATGGGGTTATTGGGTCAAAGTGACAATTTTTCGAACTCGTGTACAGTTCCAAAATTGATGTTATGAGTACAAAAGGGTAAATTTTATACTTTAAAAAAATCGGTTTATCACTTAAAAATACTGTACATTTGTGTATAATAGTTTATGGGCTCTAAGTTGTGCTTCTTGATTTGCAAACAAGAGAATGTTCCTCCTTTTTGTTGAACAGCTATTACTTTAACTAGGGTTACATTTTGATGTTATGTCTTTACAATACCGGGAAACTGCAAATCATTGAGCACATCTTAGGGCCTAAGTTATAGAAACCAATAATGAAGGAGCACAATATTTTTGAGAGGCTACAAACCTCGCCAAAGTCACTATTTACATTGTCCCAAGCAGAAAAATATTTAAGTAGGTAGGTAAAAATATTAACCCGAAAACGGGACAATCTATCTATCAAGGATCAGGAGCTTTTAGTTGTTGAAGAGTAAACTTTGATGCGTGTTGACTGCTTTTCACCAACCCGGTAAAAACTGGCCAGAATTACATAACTGATTCCAGTGGTGCTCCTCACAAAATTATATTCATTACAACCATAGAAATATACACTCCTAATGAACCTTACAATCTTGTAATTTCTTGTCAGATGATATAAAAGTAGTAGTGAAAATGATGAATAGGAGTTCTTCTAGTACATAGTAACATTTTCAATTCTTTTTACCATCATTTAAAGTATTGTTACTGCAAATTGACGCAGCCTCTGATGTTTTAGATTCGTATTCGTATGTATGTTCAGTGGTTTCAGGAAAGTAAAAGGATGAAGGACAGCAACAGGATTTTCATAATCCCCTAGCTGTGTATATGGGAAATATTTGTAGATACCTGACAATCTACTTCAATTTCTCCCATCATGAGCAAGGCAAGTATATCCATTAAATAACTTCTTCTTCTCCTCATCTTCTATATAATTAAGCAACTAACTATACTTCACTTTTTTATATACTTGGTAAAAAAGAACATTCTTTTTCATCAACCAGGACAGAGGCGATCTCAAATACGTGTATCGCCTTAAGCTTCATCATTAGTGATGAAAATCGTGTGTATAAAAGGCATGTTAAAAAAAGAGACCTAAAATCAAAATGGTCACCCTAATAATTTGAATAATGTTTTGGAAGACATCCTCTGTGACAATGGAAGAGGGGGGGGGAAGAAATAAACAATGCCAGTTGATAAAATTACTCCAATATCGATTCCCAATTTTATTCTCAGTCCAACAAAGACTTACAATTATAACTTTCCAACAAATCCTCAGGGTTACACTCCGTCTTTTATGATCAAACACAAAGGTTCAATCCGGTGTTGTATATGATTGAATCTATTTAAGGGAGGAATGTCACTACTCATGAATTAAATAATAATAACAACTGCTAAGCAAAAGGAAATTCATTCTTCAGATTACCAATTCCAAAAAAAACGGGACAGCTCAAAAAATCACGGTATTTACATCACAATTCATAATTATCTCTTCGCCGATACTTTATTCAAGCTAGACACGAATACAACATGAACATCCATATTTGATTCTTCAATATACCATCCATTTTGGATACACAACAATATTTTCTTATTATCAGCGTGAACAAAGAAACTCTTCTCTCTCGTCCCATTACCATTACTTCTTACAGTCATCTTCTTTTAACCCAAAAAAAGAACTGAATATACTACTTAGGTATGCATCTAATATAGGATCACTGACCCCTATACTACTTATAGGCAATTCTACTGGAATTGGTGGTGTAGCTTTCCTCCAGTCAACAATAGTATTCGATCAAGAACTACTTATCCATCCCCCTAGATATATGTAAGCTTTTAATTAAAAGATGTACAACTTTTATTTCCTTACTATGTTTTTGCTTGATAAAATTAAGCAGCTAGAAAGAAAAAGTTAGGGTTTGAATCTAGAAAGATAACAATATACCAACATAAAACTTCTACGACTAAAAGTTATGATACATAAATGCAAGTATGTATTCTTATATTGATAAAATATAAATACGAAATTATGAAAAGAAAGTTATTTAGCTTACAAATAAATGATTTAAAAAGAAGAAACCAAACTTTTCTATTTGTTTTTTTTTTCTTTTTCATAATTCATATTTTTATCAAACTACGATAAGAAAACACGAGACAAAAAGTAAGTAGATAAATTAATAAGTTAGTCTTAAATTGTTCAATGTATTTCAAATGCTGCTAAACAAAAAGCGGTTGATTCATCAGAGATAAATAATTTTGGATTTTTGATCGTAGGTGAAAGTTTTTAAAAAGTAACATTTAATTAAGAAAGTTTTTAATTTTTATCATGTATTCACTACAAAAATTAATGCAACCTCTCCCATCTTAAGCATTAATCAATAAGGAAAATAATTCAATCCTATCTTTTTAGCCATTCATCAGTCTCAAGGACCGATTAGTCGTTCCTTCTGTCCTAGATATTTTTTTTATTCTCTTCATTCTTAGCTAGGATTAAAGAAGAAAGAAAAATAATGTGGGCTAAAACGTATAATACTTGAGTAGTATACGTTCTAACTACACACCTCCTTTGACATAATTAGTAAACTACGTCGGTTTAGCTGTGGTAGTTATCATACAAAAAAAACAATAAGTTCCTGTCGTACGACTGATAACTTTTATAAGGACTGAACTGATAGGATTGGAGTCCTTTTACTAATTTAAACCGATCCAACACTAATACACGTGTAAATTTATACAAGAAAACTCCAAATCTATTTTTATTTTTACCTATCCGAAAATGTGATTCTGAGATATGGAGTCCACTATTTTTGCAATGTTTTTTATAACTGTGGTGTACATCAAATTTCAAATAAACATGTGGTTCAAGTGCAATAAGCAAAGCCTATCTTAAACTTGACACCCCCCTTGAAGTATTCCTGTTAAGATTTTAAGAAAGTAATAGAAGGTTCAGATCTCAAAAATGAATTCGATTTGACCAAGATTTAACTTAATCTACACGGTAATAATAAAAGGCTATCATTTTTAGAAAAAAAAAATCTTTTTCATCACATTTACCCAACACGCTGTACCTTTCATTGTATCGTGCAACCTTTATTCAAAAAGAAGAAAAAAAAACAGAAAAAAGACCCAAAGTGATATCTATACAAAAAAAAGTCAGGAATTTAAATTATTGAGCAAATATTTATTATTCTAATTTTTATTTAATTTTATCCAATAAAAAAAAGTATTGTTTTGTTATATTTAACGATTTCCTTAAATGAAACAGCTTATTACAATAAACCAATAAAATGCTTTGAGAGACATATAATAAAAATCTATAATCAATACATTTGAAGACTGATCCTAGATTTTCACAAGGAGCATATTTCAATATGATTGTAAACAATTAAATTTTTTTGAAGAAGGACTAACGACTCTTATTGTTTCGATATTGCAATGGCATTATTAAGATTCTCCTATAAATCATGAATTACTAAAAATCTAGTATAAATCGATTTCCAACTATGGAGTGATTAAAGGACTGGTTTGAAGATAAGTACATGAATTTGACCTCTCTCTATATTAGTGGTCTTACTATCGTCCCGATCCCTAAAAGTAAAAACAATCCCATATACAATGCACTGTTTCTTGCATTAGTTCATATAACACAATTACAGTTTAGTAAAAATAGATCCAGTCTGGGATACAACATGAAGAAGTCTGGGCCCAATGTATATTGACATATCAATAAACACGTTCTCAATTGTACTTATTCAATAATAACTGCATTGAATTCGATTCACTTTATGCCCTCCGAACTGACTGACTCAAGGCTCATTTATAGAATCAATTTAGATTTTTTTCGAATACTTTGACATATTTCAAAGCCATATATCATGATGGGGTTACTCACTCTAAAGTCTATGGAGTGTTTAGAGGTTGATATACTACCAATAATATGCCGTTGTAAGAGATTTGGAAATCTCTTACAACGGCACATTCTGGGCCCGATACAAAAATCCACCTTAGTATATGTTTAAATCCGGTTGGACCCATGTTTGGAACCTCTATGACTTCAGTAAGATCCTTAGAATTAATATTTTCTAAAAACGGGACTAGCAAACACTAAAATTGGATTTACGAGCATTGAATCATACAGCTGTTGTATGTCTTTTGTTCGCTTCAACCAAGAAAGAAATATCAGGGAAGCTTTCTATTTGAAGAAAATCCTCAATTGCACGTGAAAGAAGAGAATCTGTCATTTTTTCATTCAGTTTTATCCAACTATAATTTTTTTTTAAGCCTCACAAATTGCCTTTATATAAGGCTCCAAGTTAAATGATATACTATCTGATGCATCAAACGACAAGTACATTTCTTATTTTATCATAGAACTGGGGCTTAAACAAACATAGATAAGAGGATTTCATCTGCAATCGTTTAGTAGAAATAGTCAAAAGAATATTTCATATATGTACACTGTAGACGAAACATTTTAATTTCACATATCAATTATTAAGCCACAAGTGTGGCGCATCATTATGGGAAATGAAGAAATATCTTGAATACTACGTCATATGGAATTTTAATCTAGATACAGGCATTATCACAATAACATAAAAACTCTTTTTAAGATGTTAACCATTCCCAATAACGATAATTATGGTAAACAATAATTCCTCATTTGGGAAGAGTTATTGACTAACAATTTATCAGTTTTTATCAATTTTACCACATTTGTATATATTGTAGACTACCAGAAGTACCCAAGATGAAAAGTAACAATGTCAAATTCCATATAAATCTTTAGGTGGCACATCTCGATCAAATTATGAAAAAAGGCGAAAACTATATACCTACTGTATATAGATACTGACAATACATTTTAAGTCATTTTACAAAAAATAATTTTGATACACAATGAATTACCCTATAAAAATTATATTAAAAGTGTTTTTTTCTAAAATTGTGCTATGGAACAAAAAAATAGAGAAAAGTTAGGAAAGTTTGATAATCTGCGTATAACGCGCATCCTTCTTTTTTTACATGTTCAGAAAGGAATGATCATATTTGTTCTGTTATTCGCTCTATTTGATCAATAAGGTAGCTTTAAAAAGAAACTTTATTTATCATTTTTAAACCTTAGAATAATGTCTATCATAATTAAAAGAGGTAAAATAATTATTAATGCTGTATTTTAATCCTTATTGTCGAAGTTAAGAACTTTTGTCTCCTTTCAAACTTTAAACGAAATGTGCTAGACTTATAGATCCATAGGTAATTTTCTTACCATATATCAACTTTTTTGTACTATCCGTAATTGAAATTCGAAAAAAGTTTTATATCAAACCTGCAAATTGTATATGTCAATTTGAAACAAACTCACTTTTTATATATCTACGAACACTTATACCTAAGCTTAAAGTTTATTTAAAAAAATATTTCTTATAAAATTTTAAAAAATATTTGCAAATCGGAAACGCAGATACTTAAATACTTTTTATAACAATAGTTTTTAGTACTTTGGTTTTGCGTTAAGATATATTAACCCTCTTAGCATCAATTAAGCTTCAAACAAATGATTTATTTATTTTTAAACATGAATTATATTAAATTAAACATAACGTGCTGTACATCAAAATCGCTTTTTGCTATATTATTGCTATTTAAATCAAATAAGTCACACGGCTTTAAGATATTAAGCCCTCCACACACAGACAAAATTAGCTGTACTGATGTACACAAATTAAAAGCTAAACAATTAATCCGACATTATCAAGATTTAACTAGATCCACATGATTATATTAAATATAAAGAGATCGATGAAACCCTATAATAAATTAATTGCAGAATAATTATATGGTTAAAAAACTAAATTCATTAAGAGCAATTTATTGAAATATCTCCCAAATTTGCTCGTGCAATAATATTCTGCCATTTTGCAATAGATTTGAATAAAATATGGCCATTAACACAAATATGAAAGAAAAATCACGTATTTCAACATAAAAACAACTTTGAAGAAAAATTAAGAAAATGTATAATTTTTAATTGAGTCAAAGTTTAATATGAAGTTATATAGTAGCTCATTATTTCGATAGTAGTTTTTCAAAATAATGGGATTCTTTAATATTCCGAAATTTAATTCCAATTAATTTTTTTGCATTGATTTTGTACAAAATAAGTTAAATATATATTTGTTAAGGATATATTTTATATACATGAGTAAAATGTATTTTTATCAACCAGAACATAAATATATTGTAAATAGAGTCAAGCCCTTTTTCATACGTAGAATGCCTTAATTAATCATTGAGAATACAATTACAAAAATTATATGTGCAGTTGTCACATTTTTTGTACTCAATCCAAAAAAGGTGGAGTTGAAAACCCCATTAGATAGCAATTGCTGAAGAATAAACATTTAAATATAAGAAAATCAGTTCTTTTAAAAGAAAATAATGATGTACATAAGTAAAAGAGAAAAAAGTTCTTTTAACGATATATTCACAAGAAGAGTATTTGATTATGATAACAATACAAAAATAATTGAGATAGTATTTAGTAATTTATTTTCTTATATAAATAGGTTCTGTTAATTATAATTCATTGTTAATAAAATATCTAATCTAATGCATCCTTTCTTATAAATCTTTCATTTTCAGTCGCTTGTAATCAAAATGAAAGGAACAACATGAGGGAATTCATTATTGACTACGTCACAAAGAGAGGCCAAAGGAATCTGAAGGTAAGGCATGTTTGTTTTGTTATTCATAACGTCGTGACAAAAATCATTGTTCATTTATTTATAAAAAGTAGAAAATTTTTCTAAAAAATCATGAATATTTATATATGTTACTGAAGTATATTTCTGAATGGTTGTAAAGAAACTCTTTTGTCTAAGAACCAACTTTCAAAGTACTCAAGCAGATACATTCTTAAATAAAACAAAGGCATTATTTTACTGTATCTTAATTTTTTTTTTTTTCCCAAAATAGAAAACGTAAAACTCAATGACTTTTTCGAATATGATTATATTTATTTGATAATATGATAACTATTAAATATAAATATAAAGAGGAACATCTCCCCATTTTTTATCAACTCAAAAGTGTCCTATTAATCTTTAATATGTAATTTTTAGTAACTTTAAAAAAAAAATTAAACGTCATTTCTGTAATTTTTTGGATGTACATTCCAATCGATTATGTATGCAGTTCAATTGACTAAATTTAAAATAAAAAAAGTTCGGTCTTTAGCGGTCTCCTATAAACTGATTTCATAATTGAAGTCTTGACGACATTATTTATGGCTCTAAATGGTGAATGTCAGTACAATGATGTTATATTAAGTCAAAGGCGTCTTCAAGGGGGAAAATTAGTGTAAAGAGTGTGACCGAATGAATATGATTTGAAAAACATATATTTTTGAGTATTTTACCCATTTATATCGAAATTAGTCTACTTTTGCATTTGAAAAAAAATATTTAGCAAACATCACATTATTTTGTAAAAATAGATATGTTGCATCTAAATATGACTCTTAATAAGCAATTGCATTAATGTATTCCAAAATAATTCCATTTAAAAGTGGGAAAAAAACACTTACAGGGTTAGAAAGCAAAACGTGGACTGAATGACTGATTTTAGAAAAATGTCAATAATTTTATTTTTTGATAAATAATTTTTAAAAAATTTCGAACGAAACTTTGAGACAGGACCATTGTGAAAATGTTCACTCAATATGGCTGCCCTCAGCAACAATCACAGCCTCCACACGGCGGCGGAAAGCCTTGCAGGAGTTGATGATGAACTTCTCAGACAAGTTGTTCCCCTCCTTCACTACGGCAGCCTTCAGGGAGTCTATGTTCGGATGAGATGTTCGGTTAGTCTCCCTTTCCAAAGTGTATCTCACAGCAAAGTCCAACAGGTTCAAATCCGGTGAAGATGATGGCCACATGTCCTTGGGCCAAAAATTAGCCATGTTGTCGGTGCAGTACTTCTTGCATTTGGACGATGCGTGTGAGGGTGCACCATCTCGGGTCCACACATAGTTACCCTCTGGGTGGGTGGCCTTGAGCCATGGCAGTAGGGTGAGCCTTAGCATCTTGTAGTTGGCCTCCTGACCGATTTTCTCCTCAGCCTTAAAAAAGAAGGAGGCGTACTCTTATCTTCGGACGCCACGACCCACAGGACCATTGTTTGGGCCGGATATTTTGTACGGAACAATCCCTTGACCCCCTTTGGTGATCCCCCATCCAAAATTGTTTGACGTTTGTAGACCTGGTCCACAGTGAAAATCTTCTCGACAGAGAAAATTTTTACTGTGGACCCATTTGCCTTGCTCCACGCACGAACTGTCTTGCACCTCTGCAGTCTCCTTTCCTTCAGAGTGTCCGTCAACAGGTAGCATGGGGTCCTTCTGTAAGTGGACAACCCAAAATCCTCCTTCACAGCCCTCCTGATTGTCCCTTCGTCCACGTTAAACTTATTAGAGAGACGATTCATGGATTTTGTGGGGTCCTCCTTGATCTTGTTCTTCAGGTCTCCAAAAAATCCCTTTTACAGTTGTGTCTTATACTTTCTTCTTTCCTTGAGAAGTGTTTCCATCCTTTTTTATCTTGGCACCCTTGAAAATGAGGCTCTTGGAGCACTTCACAATGTCCATAATCTCTGCCACCTCAATCTTGGCATCCAGAAGGTCTGAGATCCTCTGACTTTTTGTTTCTTGCTCACTCAAGATGAAAGATTTGATAAATTTTCATTATTGTTTGCTTATGCAAAAGGACAGGAGATTAGGAATATGTAGGAAAAAGTCACAAAAACCTCTCTATTTTAATTACATAATTAGGATTTGTTAACAGTCCACATTGGCTTCCGAACCCTGTATATTTTTGAGTATTATATGCATTCAGTTTTTGTTCACGGCCTACGACTGAAGTTTTGGACGTAATGTCGGTCCAAGTCGATCCATAAAAAATTACTTTAGACTAACTCGTTAAAAAATCGATTTGGACCAAGCCTCATTACCAGTAATTGTTAAATAGTTTAAAATGTTTATTAACTAATTTAAATGAACATCAGCAAATCTAATTTTTGAAAAAACTAAAACAAAAATATTTCCCAAACTATAATTTGATTGTGAAAGTTTACTTTTTCTTGAACATTGAGTATAATCAAAATGTAATGTATTAAAAAATTAAAGAGTTTTTGTATATTTGTGGTAACTTATATACTTTTATTATTTTGTTAAATTATAACTTTTCTACATTGTTGGTTTATTTTCTTACATGCCCTTAAACCACAAACTTTAAGGATTATATTCTATCACAAACAAAATATGAGTACTCTTGTAGAAAAATATTCTTTTGAAAATAAAATTAAAATGTTTTAACTTTTTATTTCAAAAGGAATTGGTCAACAATACAAATAGAAGTTGTTGTTTGAGTAAAATTAAGATTTGTACTACTAATTATATTTATTTTCGTGCATAAATAATTGAAATGATCCAAGTAAAGAAATGTTGTAAGAAGAAGAATTATTCGAGTTTTTATGTAGTTGGTAATTTTAGGAGTGATTCTTACTTTCTAAAGCTTCTATCATTATTATTTAATCCTCGAAGAGTGAACGTCCAGGTATAAGTTTAATCACGATTATGTGTGATCATGATTGATGAAGAGGAACACAGAGAGAGATATACCAGACGAGTTATCAAATAAAACAAACCGGTGCTCTCTTGCTTACGTAAAGAAAAGTAAAGAAAATAACACTTGAATGTGATCGAATTTATGT
The DNA here is from genome assembly GCF_016086655.4 of Lepeophtheirus salmonis. Lineage (NCBI taxonomy): Eukaryota > Metazoa > Arthropoda > Copepoda > Siphonostomatoida > Caligidae > Lepeophtheirus > Lepeophtheirus salmonis. Next base: position 39,465,257 of record NC_052132.2, on the reverse strand, counting down.
ATGCGCACTCCAACCAGTTAGTGACAAATTCCAAGAAAGTAATGCTATTATTACTTTCTTGGAATTTAAGTGTTAATTCGGGGTCTTCAAGATTCAAGACCACCGTCTATCCCATGAGCATGTCCAAAACGTTGGAGAGCTCTGTCACAAATTCCAATCTAGACCCAGAGAAGTTATAGAAAACAGCCCAGGCCAATCCCCACCAGTCCTTTACGGTCCATGCAAGAAATATCGGGATTTCAGATGGAAAGAGCCTTGTGAGGGTGGAAAGGCCACTTTTGATACCAACAATGAAAGAAACCCATCTCTTCCGTTGTAAGATTATTTTAAATGAGTCTTTTGACTTGTTCGAACTTTTTTTGACACCTTTGGATCACCTACAGCCATGAAGTCAATTATCTCGACTATACCTTTTGAGTGCATGTCGAGGAGAAAGCATTCAGTTTTCTGTCATCCATACACCAAGGCCTTTAAAGCCACTTTCAGTCAGCACCGGGTATGATAGAGGACTATATCCGCAAAGTGTGTCAGGACTTTCCTGCCGTCTGGAAGCATCATTGGCTACATGAAGTAGGATAATTTCTCATTTTTCCTACAAGAATAATCATTTCTTATCCATGACAAAGTAAAAAATGTGCAATCTTGAAATTTAGTATCTATGCCATTCAGACTTCAATATATGTTTTAAGAATAGCTTTGTATTTTTGAGTTGTTTTTTTTAAAAACATTAATAACACTGTCCAACATCAAAAATGGTACAAAAACAGCATTATTTTGTTTTATTTAATAGAATTTGATTCCCTAATTCCAAATATGGCCTTATTTTTTCTCTCATAGCCTTCAGAAAAAGGCCATACATTTTTTTTTTTTTGCTATATTCAAGATTCAAAGCTGTTTTAAGAATTTTTTACCGTTTGGCTTTAAAATACATTAACATAATTCATCCTGATCTTCAACACTGAGGGGTTAAAATAGCTTTGAACCCTAAAAAATGAACAAAAAATGTATGACTTTTTTCTGAAATGAAAATTTATATGAGAGAAAAAATAAGGCCATATTTGGAATCAGGGGATCAAATTGTACTAAGTTGAGCATATGCTGTTCTTTTGCATAAAAAAAGAGTGATTTAAATTTAAATATATATAACGATTAAAATTGCATTTTTATGACTAAGTCAATCAAAAAACAGCTATAAGATAAAAATCATAGTCGACTATTGTATCTACACTGTAAAATAGTGAAGAAGTAAGATTCTGTGCATGATATCTAACATTCTTATGAGTTATAAAAAGTTTAATGTTGAAATATATAGAAACATAGATAAAATGCAGCATGCATTGAATAAATGTCTTTTATCTAACCAATATTAACAATATATGAACACTAAATATTCTGTAACATAAAATAATTTACAACTAGCGTATAATTTTGCTCTATTATTATCTTGGGTTAAGATATTATACATACATAATGACTAAAATAAAGAAATTCAATTATTTTTTTATCATATAATGTTCTTACATTTATAACGGACCACATAAATGTAATAGAGGGATCTGCAAAACTTTATACTCGTATATTCTTAAAAAATAAAGATTAATTTTCTTTTGGAAAGAAAATATATGATTTAATACATTTATATGGACATTATAAAACCTATTGAATAAATTATAGAATATAAATATTAAAATATATATATATTTTTAAATAATTGGACTCTTTAATTATTCAATTCATCTTCTAAATTAATACAACAATCTGTGTATAAACTTGAAAGAAAATTCCTAGCGCAGGTGTTATATTATAATGGTTACTGATACTTAATCAGTACAACTCCATCTGAATCGTAAATGGATAAAATAATAGACACGACAAGAAAAATGCAACTCTTGTAGCAAACTGATTTATTTGTACTGAGTGTTACGATATTTCGAATTAATAGGTTTTGAATTTAGATGAAATCATATCAAATACATTTTATGGGTTTTTTCACAATATCCGGTAATACATACATTGTACAGGTGTAATGTATATTTTATAATAGTAGCTGTTTTCGATAACTGATGATATTTTGTCGAATATGTGAACTGGATTTGTAAGCACAAAATTTTACGATTTAAATGGTTTGATAACAAAACATTTATATGATATTGTTTATTTGTCATTCACGTGAGATGTGGAGGTTACTGTCAAAACATATTTTGAGTTTGTTTGGCACACTTTTTTCTACAGACTAAACTAAAAACTGACAGCTTCTACTATGCTAATGAATCATTAATTTTCATCAATGTGTTAAAATTATGAGGTAAAAAATTTTTAACCATAAAAAAATCTGTTAAATTGTTGATTTTATTAAAATTTCTCATTATTATTTCCTAATTTTTATATAGAACACATCTGGTACAAACGTTTTGACATTATAAAATGTTATAAAAAATGCTTAAATGATATATATACCTTGTAATGGAAAAATGTCACATAATATAAATATTATGCTTAAATATAATTAAACGAGTTAAAGAAAAATACTGTCAAATCCAGCAGCTGAATAATTATAACTGTTTTCTTCATTTTTACATCTTTATTGTGTATTAATTTGTTTCATACAATTAGGATTCTGCTAGTACATACATCATTTAATGTTAAAAATGCTTAAAGTAAATAATATATATGTAAATGATTCATATAGTAATAAATTTCGGGCCCAAATTTTGGCCTTTTTTAAGTTTATTCGGGTTATTTGCATAATTTTTCGGTTGTCAGTGCCAGAACTGATTATTGTAGATTTTCCGATTCTCAGCGCTAGAACGGGAAAACAATATTTCGGTTCTATTCTTAGATTGCCTTTCAAATTGACTCGTGTCAAAAGTAAACAAACCTTTAGATTGAAAGAGGATTTCTCAACTGATTTGATCCAATTATTCTGGTCAATAAAGCATTTTTCTCCCCAATGATTCAACTCCAATTTTTTCCTTTTTATTGGACAGTTTCTATAATTTAAATTGTATGATCTGCTAATATACTAAAAATAAATCAATCGTAAAATGACAAACCAACCCTAAAAATTTCAAAATAAAGTTTGAGAAGAAAGCAACATAACCTTCATGACATTTTGTTAGATTAACTACCGGCAGCTATAAGGAAAGTCCAAGGGGGAACAAAAAACTTCAGAAAATAAACTAAATTAACAAAAACTTCCTTTACTCAAAATAAGGAGATGGGGAAGGTCCAGTAAAAAATTATTTAAATTGAATTTGAGTCTATAAAGAGAACTCTCTAAAAGAGTGCAGACTGAAGAAAAAGTCTTCAGATGCACACCCTCCATTCAGAGGAAAGTGATCCAAAGAACTTGACTGCCTCTCAACAGCTGACTAAATTTTATGGCGGGGGGGTTTGCAGGATTATAAATACATATATAGTTTTTTGTTGTGAAGTTTTTACGAAAAAAAATTGAGAAATTATTTTTTTTTTGATAAAATTTACTAAAATTAATTATCATCTTAGAACAAAATTCCATTTAATAAATTCAGTCAATAAAGTCATGGCGTCCCAGTGCTAGCTGACAGCAGTTTTGAGGGCCTAGCTGTTTGGATGACGGGCATTGAAGGCCTTCCCCTCGACATGAACCCAAAAAGCATAGTAACAGGCGTTAGCATCAGGGCTGTAGGGTGGTTAAAAGTGTGAAACCCCGAGATCTTTTGCATGGGCACTCATGGACTTGAAGGGATTGGCTGGGGCTGTTTTCTTTAACTCATGTATGTCCAAATTGGCCATTTTGACAGAACTCTTCTTCCTCTCTAACGTTTCGGGTGTACTGATTGTGTTGACGGTGGTTCTGGAGACGCCTACTATGAAGGAGTTTGTGAATGGAAATTTGTCGATCACTTTCATGTGCCATTTTTGTGACTTGTACGTTAGTAAGAGAGCTCAGATTTGTTTTATTTTCTAACTTATTGTTTATGCTTCAATATATGGAAATATGAACTAATTTCAACAACTCACACTTTATTAGTTATTGAATTAGTAAGGTTTCAGATTTCAATGGACCAACCAGTATAAGGGTATGTTTTTCAAAACATTTTTTTAATGTTTTTACTGTATAAATATATGTAACTTTTTTTAAATGATTAATAGTTGCTTTTGTATTTTAAAAAGTCTAACATTTATTAATTTATTGTCATTAAAATTTTAGCTTAAAGATTAATTTAAAGTTTCTTGTATATATATGTATTAATCATAATTTAATTTATATTTAAATATATAAGTTATACTTTTGTATGCGAATGAACCTATTTTAGGAGGTCAATGTGGGAGTTATTAAAGATTAGGATTAAATATTTTCCATTTTTAATATAAATTATGCACATTATTTATTCGCAATAAGTGTATCTATATATGGTTTTGCCTTGTATATAATGGAATAATTCATTTTAAATGCATCATTAGACAAGAACATAATTTATAAAATAAGGCTATTAATTCTTGAACAAACTTCTAATTTGTACTCATCTTTAATGAGGTAATTTTTATTTTTTCATTTGAATTAAATGAGATTAGTTCGGATTAAAGAATTTGTTTTTAAAATTAATAATATATAATTTCTTTATTTTTTTATGTTTCATTTTTTGTATATATATAATTGCAAGTGACCCTAATACATACATTTAAAATTGAAAAATATGTACCATTTGGTCCATTAAAATCGTAACAATTTGAAATTTAAACTTTAACAAAATTAATACAAAATTGTCTCAGATCTCTTAATCAATAATTTAGCCATCCTTAGCTACAATTAGCTGACAGTGGCTTTGAGAGGCTTGGTGTTCGGATAACAGACATATGCCTTCTCCTCGACATGCACCCAAAAAGTTTAGTCGAAATGGTTGCCATCAGGGCTGTAGGGGACCAAAAGTGTCAAAAAAGTGTTAAAAAGAACTCAAACGACTCATTCAAAAGAGTATTGCAACGGAGGAGATGGGTTAGTTTATTGCTGGTATTAAAAGTTGCCCCTCCACCCTCACAGGGCTCTTTCCACCCACTTTTTAAATAGCCTTTTGGACAGTTTCATGTGAAATCCTGAGATCTCTTACATGGGCTTGAGGGAATTGGCCTGGGCAGTTTTCTTTAACTCCTCCAGGTCCAGTTTAGCCTTTTTGACAAACCCTTCTTACTCTTCAACTTTTTGGGTATTGCTGAAGGCCTTGAAAGTGGTTCAAGAGACGCCCACGTGCTTGGAGTGCAGGAATGGAAGTTCGTCGATCACGTTCAAGTGTCATTTTCTCGACTTTTATGTAAGCTAGAGAGCTCAGGTTGTATATATATAACGAAATATGAATTAATTCCAATCACTGAACCTTCATTAATCATTAAATTAGAAAGTGTTTAGATTTCAATGAGCCACCCTGTACATGAATGTCTGTAGCCTATCTCATGACAGTTTATTTAATGTTCTTTTGAGATTATAAAATTAAATGTGCGTATGTACCTTGCGTAGGGTCCTTCAGATAAATCAGAACCATGAGGTACTCATCATCAAAAGGACTCAAGAAAGTTTTGTTATTAAAATATATTTATTAGTGCAATTGTAAAAAATATGACCTGGTGTTATGCTAAAAATAATAAATAATAACATGGTAGCCTAAACCGTTTGAAAATTTTTTGGAGAAAAACAGTTCAGCGGCGATGTCCTCTTCTCAAGAGCCAAATAACAATGATAATAAATAAAAAATGCTATGATTGCCAACTTGAATAAATTATGCACGCATATTATTTTATATTTTCTACAATTCTAGTTATTATTATTCAACTTGTTATCACTATATTTACTCATTAAAAAAATCATTTCTAAGACGATACCTTAGCTAAAGACGCCTTTGCAGAACAAAACTAACAAATATTGACACTTATTATATTTATGAAATTATGGTACATTTCCCAGATATTCACACAGTATTGCTTTTAGCCGAGAACCATTATTTTTGGGATTTCTTGGATATAATTTGGAAAGCTTTCGACATGGTCTAGTGAACTTCATGCTAGTGAAAAGAGCGAGGTAAAGTTTCTTATAATTTCTGGAGATATCAACATTCTGAAACTTATCAACAATGAAGATGAGCTGCTTATGAAATCATTCAAAAGATCTTTGAACCTTGTTAACTTAGACCAATATTTTGTTGTAAGAATATGACTTAGTGAATATTATGAAGGAAAGATTCTTTACTTCTATTTGAGTTTGACTTGCACTGGTAATATACACTAAAATAACTCTTTAGAACACAAAAATCTTTTGATTTTCATACTCAATTTAAGTAGCACTTAATATGATTAGTAGAAATCTTCAATCAATTTTTTTATATCAAATCTGCCTTTTGAGTACTTTCGATTTGAATTTTTGCAGTAATTTGCCTTTTCGATAGGTTCGAGCAAACTTTGAACTTTAAAAAAATCAATAAGCTACATTAAAAGTAATTTATACTTTGCAAAATTTTATGCTAATTTTAATTATATACTTATAGTTTATATGCGAGCATCCAAGTCCGACAAACTGTATTTTAACGGCTAAAACCCCACTATTTTAATGGATTTGCATGAAAATAAATAACATGCTGGTTTTTCATTTGTTATACGCCAAAAATAATTTATTTAAGTTAAAATTAAATAGAATTTCATATGGAAAAGAGTGTTTAATTTTAAAAGGTCTATTTTATCAGCAATAAAGATTTGAATTTCTTCTTTTTGAAGTAGAAATTTATTGAGGTTAAGTGCTTAAACTTTTAAAATTTCATTATAGTGATTTATATTACATAAAAAAGGAAAATATATAAATCCAAATATAAATAAATAAACAATAGAGTTTTATTTATTATTTTATCAGCTCCTTAAAGGTTCTTTCTTCTATAAAATAAAAACAAATCAAAATTGCAGCAGAACTAAAGCTTTTAGAACCAAATATATTTTTTTAAATAAAATATGTGGCATTTACGCTTCAAATGACCTGTTTGAGTGTAAAAGCAATTAAAACCAAAGATTTATTAATTTCATTCGTCTATATCATATTCTACAAACATATATATATATATATGCAAAATTACTTTAATTTAAAATACTTGAAGGAATGCTACATGAATAGGCATTTTAGCTTAAAATTATACTTTCTAGACGAGACTTACAGCTTAAAACAATCAAACATTTCCATATGGCGATCACAAAATTGTAAAAAACAGTCTCATACTAAATATTCTATACAATTTTTTTAAGCTAGTCATATATATAACTGAATCTCACAGTTTGTATTTGACAAAATCAATAGCATGATAAATTTTTTTCAATCAAAACCCTTAAAATAGAGTGATTTTTCAACCATTAACCCGTATTTTCTTAAGATTGAAGGAGTCCACAAAAAATATATGCACATTATGTACTTTTATCTGTGTTCCTGACTTCTTCCTTAAAGATTGTATCACGTTTATCTTTTGTGTATAAATATTCCAAAACAAAATGTACTACATAAATTCGTGATCAACACGTAAAGTACTACTGGAATTGAATATGGTATTCTTTTTTATTGACTCGTGTTAACTTAATTAATATTATTTTTTAATGTTCCTTTTATTGGTCAGATGGAGTCGCACTGATGAAGTATATGTAAACATTATAGTATTACAATTGCTCCATCCGACCTAGGAACTGTCTTTGAATTCAATATACAGAATCAATTATTATTTTTCCAAACCAAATATTTTGTGATTTTTTCAGAAACCATACATACTTATATTATATAATATGCTCTAATATAATATTTATGCCTTCCAAATGCATTCTGGTTACATGGGGTACATACCAAAGTTGAAACTTTACTAAACTCCATATTAGACGATTTTTTGTTTTTTGATATATTTGTTAGAGTAATTCTACACTATATTAAGGTTTGAACCAATAAATAATATACATAAAAGTAGGCCTATTATCTGCAAAACTTGAAGTTAACTGCAAAATAGATTTAAATTACGTGTTTGATTGTTCAATTCTGACAAAATGCATGTTAGAGGGAAAAACAACTTTGTTAATGAAGGAATAACGCTCAAATTTTTCATTTTTTTTTCTTTCCAATGAGTTAATTTGAAGCGTAAATAATTAATTTTCTCTTCTTTCTTTTTTACATAAGAGCATCTGATGCTATGAACTCTAGTTCAACAGCAATATTTATGTGATTTTAATAATAATGTATTTTAATAAAAGAATTTCCTCAAAATGAACTTGTTCAACCCAAAAAGGTTTAAAAATGTATTTTTTGTGAAATATTGATTTTTTTGTGATCTCTAGGATCATATTAACATTATTCCAGTTAATAAAATAGTTTTAACCCACCTTTTTTAGCAAAAAAAACTATGATACACTGGTGTGTCTTATGATGTGAAGTGAGTTTTTTATCCTTAAAAAAACGGTATTTATTTATTTCTATTCTTCGTATATATATTTAGTATTTAGTGAAACTTTATTTTGTATTATACTTGACAAAACAGTTACAGATGATACAGCTGCATACAATTTAGTCGTCATTTAGAATAAAATAATTTAGTATTTTCTCTATAAAATTATTAAAAAATTCTACAAGTGATATTTTTGGAAGGAATTTATATTATTTTGCAAAATTAAATGTCCATCACAAGTCCTACATATAATACAAGTTCATTTTAATTTATGATATGTTTTAGAATACAGACCTTTCGTATAGTAAAGTTTCGCCCATTGTGTTAGGCATAAATGTTGATAAGTTCCACTATTATGTTAATTAATATATCAATTCAATTATCTATTTCAAATACTTTAATAAAGTTCTATTTTCATTTAATAGCGTAAGATAGTACACTTGTTCCTTCATTTGAGCAGTTAAGTCCATCTCAAATCGTTTTTGTCTTTAAAATTCATTTTTCGAAATAGGGCTTCAAAGAGGAGTTGCAATCATTAGCTTATACTTTTGCAATCTCATCATCAACAATAAATTCCGTATGTGAATTATTTATCAACATATGCTTCATGTCAATATCTACTTCATCAAGATGTTACTGATAAGATCCCCATTAATCTGAAAAAAAAATTTTGGGTTTGTTTTCTATCACGTATATTTAATTCAGCTGAATTTATTTAATACTTTTTAAATGAGTAAATACATTTCAATATGTATATTGTGGATATAATCCATTATTTCTTCTGGACAAGAATTGAATTGAATACAAATTATCATATCAGCACAACAAAGGATACTACGCATAGGACAACTATAATATACCAGTTGATACATTGACAAAAAACTAGAGAGCGTAGTTTCATTCTAGGGTTGATATTCTAGTTTTCTTGTAAATACAGTTAGGTACTATCATGCGTTGGAGTAATGAGGAACGTGCATTTGCCTCCGACTATTTATCGAGTCTGTCAATATCTACAACCCAGCTTGACTTGCAAAATTATTTAAATGTACTACCAAGAGACCCTGTTCTGAACCGTAAATCAATTATTACTTTTCTCACTACGTTCAGGCAAACTGAGAGTACGACACGTCAAATAATGGGAGTACTTTGATCCATCAGGTCATGTGAGAACATTGAGGCAGTGTGAGCTTCAATCTTACAATCCACACGACGTTCTGCGAGGAAACATACAATAGTGTGCTAACCCAAATCCTCAATAAGTCCATAAAAGGCCTTTCTATTCACTTAAAGTCACATTTTGGTGTGCAATTTCCTCCACTAGAATTATTGGTATTTAGTTTTTTGAAGAAAATGATGTTACGGTGTCAGTAAATTGGCATGAGAACATTTTAGAGAAATTGGACCTAGCGGATATCTCGTTTCAATAGGACAGAGCAACACCTCAAACTTCAAGAGCATCAATGGCTATTTTGAGGTTATACATTCCGGAGTGCCTCATTTAAGTACCGGGTGCAGAAAAAGTATTAATACCTACTAAAAACACAGCTTTTAATAGGAGTAGTTCCTATAACTTTTGAATAGCTTAGATTGGAAGCCTTTGATGTACATACTGTTAACAAAAATTCTGTATATGTCACGATGGAGGTAAGAAGAGCCATCAAAAGCAATTTGATCCGCACCGGTAAGACCACCTTGGACATCATGAAGGCCTTAAATGTCAGCACGGCCACAAATCGTTTGCCTGATAGAGACAACCTTAAGGGCAAATCCAAGAGTGTAAAACCTACCAAAGTGAAGTCTGACGAGATCTTGGAGCCCTTTAAGTTCAACCCATCAATGAAAATGTCAGAGTACACCAAGAAGAAGAAAGTGTATAAGTTTACTTTGGGTAAGACCATCCAAAAGGTTGGAGGAAGGTCGTTTAAAAAAATTGAGAGTCAATTTTGAGCGATATCAACATTTCTTGAATTATTTGAAGTACAAAAGCAACCGGGTATTTTTTTTCTCAGATGAAAAGACCTTTACCGTTGACCCCTTCTACAACAAGCAAAATGATCGGGTGGTATGCTTTGGCAAGTCAGACAGTAGCATCAGGACAGTCGCCAAGATTAAACATCCGGCATCTGTGATAATTTTAGGGGTTGTAGCATGAACTGGAGAAAAAATGTCTCCAATTTGTTTTCCTGTTGGATACCGGTTACATGCGGTATCCTACTTGATGGTGTTGAAAGAAAATGTGGTCCCATAGATCACCAAGACTATGAAGAAGTCCAACAAGGCCATGTATGTATTTCAGTAGGACAGGACTCCGTCCCATACTGTTCATAACATGAACTTCTTGTCCAAGAACCTTTGCCTCCCTTAGACCCCAAATCTGAATCCACTGGATTAATCCATTTGGTGGCAAATTGAGATGAAGGTCTGTAAAGTCCGCCACCCGAATATTGATGCTCTGAAGACCTCCGTTAACCATCAGTTGAGGATCATGAAAAAGGACTACGTTGCCAATGTGTACAAGGGGTTTCGGAGGCGCTTAGAGGTTGTCATTGAGGTTGATGGTGGCTTGATTCATAATTAGTGTGCATGGTTATAGTAAAAAATATCATAAAATAACAAAAATTATGTACAATATCATCTTGATCAATTATGAATATGTTAATGACTACTTAGAGGCAGGCCTCGGTACTTTTTCTACACGCAGTAAGGGACGATTTGGAGTGGCTAGCCTTTCCCCATATTTGACCCCTTACAATTAATATTTGAGTGAATATCTGAGAAGAAATGGCCAGTATACCTGCGTATATGCTGGTGAGTCATGGCGAAAATAAAACTTTTCTGTTTCATAAAACTGATTTAATTGCCTTTTGCAAAGTGGAAGTTATTTTGTTACATCCAGTATTATATCAATGACGTCCCAAGGGATCCATTTTACCTTCCTTAAGGACAGACAAGTAGGACTGTAATGGACACCAGTCCTAAATAAGGACTGGCAGAACACTTTCAAGGTTTGCGGGATGTGAAAAGTTTAAGTCCCAAATTTTTCAAAAAGATTTTTTCGTATATTTGAGTTATTAGCATTTAATATATGTACCAGCATTTTTAACAGTTTTATTTATACATATATTAAAACTTTTATCTTGTCAGACATAATTAAATACTCTTTATGCAACTGACATAAAGATAGAATCAATCTTAGCAATGAATTCATTCTAACTCGGTATTATTTTATACTTAAATTATAATGAAAGATAATTATTCGGGAAGATATATCACTTAACAGATGTATAAACCCGTCCAAACCATTGTTTTAATTTAAAGACAGATTATAATTATGACTAAAATTAGAAAGAACATTAACATTTCTACTCGTGCAAATGTATTTTCAGTATTATAGATTCAAATAATTCTTTTAATAGTGAAACTTGCATAAGATATTATTTATATTAACTTAAATATCTTTATAATTCCGAAAATTTAAACCTGATATGGAAAAATTAGATTGAACTCACAAAAACTGTACTATTTTAAATTTGGAAAAATATAAAACCCTTGAGATCCTGTATATGAAAAAATATACAACCCCTTCCTTCGAATACAAACGACGTGTGGCCATGTTTGTATGCCTTAATACCCGGTGCACGCCCAAGGATATTATTGAATTTATCAAACGGACCAAATCGAATGTTTATTATGTTGCTAAGGGTTTGAATCAGTCTCATGGGTCGGGAACACTTGCAAGGAAGACTCATGATCGTTCTGAGAGCAACAAACGCACTCTAGACTTCCTAAAGGTAGGGACATTCCAGAATGTGACCAATCTTACCCCTTTGGACTACTATGTGTGGGCTTCTTATAGAGAAAATCCAATAAACGTGTGCATAAGACTGTTGACTCCTTGAAAAAGGGTATTTTTAGCCAAAATTGTCACTTTTAAAAAATATATTAGGCCAAAAACGGAACAGTTTAATATGCATCTATGTAAAAAAAATGTTAGTTTTTTGGTCACGCCGTTTTTTGTGTCGAATAAACTCCACCCTCTAGAGAGCTGAAATTTGGCATGATGGGCAATACAATATGAAATTGATATTTTGAATTAATTTATATTAATAGTTTGAAAAATTAGAGCTTTATAACTTCTAGCTAATCAAGAAGACAGTAACTTATGATGAGTACTAAAACTTTTATGACATCATCTAAGGAGTATTTTTAAACACCCCGGGAATTACTCTTTTTAAGTTCTTTTAAAATGATATTCCCAAATAATCAACATATTGTATTTATTATTTTATCAGCTGTGGTTTTTCTGCATTTTTCTGGTCCCTTATTAGTAGAGCTTTTAAAAAAAAAAGAATATAGGAGCACATAAAAAAAATAATAAAAATTTCAATTGGCATCTTGCTCATTCTTAGAGGTATTTTATCCATTGTCTTTTTGTTATTAGTTTTTCCTGTTCCTTATTAGTCGACTAACAATCATTAAGAAAACTAAATATATGCATAGACAAAATTTTGATTCCAATTACCAACTGAAATATTTATTAATATTTTACACGCAGCTTTGCTCAGTACATTTTTGTTACAGCTTTACGTATTAATGTTTTGAATGTTTATAGATTTAACTCAAATAAGCAACAGTTAAGCGCTGAACAATAACTTAAGTTATTATATTATGAATAATCCTACAGTTGGAAAGATTTGTTGACCAGGTCCCCACTAATTTGAGGCTTACTTTCTTTCTCCATTTGGAGGAAAAATTAAGAGATACAATATAAATTAAAATGTGCTACTTCATTTTTTTTTTCTTTATTAAAAATCCAAAGAATTGCATTGTTATACAATTTAAATAAACATTATAGTTGAAATTTAATCCTTCGGCCGAATGATATCTTAATAAAAATGCACTTATTTATAATGACACGCAACTATTAAAATCGAAAAACAGCACTTTCAAATTCTAATAAAAACAAAGATAAAGTTATAAAACTAGAAAAGTAATTCCCGGCACACTTTACAAAAATGTGTTTAAAAAAAAACACAACCAACCAACTAACAAAAACAAAAACTAAGAATCATTTGTACAGCAATGGAACCTCCTGTATCTTCTTACAATCTTGCGTATGGTTTTTAAATTGACTGCAGAGTTCGTCTCAAGGGAGAAAATAATATTGCCTGCCCATGACCAATTAGTGTTGCCAAGAATAGGAATTTTCATATTGAGAACTCCATACCGGGCAGCAGAGGAAATTTAAACTGTTCCTACTTTCTTGTTATATATTTATTCTTCATGGGTTAATTTGTGAGCAATTAGCGCATTTGCAAAACTTAAGGCCATGCTTTCGCCTGAACTATTAGTCGCAGGTCCAAATAATTAAATTGATCGTACGAACTTTTCATTTATACCTTTCATAATCAAAATAATTTAAGTTTTTAAAATCCTAATAGATGGGCAATCAACGTATACATGAATAGTAAAATTGTACATTTCCACAGAGTCTTTGCAAGGAGAGTGGAAATAAATAAGTCCATTGGCGATTTGGAGCTGAACCGTGAATTGTCTACCGTCGGCGATTCGATTCATTGAGCTTAAGATCCAAATTCAACTTTTTTAAATAATTATTGAGAGTTTTATCGACCTACTTTGGAGTGGTTACACAAAAATCAATTTTCAAGTGCCAAGGTATTGGAGGGTCATGCTTGTTTGCAGATATTATTAAGGGGAATTTGATTTTTTTCAGACTCATAACACTTTTAACTACAATAAAATCTCATATTGCTCTGATTAAAACTATGCAAGGACATGTGTAGCCGTAATATAAAAGCAAGCTTTTTTTCTCTCTCTCAAAATTGAGACATTTGTATTATTCGACGAGTTATCGTGAAATTCTATTAACAAATTATTCTAATTAACCCTTTGGAGGTACTGCAACTTACAGTTAAATAAGCCAAAACTGATTGTCACATCAAAATAATGATAAATTACTGGGTTTTATTTGAAAGGCTATAGTGGGGTCAATATAAGTTTCTTAAATCAAATAAAGGCTCTAAACTTTATATAAAACTATTACGTATCTTATTTAGTTCTACAAATTGGAATATAAAACCTATAATTGATTCAAGTATCTCTATAAAATATATTGGGAATGTATCTAAATTGGGATATTCTCCTTTTCTTGATTAATGTTCAAGATTGTTTTTATGTTGACATATCATGTATTTAACTGTTTAAATTACATACTATAAGTGTATATTGAATTGTAGGATTGTCTAAAAATACTTTCTTCCACATTTACATATAGAATGTAACAAATCTCTAAAGTCTCCTTTTTCTTGCTTCAAAGAAAAAACTGTACACAACCAAGAACATTTTTTGTGTTATTTATGTAGAATAGAAGTTCTTTGAATATTTATTCTTATTTCCTTGATTCAAATTTAAAAAAATAATGCTGAATACAATAAGGTTTTTGAAAGTTTTTGTTAAATGTACGTTCAGACTCTCTTATAGATTATTTTACATTTAAAGGTGGATTAATGTAAATATATCTTACTAATTTATCTATATATTTACAAATCTAATGTCATTATTATCACATAATCAATTTACAAATTGATGATTCAACAAATAAGAGGATTAAATGACAAAATATCGTTTATTTGTAGTCATAGTTAAAAACCAATCAGAGAACTACGAATAATGTTATGTCATGACTTTTTTAATTGGAATGAATCTGTGCAAACTTATGTGCAATTTTCAATACTTATTTCTATTTAAGAAAAGATTTACATAAGACTTTCTCGTGTTCGAATTAATATTTTTGTTTCCCTTTACCAAGACCTTTTCTACTCGAATTAATCGACTAACTTACTTTGCCAAAGTTGAAAATCTCTCAAGGTATTTTTATCGTGGAACAAGGCATTTCAGTCTAGGAAAAAAAATACTATTTCTGGGTCAAAATGGCCCAATTTTATCCCTTATGTACCACCGTTTCAAAATGTAACAAAAAAATTATTTTTTACGGTTTGTTCTCTTTGTTTTAGAACTAATAATTTAAGGGATCTAAGACGTGCCTAACAATTTGCAGGTTCCCTTGTTTAATCAAAATAACAAATGATAATGGTCCTCTTTTTGGCTAAACAACTATCAGTTCAACAGTGGTTGACTTTTGCTTCTTTATTTTTGTTAAGAAAACTCCTTGGGCATTTATAATAATATCCACGCTTACTTCCTTCCGTCCAAAAGGATGTTTCATTAAGTAAATTTCGGTATGTCATTATGCAAACATGAAAAACAGTTACAGGGTGCACTTTTTATAGTGCCCCCTGATGTATATCATATACCAATACAGTATAAAGAAATAGAGGATTTTAGGGAGCACTGTATAAAATGAATGAAATCTCGGAGGTATTTAGTTCAACTCATATTAAAAAAGAAAAAAAAGTGAAGTACTTTATATAAAATTTGAAAAAAGGAATGTAAGTTTCCATGAGGGTTAGAACAAACTAAAGTACTCTCTGGCTCATCAAATCATATTATTATTTTTCTCTCAAGCTGTAATTATAATTTGTGTTAAAGAACTTCTAGGTATTAAGTGAGTATGCTCATGAAAAACGAGAATTACACGAAGGATTTGTTGGGTTTAAAATTTCAATGTTCGTGGAAGCCTAATAACTCCGGGTATTACAGGTTACTACTGCTACAACAAAGAAATTACTAATCATTGAACACATCTACATGATCAAAAACAAGATGTACAATATTTTTAACTGATAAAGCTTTTACGTTTAAAGTAAGAAGTATATTTTTACCAAATACAGCATATTTGGGACAATATAAAAGCCAATTAAGACCCAAAAATACAACTTTTTTCAAACTAAAAAGATTTCAAACTTTGCCCAAGTCAGTTCATTTTTTATATTGTGCCCAGCAGCAAAACTATTAATCAGAAAATGGGACAGTCTACTATGTATACATAGTGTATCTATAAAGCTTTAAGTTTAATGTGTTAAATATTTGTGCATAGACTACAAATATGGATATGTTGAAAAATATTTAACTAAATGTACAGGATTCCTGTGTCATTTACTATTTTTATAGTCAATAAAATGTATTGAACTTCTTCCATTAGTATTATTCTTACCTATATCCTATCTGTATGTATATTTGAATATTTGTATAACCAAAAATATGTTATTTATGTTCTTCATTTATTATATACATATGTTTGGTCAGTGGTACAGGGGCACAAGTTATGGAAGGAAGGGATTGATTTTAGAACCTCCCCGATACGGATTTACAAAAATAAAGGATTTTTTTAAATCAGCTTATGTTTGGGAAAATTACCCAACACATATATTCATAGTGTTTTTGATTAGTTTTCTTTTGAAATAAGTTTTAGTACATTGATTGCATATATTTTTGCGTGAAATAAATTCTTAGGAAGTTTAATCAAAATGAAAACTGTGAGTTACAATAGGTACATAATCCAAAGTTTACTTTTTTTTTTATTACACGTTTTGCATACGATTAAGCTAATTAAGTCATAAATTATGCATACACATAACTTAACAACGTTAATCACTTCTTTCCCCATGAATTACTCTTTTTAGCATTTAATGTTTGTTCCTTTTAATATATTTTGTTCCGTTAGATCTTGTAAAGGAATTACAATTTAGATAAATAAGAAATGTCATGTATAATTTATAAAAACAAGTAGAAATTTAAAACTTAGCCTTCCTATAACTCGGTTTGTGACTTTTATAGAGCTTCAGGAGAAAGTGGGAGTGAGACTTGTGACACTATTAATTTGAAGACCTTTTGTTTACATCAGCTGCTCATTATATTATTAGGGAGGAAAAAGATGTAATTGTGTTATAGGGACTAAAATCTTTTATCTACACTTATGATAACATAACATTTTTCAAAATGTCGCATCAAAAATGTGTTATGATCATTTTAAACTTTTTTTTTGTAATAGATCAGCTTTATGATCTAACATCCCTTATGCAAACATTACCATAATATGAGACATTTTTTAAACATATTTTACTCGTTGGAAATACTTGATTTTAAATTTATCGTTCCAGTGGTTTCAAACTGTGCAAGCTTTTCTCTGACCCCCTACCCTCTCATAATATTATTTTTTGCTCTAGAAATTATTTTTTTATGTAAAAGAATAAATCCTTTACTTTCATCCAGTACTTAAAATATAATCGTATCCTTTAGCATAGATTAACTTTCCCTATCTATTTAGATAAAAAAGTCTAGATTTTCTATGTTCATTAAAAATATCATCGATTCCTTTAGAAATATTCTGGTTATTTTTTGTCTCTAACGCATGAGTTTTTTAATATGAAATGTGAAACCTTTTTTAATATTTCACAGTTCTAAAATACTTTAAAATAAGCAAGTATTCCTTTAGTTATAGGACAAATTAGAAAAAAATGATAGAGGATTAATAAATCATCAGTACATAAAATACTTTAATCATTAATTTTTGATCGGCAAATGCAATGATCTATGTTTACAAATAAAAAACACTGTTCATATTCCTAAATACAAAAAATCTGCTCGCTAAAGCTATGCTTAGGATTTACAACTCTAGGGATTGGATCAATACTCAAACACAAAACATAAGCATTTATTAATTTAATTTATAGGACAATGGAGGATAACATTTATACTGGGTGGTTCATTGAAATCTGAACACTTGCCAATTCCATAATTGATTAAGGTTGAGTTATTGAAATTAATTCATATTTTGATATATTAAAGCAAAAAAAAAGTTATTTACAAAACAAAACAAATCTGAGCTTTCTAGCTTACGTACAGGTCCAGCAAAATTACAATTGGGCGTGATCGACAAATTTTCATTCACACGCTCGAACCAGTTGGGCATCTACATACAGGACCACCGTTTACGCCATCAGCAAATCCAAAACGTTGGAGAGGAAGAATTTATCTGTCAAAAAGAACAAAATGGACCCAGAAGAGTTAAAGAAAACAGCTTAAGCCAGTCCCTCAAGTCGATTAGGGCCCGTGTGGTCTAGGAGATCACACCAGACAGTACAGAGACCCATCAAAAAAGTGGGTAGAAAAAGCCTTGTGATGGTAGAGAAGCCCCTTTTTGTACCAGTAGGGAAAGAACCCCATCTCCTCCTGTGCAAAACTCTTCCATTTCAACTCTTTTTTTCTTTCCCATGATGTAAGTAATAGATCCAAACACCAACCTTCTCCCTAAGACAATAAAGGTAAATCATAAAATCTTTTAAAAGCACATGAGTCCTTCGACCAGAAGCTAGACTCAATTATTTATTTTAAGGAAGAGACGCCGTTTCCCCTAAACGCTACGATAGCTGATCTTGTACTATAACGTTTAAATACGACCGTGTGAGTTCCCGCTTTGCTCAGAGTTTATTTGAGCCGCCTACTTAGAGTCTATGATGCTGCTCCTTTTACTGGGCCTACCAGAAGTAGGAAAAAGGTGAAATGAACCTTCCTTGATTTATATCACCTTACTTTTGAAGGTAAGAACATGTTGCGCCAAAATTAACCCCAGTTTACTGAAAGGAGCCATGGTAACGACCCCTCTCCCTTCAATGCCTTGAGGTAGAATTATTTTCTAGGCCCATGAAGGGGATGCAAATAGATCCATCCTAAATATATTCTTAAATGTGTTACATTACGAGTATTTTTTTTTAAATGATGGGACAAGAAATACACCACAAATGATATTCACCTATCATATATAAGTATTACTTAGATTTACTTAACTTGTTTTAAATGTATTTAGTATTGGCTAGAAAATTTATATTTATTAATCGACCAATTAACAACTACCGACTAATCATTTATCTGGCTAATTGCTGAACGTTGCATCCGTAATAAATGCACCTTGAATTTCAAAAAAATATATACGTCATCCTTTTTCATTGTAAATTAAGGATTTGAATCCTTGTCATATATTTGAGATCTGTCATTAAATGTTCATTTCGGAAACTTTTTTTTCATTTTCAATGGGTAATATCTTGCTCTAAAAAGCTTGAGACACCTGAAACTTTTTGAATATAACTTCATCGATTGTTCTCAAGAATAATTTTGTGGTTTTTATGTATATGCAAAATGCATTTATTAGGTATTAACAAAAACTTTTTTATATACAATACCTTTTTTTAAATATACAAGTGCTTCTGTAATATTTTGACAGATTCATTAAATTAATGTAGATATTGGTTTTTACATTAGTATTTATTGATAAAAAGTGTAATTTTCTTAGTGCGATTCGAATAACAAAGCATCAAATATCGAATTAGTATTGTTTTTATGTTAAATGTTTTTATTATATCAAATATTAGATATTTTCTTAATAGTTGGTATCGGCATTAACAATAATAACCATTTCTATATACATTGGGATATGCTTTTAAAAAGCTTTTAATAAAATCAAACCCCATATATATATATATATAGGCTTCAAAACTACTTGATGAATGGAGATGACTTTGAGTATGTGGCTCTCTAGGAACACTCCACTAAACATGTGCTACTTATTTTCAGGGCTACAGAGTCAGAACATAAAATGCCCGACTCCAACACACTTTATTATTGGTTCATAATATGTGTTATTCCTAGGTATATAAGTACTATTAAGTCAAGAGACTATAAATATAGATTTAATTTATAGCTATAAGTAGTTATTAGTAGTAAATAATTGTGTCATGTATAAAGAAAATATTTTTAATATAAGTAATGTATATTTTACAAGATGAACGACAAATGAAATTGATCAAATTCTATCTATTGCTAATACATTCATAAGTTTCTAAACCCTCACTGCAACGTTGCACTTTACAATGATGACATTGACTATTTACAAGACTATGTAATAAACTAGC
Organism: Lepeophtheirus salmonis; assembly: GCF_016086655.4. Classification (NCBI taxonomy): domain Eukaryota; kingdom Metazoa; phylum Arthropoda; class Copepoda; order Siphonostomatoida; family Caligidae; genus Lepeophtheirus; species Lepeophtheirus salmonis. The sequence continues at coordinate 39,444,940 of NC_052132.2, read as the reverse complement.
ATGACTAGTGGCTATGCTCTATGTAACATAATAATTTAGATATTAGAGATGCTTGTGAATTGTTATTGAATAGACTATAGAGCACGTTTGAAATTTGCAAAGTAAACTTAAAAATGAGTTAACTTTCAAGTTTAATAAATAATAGTATTTAATACCTATAAAAATAAATATATTCAATCATCTAATTAAACTTTTTGAGAAAAGATTCATGCTGAAACGTAGAAAGATAAAGTGGTCTATCATTAAAAAATGTGTTGTTTTTTTTTAAATTTAGTCTTATATAGCATAAGCTATATATTTTTCAACCCCAAAAGCATTGACGTTAATATGACCAATATTTTTGGTCACAAAGTTCGTTTAAGCTTACATATATTATTCTAGGAGAACAAGAAAATAAATGGAGCCCAAAATGTACAAACAGTTCCATTTAGTCATCAATTTTTTGAGTCAGATAGATCAGAGTTTTGGTTAGATTTATGTAGAGAATACTAATGTACAGAATATATCATTGGTATCAAGCAACCTTTATTCTTATTCAGATATTAGAACTAGTATTTTTACTTACTTTGAAATAAATTGGTTTTGACGATTTTATATTTTAATCTGTAGTTTCTCTCAGTAACTGAACTAAACATAGCGTATAACAGACCAACAACAAATATGCAGATGCTCATCTCTGAAAAAGATTGAATTGACCTCTCGAAGTTACCTCTATTCTATCACGCCACTTTAATTCAAAAATAACTGAAAAAGGCCAAAAATCAGTTGGTAGTTCCCCAAATCCCCAACTAAATGGAACTATGGAATTATTCAGTAGCACTGGAAACACGAATATTATTAAAAGAAATTGAAGCACAAGTTTGAATTGATATTTGAGGGCAGAATTCAAAACTTTTCTCAGTTTTTCTCTCAGTGCTCCGAATTCTGAAATATCTGGGATTTTAGTTATTTGACACTATTACAGTTCAGAATCATTTTTTTACTCTATTCATAAGAAACACTTATGACTACATAAGTGGTTTTATTGATTTTGTATTTAGGCCCAGACTTGATATATTTCCTTTTTTAAGACTGAAAAATGATGAGCATGCTTCTTTATATTCTTATAACTTATCTTTGTTGTTGGGAACTGTTCACATTTTTACAAAAGCTAATCTAATTCAACCAATGAACGTTCAGAGCACTGATTTGGGAGGGGGGGAAAGAAACACAAAAGTCGACAGTTGACAACAAAATACTAAGTAAATATATATATATATGTTCGTGAAATAGCCCATAGGTACTCTTTTTATCTGAAATTGGATAGCAGATAGTCGAAATTCAACTATCGCAATATGTTGCTAATATGTAAATAACTTTGCAAAGAGTATTTTTGAGTGGGAGGAAAGGGATCTCGACGACCCAATCGATCACAATTGCTCGAATAAGTTTCCAGATAACTATTCTATAATGGTTTATGGTAGATACAAGAAAAAGTCGTAGTGATTTACTTAACGAGATGTGACCTCCTCCGCCTCATCCCTCAGTCCACAGATCGATCAACTCCGAGTACCCCCCTAGAAATACCTCATAACCTCCTTCACATCATGAAACCTTCCATTTACTTTCATGATCCTCCAAAGTTGCTCATTTTCCAAACATTTCAAAAAGTCGTGATCCCTCACTTCCTCATTCAATAGTATATTTTTTCTCCTTGTGATGTTATTTCTTTGTTATTAAAAGGTTGCAATATTTTAATTTAAAATATCCGCTGTCACATTCTCCAATTTTGAGATGGGAAGAGAAAGTATAACGTTCAGGCAAACTTATACAATGTACCCCCGTAATTTAATAACTATTGTAAAATTATATGTAGGTACTATACTTAGAGAGGTAAAAGACAATGTTCCTGTATTTCGTGACATGTTTTTGATTTTTTAAGATTACGTCTACATTTTACTTTTGCCATTTACTTTTATGTGTTCATACATAAGTATGCATGCACATACGTATGTAAGTATATGAATTGGAGTTACTTACATACAAATATATTTGGAATGCATAGATTTACTATCTAGGAAAGAAATGAAATACTTTGTGTATATACAAATATATCTTTAAGAGTTCCTTCATTTTATTTTTTTCCACAGAAAAAATGCATTATTGTTCAATGTACATAATGTACCCTAAGTGTAAGTTTCTATATGTTTAAAAGTGTACAACAAGGAAAGTAATAATTTAAAGGAGTAAATCAAGTCATGGTATTGTGAGCTGGTAAATAAATGAACAAATATTGTACTCTTATCAAAGGAATACTCTATACGAGGGATATCTGAAAAGTTTGCGACTTAACAAAGATACATGACATTATTTCTCAACTTTTTTTTATTTTCCTCACAAGCAAGGTTTTTATTTCAAGAATATTTGCGTTCATATAAAAAAAACATAATTAAAATTATTATTATAAAATATAACTTCATTATTCATAACAAAAATTAAGTAAATGCTCATTGAAAAATAATAGAAACTAAAGCAATCAAAACTTCAATAATACAACATAAAAAACATAAAATAATACATAATAGCATAAAACACCCTCCAAAGGATGTCATTATCCAATAATGTGCTTTTTATATTGTGGAATAATTAACTGAAGAGTATTTTCATACCGTAAGGAAATCTGTGGGAAGTATTTTATTAAATCCGATGCGTAGCCCCATCGGAGGTTAGTATCTTCAAAGAGAATATAGCATACATTGCTGTAGCGGCTATAAGTATAGATCTTATATTATTAAGATTAGCAATCCGGTATACAGTAATGTTCTGTGCTATAAATAATTTATAATTACTAAGAGATGCGTTTATTGCCTTTTGTTCTTGAGAAATTTCATTTCTTCCAAATGAGACACCAAACAGAATATAACCTTTAATATAGCTCTTCTTTATAGTTCTTGATAAATATTTGATTAAGCAGAATAAACTGCTTTAAAAAAAGGATTAAAAGTAATTCGTTGCAATTGAATATTTTAAAGATCATTTTTGTGTTCTATGGCTTAAATGGTGGGTCTTAGCTGACGGGTGTGAATAACTATTTTGTTAACTTAAAACAAATAAATTCACCTAAAAAATCCCAATTTTATATATTTGTAAGCAGGATCATAGTTAATAAACTTAATTCTTTTAATTCGGAGTTGTATCGGCCCTAAAACTTAGAGGTTCTGTATATTCCCATTCTAAGTCTCAAAGACTCGTTTTAATCGGACGTAAAACCGTCCCAGAAAAATAAACATTTCAAAATACATCCATCTTGACCATCAAGGATCTAATCTTTATAAGAATAAAAATTTTTATAAGTAGGCTTAAATTAAGAATACTACCAAACTAATCCATTTCATAAAATATGTTTTGCTAAACTAATTTAATTGGTACGTTTTTTAAAGGGCTAAAAACATGCCGATTTTTAGTCCCATAATAAAATCGATACAACCTTTCTTTTAAAAAAAAAAGTTATTTAAGATAGTCAATACACAAATGTTTAAATTTAATTATCTCTTTAATTTCATGTTTATTATTTCTTCAACCCTCCGTTCACCCCAATACACCCCAATGCTCCTGAAACATTAAATCAGATTATGGAATACTTTTTTAACTTGATAATGCCTTGTGTATACCTAATTCGTATATTTTGCAATTTTCAATCGAGGTTTATTGAATTTAATTAACTTTTTTGATAAAAAGACGTTCATTTGTTTTTTATTTGATTGACGGGATTATTCTTCTTCTGTTTTTTTAATGTGTAAAGACTGAGGCGTATAACTATAGCAACAAAAATGTAATATAGTAACTACTTTATTATATAATACACGCAACCTCATTAATACGAATGGTACTAATTACCAAAATTTGCATAAAATAATGAATATTTCATATAAATTTATATCAATAATCTAATGTTTTTACTTTAAGTTTAACAAACTATATCTTGTTGAAACCTCAAACTCATGTTTGAAGATTGTTTTAAAATAAGAATGTATTTTTTTTTTTTTTTGATTTTTTATATTCATATAATTATTTTTAGTATTATAATTGCTTTTTACGCGGGCAAAATGGATGGAATAATTTAAAAAATGATAAACATTGAATTGATGAAATTATTTTAACAATTCAATTTATTTTTTGGGTTTCTTTTTACCCAGTTCACTAACTGCATTATATAAAAACATTTACTAATGGAATGTCAAAAAATACTGTATGGTGTATGTAGTTAATAAAAATGTCAAACTATAAATTATATTAATTATAAAATTTCATATTCATTAAACATTTAAATCTAATTCGAGGCTAAAAATAGAAGATCAATTTCTTGAAGATTAATGATCTACATTTGTATTTAATTTCATCTTCTAGAAAAGAATATATATTGACATTTGATACAATCAGAAATAACTTACTGAATATTCGACGTCATTTTATTGAGTTTTATATTTCAATTAACATAATAAAATTTATGTATTTTAAACTGTGGAAAAACTATTTAAAAATTAAACTACATACATTAAATGAACAAATTATGTATATTTAAAAATCTACATAGTTTTCAATATCTTGAACATAAATGATTATTATATGACTGTCACGTTTCCGGTATAATATTTTTCTCTCCCTCCACAGAGACAAAAGTTTAAGCCCTTTCCTGCTATTTTTGGTGTGGTACAGGTAGGGCTTGACGGCTTGCTAGTAAAAAACTAATTGTGCTAGTGAAGAGAGACTATTATCTAGCCTGTTTGTTACGTAATACCGTACCATATATACCTTCTGTAAACGTCTCATATGTCAAATTTAACATGCATTGAAAAAAAAATATTATGGATAACTTAAAAGTAAAATATACTTTTAAAAGACATATTTCAATTTTAATTTGTACTTTAAATTAAGTATAAATGTGTTTCACAGAAAATATATTACTTTCATTTTGTACTCCTAAAACATTTATGAAGTTTCGAGTCCTAAAACATTATAGTTTTGTAAAAACTATATTTTTTCCCCATTTATAGGCCTCTTGATCAACTTGTTTTTAATTACTTATGGAGTCTAAGATGTACTCAATGATTTGAGATTTCCCTATTTTATCAAACATACACAAAATAATGTAACTTCATTTTGTTCTACTACTTCAACTAGAGTTAAATTTTGATATGTTTTGTATATTAGATGGACAAATTCCATTTTGTGAAGGGTAGATTTAAAACAATGCATAATAAACTCACCAAATTATACTTATAGTTTATCAATTGGGCTATTTTTGCAAAAAGTAGTGATTTTTTAGGACTTGAAATTTTGAATATAAAGTTTTCATGATATCCTAACATATCGGTCAATTAGTTTAGGGCCTAACTACCAGATGGTGCCACTAACAAAACATTTTTCGGAAGTACAAACATTCAAAAGATTACTTTCAATATCTAATAAAGT